>NC_086108.1:99777430-100387638 GCF_963921235.1 Mobula hypostoma
CCACTGCCATATCTGCCATCCTGCCTGCACTGTACACTGGGCAACAAAGGCCAAATCTTCTAACCTGTTTCTTTGGCCTCAGTCTTTTCTTGGCGAAGCCTCTTGAGTCAAAGCCTGACACTCCTATTCTCACTGCTGGCCCACTCCCAGCAGAGGCCCTCTGTACTTTTATCTACTTCGCCGTGCTCTGTTCCCGACGCTGATTGGGCCTCCGTAATGTCTGAACGCCCGTGGAGCTCTTCTTTTATACAAGCTTCGCCAACGATGCAAGTGACCTCCTCGAAGTGCTCTATTCTTACTACTGATTGGACCGCTGGAGTTTAGAAGAATGAGGGAGGTCTTATTGAAATGTATCAGGTATTGAAAGGCCTAGATAGAGTCGATTTTTCCTAAAGTGGGGAAGTCTAGGACCAGAGGGCACAGTCTCAGAATAGAAGGACTTCCTTTTAGGAAAGAGATGAGGAGGAATTTCTTTAGCTAGAGGACAGTGAATCTGTTGAGTACTTTGCCACAAATGGGTGTGAAGGTCAAGACACTGGGTATATTTAGAGCAGAGATTGATGGTTTGTCATCAGTAAGGACATCAAAGGTTACAGAGAGAAAGCAGGAGAATGAGATTGAAAGGGATAATAAATCAGCCATGATGGAGTAGACAGCAGACTTGATGGGCCAAATGGCCTCATGCTGCTCCTATGTCTTATGGTCTTTTGTTACCATATACTAACTAGAGATTAAGTGTCTTGCAGGCATTTACAAAAAAGTAATGAACTGCAATAGTATTTATGAAAAACTAAACTAAGCAATGCGCAAAAGAGGACTAATTCTGCAAATAAAAATAAATAATATAAAGAACATGAGTTGAGGAGTCCTGGCAAGTAAGCCAGTAGGTTTTGAACTCAGTTCAGAGGTGTGGTGATTGAAGCTATCCATGCCGGTTTAGGTGTTTTAGGGTCTAGACAGCACCCCCCCCCCACCCCACCCTCTAACTCTGACTTTTCATCTTTTTCTCTCCAGTCCTGCTGAAGGATCTCGGCCCAAACTTCGACGGTTTACTCTTTTCCATTGATGCTGCCTGGCCTGCTGAGTTTCTCCAGCATTTTGTGTGTGTTACTTGGATTTCCAGCATCTGCAGTTTCTCTCTTGTTAGCCATTCATTCCCTTGACTGCTATTGTGGGATCTGGTTGCATGAAAAAAATGGCCACTGAAATTGTACGACATGGGTTACTTGGAAAGGATCAAGGGTGCATTTAATTTGTCATATACTGCACATTTACATGAATTAGGGATTTGCTGTGCTGTGTTGGTGCAACATACGAGGGGTGATTGATAAGTTTGTGGCCTAAGGTAGAAGGACTCAATTTTAGAAAACCTTGCACATTTATTTTTTCAACATAGTCCCCTCCTACATGTACACACTTAGTCCAGCGGTCGTGGAGCATACAGATCCCTTCTTTGTAGAAGTGATCCACAGCCGGGGTGATTGACAAGTTCATGGCCTAAGGTAGAAGGAGATGAGTTATACAGCTCTTGTTACATACACATGCAGTTCAACTTCTTGAGTGAAAATGCAGAAAGTTTGAAGTTCCTCCTCATCTCCTTCTACTTTAGGCCACGAACTTACCAATCATCCCTGCTGTGGACCACTTCCTGGAGGTCCAAGATGCCGACTTCTGCAAAAAGGGGATCCGTATGCTCCACGATCGCTGGACTAAGTGTGTAAATGTAGGAAAAATAAATGTGCTAGGTTTTCTAAAATTGACTCCTTCTACCTTAGGTCACAAACTTATCAATCACCCCTCGTACAACAGAAAGGAACAACATTCAACAATTATATAGAGAAAAGAACTTTATAAAAATGTTTTTTAAAGTACAAATTGTACTGAAGAGTTCCAAGACATTTCTCCTCCGTACAAGGTGAAAACTGTTAGCTTGTTCGTTCTTTAATATATCAGTACTTATGCAAACCATCAGCATTCTCCCATTTTTGCTCAAAATGTATTATCCATTTCTTCCTTTCCAAGAATGGATTGTCATGAGGTAAGTCAGATGTCCATATTTCTATTCTAATTATGAAGTATATTTAATTATATGTTTTCCAATTTTTTTTTACCAGTTTTTGTTGGAGAAGAGTCATTGCAAATCAATAGTTCAAATTGTCACAGATCAGTGTGAAGACTTTGAGGGGAACTTATTCAAATACACTGGCTAAATTTGTTATCTTTGTTGGTGGCTGTTAATCGTATCTGAGGATGACAGGAAATCTGTGCAGTAAAGTTTTTAAAGTTGAAAAGCAGTTGCATTGGGGCAGTTTTACTCTCTCGACCTCGAAAGTCTGGAGTCAGTGAAGGAGTGGAGCTTTGAGGCTTTGGCTCGAGAGGCTTCGGCGAGAAGAGGCGGAGGACGAACTTGCTCCCAGAGAGGTAAGGCCGGGTAAGTTTCTTTAATTAATTTCATTAACTTAGGAGTTGGTAATGGAGGCAGTAGATAGGGCAGTCGAGTGCTCTGATTGTAGGGTGTGGGAAGTCAGGGACAGCACATTGTCTCTGATGACTACACCTGCAAAAGGTGCATCCAGCTGCAGGCTCCTGTCAAACTGAATTAGGGAAATGGAGCTGGAGCTGGATGAACTTCGGCTCATTCGGGAGGCAGAGGCAGTAATAGATTGGAGTTTCAGGGAGACAGTCACCCCTAAAAGTCAGGAGATAGGTAACTGGGTGACTGTCAGTGGAGGGAAGAGGAATAGACAGAATGAGCAGAGCACCCCTGTGGCCATTCCCATCCACAATTAAGTATACTGTTTTGGATATTGTTGGTGGGGAAGACCTACCAGGGACAAGTTGTAGTGGTTGCGTCTCTGGAACCGAGACTGGACCCTCAGCTCAGAAAGGAAGGAGGGAAAAGAGGAGAGCAGTTGTGATAGGGGATTTGATAGTTAGGGGGACAGATAAGAGGTTCTGTGGGAGAGATCGAAAATCCCGGATGGTCTGTTGCCTCCCTGGTGCCAGGGTCCATGATATCTCAGATCGAGTTCTCGGTATTCACAGGAGAGAGGGTGAGCAGCCAGATGTCGTGGTCCATGTGGGGACCAATGACATAGATAGGAGTAGGGATGAGGTCCTGAAGAAGGAATATAGGGAGTTAGGAAAGAATTTAAAAAGCAGGACCTCAAGGGTAGTAATCTTGGGATTGCTGCCTGTGCCACAAGACAGAGGGTAGGAACAGGAGGTTATGGCAGATGAATGCGTAGCTGAAGAGCTGGTGCAGGGGGCAGGGGTTCAGATTTCTGGATCATTGGGATCTCCTCTGGGGAAGGTCTGACCTGTACAAAAAGGATTTTCTGCATCTGAACTGGAAAGGGACCAATATCTTGGCGGGCAGGTTTGCTAGAGCTGTTGGGGAGGGTTTAAACTAGTTTAGCAGGGGGGTGGGAACCAGAATGTGAGTGCAGAGATTAGGGTAGAAGGACAAGGGCATGATGCTATGCATTCTGAGTTGGTGAGGAAGGACAGGCAGGGGACAAAACATAAATGTAGCCAGTTAGAAGGGTTGAAATGTGTTTATTTCAACGCTAGGAGTATTAGGAATAAAGGGGATGAACTTAGAGCATGGATCAGTACGTGGAACTAAGATGTAGTGGATGTTACCGAAACTTGGCTGGAGGAAGGGCAGGATTGGCTGATGCAGGTACCGAGGTTTAGGTGTTTTAAAAGGAATAGGATGGGAGGTGGAAAAGGGGGGAGGAGTAGCATTACTGGTCAGGGATAGTATCATGGCTATAGAAAGGGAGGATGCTGCAGAGGGAGGGTCCACTGAGTCGGTGTGGGTGGAAGTCAGAAATAGGAAAGGATCAATCACTGTGCTAGGAGTAGTCTATAGGCCCCCAAATAGCCCTCGGGACACCGAGGTGCAGATAAGCAGGCAGATTTTAGAATGGTGCAGGAAATACAGGGTTGTAGTTATGGGTGATTTCAACTTCCCTCATATTGACTGGCACCTCCTGACTGCAAGGGGGATAGATGAGGCTGAATTTGTCAGGTGTGTTCAAGAAGGATTCCTGACACAGTATGTGGACCAGCCGACGAGAGGAGAGGCCATACTGGATCTAGTTCTGGGTAATGAACCTGGTCAGGTGGCAGACCTCTTGGTAGGGGAGCATTTTGGTGAAAGTGACCACAACTCCCTTAGCTTCAGCATAGCTATGGAAAAGGATAAAAACAGACAAAATGGGAAAGTGCTTAACTGAGGAAGGGCTAACTATGAAGGGATGAGGCAGGAACTCACGAGGGTAAATTGGAAACAGATGTTCAAGGGTGAAAGAACAGAAGTAATGTGGAGGAAGTTTAGGGACTACTTGTGCTGGGTTCAGGATAGGTTTGCCACACTGAGACAAGGAAAAAGTGGTAGGAAAAGGGAACTGTGGCTGAAGAAACACGTGAAGCAACTCGTCAAGAGGAAGAGGGAAGCATATGTTAGATATAAGAAGCAGGAAGCAGGAGGGGCTCATGAGAAATATAGGGCAGCCAGGAAGGAGCTTAAGAAAGGACTCAGGAGAGCTCGAAGGGGGCAAGAGAAGGCCTTGGCATGTAGGATTAAGGAGAATCCCAAGGCGTTCTATGCGTATGTGAAGAACAGAAGGATGACAAGAATGAAGGTTGGGCTGCTAAAGGACAAATAAGGCAACATGTGCCTGGAGGCGGAGGAGGTTGGGGAGGTCCTAAATGAATACTTTGCTTCAGTATTCACAAGTGAAAAGGATCAGGGTGAGGTCAACATGGAACAGACCTGTGTGCTGGACAATGTGGAGATTAAAGAAGAAGGAATGTTGGATCTTCTTAAAAACATCAAAATTGATAAGTCCCCAGGGCCGGGCGTGATATACCTCAGGTTGCTGTGGGCAGTGAGAGAAGAGATCGCTGGAGCAGTACCTATGATCTTTGAATCCTCTTTGGCTGCAGGGGAGGTGCCGGAGGATTGGAGAAAGGCAGATGTAGTTCCCTTGTTTAAAAAAGTTAATAGGGAGAATCCTGGGAACTATAGACCGGTGAGTCTGCAAACTATTGGAAAGGATTCTTAAGAATAGGATCTACGAGCACTTGGAGAAGTACAGTCTACTCAAGGATGGTCAACATGGCTTTGTGAAGGGAAGGTCATGTCTCACAAGCCCAATTGAGTTTTTTGAGGAGGTAACAAAAGAAATTGATGAGGGTTGGGCGGTAGATGTGGTTTACATGGATTTTAACAAGGCATTTGACAAGGTCCCCCATGAGAGACTCATCCAGAAAGTCATGAGGCATGGGATCAGTGGAAACTTGGCTGTTTGGATAAAAAATTGGCTTAAAGGAAGAAAGCAGAGGATAGTTGTGGAAGAAAAGTATTCTGCCTGGAGGTCAGTTACTAGTGGAATGCCACAAGGATCTGTCCTGGGACCACTGCGCTTTGTGATTTTTATAAATGACTTGGACGAAGAGGCGGAAGGATGGGTGAGTAAGTTTGCAGATGACATGAAGACTGGAGGAATTGTGGATGGAGCTATAGATTGTTGAAGGTTACAAGAGGATATAGACGGGATGCAGAGTTGGGCAGAAAAGTGGCAGATGGAGTTCAATCCGGATAAGTGTGAGGTGATGCATTTTGGAAGGACAAACCAGAAGGCTGAGTACAGGGATAATGGTCGGTTACTTAAGAGTGTGATTGAACAGAGGGACCTTGGGGTTCAAATCCATAAATCCCTCAAGGTCGCTGCACAGGTTGATAGGATAGTTAAAAAGGCCTATGGGATGCTAGGCTTCATTAATAGGGGGATTGAGTTCAAGAGTAGAGAGGTCATGTTGCAACTCTATAAATTTCTGGTGAGACCACACTTAGAGTGTTGTGTTCAGTTCTGGTCACCTCATTATAGGAAGGACGTGGAAGCTATGGAGAGGGTGCAGAGGAGATTTACCAGGATGTTGCCTGGATTGGAAAACAAGTCTTATGAGGCTAGGTTAGCAGAGCTGGGACTTTTCTCTTTGGAGCGTAGAAGGATGAGAGGGGACTTGATAGAGGTCTAGAAGATTATGAGAGGCATAGATAGGGTGGATAGCCAGCACCTGTTTCTCAGGGCACGAATAGCAAACACCAGAGGGCATATGTACAAAGTTAAGGGAGGGAAGTTTAGGGGAGACATCAGGGGTAAGTTTTTTTACACAGAGGGTTGTAGGTTCCTGGAATTACTTGCCAGGGATGGTGGTGGAGGCTAAAACATTAGGGGTATTTAAGAGCCTCTTGGACAGGCATGTGGATGAAAGAAAAATAGAGGGTTATGGGGTAATGTGGTTTTAGTACGTTTTTTTAAAGGAATATATGGGTCGGCACAACATCGAGGGCCGAAGGTCCTGTACTGTGCTGTAGTATTTTGGTGTCTAGTGTCTAATGCCAAAATCCTCTGTAAGTTTTAGACCATAAGACCATAAGACAAAGGAGCAGGTCGGCCATTCAGCCCATCGAGTCTGCTTCACCATTTTATCATGAGCTGATCCATTCTCCCATTTAGTCCCACTCCCCGCCTTCTCATCATAACCTTTGATGCCCTGGCTACTCAGATACCTGTCAATCTCTGCCTTAAATACACCCAATGACTTGGCCTCCACTGCTGCCCGTGGCAACAAATTCCATAACTTCACCACCCTCTGGCTAAAACAATTTCTTCGCATTTCTGTTCTGAATGGGCGCCCTTCAATCCTTAAGTCATGCCCTCTCGTACTAGACTCCCCCATCATGGGAAACAACTTTGCCACATCGACTCTGTCCATGCCTTTCAACATTCGAAATGTTTCTATGAGGTCCCCCCTCATTCTTCTAAACTCCAAGGAATACAGTCCAAGAGCGGACAAATGTTCCTCATATGTTAACCTTCTCATTCCCGGAATCATTCTAGTGAATCTTCTCTGTACCCTCTCCAACGTCAGCACATCCTTTCTTAAATAAGGAGACCAAAACTGCCCACAGTACTCCAAGTGAGGCTTTACCAGTGCCTTATAGAGCCTCAACATCATATCCCTGCTCCTATACTCTATTCCTCTAGAAATGAATGCCAACATTGCATTCGCCTTCTTCACTACCGACTCAACCTGAAGGTTAACCTTAAGGGTATCCTGCACGAGGACTCCCAAATCCTGTTGCATCTCTGAACTTTAATCTCTCCCCATTTAAATAATAGTCTGCCAGTTTATTTCTTCTGCCAAAGTGCATAACCATACTCTTTCCAACATTGTATTTCATTTGCCACTTCTTTGCCCATTCTTCCAATCTGTCCAGGTCTCTCTGCAGACTCTCCATTTCCTCAGCACTACCGGCCCCTCCACCTATCTTTGTATTGTCAGCAAACTTAGCCACAAAGCCATCAATTCCATAATCCAAATCGTTGATGTACAACTTAAAAAGAAGTGGCCCCAACACGGACCCCTGTGGAATACCACTGGTAACCGGCAGCCAACCAGAATAGGATCCCTTTATTCCCACTCTCTGTTTCCTGCCAATCAGCCAACGCTCTATCCACGTATGTAACTTTCCCATAATCCCATGTGCTCTTATCTTGTTAATTCCATGCTGAGTTCTACCTATCTTGTCATATGCCTCCAGGTACTCTGTAACCTCATCCTTGACAATTGACTCCAACAACTTCCCAACCACCGATGTCAAGCTAACAGGTCTATAATTTCCTTTTTGCTCCCTTGCCCCCTTCTTAAATAACAAATTAAATACCAAACTAATCCTTTTGCTTTTTTTTAATAATCTTCCAAAGTTATTAAGTTAAAAAGTAAGTGTGATCTCGCAATAACATTGACAGATAAAAATCAGGGTGAGGTTTCTGCCTGTGCGATAACTTGTTTTTTGTTTTTATTGTGTTTTCTTTGGATATTGAAGTTTTGTGAGTATCGTGGATTGTCTTGCCAGGAATGTCAGTGGGAATGACTTCCAGATGTACAGTCCATTCGAGGCTGGCACACAGCAAAAGGCCAAAAAGGGAGAAGAGAAAAAAAACAGCAGGAGCAAAGCAAATTAAAGAAACACAGAATAGTTGTATTTATTCATCCAGGAAAGCTGTTGAGATTTTTTAGCTGGTCAGGCATTCCCATGGACCCCTTAAATGGGCCCTGCTTGTGAAGCCTACAGTTTAAAACTACAGAATATCCTGTTTTCATTTCACTCTGATCAGCTGATTGGCTAATATGCTTGAACTTCCTGTCAAAACAAATAAACGTCTCGTATGGGTTTCCCCCTTTCCTTCCCTTTTAAGTGTGTGCGGTCAGATTCTCTGGTAGTTTTGAGTGACAACATCAACACTGATCATTGTCCAGACTTGCCATAGTCATTCTTCCCTGTTTTCCCGCACACACACTCACAGACATACACAGGGCACACCACTGCCACCTCTCCTCCCCCCCACCCCCCATCAGTTATGAAAACACTGCTGATTTACTGGAAATGTGACTTCAACTTCTGTTTCTGGAGTGAGAACTAGTTCAATTCAGTTTACAACGGAGAAAGTGGGGAGGAGAGCAAGCAGATCGCTCCTCTGCCCTCTGAGGTACGACAGGTCTTTCAAGAACCTGAGAAGAAAGTGACTAGCGTCAAAGGGTGGAGAAGAGGAGTGGAGTGGAGAGAGCCTGTAGCAACAGCCCTGTGGCACCAGCCATGACTCCAGGTAACCCTGCATTGTTAACTAACAGCATGCTCGTTGCTCTTGTTTACTCTCAGAGAGAGGATGTCTGAATTCTTAAAGCAGACAAGCAGTGGTCCCCTGTCAACTTAACCTACCCTGCGATGGGTTCTCAGGAGAAGCTAAATTTGGGCTTTTCTCTTCAGAGCGAAGGCAGAGGAAAAGGATTTGACAGAGGCGTACAGGATGATAAGAGTCATAGGTCGAGTGGACAGCTTTCACCTTTCTCCCCCCGCAGCAGAAATGGCTATTATGAGGTGGCATAGTAGCATAGTGGTGAGCACAATGTATAACAGTGCAGGCAAACTGGGTTCAATTCCCACTGCTGCCTGTAAGGAGTTCGTTCGTTCTCCATGTAGCTGAGTGGGTTTCCTCCGATTGCTGTGGTTTCCTCCCACAGTCCAAAGATCTACTGGTTGATAGTTTAATTGGTTATTGTAAATTGTCTCGTGATTAAGCTCAGGCTGTAATTGTGGGTTTGCTGGGCTGCATGGCTTGAAAGCCCTGCTCCATGCTGTATCTCAGTAAAGGAAGAAAGAAAGAAAGAAAGAAAGGAATTTAAGATTATTGAGGAATGTATAGGGAGGGAAGTCAGAGGTTATTTTTTTCCACAATGATAGGTGAATGGATTGCACTGCCTGGGGTAGTGGTAGTGACAGGTACATTAGAGACATTTAAGAGACTTTAAGACAGACTTTTAGCTTGGAGCGCTATGTGGGAGGGAAGCACTGGGCTGATCCTGGAGTAGGTTCAATGGTTGGCCTGGATTGTCAGCGCTGGAATGTGTGGCGCACTTGCAAGCTGCCCCAATCACATCCCTACGTTGTGCTGGTTGTTACTGCAAGCGAGACACTTCAGTGTATGTTTCCATGCACATGTGATAGATTAATTTGAATCTGAATCAGTACTGTTCTGTGTTCTATGGTCTAATGGGTCAAAAAGCAGCTGGAGCGACAGTGGTGGTCCCGTGCCAGTGAGAGAGCGAATCAGCTGTTTATTACCCTGCCCTCCCCCCAACAGGCAAAGAGCTTTCAACCTGGGGAATTCACTCCCCAGAATCCTCCCCTCTTGGACTCGAGGTCTCTGGCTGTGCCCATTGCCCACCATTGCTTGACCTCCTTTATGTGGTCGTGTAGTTTTTAATCTGTTGGACCAGATGTCTAGGAATCACATCGGGACATTTAGCTGGGGTGAGGGGTGTAGATAGGGGAAAGTATGCCAGCTTTTTCTTTGACATGCTGGGTCAGACTAGGACTAGAAGTCAAGTTTAGGGTGAAAGGTGAAATTTTCACAGAGAATCTGAGGGAAAACTTCTTCACTCAGAGGGTGGTGTGAGTGTGGCATGAGCTGCCAAATTAAATTGTAACATTTAAGAGAAGTTTGAGTAGGTATGTGGACGGGAGGTGCTTGGAGGTCGATGGGATTAGGCAAGGTGATTGGGACGGCAGGGCCTGTTTCTGTTCTGTAGTACTCTATGACTTCATTAAGGTGCTATAAAAATGCAATTTGTTATTGTTGTACAAACTAAACTAAACAGTAACAAGCTGGAGAAATGGAGGAAGGAATTGGTAATGAGAGCAAATGGAATGAACTGGAACTAGACATTGAAGGAGGGCACTTCTGGAAATATTTTTGGCCATGAAACTGAAGGTTAACTCAGAATGACACAGCAGATATATAAAGCTGTACAACAGCACATTGTGAGGGGGCATGCCAGAAACCCGTGTCTGTTCTCCATGAAGAGTCATTAAAAACAAATGGTCATCATCTGGCAGAGTGGGAGGGGGGTCAGAACGATCTTGTTACAGGTAATGTGGTCTCAGAACATTTTAGAAAGAGGTCTCCCTCAACGATTATTGCCAAACACAGGATGTTGAATTGGCACACTGAATTTCAGCAGATTTTTCCACCCCTCCTCCCAGCACCCCACACTTCACAGTCTCATTCTTAAACAGTGTATTATCATTTCACAATTCAAATCATTTTGTACATTATTTGGAATGCACAACTACTAGTCATTGGCTCTTGCAAAACGTGAAAAAATAGATGAAAGACTGGCTTTATTTGTCACTTGTACATTGAAACACAGTGTGAAAAGTGTCATTTGCATTAGTGGTCAACACTGTACAAGGATGCGCTGTCCACAGCCTGCAAGTGTTGCCAACGTAGCGTGCCGACAACTTATTAATGCTTAGTAACCCGTACGTCTTTGGAGGAAACCAGAGCACCGGTGGAAACCCACGAGATCATGGGGAGAATGTACGAACTCCTTACAGACTGTGGTGGAATTGAACCCACGACCCTGGCACTGTAGAAGCATTATGCTAGCCACGACACTACCGTCCCACCCATGGTAAGCCTACGTATAATCTATGGAGTAATATAATGCTGATATAATGCTAAGTGGCTGTGATGCTGCTGTAAGCAAGTTTTTCAATGCACCCATGTGAACATGTACAATAAACTTCACTCAGGTTTTGGGTCTATCAACTATGCAAGAGATTATGATCCATGGTTCCTCTTTCGCTCCCTCCCTCCCTCATCCTTTATGCTTCCTGTTTACTCATCTTTTACTTAAATGAAAGAATTTCCTTTGCTTAACAGTTTCCTGTGATAACAAATTCCACGGGCTTTGGTTAGTGAAGTAACTTCCAAAATCTTGTATAAGTACCATCCAGATCTAGTATCACTTGCAAATAGAATTGTATGTCTACCCCATCGAGCCCCTTCAGAATCAGTTCTTCATCTTCAGGCCCAGCCCGTTTCATCTTTTCTGATGGTATAAACATTCAGCTCCAGAGCCAAAGTCAAGTTTGTTATCGTATGCACAGGTGCAGTGAGAAACCTATTTGCAGCAATAGCTCAGGCACAGGTAATTAGGGACACAAATATCAAAGAAAAATCTTAACTTGTACAATAATGCAACGAGATTAAAAGAAAATTAGATCAACAAAGATCCTCCTGAAGGTTCTTGGTCTGAAATATTGACTTCTCATTGTTCTCCATAGGCCTGACCTTCTGAGTTTCTTCAGTGCTTTGTGTGCGTTAACTCAGATTTCCAGCATCGGACATCTCTCTCGTGTCTCGAAAAAAAAAAGCGTATACAAGTTATCTTTTAGCTGGGTTTAGAGAAGGAAATAATGGTTTATAGAGCTGTAGATTCCGAGACTCATAAAGCGTAATAACAGGCTCTTCAGCTCAACTGGTCCATGCCCACCTAAGCTTTACCCATAAACACATGAGGGTCTGCAGATGCTGGAAATGCAATGCAACACACACAAAATGCGGGAGGAACTCAGCAGGTCAGGCAGCACCTATGGAAATGCAGAAACAGTCGACATTTCAGGCCAAGGCCCTT
Source organism: Mobula hypostoma (assembly GCF_963921235.1). Classification (NCBI taxonomy): domain Eukaryota; kingdom Metazoa; phylum Chordata; class Chondrichthyes; order Myliobatiformes; family Myliobatidae; genus Mobula; species Mobula hypostoma. Next base: position 99,789,491 of record NC_086108.1, read on the forward strand.
CTTCAGGACCGGAAAAGAAGGGGGAAGATGCCAGAAACATTACCCATGTTTGGTTCATATCCCTCAAGGACTTTCCTATCCATGTCCCCATCCAAATACCTTTCTTTGAGCAATGATGTAGCAAAGCATTAGTGCATAGAAAGCAGTGTTTCGGTGAATCTGAGGGCCTTTGAAATCCACAGTCACAGTGACAGGTAATTCAGTAAGCTTTTTGAAACTTAGAGTAATTTTTTTTATGTATTGCACTGTACTGCTGCTGCAAAACAACACATTTCGCAACCTATGTCAGAGATAATCAATCCGATTCTGATCGCGAACCTGTCAGCGTCTTTATATTCATATAGTCCCTGTCAGGCCTGAACCTGAGGCATCATGGTGGAATCATCTTACTTATACATTCAGTGTCCACTGTTTTAGGTCCAGGATTAGAACCTGGCATGGTCTTCTGTTGCTGCAGCCCATCTATGTCAAGGTTCAGCATATTGTGTGCTCTTCTGACACTACTGTTGTAATGCATGGTTATTTGAGTTACTGCCACCTTCCTGTCAGCTTGAAGCAGTCGGGTCATTCTTCTCTGACCACTCTCATGAACAAGATATTTTCACACACAGAGCTAGCATTCACTGGATGCTTTCTGTTTCTCACACCATTTATTGTAAACTCTGGAGACTGTAGTGCCTGAAACCCCCAGGAAATCAGCAGTTTCTGAGATACTCAAACCAGCCTGACTGGCATCAACAATCATATCACAGTTAAACCACTTGGATCACATTTCTTCTCCATCCTGATGATTGATCTGAACAACAGCTGAACCTCTTGACCATGTCTTCATGATTTTACGCATTGAGTTGCTGCTACATGATTGGCTGATTAGACATTTGTATTAACGAGTAGGTGTACAGGTTTACTGATATAGTGTATACCGTGGTAAATGCAGCACTCAACTGACCCATCTAATCAAGGTCTGACGAGGCAGCAATTGAAGGATCACCTTACTCTCTTCCTGCAGCTTCCTCATTAACAATCCATTCCTTCCTTGAACGGTATTTTGGGTGAGATGTCCAGAGCTGCACCCTCTGGGATGTGATTAAGCTAAGGAGAAGGCAGAAAAGATTTACTGCGATGCCGCCTGGATTGTAGGCCTTGTGTTTGCTGTTGCATGCTCTTCCTAAAATCAAATTGTTACGTAGTGCACTGAGATCAAACAAGATAAAACAATAACAATAACAGAATAAACTGTAATTGTGGGGTTCATCTACCTTATTGTATTCATTTGTTATGTGCCCTGTTGTATGACATGGGTGATCATGGTCTTTCTATGACCATGGATGTTCTTGGCAATTTTTTTTAACAGAAGTGGCTTGTTATTGCCTTCTTTTGAGCAGTGTCTTTACAAAACAGGTAACCTCAGCCATTATTAATACTCTTCAGAGATTGTCTACCTGACATCAGTGGTCGCATAGCCAGGACTTGTGATGTGCACCAGCTGCTCATAAGACCATCCACCGCCTGTTCCCATGGTTTCACGTGACCCTGATCGGGGGGATAAGCAGGTGCTACACCTTGCCCAAGGGTGACCTGCAGGCTAGTGGAAGGAAGGAGCACCTTGCACCTACCTTGGGAGAGACGTAGCTCCATCCCACCACCCACTTATTTTACTAGGGAAACATTTAATAGTCTTATAACTGTGGGCTAGCAGTTGAGCCTTGTGGTTCGTGCTTTCAGCTGTGGTGTCTTTTGCTCATGGGCTGAGGGGGAAAAGAGAGAATTTCCAGGGTAGGTGTTTATGATTATGCTGGCTGCTTTACTGAGGCAGTGAAGATCTGCCAGTAGAGATGATAAAGGAAGGAGCAGTAACAACATTTAAGAAGCATCTGTACAGGGTACCTGATGAGCAAGGCCTAGTGGAACTAATGCAGCACATGCGATCAGTATAGATAGGCATGATAGGTGGCAGGCCCGGGGTATGCTGATAGGCCTGTTTCTGTGCTGATTCCAAAGCAACACAAGCAAAATGCTGGAGGAACTCAGCATGTCAGGAAGCATCTATGGAAATGAATAAACAGTTAACGTTTTGGGCCGAATTCCTTCTTCAGGACGGAAAAGAAAGGGGGAAGACACCAGAATAAAAAATTGGGGGTAGGGGAAGGAGGAAAGCAAGCAAACGATAAGTGAAGCAGGTGGGTGGGAGAGGTAAAGGGCTGGAGAAGAAGGAATCTGATAGGAGAACTGAATGGAGCATGGGAGAAAGGGAAGGAAGAGGGGACCCAGGGGAATTGATGGGGAGGTAAGAAGAGATGAAAGACCAGAATGGGGAAAAGAAGAAGAGGGAAGGAGGAGGGGAAAGATTTTTTTTTGCTGGAATGGAAATCAATATTCATGTTATCAGGTTGGAATTCATGCTACCCAGATGGAATATGTTGCTCCTCCACCTTAAAGGTGGCCTTATCTTGGCAGAAGAGGAGGTCATGGACCTACATGGCAGAATGGGATTGGGAATTAAAATACTTTGCCACCCAGAAGTCCTGCTTGTGATGGATGGATGCAGCAGTTTTGCTCAATTAAGTGCCCCCCCCCCCAATTTACGACAAGTCGCACGAATGTAGAGGTGGCTGCACTGGGAGCACCGGACATTGTAGACAACCCCAGCTGATCCATTGCTGATTCCATGTATTTTTCAGAGGAGGTATCAGAGCAGATCTCTATTCAAATGGATATAACGTTATTCTTAGTTCTGGACCAATACCTAAATCCCTGGATACTTTGAAAAACACGCAGGCTTCTGAGAAAGATTGTGAGGCATTTTGATGTTAGGCAAAAGTACTGAACATTAACCATTTTACTTTAAACTGCTGATATTAGAAACCTGAAATAAAAAAGGAAAATGCCACCCATCCTAGTCTTCTCTCCCATCAGACCAAAGATACAAAAGATTGAGGGCATGCACCATCAGATTTAAGGAATACTTCTGTCCTTCTGTTATCAAAGCCTTCACTAAGTGATGAATTCTTTATGTCCCAAACTATCTCATCATGGAACGGAGTCACAAAGCAGAAAAAAGAACTGGCTATTTCTTTTTTGACAGCTGCTGCCTGACCAACTGAGTATGTCTAGCAATGTACACCACCATGAATACCACTTTATTCTCATTTACTGGTGGACTGAATTCTGAGAATGTTGGACTAGAGAGCTTCCCTAATGAGGATAGGTTGAGTAAGCCAGTGCTTTTTCTTTGGAGCAAAGGAGGATGAAAGGTGACTTGATAGAGGTGTACAAGATGATAAGAGGCACAGATGGAGTGGACAGCCAGATGCTTTTTCTCAGGGCAGAAGTGGCTAATACGAGGAGGCATAATTTAAAGGTGATTGTAGAAAACTGTAAAGGGAATGTCAGTGGTAATTATTTTTACACAGCGAATGGTGGGTTTGTGGAACTTGCAGTCAGGATTGGTGATAGAGGTAGATATACTAGGGACATGTAAGAGCCACTTGGAAAGCTGATAGAAAAATGGAGGGTTATGTGTGATGGAAGGATTAGATTGATCTTAGAGTAGGTTAAACATATAGCTTAACATCACGAGCCAAAGAGCTTGTACTATGCTGTTATATTCTATGTTCTAAGTTACAGTGGTGCTAGTAAGTTTGAGAATTCTCTATAAATTTTTCTACATAAATATGACCTCAAATGTGATCATATCTTCAAATAAGTCCCAAAACTAGATAAAGAGAACTGAATTAAATAAAAAACACAAAAACATTATACTTGTTCATTTATTTATTGAGAAAAATTATCCAATATTTCATGTTTTTGTTGGAAAAAGTACGTGAACCTTTGTTTTCAGTAACTGGTGTGACCCCCTTGTACAGCAATAATTTCAACCAAACGTTTTCAGTAACTGCTGATGAATCCTGCACACTGGCTTGGAGAAATCTTAGACCATTCCTCCTTGCAAAACTGCTTCAACTCTGAGATGCTGGTGCATGAACTGCTTGCTTCCATGAACTCCTTCCACAGCATGTCTATAGGATTAAGTTCAGGACTGACTCAGCCATTCCAAAACACAAATTTTCTTCTTTTTAAACCATTCTGTTGTTGATTTACTCTTGTCTTTCAGATTAAGCAACTTCTATTAAGCTTCAGATGACAAATTGCTACCCTAGCATTCTCCTGTAAAATGTCCTGATACAATTTTGAACTCATTGTTCCCTCAACGATTGCAAGCTGTCCAGGCCCTGAGGCAGCAAAGAAGCCCCAAACCAAGATGGTCCTTCCACCATGCTTCACAGTTGGGATGAGATTTTGGTATTGGTGCGCAGTGCCCTTTCCCCTCCAAACATAGCAATGTGCATTTCCCGTGAAAAGTTCAACTTTTATCTCATCTGTCCACAGAACATTGTCCCAGAAGCATTGTAGAACATTCAGGTGGTCTTTTGCAAACTTGAGACATGTAGCTACTTTTTTTTTGGAGAGCAGTGGTTTCCTCCATGGTGCTCTTTCATGAACACTGTTCTTGTTCAGCGTTTTTCTTATAGTGGACACATGAACAGACACTTCAGCAAGTTCTAGAGATTTCTGCAGGTCTTTTGCTTTTTCCTTGGGTTCTTTTTCATCTCCTTCAGCATTTTACATTGTGCTCTTGGTGTGATCTTTGCAGGATGCCCACTCCTGGGGAGAGTAGCAACAGTCCTGAGCTCCTGCATTTGGTAGACAATTCATCTTACTGTGGACCGATGAATGCTCAGGTTTTTAGAAATGCTTTTGTACCCTTTTCCAGCTCCACACACCCCTACAATTCTTTTTCTAGGATCCTCTGAAAGTTGTTTGATTGAAGAATGGTGCACATAAACAGATCTTTCTTGAGAAGAGAAGGCTCTATCAGTAACCTGACTTTGTGTGTCTTTTTTATAGGGCAGAGCACCTTATATGACCCACACCTCCAATCTCATCTCATTGATTGGAACACACGACTCCAAATAGCTTTTGTAGAAGGCATTACCCCAGAGGTTCACATACTTTTTCCAACAAATACATGTAATATTGGGTCATTTTTCTCAATAAATAAATGGACAAGTATAATGTTTTTATGTTATTTATTTAATTGGGTTCTCTTTATCTAGTTTTAGGACTTATGTGAAGATCTGATCACATTTTAGGTTGTTTTTTTATGCAGAAATAGAGAAAATTCTACAGGGTTCATAACCTTTCTAGCACCACAGTATTTTCATTTAGTGATAGACTGAATTCCAGGAATCCTCTGCTTATCTGTAGCTGAGCCTTTTCGAATTGCCAAGTCATGGCATCAGAGATGACACAGCAGAAGAACAGAGACTGGATTTACCTTTGAACAGAGATAAGCCGGATCTTTAACCGTTACTTGTCAGAAATTGCCTAACTGATTTTAGCTTTGTGAGTTCGGAGAAAGATGATGAAGAAATACAGGCAAGTTTCCTTCTCCACAACTGCTGACTTTGCGTGACGACGTTATAGTGATGCCACCAATTGTTGAATAGCCTGCCGTGTGGAGATTTCAGTCAAATTTGTCGTCTTATACATAATTATGATGAGGTACAAGTACAAAGAAAAACATTGAGCAATGTCACAGGCTTGTAGGTTCAGTCTGCACACTGAATATGGATCAACAACCAACGATCAACTTTATATGCCATATGCACTCAGTGGCCACTTTATTAGGTACACCAGCGTGTTAATGCAATTATCCAAGCAGCCAATTGTGTGGCAGCAACCCAATGCATAAAAGCATGCAGACATGGTCATGAAGTTCAGTTGTTGTTCAGGCCAAACTTCAGGTTGGGGAAGAAATGTGATCTAACTGACTTTGACAGTGGAATGATTTGTTGGTGCCAGACAGGGTGCTTTGAGTACCTTAGAAAATGTTGCCCTCCTGGTATTTTCCACAGAGTGGCAGTTCTGTGGATGAATACACTTCGTTAATGAGAGAGGACAGAGGAGAATGGCCAGACTGGCAAGCTGAGAGGAGGTGGCTAATAAAATGTCACTTAGTGTAGATTTACATGTATTAGGAACTTGTTGTGATGTGTTGATCAATGCAACAAAAAGCAACATTCAACAATTAAAAAGAATAAAGAATTTACATAAAAATAAAGTTACAAGTATGAATCTTGAATAAAATTAGCATCATTACATCAATATAATGTAAACAACACTATAAAAAGTAGTTTAAGTGTTTACAATACAGAATGTGAGTGAGGTCACAGATAGAGTGAGCGGGGGAGGGTTCTAACTAGGACATTAATTCTATAAATTATATGGAATTCTATATAGAAGTATACAGAATTCTACAAATATAGATTATGCATAAATTATACAAGATGGTGTTTAAGAGGCTCCTAGGCACATGAATGTGAAAAGAACGGAGAGATAAGGACATTGTGTGAGCAGAGCAATTATTTCGGCTTGGCATTTAATTACTGTTTAATTAGTTTGGCATAACATTGGGCCGAAGGCCCTGTTTCTGTGTTGCGTTGTTCTCTGTTCTGCAATGAAGAGAGAGTGGGGGGAGGGAACTGTACAAACACGACATTGTACATGTCCGTGGCCATGCAAGAGGTAGTCAATAGTTAATAAAAGTGAAGGACTGCAGGAGGGAAGGGTTAGATTAATCTTCATCATGATCATCATCATTATGTGTTGAGACATTTGATGTGAGTGATCATAGTCTTTCATCTGTCTACTGAACGAGGGATTGTTGCCTGTAGGAAGACCCCCTCATGCTGTTGCTCCATCCATGACCATGATTGTTCTTGGCAAATTTTTCAGCAGATGTGGTTTGCCATTGCTTTCTCCTGGACAGTGACATTACAAAACAGATGAGCCAAGCCACTGTCAATACCCTTCAGAGATTGTCTGCCTGGTATCAGTGGTTACATAACCAGGATTTGTGATTATAGAAACATAGAAACATAGAAAACCTACAGCACAATACAGGCCTTTCGGCCCACAAAGCTGTGCCGAACATGTCCTTACCTTAGAAATTACCTAGGGTTACCCATTGCTCTCTGTTTTTCTGAGCTCCATGTACCTGTCCAGGAGTCTCTTAAAAGACCCTATCATATCCACCTCCACTACTGTCACTGGCAGCCCATTCCACACACTCACCTCTCTCTGCATAAAAAACTTTCCCCTGACATCTCCTCTGTATCTACTTCCAAGCACCTGAAAACTGTGCCCTCTCATGCTAGCTATTTCAGCCCTGGGGAAAACGCCTCTGATTACCCACATGATCAATGCCTCTCATCATCTTAAACACCTCTATTAGGTCACCTCTCATCCTCTGTCACTCCAAGGAAAAAAGGCCGAGTTCACTCAACCTATTCTCATACGACATGCTCCCCAGTCCAGGTGATATGCGCCAAGTGCTCATACAGCTATCCACTACCTGTTCCCATGGCTTCCATAGCCCTGAACCAGGGCAGGATAGGTGTTTTGGGTTGGCTAAGCAGGTGCCACGTCTCGCCTAAGTGTGACCTGCAGTCTAGTGAAGGGCAAGAGCGCCTTACACATCCTTTGGTAGAGACATATCTCCACCCCGCCACCCTCAGATTAATTTTACAGTAACTTAAAGGTTGGCAAAAAGACCCTTATGGTGTTCTACTGTTCTATGGTCTTTATTCTGTTGCTGAGGTAGGGTTAGGATTGGTCAGGTCAGTTTGAGAACCTCGTAGTTGCGAGGAGTTAGCTGTTCCTGAACCTGGTGATGTGGGATTTTAAGTTTATTTATATATGTATACCCTGCCAAATTGTAGTAACAAGAAGTCATGCCTCGCATGGTGAAGATCCTTAATGATAGACGCCACCTTCTTGAGTCAGCGTCTCGTCCAGTGGTGGAGTGGGCTGCACTTGTTATGGAGAGGCTTGTGGCCAGTACCCTCTTCAGTCCCTTGCGTTTAAGGACTGGCTGTTTAAGGCAACACAGATCACTGTGACTCAGGATTTGGGTGAAGAGGGGAGGAGGGGATGGGTAAAAAAAAGGCAGGAACATATCGGACAGTTAAACAAGAACAGGGCAGAGAGGCACAGTCACCTGGGTGGTGAATAGAATCTTTTATGGGCTGCACTGTTTACCAGAGATTACTTGGCAAAGAGTCCCTGCTGAACTGCTGTTTCACTTTCTTCACGCATGACTCAGCATCTCAGAAAGTTATTTCGCAACATGACGTTTGCCAACTTGTGCACAGTGCTGTAGCGACAACAACATTCTCTTCTGAAATAAGTGCAGAAAGATCTAGAAGTTGCAGACCAAGCCGCATCTGTGGCTGGGGAATCAGTTAATGATCCAGGTCAATGATCTTTCATCAGTCCTGCTTTAAGTTGTAGCTCAGAATCAGTGGAACAAAAAGACCTTAGAGAAGTGCTTTTGTAGCGAGTCATTAGCACGGCTTTGTAGTGTGGTGTGAGCTTTTCCGAGCTGGCCTCTGGAGCAGACTATCATTGTCTGTCACTGACTCATTTAGACGTGATGCTTTAAACAAAAACAACTGTTACTGAGGCAGTTTGTCTCCATTTTGAACTGCTACAAACAATATTACAAGATATGTCCATGTGAAGCAATCTCTTAAACACACACACACACACACACACACACACACACGCACGCACACACACACACACACACACACACACACACACACAACACTTCACCTGTGATCTGTTGGGGTTGTCTCTGGTATCCAGTGCTCCCAGTGTGGTGTCCTCTGCATAGGTAAGACCTGACGTAAATTGGGGAACCGCTTTGTCAAGCACCTCCGCTCCATCCACCAAAAGTGGAACTTCCCAGTGGCCAACCATTTTAATTCCTATCCCCATTCCCATTCCAACATGTCAGTCCTCGGCCACCTCTTTTGCCATGATGAGGTCACTCTCAGGGAGGAGAAATAACACCTTATATTCCTTCTCGGTAGCCTCCAACCTGATAGCTTGATCATTGATTTTCCCTTCCAGTATTTTTTCCCTCTCTTCGCTACCCTGTCTACCCGTGTTGCCCTTTCAAAGCCAAAGTAAATTCATTATCAAATTACATATATATCACCAAATACTACCTTGAGATTCATTTTTTGCAGACATTTACACGAAAATCAAGAAATACAATCGAATTTACAAGAAAATTATACACAAATGAAGACTAACAACAAATGTGCAAAAGAGGACAAATTGTGCATAACCAAACAAACAAACAAATAAATAACACTGAGAACATTGAGTTGTAGAGTCCTTGAAAGTGAGTCTGTAAGTTGTGAAATCAGTTCAGAGTTGAGGTGAGTGAAGTTATCCATGCTGGTTCAGGGGTCTGAAGGTTGAAGGGAACTACCTGTTTCTGAACCTGGTGGTGTGGGACCTAAGGCTCCTGTACCTCCTGCCCACAGGTAAAAGTGAAAGTAGAGCATGACCTGTAGCCCTGATGTGATTGTTTCCCTGGGGATTTCTCCCCAGTGCCCTGTCATTTACTGCCCAATTTCTGCCTGAGTTTAATTTCCCAAAATGCATAACTTCACAATTGTATGAGTTAAATTCCATTTGCCATTTTTTGCCAGTTGACCTTGGTCCTGTTGTCACCTTTGGCAGGAGGTCATACGACAATGTCAATTGTATTAAATACAACATCCATGCCATTGAATCCATTGAGCGAGTGATTCCAGTGTACACACAAACCGCAGTGGACAATTAATCTAACCATTTGCATTTGGGATGAACCAGCAGGGGGAACAACGGTGCTCTCCATTTCACATCAGACATCCCACCTCTCCCGGAAGTTCCGGAAGTCTCCCACATATGAATAGTGATTTCCTGATGCCAGCAAATTATATACAGTATCACGGAAATCAATTTTTTTGAGAGCGAGCAAGCGAGAGAAAGCAAGAGAGAGTGCGCGAGCGAGAGAGAGAGCGTGAGAGAGAAAGCAAGCGAGAGAGAGAGAGAGAGAGAAAACAAGCGAGAAATAGAGCGTGAGAGAACAAGAGAAAAAGCAAACGAGAGCAAGAGAAAAAGCAAACGAGAGCAAGAGAGAGTGCGAGAGCACGCCATGGCAGAGTGTTCCAAAAAATATAAAATGTACGTCGCCCCAGACTACACTAAAGTGTACCCCTGCCTAATAGGGGTCAAAATAATGACAGTGTTGCTAGCTGCACTGTTTGCAACAGTGACTTTTCTATTGCCCATGGTGGGTTAAGACTGTAAAAGACATGTTGAGGTGAGTTTAACAGGTGTCATTTGTTCATTAGCATAGCTAATGTTATTTAAACTAGCTGGCTAGCTGCTAAGGAGCTACTCTATTGCAGACATTCCACCTCTCCCGGAAGTCTCCCGCAAATTGATGGTGCTACTTCCCTGAAGTGAGTTTTTGCAGGTTGGGATGTATGTCACACCATCACTGGCACCAATGAGGTTGTCACATGTGGCCTCACTATTGCAGGCACATGATCATACGTGGTTAAAGAACATGATTGTGTGCAGACTTGATCCTTTCCTCTCATGTTGTGGAAGTTCTGAATTAATAACTTGGGGAGAATTGGTTGGCACTCAATACTCTGGTAAGATTTCACAATGCATCTTTATGAGCATGCTTCAAGCTGGTACTGAAGGTCACTTTTCCAGCAAATGTCCTCCCTGCTCACCTTACCTCAGCTCTGGGATTGCTTGATTTTCTGGTAAGCCTATTTCGGATTTCCAGTTGTCCATCTACACTTCGAGAACCTCACACCCTCTATCACCAAGAATGACAAAGGCAACTGGCACAGGAGAACCTCACCATTTGCAACACATCCCAAACCTCACACCGTCCAGACTTGATCCTGGGGCTAATTCCTGGAGATCCACACCCAACCACGCACCAAGTGCACCTTCATTGGATGGGTTACAATGATTCAAGGAGTTGACTCTCCCACACTTGCTCAGGGTTAAGAGATGCTGACCTTGCCAGCAATCCCTCCATTCCATTATGATTAACAAAAACACACTCTGCAATATTGTTATTATATAGGTTTGAAATAATCTTCCAGGGTTAAAGTGGTCACACTACTCAAGTAACTTGAGGAAATTTAAATTGTACGGTGTTGTAATCAAAAGGAATTTCTAGCTGAGACCATGAGTAATATAGGAAGGAATGTCTATTCCACTTGTGGATCTGAATTCTGTTTGTTAGTCACTGTTTTTGAAACCATTATTTTTCCCCTAAAAGCTCTCTCACAGTTTACTTTTATTAAACCCATATCACCTTTTTTGTACACAATGTCAACAAATTTGCAAATAATTAGATCCTTGACTTCCTGACCAACAAAAACTGGATCCTCCAGTATTGATTATCCTCTATACTGGTGCTCCACAAGCTGTGTCCTCAGCCTCCCACTCTATTCCCTATACGCTCATAAATGATTGGGCAGGCTATGCTCTAATTCCATCTATAAATTTGCAGATGATACCAGTGTGGTTGGCTGCATCTCAAGGAAAGCTGAGTTGGAATAAAGGAAGGAAATAGAAAGCTTAGTAACATGGTGTCATGACAACCTTTCCCTCAATGTCAGCAAAACAAAAGGAAACGGACAATGCACACAATCCTGTCTACATTGAAAGTGTTGAGGTTGAGGGCATTAAGATAGTCATAGTCATACTTTATTGATCCCAAGGGAAGTTGGTTTTCGTTACAGTTGCACCATAAGTTATAAATAGTAATAATACCATAAATAGTTAAGTAGTAATATATAAATTATGCCAGGAAATAAGTCCAGAACCAGCCTATTGGCTCAGGGTGTCTGACCCTCCAAGGGAGGAGTTGTAAAGTTTGATGGCCACAGGCAGGAATGACTTCCTATGAAGCTCTGTGTTGCATCTCGGTGGAATGAGTCTCTGGCTGAATGTACTCCTGTGCCCACCCAGTACATTATGTAGTGGATGGGAGACATTGTCCAAGATGGCATGCAACTTGGACAGCATCCTCTTTTCAGACACCACTGTGAGAGAGTCCAGTTCCATCCCCACAACATCACTGGCTTTACGAATGAGTTTGTTGATTCTGTTGGTGTCTGCTACCCTCAGCCTGCAGCCCCAGCACACAACAGCAAACAAACATCACCAATAGCCTGTCTTGGCCCAACCATGAAGATGCTATGGCCAAGAAAGCTCAGCAATGTCTCTGCTTTCTCAGGAGGCCAAAGAAACTTAATACGTCCTCGTCAATCCTTAGCAACTTTTATCGGTGCACTATAGAAAGCATCCTATCCGGATGCATAACGGCTTGGTAAAGGTGACTGCTCCACCCATGACTACGAGACACTATAGAGAGTTGTAAACACAGCTCAGCACATCATATGGAAACCAACCTCCTTCCATGGACTCTGTCTACGTTTCTCACTACTTCAGTAAAGCAGAAACATAATCAAAGTCCCCCATCCACTCCAACATTTTCTCTTCTCTCCTCTCCCACCGCGCAAAAGATATGAAAGCTGATTGCACACACCACCAGTCTCAAGGACAGATACAGAACCTGCCGTCATAAGACTATTGAATGGTTCCTTAGTACGATAAAATGGAATATTGACCACACAATCTACCTCATTATGATGTTGCATCTCATGGTCACTTCCTCTGTCGCTGTAACACTTTATTCTGCGTTGTCATAGTTTTAACTTGTTCTATCTCAATGCACTGTGTAATTTGATCTGTGTGAACAGTACTCAAGACAAGCTTTTTGTTGTATCTTGGTACATGTGATCATAATATTCTGATTCTAATTCCAAAATGGAAATGATTAGGGTCAAAACACTGCAGGAATTCCTCCGATTACCTTCAAGAACATCAGTTATTCATAAAGTATACAGTTCGACAACACAGGCAGGGCATTTTCTTCATTCACTCTGCCAAGCATATCATTATATACATTTACAATATTTATAGTATGTAAATATATTTTCACTATTTTAATCTCAAATATCCTCTCAACGGTTATTTTGTGAGGCTCTGACTCAGGACCCAGCCCCTCAGCGTACAGTGGCAAGAGGACGCTGGAATGTAGCCTTTCCCCACAGAGCCTTTACAGTTGCTGTGCCTCTGCATGTTCTCCGGTGAATAGATTAGCTTTATTGGTGACATGTACTGTGAAACAGCGAAACATATAGTAAAATGTTTCGCTTTGTGTCAACAACCAACACAGTCCAAGAATTGTACTGGGGGCAGCCCGCCAGTGTCACCACAACAGGCCCACAGCTTAATGACCCTAACCATATATTTTTGGAATGTTCAAACCAACACAGTCACTGGGAGAACATAGAAACTCCTCAAAGACAGTGACGGGAATTGAACCCTGACTGGTGGTCACTGGCACTGCTAAGTTTTGCACTAACCACTACACTACTGTGTCACCCCTGCACCTTGGATTGGGCTTCTCCCCAACGTTCAGTTACAATGGAAGACCAACAGTTTCAGGAAGCCCAAATTCCTCACAAATCTATGGTTAACTCGGACGCACATAGAGGATCTGCAGGCGCTGAAAGTCTTGGGCAGCACACTCAGAATGCTGGTGGAACTGAGTAGGTCAGGCAGTATCTATGAGGAGGAATAAACAGTCAACATCTTAGGCTGAGACCCTGCGACAGGACTGTCCTGATGAAGAGTGTTAATCTGAAATGTCGACTGTTTATTCCTCTTCATAGACGCTGCCTGAACTGCTCAGCTCTCCTTGAATGTTGTGTCTGTTGCTGTGTTCTTTTCCAGGTTCTGTTCTATTCAAATCCACCTGGATCCCATTTCCTCTCACACTTGCAGCATATCTTTATAGAGAGGAGCCAAGTGTCTAACATGTCCAAAATTCTCTTCCGTTAAATCCCGTTTCTCGATCTCATTGCATACAAAGGAACAATTATGTAAATATGGCACCGCTGTCAGTATATTCCATCCAAGGCCAGAACCAATGAAGTACTTGCAAATTGTCAAACCGGTTACAAAATAGGATCTGTGGCATATGATATTAATATGGCACCCTTCCAAAGAGATGAATGTAATGGTTTATTCTGAGAGAGAAATATTGACCAGATTTTGGGAGTGTCTCCCCTCTGCATGGAATCTTTTACATCCAGCTGAGAGCACAAGGAAGGACCTCAGTGCTTCATCCAAAATGCATTTAGTAGGAACCCTGAGTGTGGTTATTAAAGATCATGGGCTGCTACTTGAGTAAAATCCAGGGTAAATTTGCCGCAATATTTCTCCATTACCCATATCTGTAAAGGATTGTTAGCAGGAATGTAGCATGAATGTGGTGATTGGCTTAATCAAAGGCTAATCTAACTAAAGCAGCCAGCATAGCCAATGAACCCACCCACCCAGCACACTCCCTCTTCTCTCCGCTTCCGTCGGGCAGAAGACAAAAACACTTGATTGCACTTACCACCAAGCTCAAGGGCAGCTTCTCTCCTGCAGTTAGAAGGATATTGAATGGTCCCCTGTATGATAAGATGGACTCTTAACCTTGCCAGCTAACTCACCATGGCCTTGAATCTTTTAAGCTGCCTCTTTTGGTGCTGAGATGCATCCTAGGATGCGCAACACATAATCAGTGATGTATCGTGAGGTTACCAGAGTTTCATGTCTTTCGACATCAGACACTGTCACCCAGGCGACCCAGCCAGGGTTGATCAGGCCCTGGCTTGAGTCCCAGCAGCAATGGTACATGGGTCGCACCCCTTGATCCATACCAATCTGGAGGCTTGTTCAGCAGCCTCTGACAGTTCTGATGACTCTTCTTTGCAGCTACAATCATAACACTTTATGCTGTATTCTTTTCTTGTTTTCCCTTGTAGTTCATCGATGTACTAATCTGATGAAATGATCCATGAAAATGGCATGCAAAACAAATACTTTTACTGTACCTTAGTCCATTTGACAATAATAAACCAATTTACCGATTTATCCTGTAGATATTGAATCCCAGCCTGCTGCTCAAAAAGCAAGATTTAATCTTCTGAACAATCAAAGGTTCAAAGCTTCATTTATTATCAAAGTATACAAATCTGAAATTCTTCTTCTCCAGGTAGCCACGAATCCATGAAAGAAAACAACAGAAATCCCCCAAATCCCTCCTCCCCGCACAAAAGAGAATCAAAAACAGAACAAGCACATCGACACACAATCCCCCTCCCTGCACACAAACGTGAGAAGATCTGGTGTAAAACATAGAATATAAAAAAAACTATAAGACTGAAATAAAGTCTATAGTCCAAGTCCATATCCAAAATGCAGAAAACCTGGGTAATATTCTCCAGGCACAGCGGAAACCTTTCACTTCAATGCTATCAATGCAGTTAATTTTCATATTGGCTGGGCATTTGTGTGCTACTCAAGATTTAGTGAGATACTTTACATCTAAAGCAGGGGTTCATGAACCTTTCAGTGAATGGTAGGGGTCCATGGCATGAAAATGGATGAAGACCCCTGTCTAAAGCATGTTCACTCGATTTTGGTAATAAAACACATGATTTCAAACAGGAAATTGTCAACAGTTTGGGGAGTATTTATGGAGACTATAAATACTCTCCCAATTTCTTAACGTCATCTTTAGACTTTAACATCAGAATTGCAGAGGCCATCGACCTGAAATGCCAACCCTGCTTCCCTCTGTAATGACAGAACTAATTTTTAATACAGCAAGCTCTGACAAGCAGTAAGTAACACAATGCTCTTGTGTAACACACACAAAATGCAGACGGAACTCAGCAGGTCAGGCAGGATCAATGGAAAGGAATAAGCAAATGACGTTTTGGGTAAAGACCATTCAGTCCTGATGAACATTGACTGTTTATTCCTTTCCATAGATGCTGCCTGACCTTCTGAGCTCCTCCAGCATTTTATATATGTTACTTTGGATTTCCAGCATCTGCAGAATTCTTTGTGTTAATAATCTATTATAATGATATTATATAGAGAGAGAGAGAGGGAAAGGGGGTAGAGAGGGAAAGAGTGGGACAGCGAAAGGGGAGACAGATACAGATAGAGATAGAGATAAAGAGAGAGAGAGAGGGGGAGAGAGAGACAGAGAGGAGAGAGAGAATCAAACAGAAAACGTACCTTGCACTGCACACTTGGAATCCATCTAAGTAACTTTGTGAATTCATGAAATCAATCAGAGGTTAATTGTATCTGCTTATAAATTTTAGTCTCTGTGCTGATAACTGATATTTTTTTAAAGACTGCTTTGGATTTGCAAAAAGATGTCACACTGGAATGTGATATCTGATGCGGGAGGTACGTTGCAAACACAAAGATTTCATATCTGTGTTTCCCAATCAGGCTGTTGAAAGGAACAGGGTGTGTGATTGCAAATGGATTTTGACCATCGCAATCCATTTTGAGAAAGTGGACAGTGTGAGGAAGTAAATGTTTGATGGGCTTCACAGTCCATTTCTCTCCCTAACATGTTTATCTCTTCTATCTCTTCTTCTTCTTCTTCTTCTGGCAGCAATGAAGGTCCTCCATCTCTGGTGTCCTTCACAGCTTTCATCATGTCAGTAGTGTTTGACATGGGTGCCCCTACCAAGAGCCAAAGCACAAGGCCCTGACTCCAGCCGGCATGGCTCTCCGGGTCATTGAGGCACACAAGCCTCCAAACCACGACAAGGTAGTGGTCCTCTTGGAGGATTTATCTTTTCTAGAGTCCAGTTTATCCTCCAGTACCTTGGTATATTGAGACCATACTAATCATTTACATTAATAGAACATCGAATAGCACAGTACAGGCCTTTTGGCCCACAATGTTGTGCCGAGCCTTAAACCCTGCCTCCCATATAACCGCCCCCCGACCTTAAATTCCTCCATATACCTGTCTAGTAGTCTCTTAAATTTCACTAGTGTATCTGCCTCCACCACTGACTCAGGCAGTGTATTCCATGCACCAACCACCCTCTGAGTAAAAAACCTTCCTCTAATATCCTTCTTGAACTTCCCACCCCTTACTTTAAAGCCATGTCCTCTTGTATTGAGCAGTGGTGCCCTGAGGAAGAGGCGCTGGCTGTCCACTCTATCTATTCCTCTTAATTTCTTGTATACCTCTATCACGTCTCCTCTCGTCCTCCTTCTCTCCAAAGAGAAAAGCCCTAGCTCCCTTAATCTCTGATCATACTGCATACTTTCTAAACCCGGCAGCATCTTGGTAAATTTCCTCTGTACCCTTTCCAATGCTTCCACATCCTTCCGATAGTGAGGTGACCAGAACTGGACAGAGTACTCCAAGCGTGGCCTTACCAGAGTTTTATAGAGCTGCATCATTACCCCGCGACTCTTAAACTCTATCCCTCGACTTATGAGGGAGAAGAAGATGACGGCGCAACGCAGCGCACGCTGCTGTTCTGAATGATATCGTATGTGTTAACTAGGGGGCCGTGCACAATCCTGATTTGATGGAGCAGCCGTGAGAAGCCCACTTCTGCATCCTATCAATGTATCTCTGCAATCTTCGACAATCCTCTACACTATCCACAACACCACCAACCTTTGTATCGTCTGCAAACTTGCCAACCCACCCTTCTACCCCCACATCCAGATCGTTAATAAAAATCACGAAAAGTAGAGGTCCCAGAACTGATCCTTGTGGGACACCACTAGTCACAACCCTCCAATCCGAATGTACTCCCTCCACCACCACCCTCTGCTTTCTGCAGGCAAGCCAATTCTGAATCCACCTGGCCAATCTTCCCTGGATCCCATGCCTTCTGACTTTCTGAATAAGCCTACCGAGTGGAACCTTGTCAAATGCCTTACTAAAATCCATGTAGATCACATCCACTGCACTACCCTCATCTACATGCCTGGTCACCTCCTCAAAGAACTCTATCAGGCTTGTTAGACACGATCTGCCCTTCACAAAGCCATGCTGACTGTCCCTGATCAGACAATGATTCTCTAAATGCCCAGAGATCCTACCTCTAAGAACCTTTTCCAACAGCTTTCCCACCACAGACGTAAGGCTCACTGGTCTATAATTACCCGGACTATCTCTACTACCTTTTTTGAACAAGGGGACAACATTCGCCTCCCTCCAATCCTCCGGTACCATTCCCGTGGACAACGAGGACATGAAGATCCTAGCCAGAGGCTCAGCAATCTTTTCCCTCGCCTCATGGAGCAGCCTGGGGAATATTCCGTCAGGCCCCGGGGACTTATCTGTCCTAATATATTTTAACAACTCCAACACCTCCTCTCCCTTAATATCAACATGATCCAGAACATCAACCTCACTCATCTTGTCCTCACTGTCATCAAGTTCCCTCTCATTGGTGAATACCAAACAGAGGTATTCATTGAAGAGCTCGCTCACTTCCACAGCCTCTAGGCCCATCTTCCCACCTTTATCTCTAATCGGTCCTATCCTATCTTCACTCCTGTCATCCTTTTGTTCTTCACATAATTGAAGAATGCCTTGGGGTTTTCCTTCACGCTACTTGCCAAGGCCTTCTCAAGCCCCCTTCTTGCTCTCCTCAGCCCCTTCTTAAGCTCCTTTCTTGCTTCCCTATATTCCTCAATAGACCCATCTGATCCTTGCTTCCTAAACCTCATGTATGCTGCCTTCTTCCACCTGATTAGATTCTCCACCTCACTTGTCACCCATGGTTCCTTCACCCTACCATTCTTTAACTTCCTCACCGGGACAAATTTATCCCTAACATCCTGCAAGAGATCTCTAAACATCGACCACATGCCCATAGTACATTTCCCTGCAAAAACATCATCCCAGTTCACACCCACAAGTTCTAGCCTTATAGCCTCATAAATTGCCCTTCCCCATTTAAAAATTTTCCTGTCCTCTCTGATCCTATCCTTTCCATGATAATGTTAAAGACCAGGGAGTGGTGGTCACTGTCCCCCAGATGCTCACCCACTGAGAGATCTGTGACCTGTCCCAGTTGGTTAACTAATACTAGATCTAGTATGGCACTCCCCCAGTCAGCCTGTCGACATACTGTGACAAGAATCCGTCCTGGACACACTAAACAAACTCTTCCCCGTCTAAACCATTGGAACTATTCAGGTGCCAATCAACATTAGGGAAGTTAAAGTCACCCATGATAATAACCCTTTTATTTTTACACCTTTCCAAAATCTGCCTCCCAATCTGCTCCTTGGTATCTCTGCTGCTACCAGGGGACCTATAGAATACTACCAATAGAGTAACTGCTCCCTTCCTGTTCCTGACTTCTACCCATACTGACTCAAAAGAGGATCCTGCTACATTACCCACCCTTTCTGTAGCTGTAATAGTATCCCGGACCAGTAATACCACCCCTCCTCCCCTTTTTCTGCCCTCTCTATCCCTCTTAAAGCACTGAAATCCAGGAATGTTGAGAATCCATTCCTGCCCTGGTGCCAGCCAAGTCTCTGTAATGGCGACTACATCATAATTCCATGTATGTATCCAAGCTCTCAGTTCATCACCTTTGTTCCTGATGCTTCTTGCATTGAGGTAGACACGTTTCAGCCCGTCTACCTTACTGTCTTTACACCCTTTATTCTGCTTCTCTTTCCTCAAAGCCTCTTTGTATGTTAGATCTGGCTTTACTCCATGCACTATACCTGCAGTTCTCGCATGACCTTTATCCTCCTCCACCTCACTATCTGCTCTAACACTCTGGTTACCCTCCCCCTGCAATTAAGCCTATATTAGTCTCCCCATGTTTCTATTGAGCCCCCCTCTCCCGACTCTACCATTCAACGAAACATATGGACACCCGCAAGGCTTTAGTACGTAGGAGGAAACCAGAGCCCCTTTAAGAAACTCGGACAGTCACATGGGGAATGTGCCAACAGAATCGGAATCAGAATCAGGTTTATTGTCACCGACAGGTGACGTGAAATTTGTTAACTTAGCAGCAGCAGTTCAATGCAATACATAATCTAGCAGAGAGAAAAAAATAATAAATAAAATAAAACTGATAATAATTATAAATAAACAAGTAAATCAGTTATGTATATTGAATAGATTTTTTTAAAAACATGCAAAAACAGAAATACTGTTTATTAAAAAAGAGTGAGGTAGTGCCCAAAGATGCAATGTCCATTTAGGAATTGGATCACAGAGGGGAAGAAGCTGTTCCTGAATCGCTGAGTTTGTGCCTTCAGGCTTTTGTACCTACTACCTGATGGTAAAAGTGAGAAAAGGGCATGCCCTGTGTGCTGGAGGTACTTAAAAATGGACGCACCTTTCTGAGGCACCACTCCCTTAAGATGCCCTGGGAACTTTGTAGGCTAGTGCCCAAGATGGAGCTGACTAGATTTACAACCTTCTGCAGCTTCTTTTGGTCCTGTGCAGTAGCCCCTCCATACTAGACAGTGATGCAGCCTGTCAGAATGCTCTCCACAGAGCAAGTATAGAAGTTTTTGGGTGTATTTGTTGACGTGCCAAAGCTCTTCAAACTCCTAATAAAGTATAGCCTCTGTCTTGCCTTCTTTAGAACTACAACCATATGTTAGGATATATGAGAGATCTTGACACCCAGGAACTTGAAGCTGCTCACTCTCTCAACTTCTGATCTCTCTATGAGGATTGGTATGAGTTCCTTCATCTTACCCTTCCTGAAGTCCACAATCAGCTCTTTCATCTTACAGACATTGAGTGCCAGGTTGTTGCTGTGGCACCACTCCACTAGTTGGCATATCTCACTCCTGTACGCTCTCTCGTCACCACCTAAGATTCTACCAACAATGGTTGGCATCAGGAATGAACAGGGTCCCTGGTGCTGGGAGGCATTAGCTCTTTGAACAACACCACTTTCATGTTGTTGGGATTAAAGAATGCAGCGATGCAAAGTTAAATTTGCTACCCCTCTTTGCTTAGAGTCATAGAGAGAAACAGCATTGAAATAGGCCTTTTAGCACATCAAATCTTAACTAATCATCTACCATCCATTTACGCTGGTACCATTTTTTGCTTCCCACATTCACATCAATTCCCCCAGACAGAACCACTCACCTACACACTAGTGACAAATTCCCCCAGACAGAACCACTCACCTACACACTAGTGACAACTTCCCCCAGACAGTACCACTCACCTACACACTAGGGACAATTTACAGCAGCCAATTAAACTATGAACCAGGACACTTCTGGGAATAAACCGGACAACCCAGAAGACGCCCCTGAGGTCTCAGGGAGAACATGCAAACACCGTGCAGACAGCAGTGGAGGTCAGGAATGAACAGAGTTATAAGAGCCACAAGGCAGGATCTTTACACGTTGTGTTTGCTGTGAGCCCATGTAGAGCTTTGGAACCAATTGCAAACCAATTGTCAGATCAGCTGGAAAGGTCACTCGATGCAGTCTACCGTGATTGCGGAACTTGTATGCTTCCAAGACAAAGAAATAGGCAGGAAAAATCATTGCAGACAATCCCCATCCTGCAAACTGCCTTTCCCAGCAGCTCCCTTCTGGAAAGTGCTCTAAGACTATTAAAGCAAAAATCTTCAAGTCATTTTAAAAGTTTCTTCCCCCAGGCAATTAATCTGTTCAACCACTTTAGTTAGCCACCTCCCCACAATGCTCTATCTATTAACCCTGTCACTGCACTGCACTACAAATGCTTTTACCCACTTGTTATAATGCTGTTTACTTTGTAAGTACATCCTGATATTTATGTATTTATGTATTTATGTACATTTTATTCCATATGCATACTTTAACCTCCAACTTGGTTTTTTATAATTCTTCTTCAATGATGAACATTTTGTTTTTTCTTTTGCTGCATCTCATACTCTAACAAGCACACCACAGCAAATTCCAAATGCATATGATAAATAAATTTGATCCTTGATCCTAGAGGTAGGGTAAACAAGTCGTCTTTTTAATGTGCTGTTGGGATGTCTACACCTCCAGCTGTACAGCATCCCTTCAATTTGCACCAAGATGTCTTCCTTGGTGTATTCCCCTAGGTACTGGAGTCAGACTTGACCCCACCTGTTGCAGAAGTACTCATTGGTCACTTTATTAGGTACAGGTACACCTGCACATGGGCTCGTTAATGCAAATATCTAATCAGCAACTCAATAGATAAAAGCATGAGGTTCAATCATTGTTCAAATCAAACATCAGAATCTGGAAGAAATGTGATCTAAGTTACTTTGACTGTGGAATGAATGATTATCGGTGCCAGACAGGTTGGTTTGAGTATCTCAGAAACTGCTGATCTGCGATTTTCACAGACAATGGTCTCTAGCATTTACAAAGAATGGTGTGAAAACTAAACAACACCCAGTGGCAGTTCTGTGGGTGAAAACATCTTGTTAATGAGTGAGGTCAGAGGGAATGGCTATATTGGTTCAAGCTGACAGGAAGGTGACAGTAACTCAATAAGTTACAACAGTGGTATGCAGAAGAGCATCTCTGAATGCTCTATATGTTGAACCTTGCAGCAGATGGATTACAGCAGAAGACAACTGACAGGCTTAGTGGCCACTTTATTAGGTATGTCCTGTTGCTAATGAAGTGGTAACCGAATGCATGAGGGTCTTGCACTAAAACCATATGCAATTTCTGATTCATTTCCGGAAGATTATCCAACAGTTGTTGGAGTGGGCTGACAAAATAATTAGATTTATTAAATTAATTTAACATCTCACCCTGCTGGGATTTAAAGCACAATTGTCCAATATCGTAAGCACTGCAGAGCCAATCAATACCTTACCCACTAAACCCAGCTAACTAACTCTGCCTCTAAACTCCTGAGATGAATGAGAGGGTAATTGTATCTGCTTATAAATTTCAGGCTTGGTGTTGATAATTGATTTTCTTTCTTTAAAGACTGGTTTAGATTTACGACAAGGTATGACACTTTGAAATGATATGTCTGATGTGGGAGGTACATTGTAGGCACAAAACTTTTATATCTGCTTTGAGTATTACTGTTTCCTAATTGGAGTTTTGGAAGGACAGGGTGTGTTTTCACTATCACACTCTAAACCTGAAAGTGTGGATAGTGGGAAGAAATAAGATTTTGCTGACTTTCAAAGTACAAAGCTTCAAAATGCATTTATTATCAAAGAATGTATAAATTATACGAACTTGAGATTTGTTGGCTTAACAGGCAGTCGCAAAGCAAGGAAATTGAAAGAACCCAATTTAAAAACAAGACCAACCACAAGTGCCCACAGACAAAGAGAGGGAAAAAAACACAAAACAAATCATATCAACAATAGAAGCAAGAAACAACAACAGCATTCTGAAGTAGATTGAATCCTTAGATCAAAATCCCCGGAGCAGCCCAGTGTAGGCCCGAAGCCTTGGTATTCAGTTCATCATATTAGCAGGGCAAATCACCACAAAGTCGCAGACACAAAGCACAGCAGCCTGGAGCAGTCTCACACTTTACCATCATGGAGGGAGAAGACCCCAGGTTATCTGTTCCAGGCATTTAAATTTTCCAAGCCTCGCACTAGGACCTGGGCTCCGCCACTGGCGAATCGCTCTGGGCCTAGATTTTACTGCCAAAGGAGCCATTCTCGACCTTTCCAAGTTAGTTTGGCTCCCTAGAGGGATCCAAACTCATCTGATACTCGACACCGTGCCTTTCTAGTCTATATGGGCAGGCATTTAGATTGTCCAAACCAGATTGTACCTCACATTAGTGTTAGACCTCGCCAAGGTGAGTCACTCTGGGCTTTGAACACACCCCCCAACGATTCGCTTTGGACTTGGATTTCACTGCCGAAGAAGCTGTTCTTGACCTTTCCAATTCAGCTCAGTGCTTAGAGGGATCCACCCTCGTACCTGGGTTAGTTGGTCGCGCAGTGGAACTCCTCTGTCCCATCCTCTTCCCTCTGAATCATTTACTCCAACCAGCATAGCTCCAACTCCAAGTGCATCAAGTTTTACAATCTGTCATGGCAGCGTAGTGGCTAGTGTGACTTTATTACAGCTCAGGGTATCAGAGTTCAGAGTTCAATTCCAGCGTCTTCTGTGAGAAAGTTTGTACGTTCTTCCCATGTGTGCTAGGGTTTCCTCTGGGTGCTCTGGTTTCCCCCCACAGTCCAAAGATGTCATTGTGATTAGGCTAGGGTTAAATAGGTGGGTTGCTGGGCAATGCGGCTCTTCGGGCTGGAAAGGTCTGTTCCACACTGTATCTCTAAATCAATTAAAAATAAATAAAATAATTCCTCTCCCTAACCTATTTACCTTTTCTTGGATCTAATTTATTGTTCAATGCCTTGGCTACTCTATACAGGGGCTCACAGAGTCATACAGTGTACAGCACAGAAGCAGCCCTTCAGCCCATCACATTCATGCTGATTAATTTGCCCCTCTATGCTAATCTCATTTGAAATCATTAGGATGATTTCCTTCTCTGCCTTTCTTATTTAATTGTTTCTCTAAGTGTCTCTAAAACATAGCGAATGTGTCTGATTCCACCATAGGAACTGGTGGCAGGGCCGCATAAGTGGAGGCACATTAGCATGCAAGGCGGCAATAGTAGTGTTGTGGTTTGCACGATTGCTTTCCAATGCCAGCGATCACTGATCGGGATTTGATTCCCACTGGTAACTGACAGGGGATTCTACGTTCTCCCTGTGACCACGTGGGTTTCCTCCAGGTGCTCTGGTTTCCTCCCATATTCCAAAGACATATGGTTAGTGATAGTGAGTTAAGGACATATTATTCTAGTGCCAGAGGTGTGGCGACACTTGCGAGCTGCCCCCAGCACAATCTTCGGTCTACGTTGATTGTTGACACAAATCAATGCATCTTTCAGTGTTTCAATGTACTATATACGCATCACATAAGTAAAGCTAATTTTTCATCATCAAGCCCTCTGGCAGCACATTCCGGACGTCAACTGCTCTCTGTGTTTTAAAATCAGAATCAGGTTTAATATCTTTGGCACATGTCATGAAACTTGTTGTTTTGTGGCAGCAGTACATTGCAATACAGTATAATGTCTGTCTGTCTAGGTACCATATCCGATGCAGACTTTGATGACCATGGTTTTCCATATAGATCTATCCTTCGTTTTTTGGATGACTTCCATTTCCTCGATGTGTAGCCACCTGGCTATGCTTTTGATGTACATAAGCCGAGGTCCTCCTCTAGGTTTGCTCCCCTCAATCTTTCCAGAGAGTATGAGTTTTTCTAGTTCATATTTCCCCATGATGTGTCCTAGGAATCTGAGTTGTCTTTCTCTTATTGTTGGTATGAGTGATCGAACTGCTTGGGCTCGTCTGAGAACTTCTTCATTTGATGGGTGTTTGTGGTCCATGATATTTTTAACATTCTCCTGTAGAACCATAATTCAGCTGCTTCTAGTCTCTTTTCCATTGCTGGAGAAATGGTCCAGCATTCACTTCTGTGAGTCAGGATAGAATAAATGTAGCAATAAAATCTATAAATTACAATAAGAAGTGTATATATATATAAAAATTAAATAGGTAGTGCAAAAAGAGATTGAAAATGCTAAGGAAGTGTTCATTGTCCATTGCGAAATCTGATTGTGGAGGGGAAGAATCTGGTCCTGAAGCATTGAGTGTGTGTCTTCAGGCTCCTGTGCCTCCTTTTTGATGGTAGCAATGAGAAGAGGGCATGTCCTGGGCGATGGGGGGGGGGGGGTCCTTAAAGGACCCATGATGGAGGTGGCTGAGTTTGCAAATTCCTGCAGCTTTTTCCTAAACTGAGCGGTGGCCCCTCCATATCAGACAGTTATGCAACCAGTGAGATTGCACTTCATGTTACATCTGTAGAAATTTGTGGGTGTCTTTGATGGCAAACCAAATTTCCTCAAACCCCCAATAAAATATAACCGTTGGTGTGATTTCCTCCTTAAAACTTTTGTTATCATTATTAAAGCTCCTTCTCCTTAGATCATGCCTCCATCTGCACTTTCTCAGTAAATTCACACTTTGTTCTGCATTGTTATTATTTTACCTTGTTCTGCCTCAATGCACTGTGTAATGACTTCGTCTGTGCGAACAATATGCAAGATAAGCGTTTAATGTTATCTCGAAACATGTGAGAATAATTAAAGTAAATTATTAAAACTAGAACAGTTACTATCCCTGAACCATCAGGCTCTTGAATAAAATGGAATAACTGCATTCACTTGCCCTATCATTGAAATGTTCCCACAACCAACGATCTCATTTAAAGACTCTATCTCATTATTTCACTTTCCTGTTATTTATTGCTATTTATTTATATTTGCATTTGCACTGTTTGTTGTCTTCTACACTCTGGTTGATCTTTCATTGATCCTGTTATAATCACTATTCTATAGATTTTCTGGGTATGTCTGCAGGAAAATGAATCTCACGTTGTATATGGTAACATACAGTATATGTACTTTGATAAATTTACTTTGAACTTTAAAATTAAATGAAATAATTAAAAACAATGCATTCATGTTTTATACCTCTACCAGGGGACAAAGATTTTGACTGTCTACCCTATGTGTCTCTCATAAACTTACATACTTCTATCAAGTCATCCCTGAGGGACCTCTTCTCCAGGGAAAGCAAGTACAGCCTATCAAATCATTGAAGTCCTCTAACCCAGGCAACATCCTGTGAAAATTCTTTTGCACTCTCTCTTTCCTATACTCTGATGACAGGGATTGCACACAATACTCCAACTGTGGCCTAACTGACAGTAAGCTCTTCAAACATGAATAAATAAATTAAATTCTATTGTATACTTTACTGCATGGGCCACTGGGCAGAATATATGCCTTGATAGCCTAACGGTATTCAGAGCAGTTGTATGTACCTTAAGCAAGGAATTGGTTTTGACTAGCCAATCCAAGGAGACTTGGAAGCATTGGTATTATGCTGTGAATTAAAAGCACAAAATGTCACATCTGTGGAAAGAAAAGGAGAATTCTAGAATTAATATTTTGGAAATCAGAACTGAGAAAGGAGAAAAACCAGGTGCAGAGGAGGAGAAGAGTGGAGGAGACAGCGAAAGAGAAAACCTATGACAGATTAGGAAGAGGAACAATTATTTCCATTTAATCAGTATTGAAGGGAAATAGACTGACTCATGTTCTGACAGTTTGGAGTTTCCATGTCAGCTTGCCAGATCAACCAGGAGAACGTAGGCTTGACAAACACATATCATAGCTGCAATTTACCAGCAAGGGTCTAGCAAACTTTAGTTGAACAATCGGTCCCAACGTACATCTCTCCTTCTCAAAGCAATAAATACTGGCTTTGACAGTGATAAATGTAAAATACTAAAAGTGTGAAGGCACTGAAAATGTGCCTTGATTGTATGAAAATCTGGAATAGTATTGATTATCTGGAAATGTTGATCTCAGTGTGAGTAACTTGCCCACACAGAAGAATGATTTGAATAAAAACTAGAACATAGAACATGGAATATTACAGCACAGTACAGGCCCTTTGGCCCATGATGTTGTGCTAACCCACTACCCTACTCTTCTCCACGGTCAATCTAACTCTTCCCTCCTAAATAGCCCATAATCCTTGACTTTTCTTTCATTCATCTGCTTATCTAAAGAGTCTCTTAAATGTCCCTGTTTTATCAGCCTCTCAGTTATTTCTCTATTTCTCTTATGTATTTTTATGTAATTTATAGTCCATGTTCTGTATTGTACTTCAGTGCTGCCACAAATCAACAAATGTCAGTGATAATAAACCTGATTCTGATTCTGAAGTGGGATATGAAACTTCGAGCAGGCCGGTGATTGAAATATTGTGTGCTTTCTCCAGTGCTCTTCAGCTGTTGAACCCTTCGAGCTTCCATAAAGCCAGAAGGCTTCGGAAGTACCTGGCTGGTCAGGCAGTCTCCATACAGAGAGAGGGGGAGAGAGTGTGTGTGTGTGAGAGAGAGAGAGAGGGGTGGGGGTGGAGCGGAGAGGGGAAGAGAGAGAGAGTGAACCAGCATTAACTTAGCAGGTCAATGACCTTTCTGTGTGCTGCTGGCTGCATGACCTTGCAATAGATCATTACAATAATGCACTCTGAAAATGATGAAGTATGGTATTACTTAAAGAAAGTCAATAGCACTATTCTGGGAACCTGCCATTAGATGATGATAATCTTAATGGGGATTTTTAAAGACTGTTACCATTTTAGCACCATCAAAAATTTGAAAAGGAATTTCTAGATTCTGTGGTGTCCAACCCCATACCTACATTTGGAAAGGTATCTCTACGCTGGGTTTAGGGTAGTAGAAACCCACTCTGCACATTAGTCACCGTGCAACAGTCCCACCCTAGGACCACAGTATCTGAGATCATGTCTGAATGAGGGCAACTTCCAAAAGAATTCAGAAGGATGGTGACTCTTGCAAGAGTCAGTGTCCAAAGGAAATGATTATAGTGGATTTTAATCACATTACCTCAAATGCCGTACAAAATTAATTACAAAATAAATGGAGGGATCAATATACATTTCTTTTACAATCGCATATTGAAGACTAGGCTTTCACTCAATCAATTCACCTTCTGAAAGGAAATATGCAGATCGCAAGGATCGTATGGCAGACTTGTGACTATCCATTGAAGTAGCTGTTTAATTAATCCCTCTCCCTCCCCCCCCCATCCTCTTTCTTCACAACCCTGCAGACGTCCCCATTTTTATTCAGTTCATTGTGTTGTGGAGCCTGCTTCAGCCACTAGTTCAAGCAAGTGCATTCTCAATCATTGTGAATCCAGCGGAAAAATTAATCCTCTTCTGGCTCCTTAAGAAGTGATCATATATCTAAAGCCTCTGGTTACTGATACTCCACCTAACACAACAGTTTAGACCATAAGATATAGGTGCGGAATTAAGTCAGTTGATCAAGGCTGATCCATCTTCCCTCTCAGCCCCAGTCTCATACTTTCTCCTCATATTCCTTCATGCCATGACTGGTTAAGAATCTATCAACCTCTGAAACATAGAACATCGAACACCTACAGCACAATACAGGCCCTTCGGCCCACAAAGCTGTGCCGAACATGTCCTTACCTAAGAACTACCTAGGCTTATTAC
Source organism: Mobula hypostoma (assembly GCF_963921235.1). Lineage (NCBI taxonomy): Eukaryota > Metazoa > Chordata > Chondrichthyes > Myliobatiformes > Myliobatidae > Mobula > Mobula hypostoma. The sequence continues at coordinate 99,818,476 of NC_086108.1, forward strand.
CATAGCCCTCTATTTTTCTAAGCTCCGTGTATCCATCCAGAAGTCTCTTAAAATACCTTATCATGTTCACCTCCACCACCGCCGCCGGCAGCCCATTCCACGCACTCACCACTCCGCATAAAAAACGTACCCCTCTACCTTAAATATACCCAATGACTTGGTCACCACAGTTGCCTGTGCAATGAATTCCACAGATTTACCACTCATGACTAAACTAAAGAAATACCTCCTCATTTCTATTCTGAAAGTGTGTCCCACTATCCCTAGGCTGTGTCTTAGACTCTCCCACCATAAGAAACACCCTTTCTCTGTTGAGGGCCTTTTAATATTCAATATGAGGTTACCCCTCTTTCTTCTGAATTCCAGCTAGTAGAGGCCCAGAGCCATCAAATGCTCCTCACATGGCAGACCTTTAAATCCCAGAATCAGTTTCTCACAATCTATCTCTCAAAACCTCACACTAGATCATACAGCTGCAGTTATTTGTGTCACAGTCAGGCATGCATGCCTCTTAAAACGAGTTCCACTCCAACAGGTCAAGTGTTGATGATATATTGGGCAGCTCCCAATGACGCACGCCTTGTTATTGTTCATTGTGACACCCAGATGGTCTTGGCTCATTCTGTTGAGTATAATGTTAAATTGAGACGGATATCATATCACAGGCAGAAAGAGAGCGTTGTGGTACTGCTCTCACTTTACAGTGTTAGTTAACAAATGGTATGTATTCTGAAATATATTCTTTTCATGTTAAAAGTTTACAAGAATGGAAATGTGATTGGTAGGTTGGTGGACTTGACAGTGTGAATTGGGACACTAAGTTGAAGCACTGAGTGGAGGCATTGAGTTCAAAAGTCAAGAGGCTAAGTTGCAACGTTATAAAACTCTGGTTAGGCCACATCTGGAGTATTGCGCCCAGTTCTAGTTGCTCCACTCTCGGAAGGATGTTGGGCCATTGGAGAGGGTGCAGAAGAGGTTTACCAGGATGGTTTAGAGGGTATATGCTATTATAAGAGGCTGGATAAACTTGGGTTGTTTTCTCTGGAACGTCGGAGGCAGAGGGGAGATCTGATGTAGAGGCTTAGAAGATTATGAGATAGAGTGGAGAGAGAGTGTCTGTTTCCCAGGGTTGAAATGTCTGATACAAGAGGACATAGAAATATAGAAACATAGAAAATAAGTGCAAGAGTAGGCCATTCAGCCCTTCGAGCCTGCACCGCCATTCAGTACGATCATGGCTGATCATCCAACTCAGAACCCTGTACCAGCCTTCCCTCCATACCCCCGATCCCTTTAGCCACAAGGGCCATATCTAACTCCCTCTTAAATATAGCCAATGAACTAGCCTCAACTGTTTCCTGTGGCAGAGAATTCCACAGATTCACCACTCTCTGTGTGAAGAAGTTTTCCTAATCTCGGTCCTAAAAGGCTTCCCCTTTATCCTCAAACTGTGGCCCCTCGTTCTGGACTTCCCCAACATCGGGAACAATCTTCCTGCATCCAGCCTGTCCAATCCCTTTAGGATTTTATACGTTTCCATCAGATCCCCCCTCAATCTTCTAAATTCCAACAAGTATAAGCCTAGTTCATCCAGTCTCTCATCATATGAAAGTCCTGCCATCCCAGGAACCAATCTGGTGAACCTTCTTCGTACTCCCTCTATGGCAAGGATGTCTTTCCTCAGATTAGGGGACCAAAACTACACACAATACTCCAGGTGTGGTCTCACCAAGGCTTTGTACAACTGCATTAGTACATCCCTGCTCCTGATCTCAAATCCTCTTGCTATAAATGCCAGCATACCATTCACCTTTTTCACCGCCTGCTGTACCTGCATGCCCACTTTCAATGACTGGTGTATAATGACACCCAGGTCTCGTTGCACCTCCCCTTTTCCTAATCGGCTATCATTCAGATAATAATATGTTTTCCTGTTTTTGCCACCAAAGTGGATAACTTCACATTTATCCACATTAAATTGCATCTGCCATGAATTTGCCCACTCACCTAACCTATCCAAGTCACCCTGCATCCTCTTAGCATCCTCCTCACAGCTAACACTGCTGCCCAGCTTCGTGTCATCTGCAAACTTGGAGATGTTGCATTTAATTCCCTTGTCCAAGTCATTAACATATATTGTAAACAACTGGGGTCCCAGCACTGAGCCTTGCGGTACCCCACTAGTCACTGCCTGCCATTCTGAAAAGATCCCATTTATTCCCACTCTTTGCTTCCTGTCTGCCAACCAATTCTCTATCCACATCAATACCTTACCCCCAATACCGTGTGCTTTAAGTTTGCACACTAATCTCCTGTGTGGGACCTTGTCAAAAGCCTTTTGAAAATCCAAATATACCATATCCACTCGTTCTCCCCTATCCACTCTACTAGTTACATCGTCAAAAAATTCTGAGATTCACCAGACATGATTTTCCTTTCACAAATCCATGCTGACTTTGTCCGATGATTTCACCGCTTTCCAAATGTGCTGTTATCACATCTTTGATAACTGACTCTAGCAGTTTCCCCACCACTGATGTTAGGCTAACCAGTCTATAATTCCCTGGTTTCTCTCTCCCTCCTTTTTTAAAAAGTGGGGTTACATTAGCCACCTTCCAATCCTCAGGAACTAGTCCAGAATCTAAAGAGTTTTGAAAAATTATCACTAATGCATCCACTATTTCTTGGGCTACTTCCTTAAGCACTCTGGGATGCAGACCATCTGGCCCTGGGGATTTATCCGCCTTTAATCCCTTCAATTTACCCAACACCACTTCCCTACTAACATGTATTTCCCTCAGTTCCTCCATCTCACTGGACCCTCTGTCCCCTACTATTTCCGGAAGGTTATTTATGTCCTCCTTAGTGAAGACAGAACCAAAGTAATTATTCAATTGGTCTGCCATGTCCTTGCTCCCCATAATCAATTCACCTGTTTCTGTCTGTAGGGGACCTACATTTTTCTTAACCAATCATTTTCTTTTCACATATCTGTAAAAGCTTTTACAGTCAGTTTTTATGTTCCCTGCCAGTTTTCTCTCATAATCTTTTTTCCCCTTCCTAATTAAGCCCTTTGTTCTCCTCTGCTGAACTCTGAATGTCTCCCAGTCCTCAGGTGAGCCACTTTTTCTGGCTAATTTGTATACTTCTTCTTTGGAATTGATACTATCCCTAATTTCCCTTGTCAGCCACGGGTGCACTACCTTCCTTGATTTATTCTTTTGCCAAACTGGGATGAACAATTGTTGTAGTTCATCCATGCAATCTTTAAATGCTTGCCATTGCATATCCACTGTCAACCCTTTAAGTGTCATTTGCCAGTCTATCTTAGCTAATTCACGTCTCATACCTTCAAAGTTACCCTTCTTTAAGTTCAGAACCTTTGTTTCTGAATTAACTATGTCACTCTCCATCTTAATGAAGAATTCCACCATATTATGGTCACTCTTACCCAAGGGGCCTCTCACGACAAGATTGCTAATTAACCCTTCCTCATTGCTCAATACCCAGTCTAGAATAGCCTGCTCTCTAGTTGGTTCCTCGATATGTTGGTTCAAAAAACCATCCCGCATACATTCCAAGAAATCCTCTTCCTCAGCACCCTTACCAATTTGGTTCACCCAATCTACATGTAGATTGAAGTCACCCATTATAACTGCTGTTCCTTTATTGCACACATTTCTAATTTCCTGTTTAATACCATCCCCAACCTCACTACTACTGTTAGGTGGCCTGTACACAACTCCCACCAGTGTTTTCTGCCCCTTAGTGTTATGCAGCTCTACCCATATCGATTCCACATCCTCCCGGCTTATGTCCTTCCTTTCTATTGCGTTAATCTCCTCTCTAACCAGCAATGCCACCCCACCTCCTTTTCTTTCATGTCTATCCCTCCTGAATATTGAATATCCCTGAATGTTGAGCTCCCATCCTTGATCATCCTGGAGCCATGTCTCTGTGATCCCAACTATATCATAATCATTAATAGCATACATTGAAGGTGAGAAGGGGTTCAAGAAGGATGGGAGGGGTACATTTTTTTACTTAGAGAGTCTTGGATGTCCGGAATATGCTGCCTGGTATGGTGGTAGAGGCAAACACAATAGAGGCTTTTAAGAGACATCTGGATAGGCATATGAACATAAGGAAGATGGAGGGATATGGTCAAGATGTAGGTAGGAGGGATTTGTGTTTAGGCATTTTTATTTTGCTTTTTAGCTGGCTCAGCACAACATTGAGGGCTGAATGGCCTTTTCCTCTGCTGTTCTCCTCTATGTTCTATGAATCTGTGTGAAACAAAGCAGCAATGCTGTGAAAGAATAGAGCCTTTTGTAGGTTTTGCTCTGCTTGTAATAGGCTAGGATTGCACTAACTGGTAAAATCTCAGTTAATCTAGAGGAAGCAGAAGGCAAATTGTAACTTTACAAGGCTATCTTTGTCTGTTGGAACATATAATAGAGCATAGAACAGGACAGGTGCCCGGTAGCCTAGTAGTTAGCACAATACTTCATAGTACAGGTGACCCAGGTTCAGTTCTTGCCCTTGCCCTGTAAGGAGTTTGTACGTTCTCCCCGTGACCATGTGGGTTTCCTCTGGGTGCTCTGGTTTTCTCCCCCCAGTCCAAAGACGTACTAGTTTGTTGGTTAATTGGTCATTGTAAATGGTTCCGTGCTTAGTCTAGGATTAAGCCGAAGGGCCTATTCTGCACAGTGTCTCAATAAAATAAATAATTAGCAGTCCAGCACAGTACTCATCACGCTTTATTTTTCTTACGTCTATGTGCCTGTCTAATAGTCTTTTAAATCCCTAATGTATCAGCTTCCACCATCATTCCTGGCAATTGATTTCAGGCATCCACAACCTCCATCAAGTTACTGTATGTCTTCCTTCTCTCCAAAGAGAAAAGCCCTAGCTCACTCACCTACCCTCATAAGGCATGTTCTCTTATCCAGGAGGCGTCCTGGTAAATCTCCTCTACATCCTCTCTAAAGCTTCCACATCCTTCCTATAATGAAGCAACTAGACTGAGCACAGAACTATAACGATGGTCTAACCATAGGTTCATAGAACTGCAACATTGCCTCGTGGCTCTTAAGCTCAGTCCTTCAAATAATGAAGGCCAACATGCCACACCTCTTCTTAACCACTCTATCAACTTGTGTGGCAACTTTGTGGGATGTATGGACTTAAACCCAAGATCCCTCTGTTCATCCACACTGCTAAGAATATTGGATTCATGATTCTGAAGATTTATTGGTCTATCTGTCCCAAGGGACAGTGACCAATGGCACCAGAGAAAGGCAGCACAATATAAAACAAAAACTGAAGATACAGAGAATAATCAGCAGGTCAGGCAGCATATGTGGAGAGATAAACAGTTCACATTTAAGATTGTTGATCTTACATCAGTCAGCCCCACTACTTCTATACCAACCAACAACCTCTTCTTCAATATGAACAAGAAAAAAAGGGATGGTTATCGACTTCAGGAGAACTCACACCACTCACACCCCTCTTTAAATTGGTGGCACAGTAGTGGAAAATGCGAACAGTTTCAAACTCCTGGGAGTGTACATCTCACACAACCTCTCATGGTCCTTGCACAATCAGGAAAGCGCACCAACGCCTCTGCTTTCTGAGGAGGCTGAAGGGAGCTGGACTATGCACATCCATACTCACTTCCTTCTACATACATGCAGCAGAGAGCATCCTAACATGTTGTGTCACTGCATGGTATGGAAACTGCGCTGCAACAGACAGGGAGGCTCTACAATGGGTAGTCAAAACTGCCCAAAGCACCACCGGCATCAGCCTACCCACCGTCAGGACATATAAGTAGAAAGGTTCCAGAAAAGGACTAGAAACATCATGAATGATCCCACCTCGCCCTGCTCATGGACTGCTTGCCCCATTCTCACTAGGGAGGAAGATGTGTAGCAACCATGCCAAGACCACCAGACCCAAAACCAGTTACTATCTTACACTCATGTGCCTAGCATCACTTTATGAACATACAATCAATCTATATATATATATATATATATATATATATATATATATATATAATCTTATGTACTTATATTTACTGTGTTTTTATTATTATGTTCTTTATCTTATTGTATATTTTTTGTGCTGCTCTAGATCTGGAGTAACAATTATTTTATTCTCCATTGCACTTCTGTACAGGAAATAACATTAAACAATCTGGAATCGAAGGTTTACTCTTTTCCATAGGTGCTACCTGGCCTGCTGAGGTCCTCCAGTATTTTGAGTGTGTTCCTTATCTTTGCAGAGCTGGCATTGACCCAGGGGGTTGAATGGCCTCTTTGTGTGTTGTATTAAGTATGCATGTGCAGCTGGCTGTCCTATGTCCATTACTGAATGAAACCTACCACCCTGATCTGATCGACAAGTGACAGCAGATAGATTGACTCTTGGCAAAACTGATACATTCTGTCCTCGCCAGCAATATCTAGGAAGAAGAAATAGGTATACTTCAGCCCAAAGCGACTTTGGATTATCTTCTCAGTACACCACTAAATCACATTTGCTTATCCAAGTACCATGACATGGTTTAGTATGCCCTTTCTCACAATATTTCTATACAGCATTGTTGGACAACACCCACTGCTAACATTAAGGCATTTTTCACAAGGGGTAATAGTAGAAGCAGGAAGTTATACTCAGTTCCATTCTTTTGGAATACAACCAGATATTCAACATTACAGATGGGTGACATTGACCCTTAATGTGCTGAAGTCAATCACGAAACTCTGAAGGTTATTTTGACTCTTTGGTAGGGTGTGTCCATGAGTTATATTCTGCCCAACATATTCCTTGATATGGCTGTGGCCCCTGCTTAGTGGAAGCGCCCATTCCCCATCTCTGGCACTGCCAGGGAGCTACCTATTTACATCAAAAGGCAACCTGCCCTGGAGAAACTGCCGTGCATAGTCACTCTGAAGCCGATCGTTTGTCAAGCCAGAGTTCCGGCAGGGTTGCAACTCTGTGGCAACGTAACTTTGTGAGTTTTGCTCATAAATAGCTCAATAACAAAACAGAAAGACTGAGGCTTTGTAAGTGCTTTCTCTTTCTATATAAGTGCAAATCATTGAATCATTGCAAATCATTAATATGTGCCTTTATAACAGCAGTCTGCGGGGTCAGTGCAAATCAGTCTTGGTGCTACAGTGATAACATAGCAAATCCTGTATCAATTTCAAAACATTTGCTCCATATTTCATTACATTCTTACACCTGTTAAAGGCATTCATCTTGATATACTTATCACTACTTTTTATAAACTATTTACGTTGTAAATACATACAGGTATTTATGTATTTATGCTCATTTTATCTGCCCTTTAGCCTCTAATTTTATTGTTTATGTAATCCTTCATTCTTTATAATTGTTGAATGGTTTTGTTTTTGTTGTATGTTGCTCTCTGTCCAACACGCCACAGCAAATTCCTTACACATGTGAAAGTGTATGGTGAATAAAGTTCCTTGATCCTTGATGCACAGCCTCAGAATAGAAGGACGTTCCTTTAGAATGAAGATGAGAAGGAGTTTCTTTAGCCAGAGGGTGGTGAATCTGTGGAATTGATTGCCACATGTGGCTGTGGAGAGCAAATCATTGAGTATACTTAAAGCAGAGATTGATAGGTACTTAGTTGGTAAGGGTGTCAAAGGTTGTGGGGAGAAGGCGGGCAAATGGGATGGAGTGGCAACATACAACCATGATCAAATGGTGCAGTAGACTTGATCGGCCAGGTGGATTAATTCTAGTCCTATGCCTTAGTTTGAAGCAAATGAATATGAATGCAGGAACATGGACATGTGTGGAAAGACGTGATGAAGTTTTCTAGCTGAATTAGTTCAGCACAACATTGTGGGCTGAAGGGCCAGTTCCAGTGCTGTACTTTTCTATGTTCTGTGTTCAAATGGGAGCTGCTGTGTGGCGACTTGATTAAGCAATTGTCTTTGTTTCGGCTGTGGTTTTGTGAATGTCACGTTGATCTCTGAATCTGAATGTTGTGAGTTCAAGTCTTACTCCAGAGTCCCTGGACTGCAGATATCTGCAGTCACTCCAATGCTTGAGGGAGTATTGAACCGTCCTTCAGATGAGATGTCCTTGAATTATGTCAATGATCCCAGGACATCATTCTAAGGAAGGAGTTCTCGCTGCTATAGGTTTCTTACCCGTGACTGTGAACAATGGAGGTAATATTGAACGGTAATATTGAATGGAGGTAATATTGAACTGCTTAAGCATGTGAAACTGACTTATTCAGCACTCTATCTACATTGGGCATGTATACATACATTTACATACACAACGATGCTTTCCCCTTTCCAGTAAAGGTATAAATCATACCATTTACAGACCATTTCTCTCTTTAATCTTCTCCAAGGAACTCACAATATCTATTTCTCAACTTGCTATAGTTGAAGCAACTATTTTTTCTTCTGTGGTCACCTCTAGATCAACATCTGGCTGTAGGTTTTCAAAGGTTCAAAGGTGCAAAGGTCCAATTTAATGTCAGAGAAGTGTATACAATATACATCCTGAAATGCTTTTTCTTCACAAACATCCATGAAAACAGAGAAGTGCCCCAAAGAATGAACGACAGTTAAACGTGCGAACCCCAAAGTCCCTCCCCAGTTTCCTCCTCCCGCACGTTAGCGGCGGCAAACAATGATCCCTCCTCCCCCCATCAGCAAAAAAAAAAGCGCATCAGTACCATCACTGAGCCCAAGCGTGTGCTAAGCAATAGCAAAGACACAGACCAAAGTTACCCCAAAGGCTTCGCATTTCATCCGACATTCGACAAACCACAGGTTCTCTTTCTCCCTGGCAAGGGAGAGGGAGGTGTCCCTCATATTCACAGCGAGTGGGAGACATAACAACAACCCGCTGGTTTATGACGTTAAAAGTCTGTTTTGTCGCTTTTTTTGAGCTGCGTCCAAAGATCGCAAAGACCTCGGATCTTCAGGCCCACAGCAAAAGATTTTCTGACCTGCCTGACGACACACAAGTTTCCTGCCATGACACCAACCCTCGATCCGCATATCTCCAGAGCCCCGAGATCTGAGGCTTCCAAACACGAGTGAGACTCTCAGACCGAACCCTTAGCATGTCAAATAACGGCCAGTCGTGGAACCCTGAGAATGGGTCCCACTCCCACAAAGAGCTAAAGTCTGTGTGTAACTCCAGGTCAGGGTCTTCAAAAGAGCCTTGAAAGGAAAAAATAGAGATATTAAAGGTGGAAATAGAGCTGTTTCAGAAGGTGCAAGCAAAACAGTCACCATTATGTGACATTATCCTTCCTAAGCTCTGCCTACAATGGCAGAGGCTTTTAATTTTAAGACCGTAAGACCATAAGATACAGGAGCAGAATTAGGCCATTTGAACCCTGGAACGCCATCAAACTACATTCAGTTGTCAACTGGTTAGGTATTTTCTGCGCCTAATAAAGTGGCCACTAAATGTACGTACATGGTCTTCTGCTGTTGTAGACCATCCACTTCAAGGTTTGACGTGAGCATTCACAGATGCTCTTCTGCACACTATTGTTGTAACATAAACTTATCTGAGTTACTGTTGGCTTGAGACTGCATTGGTATCATATTGACAAAAGAGAATGGGTTACTATAAGACCATAAGACATGGGAGCAGAATTAGGCCATTTGGCCTATTTCATCACACTAATCCAATTTTCCTCTCGGCCCTAATCTCCTGCCTTCTCCCCATATCCCTTCGTGCCCTGACCAATCATGAATCTATCAACCTCTGCCTAAAATATACAGAAAGACTTGACCTCCACAGCTGCCTGTGGCAGAGAATTCCACAGATCCACCACTCTCTGGTTAAAGTAATTCCTCCTCATCTTTGTTCTAAAAGGTGCAGCTCTATTCTGAGACTATGTACTCTGGTCTTAGACTCTCCCACCACAGGAAACATCCTCTCCTCATCCACACTATCAAGGCCTTTCACCATTTGATAGGTTTCAATGAGGTCGCCCCTTATTCTTTCAAATTCTAGTGAATATAGGCCCAGAGCCATCAAACGCTCTTCATATGACAAACCATTCAAACCTGGAATTATTTCTGTGAATTGCTTTGAACCCTCTCTAGTTTCAGCACATACTTTCTAAAATGAGGGGCCCAAAACTGCTCACAATACTCCAAGTGAGGCCTCACGAGTGCTTTAAACAGTCTCAGCACTATATCCTTGCTTTTATACTTTACTCTTCTTGAAATGAATGCTAACATCGCATTTGCCTTCTGTACCACAGGATCAACCTTCAAATTAACTTTAGGGAATCCTGCACAAGGACTCCTACGTCCCTTTGCACCTGCTTTTTGTATTTTCTCTCCATTTATAAATGGGTTACCTTGGCATCTTCGACACACTTTTTTTATCAGTATTGTTGACTGCAAACCAAGAATTCCTCCGAAAGATTTATGGTTGGTGACCAAAGTCTGCACAATACGATCTAATGAAAGACATTTTGTCCAAGGATAATTCCTAGTGCTTTTTTCTCAATTTCAGGATCAGAATCAGGTTTATAATCACTCAGATATGTTTGGAAATTTGTTGGTTTGCCACAGTAGTATCATGCAAGACATTTAAAAACTACTATAAGTACAATAAAAAAAAATAGTGCAAAAGTAGAATAGAGATGTAGTGTTCATGGGTTCATGAATCATTCAGAAATCTGATGGCAGAGTGGAAGAAGCTTTTCCTAAAACAATAATTGCATGTTTTCAGGCCCCTGTACCTTCTCCATTTGGGCAAATGGTCTTTGTTGCGCTTTGTCGATGAATGTGACCCAAATGCAATATTTTTATCCTTGACCATCTTCTGCCTTCAGTGCATGAGTTGCCTGGTCTTTGGGGCCCATGTTACAAGGAGGTATTGTGTAGACAAGGGCTTTATTGCATGGAACATGGGAGGTTGAAGAGTGTCCTGATAGAAGTATATAAGCCTTAGCAGAGTGAAAGCCCGTAGTAATTTTTTCCCCTGGGAAGAGGGTGCTAAAACCAAGAGGGCAAAGGTTTAAGGTCCAAAGCAAGAGATTTAAGAGGGACATCAGGGGTAGCATCTTCACACAAAGCGTGGCACATCTTTGGAATGAGCTGCTAGAAATAGTGGTTGAGGTGGGCACATTTGCAATACTTCAAAGCCATTGAGATAAGTACATAGGGAGTGGTTTAGAGAATACGGATCAAATGCAGAGAGATGAGGGCTAGCTTACTGGGCAACACATTCAGCATGGATGAGTTGAGCCTGATCCCATTCTGTAAGATTCTATAGCAAGGGTTCCCAAATTTTCCTATGCCATTAAGCAAGTGGCCCATGGAGACCAGGTAGGAAACCCCTGCTCTTTATCAAGGTTAACTGTAAGTCTCATTTCCCAAACCGTGTAAATCAGATGCCATTTTCAAGTTTTTACCCCATCCCATCTTCCATATTTACTCAGTAACTACAGTATAGTTGCTGAAACAGAAAAGACTCATTAAATAGCACTATTCATTAACTTTTACCAGTCAGAAAAATGGCAGGTAGGTGGGGGATGAGAACAGGGTTGTGATCCTATAGACAACTAGGATGCTTCCTGCACTTTTATTAATCAAAACTTAAAGGATTACTTAGAAAAATTGGAGATAGAGTTCAAATCTCAAAGTAAATTTATTATTAAAGTATGTACCGTGAATTCCAGTTAATTGGGCCATCGGTTAATTGGGGAAGCCACTTAGCTGGGACGACTCTTAAAGAACAGATGAGGAGGAATTTCTTTAGACAGTGAGTGGTGAATCTGTGGAATATGTTACCACAGGTGGCTGTGGAGGCCAAGTCATTGAGTATATTTAAGGCAGAGTTTGATAGATTCTTGATTAGTCATTGCATGAAGGGATACAGGGAGAAGGCAGGAAATTGAGGCTGAGAAGGAAAATGGATCAGCCATGATGAAATGGCAGAGCTGACTTGATAAGCCAAATGGCCTGATTCTCCTCATGTATCTTACGGTCTTAAGAAAAACAAATCAGGAAAATTGCCGGGTTTCAGTTTATTTATTTGGGATACTATGTGGCTTAACTGGATCAGGAGACTTGACAAACAAGTTCCAACTAGTGTCAGTTGTCTGCATTCTTGTGGCTGTTAGGTGCTACGCCATGCATAGAGCAATCTGCTTTTAAGTAGTGTCAATTGTGTGCGTTTGTGTTGAATAGGCAGTGATCTTTGTCACTGGTAGTTGGCAAGAAATAAGCAGTAAGACAATTCAGAACCGTTTTGCTCACTGCTGTTTCAAGCATTGAGACTTGGCAATTCCAGAAAGAGCCGGGAGTGACAATGAAACAATTTCCTTACTTCAACAAGTTAGGGACTACGAAGACTTCGAAGGAATCAACGATCATTTTGAATGCTACCTTTAGTCTCCAATAAACGCACATCCCTTATCTTTAGCTCTAAGTAGCTGTTTCTATGCGGCAGGTGAGGGTAGCTGACAGATCTCATACCCCGGTGAGATAGGGACATGCCTGATCTAACGTACAAAAAGAGATTGGGCAAACTGGCCGGTTGAGATCCACGGTAAGATCCAACCCCAGGAAGACGGCTCTGCGGCACTCCATAGAGAGTGAAGAGCATGACAATGCACAGAATTTCAAAGTTCCAAGTTCAAAGTAAATTTATCTAAGTACATATGTATCACCGTATTCAACTCTGAGTTTTGGTTTCTTGCAAGAATACTCAGTAGATCCAAGAACCATAATAGAATCAATGAAAGATTTCGCCCAACAGGATAGACAAATAACCAATGTGCAAAAGGCAGCAAACTGTGCAAATACTAAGGAAAAAAGGGAAATAGTAATAAATAAATAAATAATGCCTATCGAGAACATGAGATGAAGAGTGCTTGGAAGTGAGCCCATAGGCTGTGGGAACAGTTCAGTGATGGGTCATTGGAAGTTGAGTGAATTTGTCCCTCTTGTTCAAGAGCCTGATGGGTGAGGGGTAAATATCTGTTCTTGAGCCTGGTGGTATGAGTCCTGAGACTCCTGTGCTGTCTCCCTGATAGAAGCAGAGAGAAAAGAGCATAAACTGGTATCATGGGGTCCCTGAGGATAGATGCTGCTTTCCTGCGACAGCACTCCATGTAGATGTGTTCAATGGTGGGGGGGGGGGGCTTTAGCCATGATGACCTAGGTCAAATTCACTACTTTTTGTCGGATTTTCCAATCAAGGACCTTCTATACCAGGCTGTGTTGCAACTAGTCTATATAATACTCTCCAGCACACATACGTTAAAATTTTAGCAACACACATAAAAATTGCTGGTGAACGCAGCAGGCCAGGCAGCATCTATAGGAGGAGGTACAGTCGACATTTCGGGCCGAGACCCTTCGTCAGGACTAACTGAAAGAAGAGATAATAAGAGATTTGAAAATGGGGGGGGAGATCCGAAGTGACAGGAGAAGACAGGAGCCATCCCTTGCAACCAGGGAAAACCCCAGTTGTGATATCTACTCGTACTACTGGACCTAGCCTTCCAAGGTTGAGAGAGTGGAACCGCCCCATGCAACAGCTTCTCCAGTTTAAAAACTCTCCCACATAGGTTTCCTGTTACCATGGGCTACATCAGACAGCCTCCAGTAGTATTGGTAGTGTTCTAACGTTCTGTATTTCATTTATATTCATAGTTTGTTACTCAGTTAAACAGTAGTTTGTCCTTTTAACTCTTTCCATGAAAATTCAGCTAATTGGGGCTAAAATGGGGTCCCTATTGGGTCCCAATATGTCCCAATTACCTGAAATCCTCTGTATATGTCACCATATACTACTGAGAGGTTCATTTTCTTGCAGGCATTCACAGTAGAACAAAGAAATACAATAGAATCAATGAAAAATTACACACAAAGACTGACAACCAACGTGCAAAAGGAGACAATCTGTGCAAATACAAAGAAAGCAAATAACAATAATAGTAATAATTATAAATAAGTAAATAGATAAGTAATACTGAGAACACGAGTTGTGGAGTCTTTGAAAATGAGTTCACAGGTTGCGGAATCAGTTCAGTGTTGAGGTGAGTGATGTTTTCCATGTTGGTTCAGGAGCCTGATGGTTGAGGGGTAATAATCATTCCTGAACCTGGTGATGAGGGACCTAAGGCTCCTGTACCTCTTTCCTATGCTTTCAGTAAGAAGAGAGCATTGTCCAGATGGGTGTGAAAGTCTTTGATGATGGATGCTGCTTTCCTATGGCAGTGCTCTTTGTAGATATGCTCAATGGCGGAGGGGGAGGGTGGTGGGTGGGGGAGGGTTTTTCCTATTATAAACTGGGCTGCATCCACCACTTTCTGTGGGCTTTTCTATGCTTGGACATTGGAGTTTCCATACCAGGCCATGATGCAACCAGTCATGCTACTCTCCACCCTGCACCTATAGAAACATAGTGACACGGTGTCATGACAACGACCTTTCTAATAAAGTCAGCAAAGCACAGGGTGCAGGTCATTTATTTTAGAAAGGTGGTGGGGACGGAAGAGCGCATGCTCCTTACCACATCGCGGTGTTGAGGTTGACAGCTTCAAGTTCCTAAGTGTGAACATCATCAGTAGCCTGGTTTGGTCTAACCACATTAATGAGAAAACTCACCAACACCTCAAGTTCAAGTTTATTGTCCTTCAGCCACACACACGTATCCAGCTGAACAAAGCAAAGTTCTCCAGGGACCAAGGTGCAAAACACAGAGTGTGCAGTATATCACACGCAGCACATAAAATAATATTAACACAATAATACTGACAGATAAAAAAGTACTCTGTAGATGTACGTTGTCATAAAGTGCATGTACGACATATGGTGAAATATACAGCAGTATTACTGCCACTGGCGCTGTCATAAATAATGTGTACTGGGTGGTAGCAGGGTGTTCAGAAGTCTCACAGTCTGGGAGGAAACAAGCTGTTACCCAGCCGAGCAGTCCTTGTTCTTATAATGCGATACCTGCAGCTTGACAGCTTAGTAGACCTGAGGAGAGCTAAGGCACCGGTGACCCCTGTTTCCATCCAGGGGGTCAGTGTGGACATGGTGGAGGATTACAAATACTTGGGGATACGAATTGACAATAAACTGGACTGGTCAAAGAACACTGAGGCTGTCTACAAGAAGGGTCAGAGCTGTCTCTATTTCCTGAGGAGACTGAGGTCCTTTAACATCTGCCGAACGACGTTGAGGATGTTCTACAAGTCTGTGGTGGCCAGTGCTATCATGTTTGCTGTTGTGTGCTGGGGCAGCAGGCTGAGGGTAGCAGACACTAACAGATTCAACAAACTCATTCGTAAGGCCTCTGATGTTATGGGGATGGAACTGGACTCTCTGACAGTGGTGTCTGAAAAGAGGATGCTGTCCAAGTTGCATGCCATCTTGGACAATGTCACCCATCCACTACATAACGTACTGGTTGGGCACAGGAGTACATTCAGCCGGAGACTCATTCCACCGAGATGCAACACAGAGCGTCATAGGAAGTCATTCCTGCCTGTGGCCGTCAAACTTTACAACTCCTCCCTTGGAGGGTCAGAAACCCTGAGCCAATAGGCTGGTCCTGGACTTATTTCCTGGCATAATTTACATATTACTATTTAACTATTTATGGTTTTATTACTATTTATTATTTATGGTGCAACTGTAATGAAAACCAATTTCCCCCGGGATCAATAAAGTATGACTATGACTATTGATGGTAGGATGTTGAAGAGATTACGGAATGGATAGGAAGGGTCCTTGACAACACTGGGCTCTGCAAACACTGTGGATCTGGTGTACGTACTCAGTGGAAGGGAGAGAAAGCCCTGATGGTGCAGCAATCTTCACAATCAGTTGCAGGGTCTTATGTTCAGATGGGCAGCTGCAGCTCCCGTACTAGACAGCGATGCAGACACTCTCCGTGGTTCTCCGGCAAAATGTGGTTAGAATGGAGATGAGGAGCCTTTCTTGCCTCAGCCTCTTCAGGAGGTGGAGGCACTGTTGTGCTTTCTTGACTAAAGAGGTGGTACTGCTGAACCAAGTGAGATCATCTGTGACGTGCAGTCCAAGGAACTTGGTATTGTTAACTGTCTCCACAGAAGAGCCGTTGATGTGCAGTAGCAAATGATCAGCCTGTATCTTCTTGAAGTCCACAATCATCTCTTTAGTGTTGTCCACGTTAAGGTTCAAGTTCCTATGTTTGCATTAGTCCACGAGCTAACCTACTTCCTCTCTGTTTGCTGACTTATCTTATCATTGTTGCTTATGAGGCCAACCACTGTTGTGTCATCAGTGAATTTAATGACATGGTTAAAGCTGGATCTAGTAGTACGGTTGTGTGTCAGAAGTGTGAACAGCAACTGACTGACATACGGTTCTTGAGAGCAATGGTGCCAAGTGTGATGGAACTAGAGATGTTGCTGCCAGCACGAACTTCCTGAGCCTCAGCATCAAGAAGTCCAAGATCCAGTTACAGGGTTACTTCCTTTGGAGACTAAAGAAATTTGACATGTCCCCATCAACTCTTACCAAATTTTTACCAATGCACCATAGAAAGGTGCATAATGGCTTGTTATGGCAGCTGCATTGCACGTGATTGCAAGAAACTACAGAGATTTGTGGATGCAACTCAGCACATTACTGATACCAGCTTCCCTACATGAACTCTGTCTAGACTGCTTGCTGTCTCAGTGAAGTAGCCAGTGGAATCAAATACCTCACCCACCCTGGGCATTCTGTCTTCTCCCTTCTCCCATCAAGCAGAAGATACAAAACCCCAAGATTGTGCACTCCCAGGTTCAAAGACAACTTCTATTCCACTGTTATCAGACTCTTGAACAGACCTCTCCTACAATAATATGAATTCCTGGCCTCACAAACTACCTCATTATGATCTTGAACTTTATCGTTTACCTACTTTGCATTTTATGGATAGCTTTTCCAGTTTATTCCACATTTTTATTGTCTTAGCTTATTCTAACTCAATGCACTGTGTAATGAATTGATCTGTATGAACAGTATGCAAGACAAGCTTTTCACTGTATTTCATGTATGACACTAATAAACCAATACCAATTGTTTTCTATATTTTTTAACCAATAAAACTCGGTAGACTCATGTATCGATCATGCAGAATGCACACTGTCATATTGATTTAAGAATGCTACAAATTATTTTCAAAATGCACCGAGCAATCCCATTTGTGAGTTGTGCCTGCTTATGAGCCCTCCAGATGGTGATCTGGTAGATTGTGGTATGTCACAATATTGTCATGAATTCACTTGTTCATCAGTTTGTATTTACTAATTGCAATTTATTTGCTCTTAATAGAGATCGAAACTTGATGTATCTCTCATATACAAACTGAATCCATTTTGCCTAAAGCTAATTTTTTTTAGCTCCAAACTGAACCAAGACTATAAAACAATCAGTTAACGATGTACTTATGATGCATCATAAGTTCTTTACACAGGGAGTGGTGGATGCAAGGAATAGCCTGCTGGAAGTGGTCGTAGAGGCAGATACGTTAGGGACATTGAAGAGACTCTTGGGTACGCACATGGATGACGGAGAGTAAAAGTTTTTTCAAGTATGTTAAAAATAAAAGAGAAATGAGAGTGGATATAAGAACACCAGAAAATGAGGCAGGAGGAATAATAACAGGAGACAAGGAGATGGCTGATGAACTAAATGAATATTTTGCATCAGTCTTCACTGTGGAAGACACTAGCAGTATGCCTGATGTTGTAGTGTGTGAAGGAACACAAGTGGGTGCAGGTACAATTACAAGGTGCTCAAAAAGCTGAAAGACCTAAAAGTACCTGGACCAGATGATCTGCACCCTAGGGTTCTGAAAGAGGTAGCAGTAGAGATTGTGGAGGCATTAGTAATGATCTTCCAAGAATCATTGGACTCTGGCATGGCTCCAGAGGACTGGAAAATTGCAAATGTCACTCTGCTCTTTAAGAAAGGAGGAAGGCAGCAGAAAGGAAACTATAGCCTGACCTCAGTGAATGGGAAGATGTTAAGGTCAATCGTTAAGTACCTGGTGACACAGGACAAGATAGCACAAAGTCAGCATGGTTTCCTTCAGGGAAAATCCTGCCTGACGAACCAGTGGAATTCTTTGAGGAGATTACAAGTAGGATAGATAAAGGGGATGCAATGGATGTTGTATATTTGGACTTTCAGAAAACCTTTGACAAGGTGCCACACTTGAGGCTGCTTACCAAGTTAAGAGCCCATGGTATTATAGGAAAGTTACTAAGATGATCAGAGCATTGGCTGATTGGTAGGAGGCAGCGAGTGGGAATAAAAGGATCCTTTCCTGGTTGGCTGCCAGTGACTATTAGTGTTCTGCAGGGGTCAGTGTTGGGATCACTTCGTTTATTCTGTATATCAATGATTTAGATGAAGGAGTAGATGGCTTTGTTGCCAAGTTTGCAGATGATACGAGGATTGGTGGAAGGGTAGGTGTTGAGGAAACAAGTAGGACGTAGAAGATTAGGCGTATGGTCAAGAAAGTGGCAAATGAAATACAATGTTTGAAAGTGCATTGTCATGCACTTTGTAGTAGACGTAAGTCTGCAGACTATTTTCTAAATGGGAAGAAAATCCAAAAATCTGAGACATAAAGGGACTTGGGAGTCCTTGTGCCGAACACCCTAAAGGTTAACTTGCAGGTTGAGTTGGTGGTGAGGAAGGCAAATGCCATGTTAGCATTCATTGCAAGAGGTCTAGAATACAAGAGCAAGGATGTGATGCTGAGACTTTAAAAGGCACTAGTAAGGCTTCACCTTGAGTATTGTGAACAGTTTTGGGCCCCTCATCTTAGAAAGGATATACTGGCATTGGAGAGGGTCCAGAGGAGGTTCACAAGGATGATTCCAGGAATGAAAGGGTTATCATACAAGGTACGTTTGATGGCTCTGGGTCTGTACTCGCTGGAATTCAGAAGGATGAGGGGGGATCTCATTGAATCCTTTTGAACGTTGAAAGGCCTAGACGGAGTAGATGTGGAAAGGATGTTTCCCATGGTGGGAGAATCTAGGGCCAGATGGCACAGCCGCAGGATAGAGGGACGTCCATTCAAAACAGAGATGAGGAGAAATTGCTTTAACCAATGGGTGGTGAATTTGTGGAATTTGTTGCCACATGAAGCTGTGGAATGTGGGTTGTTGGATGTATTTAAGGCAGAGATTTGATAGGTTCTTGATTGGACATGGCATCAAAGGTTACGGGGAGAATGCTGGGAACTGCGGTTGAAGAGGGGGATAAAAAAGGATCAGCTATGATTGAACAACGTAGCAGACTTGATGGGCCAGATGGCCTAATTCCGCTCCTATGTCTTCTGGTCTTGTGATAGAAAAATAGAGGGCTGTGTAGGAGGCAAAGGTGAGATTGATCTTAAAAGGCCAAAGGGCCTGTATTATACTGTAATGTTCTATGGTCATAGCATTCCACAGTAAAATACCTCCCAAAGGAATCATGGGCTCAGCAAAAGACCGTGGCCACAACCACATTTTCAGATGTGCCCATTCTACGTGTTCCTAAAATTCCTTCAAAATTAAACTCTCCATTGAGTGAAAATATTTTGTCACGTTGGTTTGGGTTTGCATCTCTTAATTATACTCAATCTGATTCTGCATGCTATACTACATGAGTGCAGTGATATTTTTTTTATCACTGTAGATTCCTGTAAAGGTACCATCCCAGCAGATTAATTGTATTCTACACCAATCTTGTTGCTAATAAATGGGAAATGACTTTCAGCAATGAAGACTTTTTCTTCTTGGTACGAGCTTGGGATCTGATGCTTCACTGTCAAAGGAACTGAAGCATCTTTTTTTCCCAATGCTGCAACACCTAATCTAACTCCAGTAACTTCCTCTTTCAAAATTCAAAGTAAATTTCTGATCATAGTACACGTTACCATATACTGCGCCGAGATTCATTTTCTTGCAGACGGTCATAGTAGGACAAAGAAACACAATAGAGTCAATGAAAGACTACGCCTAAGCAAAGATGCAAAGTAACGCAATCAGTGCAAATGCAAAAAAAAAGCAACGAATAAATAAATAAATATTTGAATATGAGCTTTTGAATTCTTGAAAGAGAGTCCATAGGTTGTAGAGTCATTTCAATGTTGACGTGGGTGAAGTTCTCCACAATGGTTCAGAACCATGATGGTTGAGGGGTAATAAATGTTCCTGAACCTGGTGGTGTAAGTCCCAGGCATCCTGTATCACCTTCCATGGCAGGTGATGGCAGCAGCGAGAAGTTTAGTCATTTCGCCACAATGACCCTTCACCTCCTGTTCTTGATATTATTTATTTATTTGTTTGTTTGTTGCTGTATTTCTTCTTTTTGTATTTGTACAGTTTATTGTCTTCTGCACTCTGGTTAAACGCCCTAGTCGTGCGGACTTTCATTGATTCTGTTATGGTTATTATTCCATAGATTTATTGAGTATGTCCACAGGAAAATGAATCTCAGGGTTATATATGGTGACATATATGTACTTTGATAATTAAATTTACTTTGTACTTTGACATCAAAGGCTGATGGGAGACTTAACAGGATTTTCTGAAATTATGAGATTTATAAATAAGATAAACAGTCAGCATCATTTTCCTGGATCAAATATGAAAAAAATGAACTTGAGGTGAGGGCGAAATGTTTATACTTTATATTTTATTGTCGCCAAACAATTGATACCAGAGCGTACAATCATCACAGCGATATTTGACTCTGCGCTTCCCGCTCCCTGGATTATAAATCAATAGTAAATATTAAAAATATTATAGATGTGTGGGACAAGTTAACTTATGTTAAGAGTGATAGGTGTCAAGAACAGGCTGCCAGGAGGTAGTAGTGGAAGAGGATATGATAATGGTGTATACTGTAAGTGACTGCTAGACGGACACATTGAATATACAGGGAATGGAGGGATATAGATCATGTACAGGCAGAAAAAAACTAGTTTACATCAACATCATGCTGAGCGCAGACACTGTGGGCCAAAGGATCTGTTCCTGTGGTGTACTGTTCTATGTCCCATGTATGTTAATGGTCCCTTGTAAATTTCTCTTATTGTGAGGCTTAGTGCTAGAATCTGGCAGGAGTTGTATGAATGGACATGGAAAAGGAAAATATCTACTTGTATAAGGAGAATAAAAGGCAATTCGTGTGGCTCAAAGGACTGGAAGAGCCTATTCTGCACTGTATCTCTAAACAAAATGTAAATATGTATATAGGAGCAGTAGTGTGTGAGAAGTGTGATCCCTCGAGTTGAGTGTGAAGTTCTCCTTTAATGGAGACACCTCTGTAAGACTTTGTTTAACCTGGGAAGGTTGATGCATGGGGGGTAGCTACCACATAAGACCATAAGAACGGAAGACATAGGAGCAGAATTAGGCCATTTGGCCCATCGAATCTGCTCCACCATTCAATCATGGCTGATCTGCTTTTTTTTCTCCTCAACCCCATTTCCTGACCTTTGTCCTGTAACCTTTGAGACCCCATCAATATCAATCTCTGCCTTAAATATATTCAATGACCTGGCTGCTACAGCTGCATGTGGCAACAAATTCCACAAATTCACCACCCTTTAACTAAAGAAATTTCTCCGCATCTCTGATTTGAATGGATGCCCTTTATCCTGAGGGTGTGCCATCTTGTCCTAGACTCTCCCGCTATGGGAAGCATCCTTTCCACATCTATTCTGTCTAGGCCTTTCAACATTCAAAAGGTTTCAATGAAGTCCAACCCCCATCCTTCTGAATTCCAGTATGTACAGAACCAGAGCCATCAAACGTTCCTCGTATGAAAACACTTTCATTCCTGGAATCATCCTTGTGAACCGCCTCTGGACCCTCTTCAATGCCAGCACAAAACTGTTCACAATACTCAAGGTGAAGCCTTACCAGTGCCCTTTAAAGCCTCAGCATCACATCCTTGCTCTTGCAATGAATGCTAACATGACATTTGCCTTCCTCACCACCAACTCAACCTGCAAGTTAACCTTTAGTGTTCTGCACAAAGACTCACAAGTCTCTTTGCATCCCAGATTTTTGGATTTTCTTTCCATTTAGAAAATAGTCTGCAGATTTACGTCTACTGCCAAAGTGCATGACAATGCATTTTTCAACATCGTATTTCATTTGTCACTTTCTTGCCCATTCTCCTAATCAATCTAAGTCCTTCTGCATCTTATTTGTTTCCTCAACACCTACCTCTCCAGCAACCTTCGTATCATCAGCGAACTTGGCAACAAAGCTATCTGTTCCTTCATCTAAATCATTGATATACAGCATAAAAGAAGTGATCCCAACACTGACCCCTGCAGAACACCACTAGTCGTTGACAGCCAACCAGAAGTGGATCCTTTTATTCCCACTCGCTGCCTCCTACCAATCAGCCAATGCTCTGATCATCTTAGTAACTTTCCTATAATACCATGGGCTCTTAACTTGGTAAGCAGCCTCATGTGTGGCACCTTGTCAAAGGCCTTCTGGAAGTCCAAATGTACAACACCCACCGCATCCCCTCTATCTATCCTACTTGTAATCTCCTCAAAGAATTCCAACAGGTTCATCAGGCAGGATTTTCCCTTAAGGAAACCATGCTGACTTTCTCCAATCTTGTTCTGTGTCACCAAGTACTCCATCACCTTGTCCTTAACAATTGACTCTAACATCTTCCCAACCACTGAGGTCAGGCTAACTGGTCTATAAATTCCTTTCCTCTATTCTTAAAGAGTGGAGTGACATTTGCAATTTTCCAGTCCTCTGGCACAATGCCAGAGTCCAATGATTTTTGAAAGATCATTTCTAATGCCGCCACAATCTCTAACACTACGCCTTTCAGAACCCTAGCTTGCATCTGGTATGGGTGACTTATGTACTTATATGTCTTTTGGCTTTTCGAGCACATTCTCCTTTGTAATAGCAACTGCATCCGCTTCTCTTCCTTCACACACTACAACATCAGGCATACTGCTAGTGTCTTCCACAGTGAAGACTAATGCAAAATACTCATTTAGTTCATGAGCCATCTCCTTGTCCCCCGTTATTATTTCTCCGGTCAGATGGCCTACTCCTGCTCCTATTTCTGATGTTCTTATGCTCTTATGTAGTACATGGTAGGGTCAGGAATAATTCCAATGCTTAAAAGACATTGGGAATGGCAAATAGATAGGAAAGGTTTAAGGAGATTTGGGCCAAATGTAGGGAATGGGAGTACAGCTCAGCCTCGCACCTTCATCACAATGGGTTTGTTTCTGTGTTGAATAACTCTATGACTCTATGGACAGGGGAATCAAGTGGTTGAAATTCTTGACCCCGCAGTTGAAGACCAAATGTAGCACACATCTCTGAGGTGAAACCTGCTACCTGGGAGAGGCAACACTGCAATCCAGTTCTGCTGAAAAGTCACATCCTAAAAGTCACATCAACACAAGGGATTCTGCAGATCTTGGAAATATTGAACAACTTTCACAAAATCCTGGAGGAACTCAGCAAGTCAAGCAGCATCTAATCCTTTCTTCCATAGTTTTGTGTGTGTTACCTGAAACAATGGCCCTGTTTCTCTTTCCACAGATACTGGATGATATGCTGTATTTTTCCAGCAGTCTTTTTGATTTAGATTATGGAGACATGCAGTCCTCTTTTATTGTCATTTAGTAATGCATGCATTAAGAAATGATACAATATTTCCTCCAGTGTGATATCACAAAACACAGGACAGACCAAGGCTGAAAAAACTGACAAAACCACATAATTATAACATATAGTTACAACAGTGCAACAATATCATAACCTGATGAAGAAGTCCATGAGCACAGTAAAAGTTCAAAGTCTCTCAAATGTCCCACATCTCACGCAGACGGGAGAAGGAAGAACTCTCCCTGTCGTGCCGACCACAGTCCGACTCTGAGTCATCCGAAAACTTTGAACCCTGATCAGCCCTCCAACACCGAGTACTGAGTGCCATCTCTGTCCAAACGATTTGACCTCAATCTCAGTTGCCAACGGCAGGCAAAGTCGGGGATTTTGAGGTCTACCCTACGAAAGATTCCCGACCATGCAGTAATGACAGTGGTGAACGAGCGTTTCAGAAATTTCTCCAGATGTTCCTCTGTACTTTCACGTCCATCTCCATCAAATCAGAATTGTCCACGGCCCCTATTTAATGGATACAATATCATTTTTCACCGGAGGGCTGAGCATGCTCGTTGCGCTGCTCTCTCTCCTCCCTCCTGATAAATCTGATTTTATTTCCGATTTCCAGCATCTGCGATTACTTATATTTTTGATCCCATTTTAATTTCTTAGAACTGATTTATTAATTAAAAAGTATAATTTAAAATAAAGTAAAATATGTAATAACTAAGTACTTACCTTTCCCCATTTAACCTGTCAGAATCTCCATTTATATCAAAGAGATTGTTTGATGACATGCCAAATCTGATTGGCACATGATCAGGGAGGAAGTAACCGAATGAAATGCTGAGGATCCTAGCAAGATCAGGCTCTGCATGGAGTCCAGAAAATGGAGTGACAGCTGCATCCTTTCAGTGTCATTAAAAAGCCTTTGTTACAATTTTTAAATGTCAGATGAGAAAGGGAGTGATAGAGCTGGGCCTGATGGAACTAGGCCTCATTGAACTACTAAGCTTGGTTAAACTAGAACCGATCCACATTTTTGCAATTTCCCACTTTTTATAGTGCTTCATTTCAAATCCAGAGAAATTCCCCCCCCCTCAATTTAGACAACAAAGTTTTGTCTTTTTTTGAGCCCAAAAAGTCGACTGTTTACTCCTTTCGATAGATGGAGCCTGGCCTGCTGAGTTCTTCCAGCATTTTGTGTGTGTTACCTGAATTTCCAGCACTGAAGATTTTCTCATGCTTGTGAAACTTTTTTCTCCTCTGGTTGAAAGTGTTTGCTGGTCTAGAATCAACACAAGAGATTCTGCAGGTGCTGGAAATCTTGAGTAACACACACAAAATGCCGGAGAAACTCAACAAGCCAGGTAGCATCTGTGGAGGGGGATAAACAGTTGATGCTTCGACTAGAACTGTGTCAAACTGAAACGGCAACTATTTATTCCCCTTCATAGATGCTGCCTAAGTTGCTGAGTTCCTCCAGCAATCTGTGTGTGTTCCCAGTTTAGAATATGTCTGTGCCACTGAGCAATAGATTGGGATACCTCTGAGCAGACATGATAGAAATTTCTCTCTGCCACTTGGTCATTTCAGGAAAATTAGCTTGCTCACAGTCACTGAATTGTTAAGCAGAGTGCAGATTACTGCACCTTTTTTTTAAAACTTCAGGTACATTATGACAGGGAAATGAAAGTTACTGTTGCATATAACTAGCTTCCAGGGTGATCCAGCCTGTTTTCAATTAATGAGGTTATACACGTTACAAGCATCCAATTAGACATGCAGTATACCTGTGTGACATAAATGTGCTTACATATCTGATTGCTATGCAATACGCATACAATGAGTATGAGATACACATGCCCTTGGTTAGCATATCTCAGACATAATCCTATTTAAGCGTCTTTATTGTTTCAACGATACAGGTATTAATTATTTGGCTAGATTGATGCTGACTAATCCGTGAAGCTGTTTCATTATAACCTTCACTTTTTAAAAAATTTCAGACGAACCCCTCGAGTGCTTCATCTGTCGAGAACAGGAGGTGACAGACCGGGATTTCTTGCTACGGTATTGCGACTGCAAGAGTTTAGCTGCTCATCACAAGTGCTTGTTGACCTGGATACAGAAGGTAATAAAACCCTATCAGAACCCACAACAAGCTATTGATCAACTTGCCGAAACAAAGCCTTCAGTTGCATTGAAGATTCTGGCTGTGAGAAAATATCTGTTCTCCTGAAGGCTACTGATTGAAAACTAAAAAAACCCTTTCACCTCTATATAATTAGCATTTTGCACCATTCACTGATGACTTTACAGAAGCATCCCAATGGATATTTCTTTTAAATGCAATGAATTTTGTATGCTTCAACTGTGAATCTCACTTCTCAATCCCATGCAATCCATTTTAATTCAAGCATTTTGCTTAGCAAGGTTTTTATTTCTGGGGTGCTCTGAATTCTGTACACTTGACCAAGCCCATTCTCAATTGTGCCTTCAGCGTCAGTCTCTAAATTTCAGGGTCTAATCTCCATTCGGCCCATTGAGTCTGCTGTGCCATTTCATCATAGCTGACTTATTATCCCTCTCAATCCCATTCTCTTGCCTTCTCCCGGTAACCAATAACACCATGAATAACTAGGAACCTATCAGCCTCTGCTTTAATTATGCACAATACTTGGCCTCCTTAGCCATCGGTGGCAATGAATTGCTTAGATTCACCTCGCTCAGGGTAAATAAATTCCTCCTCATCGCAATTCTCATCCGTATGTCTCACCACCCCTTCTCCTTTGAGGTGTTTTCTACAATGCAATTCGTCAATCCAGCCCGCGGAGCTGGTCCTAACACCCATTCACTTCCCTCAGTGTCACTGTCTGATGTTTCAAGAAGAGCACTTTGAGAGGCAAATTAATATTCCTATATTACCGGAAGTAACGTTTGAGCACTGTCATGCTGTCATTTCATATTACAAATCTATTTATTATTGGGGTAAAATTTTGACTACGAAACCAGCAATAATGATCACCAATAATTGCTTTGAATCATAGAATTTTCACAGGGAGCTATTTTAACCATCATGTCAGCACCATCTGTATCCTCCCTGCAAACTGTGGACCTGGAGATGAGTAGAAATAGTAGTGTAATCACTCAAGTCGAGAATGATGCTCTCCTAATGGGTTGTCTGTTGGTGACTCCTCACTCAGTTGGCTGTAGTGGCTGATCCGGGGTCCACTTATTCCGATGCAGTAGGACATGAGTAAGTGGTGGCTGTGGTCAGTGACTGAGTCTTTTGGTCGTTCAGTCTCTCCTTTCACAGCTGCCACTTGTTCTCTGTGGCACAGCGGAGATCATTCTCATATAATGCAGCTCCCTCTTCAACAGATTTCCTCCAAGTGCAGCTATCAAGTGCAATGTCTTCCCAGTTTTTAGATGTAACATTAAATTTTTCCAGCTGATTTTGATGTTATCTTTGAAGCGTTTCCTTTGCCCACCAGGGGCAGGAAACGGATGATTTGGCCGATGCATGAGTGGTTGAGGAAGTGGTGAAGGGGGCAGCGTTACAGATTTTGGGATCATTGGGATCTCTTCTGAGGAAGGTATAACCTGTACCAGGATGGGTTATAACTGAACCTAAGCTTGCGGGCAGGTTTGCTAACAATGTTCAGGAGGTCTTAAACTAATTTGGCAGGGGTGTAGGAATGGGAGTGATGAGGCTGAGGATGGGACAGTTGGTATACAAGTTGATATGTTGTGTAGTGAAGCTGTGAGGAAGGACAGGCTGATGATAGGGCAAAATTACTGTCAGTGAAGTGTTGGTTGTTCGTCCATCGTTGACGTCGATGAGGACCTCGACACCATTATGATGGTGTCGAGACTAGCGCGTGATTTGGATTTAAGTGAGGGAGAGCTGCGCAGCGTCAGCCTCACTCTCTCTTCCCAATTCCCATCTGGATCCAGTGGCAAGACAGAGTCTAGACGGCTGGAGATGTGTCTAGGCGCAGTGGATGACCAGGACGTCTTCTGTGTCTTATCCTGCTCTACACGTTCCACGACGCTTGCAGAGACCGCCTTCTTGACCGTTGGACCTTCCATTGGTCTCGTCCGCTCAATCCGCCGGAGTCTGTCTTCACATGCTGGGATAGACAACTCCCTATCTCAGTGACGGTTTGAGACCCGTCGGCTACCCTCACCTGGTTTAACTGGCTTGTCGAAGCCGTTGCCCGGGGTGTGGCCGCTGTCGCATGCAAACAGCTACGGGGAGCCACAGGTGAGAGCTGCGTGCCAGGTGGGGACCAAAGGTGGACTAACCGCCCTGAAAAGGACGTGACAACATTAGTGAAGTGTAACATGGGGGCAAAATCACTAGATAAGAGAACTAGATAGGGTGGATGTGGAGAGGATGTTTCCTGTGGTAGGGGTGTCCAAAACTAAAGGGCATAGCCTCAGAATTGAGGAGCAACCCTTTAGAACAGAGGTAAGGAGGAAGAGGAATTTTTTTAGCCAAGGAGTAGTAAATGTGTGGAATGCTCTGCTGTAGACTGCTGTGACGCCCGTGTGTATACTTAAGGTGGAAGTTGATCGTTTCCTGATCACTCAGGATATTAAAGGATATGGCAAGGCAAGAAGGCAGGTGTATGGGGCTGACTGGGATCCAGGGTCAGCCCTGAAGGAATGGCGGAGCAGACTCGATGGGCTGAATGGCTTAATTCTGCTCCTATGTCTTATCGTCTTATGGACTTATTTGAGTGCACGCAGTATCTGGAATAAGGTAGAAGATTTTGTAGCAGCGTTAGAGATTGGCAGGTATGACATTGTGGGCTTCACTGAATCATGGCTGAAAGAAGATCATAGTTGGAACCTTAATATCCAAAGATACATATTGCATCGAAATGACAGGCAGGTAGACTGAGTGGGTGGTATGGCTCTGTTGTCGATAAACGAAATCAAATCCTTTGAAAAAGGTGCTGTAGGATCGTAAGATGTAGAATCTTTGTGAGTTCAGTTAAGAAACCGCAAGTGTAAAAAGACCCAAATGGGAGTTACTGTATATACAGGCCAAACAGTAGCCAGGATATGGGATATAATTTACAATGGGAGCTAGAAAAGGCATGTAAAAAGCAAATATTACAATAGTTATTGTGGATTTCAATATGTGATCAGATTTGGAAAATAAGATTGGCCCTGGACCCCCAAGGGAATGAATTTATAGAATGCCTAGAAGTCTGGTTTTTAGAGCAGCTTGTGGTTGAGTCCACTAGGGGAAAGACAATTCTGGATTGGGTGTTGTTGTGTAATGAGACAAATTTGATTAAGGAGCTTAAGGTAAAGAACCCCTTAGGAGGAGTAATAATAATGTGATCGAATTCACCCTGTGTTTGAGAGGGTGAAGCTAAAGTCAGATTTCTCAGTATTACAGTGGAGTAAAGGGAATTACAGAGGCATGAGAGAAAAGTTGGCACATGATAGGGGACGCTATCGGGCATGATGGCAGAACAGAAATGGCTGGAGTTTCTGGACGCAATTCAGAAGGAGATGAAGTTAAAGACAGTATGAAAGCAAAAAGAGAGCATATAATACAGCAAAAATTAGTGGGAAATTAGAGAATTGGGAAGCTTTGAAAAACCAACAGAGGGCAACTAAAAAGCCCTAAGAAAAGAAGATGAAATAGTCTATAATATAAATGAGGATACAAGAAGTATTTTCAAAGTTCTGAGTAAATTTATTATCAAAGTACATATATGTTACTATATACCACCCTGAGATTCATTTTCTTGTGGGCATACTCATTTAATCCATAATAGAATAATAACCATAATAGAGCCAATGGAAGACTGCACTACCTTGGGCATTCACCCAGTGTGCAAGACAACAAACTGTTCAAATACAAAAAGAAAGAAATAATAATAATAAATAAATAAACAATAAATATCAAGGACATGAGATGACGAGTGAATCCGTGGGTTGTGGACATTTCATTTCAATGATGGGGCAAGTAAAATTAAGTGAAGTTACCCCTTTGGTTCAAGAGCCTGATGTTTGAGGGGTAAGTACAGTTCCCTAACCTGGTGGTGTAAGTCAGGAGGCTTCTGCTCCTTCCTCCTGATGGCAGCAGTGAGAAAGGGTATGTCCTGAGTTGTGGGGTGGTGGAGCGGACCCTTATGATGGATGCTGTTTTCCTGCAACAAACATATAAAGACAAAAAGGATGGTGAGTGTGGATATCAGACCGCAAGAAAATGACACAGGAGACATTGTAATTGGGGGGGAGCAAAGAAAAGGCAGATGAACATTAAATACTTTGCTTCAGTCTTCACTTTGGAAAGACACTAGCAGTACGCCAGAAATTCGAGAATGTCAGGGGGCAGAAGTGAGTGTAGTTGCTATTACTAATGAGAAAGTGCTCGTGAAGCTGAAAGGTCTGAAGGTAGATAAGTCACCTGGACCAGATGGACTTCACCCCAGGGTTCTGAAAGAGGTAGCTGAACAGATTGTGGATGCATTAGTAATGATCTTTCAAGAATCACTGGATTCTGGAATGATTCCTAAGGAGTGGAAAATTGCAAATGTCACTCTACTCTTTAAGAAGGGGGGAAGGGAGAAGAAAGGAAATTGTAGGCCAGTTAGTCTGACTGCAGTGATTGGGAAGAGTTGAAGTTGATTATTAAGCATGAGTTTTCAGAGTATTTGGAGGCACATGCTAAAGTAGGCCAAAGTTAGCATGGCTTCTTTCAGAGAAATCTTGCCTGACAAATCTGATGGGATTCTTTGAGGAAATAACAGGAAAGATAGACAAAGGAGAATCAGGGATGTTGTTATTTTGGATTTTCAGAGGCCTTGGACAAGGTGCTGCACATAAGGCTGCTTAACAAGATAAGAGCCCAGTATTATGGGAAAAATGCCATCTTGGATAGATTGGCTGACAGGCAGGAGGCAAAGAGTGGGAACAATTGGGGCCTAATCACAGGCAGCCAACCGGATTTTGAGAGGACTAGAATGCAAAAGCAAGAATATGATGCTGAGGTTTTATAAGGCATTGGTCAGACCACATTTGGAGTATTGTGAGCAGTTTTGGGCCCCTTATCTAAGAAAAAATGTGCAGGCATTGGAGAGAGTCCATTGGAGAATGAATCCAAGAATGAAAGGGTTAATGTATAAGACGTGTTTAATGGCTATGTACTCACTGGAGGTTAGAAGAATGAGGGGAGATCTCATTGAAACCTTTTGAATATTGAAAGGCCTAGATAGAGTGGAATTGAAGAGGATGTTTCCTATGGTGGTTAAGTTGAAGACTAGAGGGCATAGCCTCAGAATTGAGGGACATCCATTTAGAACAGAAGTGAGAAGGAATTTCTTTAGACAGAGGGTGGGGTATCTGAGGAATTCATTGTTATGGATGCCTGTAGAGTCCAATTCATTGAGTATATTCAAAGTGGATGTTGATCATTCTGAGCATCAAAGATTAAAAGGAGAAGGAAGGAGAATAAATTTAAGAGAAATAATAAATTGGCCATGGTGGAATGATGGAACAGACTTGATGGGCTGAATAGACTAATTCTGCCTCTATGTCTTATGCTCTTATGGTCTTGTGGGCTTGCTGAGCTCCCTTCAACTGGAAGTAAAGGATCAGTTTGCGGACACTATGAATTCGGCACCCTGTTAACATACTCCTGTTTGAATGCAAGGAGGATTTTTGCTTCTTTCTTCTCTTAAGCAGTGAGTTACAGACTGTATCACCCTCTGAGTGGAGAAAAGTGCCCTTTTGCCTTCCAGTCCTAATTGCTTTGAATCTATCCCTTTTGGTTTTGACACCTCTGCGACAGGTAAAAAGGATCAAACTTAGAGCTCCCCTCAGCCTCTTTTCAAAAGAAAATAACCCCAAATATTCCAATCTTCTCTCATAGCTACGACCTTCCAGTCCTAGAATTACCCATGTAAATCTCTGCATCCTCTCCTGTGCAGTCTTACGATATTTTTGCTATAATGTGGGGCAAGACCTGTATCCAATAATCATCTAACCATATAACAATTACAGCACGGAAACAGGCCATCTCTGCCCATCTAGTCCGTGCCGAACTCTTACCCAATCCTATTCCCACCGCCCTGCATTCAGCCCATAACCCTCCATTCCTTTCCTATCCATATATCTATCCAACTTAACTTTAAACGACAACATTGAACCTGCCTCAACCACTTCTGCTGGAAGCTCGTTCCACACAGCTACCACTCTCTGAGTAAAGAAGTTCCCCCTCATGTTACCCCTGAACTTTTCTCCTTTAACTCTCAACCCATGACCTCTTGTTTGAATCTTCTCCACTCTCAATGGAAAAAGCCTATCCACGTCAACTCTATCTATCCCCCTCATAATTTTAAACACCTCTATCAAGTCTCCCCTCAACCTTCTACACTCCAAAGAATAAAGACCTAACTTGTTCAACCTTTCCCTGTAACTTAGGAGATGAAACCCAGGCAACATTTTAGTAAACCTCCTCTGTACTCTCTCAATTTTATTGACATCTTTCCTATAATTCAGTGACCAGAACTGTATACAATACATGAGATGAAAGTTAACTCATCTTAGAGTACGAAATTAGGTCCTTCAAGATTCAATATTGTTTAATGTCATTTCCAGAACACAAACATAAATCAGAATCAGGTTTAATATCACCGACATATGTTGTGAAGTTTGTTGTTTTTGCGTTATCTGCACAATGTAACACATAATAATAAAAATTGTGAAATACAGTAAGTATATATAAGATAGTTAAATTAGATAAGTAGTGCAAATAAAATACTGAGGTAGTGCTCGTGCATTCAATGTCCATTCAGAAATCTGATAGCGGAGGGGAAGAAGCTGTTCCTGAATGGCTTCTGTACCTCCTCCTTGATGGTAGCAATGAGAAGAGGGCATGTCCTGGGTGATGGAACCCCTTAATGATGGATGCGCCTTCTTGAGGCATGGCTCCTTGAAGGTGTTATAGAGGAGGAAATAATTGGTACTCCACATCAGATGCAGCACAAAAAAATGATAGAATAAAGGATACAACAATAAAAAACACAATAAGATAGTTAACATACATAGATTGATTGTATGTCCATAAAGTGACGCTAGGCACAGTAGTGTCTGTATGTAAGGTGCCCTGACAGGAAATGATAAAATAGTGGTGGTGTGGGGGTTAGGTGTTGGAGGTGTTGGTCAACCATCATATCCATGCTGATCATCAAGAAGCCATTTATCAGTATTTGGACTGCAGCCTTTTCTAAACGCTGTGAGAGTATCTGCTTCAACTACCTTGGGTAAAGTTGTGGACAGTCCTAGGGTAGCCTTCATTAGTTGGGGGATTGAATTCAAGAGCTGCAAATTAATGCTGCATCTCTACAAAACCCTGGTTAGACCACACTTGGAGTGCTGTGTTCAGTTCTAATTGCCTCCTTATAGAAAGAATGAGGAAGCTTTAGAGAGGATGCAGAGAAGATTTACCAGGATGTGGCCTGGATTAGAGAGCATGTCATACAGTATGAGAAAAGATTGAGTGAGCTAGGGTTTTTCTCTCCGGAGTGAAGGAGGATGAGAATCATCTTCATAGAGGTGTACAAGATGATAAGAGGCACAATCGAGTGGATAGCTGGAGACTTTTTTCCAAGGTAAAAATGACTAATACTTGAAGGCATGATTAGAGGAAAGTATCGGGAGGATGTCAGAGGTAGGTTGTTTTACACAGAGTGGCAGATGCGTGGAATGCCCTGCCTGCAGTGGTAGTAGAGACAGACACACTCGGGATATTTAAGAACCTCTTAGATAGGAATATGGATGACAGAAAAATGGAGGGCTATGTAAGAGGGAAGTGTTAGAATGATCTTGAAGTTGGTTAAAAGGACAACATTGTGCCTGTATGGTGCTGCAGTGTTCTGTGTTCTATGACAACCTCCCTACTCTGATATTCTGTGCCACGGCAGAGAAAGGAAAGCATTCCATCTGTGGAGATGGTGATGCTGAGCCACATTTGTGAACTTCCATCATGCTCTTGAGTAGTGATTGAGACCTGGTAATGACCTCAACTATACCCGTCCGTGTCAGGATGGCAATCTTTTCTACATGTCCCCGTGCAATTATTATTGCAGAGACTGTGTCAAGGAACAGTCTTGACCAGAGTATTGGCATTAAGCAATCTTTACCAAGTTTCACTGTCACCTTTTACTTAACCTATGCTTGGTATGTGCAGTGTTTTATAATTCAGCCAAAATGTTTCAATCCTCCTCTGTTTGTTCTGGTGCCAAGTTTAATGCTTAATTAAAGGCGGAATCTTACAGCACAGAAACAGGCCCCACAGTTCAATCTATCCATGCTGGCCAAGATGCCCAGGTAAACTTGTCCCTTTTTCCCCATGTTTGCCCTATATCCCTTTAAGAGATAGAGAAACACACACCAAATGCTGGAGGAACTCAGCAGGTCAGGCAGCATCTATGGAGAGGTCCTTTCCTAAGATATTTCTTGCATTTAAATATATGCAGCTCAGCACACTAGCCGAATCATGGTCAACCTTTTGATTCCTGACTTTATCTGAGTTCTTACCAACATGTGTCTCCACAACCTCTCCTCTAACGGTTCTGGCACTGTGGTTCCTATCGCCCTGCAATTCCAGTTTCAACTGCACCTTGCAGCATTATCAAACCTTCGCATTAGGGTATTAGTCCCCTTCCAGTTCAGGTAGAAATCGTCTCTTCTGTACAGGTCCCACCTTCTCTAGAAGAGAGCCTAAAGATCCAAAAATCTTATGCCTTTCCTCCTATGTCAACTCCTTCGGCACTTGCTAAAATGTATAATGTTCCTACTTACGGCATCACTAGCACACGGCATGGGTAGGAATCCTTAGATCACAACCCTGGAGGTCCTGCACCTTAATTTACTGCCTAACTCTCTGAACTCCTTTTTCAGAACTCGTCACTCATCTTAGCCATGCCATCGACCATGAGTTCTGGATGTTCACCCTCCCACTTAAGAATGCTGAGGACTCGATCCGAGACGTCCTGGATCCTGGCAGCCAGGAGGCAATATACCGTCCAGGATTCCTGTTCTCGCTCGCAGAACCTCCTTTCTGGTCCCCTAACTAATAAAATGCTTTTCACTAATGCTCACCACTTCTGTAGATAAATTTGCCACAAATAATCACGGTTATAGACCATGATCACCCATGTCATACGACATGTCACGTAATGATGGTGCTGTTGATGACAATGAAACATTGAGTGAAATGCATCATTTGCGTTAACCAGCAACCTAAGGATCTGTTGGGGACAACTCACACATTTCACCACATATTCTGGCACTAACATAAAATACCCACAATGTTCAGCAGAACAACAAAACAAAACAGCAAACAGCAAAACAAACTCCCTTTTCTCCTTCCCTTCCACTGACCAACCCACTCACACACGCAAACAGTCTTTCAACCCCAGGACAGACCTCTGAGGCTCCAACCTTCATAGGCAACGGGACCCTGGCTACCCAACAGACTCTCAGACGTGTAGACGCGTAAACTCTGAAGTTCAAAGTTTAAAGTAAGTTTATTTTTGAAGTACATGTATGTCACCATATACAACCCTAAGATTAATTTTCTTATAAGCATATTCAATATATCTGTCTCTTCTCCTCTGCTTCCTTTTCCACCAATGCTGCCTGACCTGCCAAGTGTTTCCAGCACATTCTG
This sequence comes from Mobula hypostoma, assembly GCF_963921235.1. NCBI lineage: Eukaryota > Metazoa > Chordata > Chondrichthyes > Myliobatiformes > Myliobatidae > Mobula > Mobula hypostoma. The sequence goes on from NC_086108.1 coordinate 99,853,881, forward strand.
TTTTTGTTTCAGATTTTCAGCATCTGCAGTTTTTTAAAAAAATTTCAACCAACCATTCCACTTCTTTCACATCAAAATATGATCCTGAAGTTGGAGTGAACTGTAACGTTGAGGCTTAATTTAATGTTATTTAAAGGGGACAACCTTGTCTTGTTTATGTGAATATGGAAATGTCTTGTGTGTGTCTGGGATCGCAACGTGATTGGGTATTGCTGTGAGCACACAATAGTTGTTGATTTTCTGCAGTAAAGGAGTTGGTCGCATATTCTAAATACAAGAGATTCTGCTGACTCTGAAAATCCATAGCAACACACACAAAATGCTGGAGGAACTCAGCAGGTCAGATAGTAATTATGGAGAGGAATAAACAGTTAACGTTTTGGGCCGAAACACTCCATCAGGACTGGAAAGGAAGGGGTAAGATGGTGTGGGAGGAAGGGGAAGGAGTACAAGCTGGCAGGTGATAGGTGAATGTGGTTGGATATGGAAGGAAGGGATGAAGTAAGAAGCTGGGAAGAGTTGGGTTGAAAAGATAAAGGGCTGAAGAACAAGGAATCTGATAGGAGAGGAGAGTAGACCATGGGAAAAGCAAGAGGAGGAGAGTCTGATGTTAAGTTTCCTCGAGTAACCAAAATCTGGCAATGACAGTAACTGAAATAAGACAATGTGGGGCAGACAAATCTCTGAACACCATTATGAGTCGCGCAGTGGGAGACAGGATGGCGCTGATAATCGGAGAATTTTGCACAGGAAATCGAGACAATGTGCAAAGAAGTCTTCAGAGCAGCAGCATCCGTGCCTGAAGGGAAACAGGATGAGCACGGCCGCTGAAGTGCAGACAGGATAACCGATAGCCGAGGAGTAAACAATCCAATCCATCCATCTTTCATGGCAAAGAATGGCTGTGAAACACACGACAAACAATACTTTCTAGCTTGAAAACCAATGCGGAAAATACAGAAGCAAAGAGTACCATGGAAAGATGAAGCTCAGGTCCACTTGTCACATGTATATCAAAACACAGAGGAAAATGTTGTTTGGTCTAATCAGCGAGGTTTGTTCTGAGAGCCAACATCACTGGTGTAGCAGTTTGGATTTCTGGTAAAATGGCAGTGCATTCAGGTCCAAACAAAGGTGCAAGTTTCGTCCTTTGCATCTTCTTTTACAACCACAGGACACTGCTGCTTATCATTGATACTGTAGGTCTACCCCTCTTGCAAGGTAGGTCTACAAGGTCTACAAGATTATGAGAGGCATAAGTAGGGTAGATAGCCAGTACCTGTTTCCCAGGGCACAAATAGCAAACATCAGAGGGCATATATACAAAGTTAAGGGGGGGAAGTTTAGGGGAGACATCAGGGGTAAGTTTTTTTTTACACAGAGGGTTGTGGGTGCCTGGAATGAATTGCCAGGGACGGTGGTGGAGGCTAAAACATTAGGGGTATTTAAGAGCCTCTTGGACAGGCACATGGATGAAAGAAAAATAGAGGGTTTATGGGGTAGTGTGGGTTTAGTACTTTTTTTTCAAAAGAATATATGGGTTACATAGAAACATAGAAAATAGGTGCAGGAGTAGGCCATTCGGCCCTTCGAGCCTGCACTGCCATTCAGTATGATCATGGCTGATCATCCAACTCAGAACCCTGTACCTGCCTTCTCTCCATACCCCCTGATCCCTTTAGCCGCAAGGGCCATATCTAACTCCCTCAGGAATGAGAAAGGCTCAACATCAAGGGCCGAAGGCACTACTGTGCTGTAGTGTTCTATGGTTCTATGATTGTCTTGGGCAGTTCTCTTGTGATATCAAGACCCTGTTGGGCATTGGTAATTGGGAATACTGCAAGTTCGGTTTATTGGTTCATTGGCGAGACTGATGGTGGTGGAGCTGCGTGGCCTTGTTGTTGTGCGGACCAGAGCCTCATGCCTTGGGGTCGCCTGTCACAGCCGCCGAGGGTGGAGACTCCGCAGGCAGTGTGTCGCAGCATACATGCTGGGACGCGGGCTGGCCTCGTCCATCAGTGCTGCCCCCCAGCGTTCGCTTGGTGGAAGACAAGCTGGATTGCGTTCGTCTGCGGCTGCACATTTATTTAGCAGGTGATGATCAGACCGTTGCAGGTTTCCTCTTGCTGACAATGTCCATGCACCATCAACCTACAAGACACGACACTCAGACACTAGGGCTATATTATTATTATTTTGAGTGGCTATATCATACAGTATGTGCTATCCATGCCTTGTGCTGAGTATGATTATAGGTTCTGTATTTTACCCCAGAGTAACACTGTTTCATTTGGCTGTATCATTGGTGATTGTATGATTGAATGACAACTAAACTTGGACTTGAACAGTCACTATGCTCCCAGCACCACACCACATGCTCACAACCCACTAACCCTAACCATACATCTTTGAGGAGGGGGAAAAAGCCAGCGCACCTGGAAGAAACCCATACAGTCATGGAGAGAATGTACAAACTCCTTACCTGGGGGTTGACACTGTAATAATGTTGCACTAACCACTGCTCATTCTCACTCTCTCCCAGTTGTATGCTTTCACTTGGGCCCAGAACGTAGGTGGCCTCACTAGGAACATCCAAACTCCTCATGGGCAGCCACGGGAAGTTGAACGGGGATTGTCGAATACCAGAGCAGTAAAATGCTGCCCTTACCGATATGCTACCATGCTAAGAGGGAAGATGAGGAGGCAGTTTAGTACTGGAGATTGCTTCAGACACTTATCATGTTTACTAATCTGCTTGCCCTAAAGAGTATCAAAGAAGCCTCATTGTGGACTTCAGGCATGCTAGGAGCCACACCCATGTCCCCATCTACATCAACAGAGCTGTAGTGGAGCGTGTACCAAGCTTCAAATTCCTTGGTGTTCACATTTCTGAGGTTCTCACCTGGTCCCCGAACTCCTCCATCCTGATCAAAAAGGCGCAACAGTGCCTTTATTTCCTGCGGAGCATCAAGAAATCTCACCAATGTCCCAGGATACTGATGGACTTTTACTTCTGTACCATTGAGAGCATACTCACCAACTGCATCTCAGTGTGGTATGGCAATTGTCCCGTATTGGACCACAAAGCACTCCAGTGGGCGGTGAAAACTGCCCAGCGGATTATCGGCACCCAATTGCCCACTATTGGAAACATCTACTATAAACACTGCCTGGGCAGGGCGAAAAGCATTATCAAGGATGCATCTCACCCTAACCATGGACCTTTTACTCTCCTCCCATCCGGTAGGCACTACAAGAGCCTCCGCTCCTGCACCAGCAGGCACAGGAAGAGTTTCTTCCCTGAGGCTGTGACCCCGCTGAATCTCACATCACAGCGCTAAGCAGTATTGCATCCATATTGTACTGTCTCAGTACTTTTATATTTGTGTGCTGTAGCACTTACTTTTTATTTGCAGTTATTTTGTAAATAACACTATTCTTTGCACTTCTGGTTAGATGCTAAATGCATTCATTGGCTTTGTATCTGTACTCGGCACAATGACAATGAAGTTGAATGTAATCTAATCTAATCTAATCTAATCATTCAGAGAGACATAAAACCATAAGATATGGGAGCAGAATTAGGCTACTTGGCACATCGAGTCTGTTCCGCCATTTCATCGTGGCTGAACCATTTATCTTCTCAGCCCCAATCTCCTGCCTTCTCTAAATAAATAAAGACATGCAGTCATTAATTTTTAAATTTAATTTATTGAGATACAGCGTGGAACAGACCTTTCCAGCCCCTTGAGCACACCGCCCGGCAATCCCCCAATTTAACCCTAGCCTAATCACAGGACAAGTGTTGGCATGTGGCCAAGTGGTTAAGGCGTTCGTCTAGTGATTTGAAGGTCGCTAGTTGGAGCGTTGGCTGAGGCAGCGTGTGTGTCCTTGAGCAAGGCACTTAATCACACATTGCTCCGCAACGACACCAGTTCCAAGCTGTATCGGTCCTAGTGCCCTTCCCTTGGACAACATCGGTGGCGTGGAGAGGGGAGACTTGCAGCATGGGCAACTGCCAGTCTTCCATACAACCTTGGCCAGGCCTGCGCCCTGGAAACCTTCCAAGGTGCAAATCCATGGTCTCATGAGACTAACGGATTCCTATTTAATCAGAGGACAATTTACAATGACCAATTAACCTACCAATCAGTACATCTGAGGACAGTGGGAGAAGGGTATAGCATAGAAATCCTTGCTGCTGCAGTCTACCATCACGGCAGAACTTGTAAGCATCCATGAGAGAGAAGATGGGCAGGAAAAGAAATCATCGCGGGCAGCTCACACCCTGCAAACTGCCTTTTCCAAAAGCTCATTTCTGGAAAGCACTACAGGGCTATTAAAACAAACACTTCACGCCGTCTTAAAAGTTTCTTCACACAGGTGGTTAAATTGATCAAACATTCTAGTTAATGGACCCGACCACTTCACCTATTACTTCCGTCTCTCCACTGCACTGTAAACATTTTAAACCACTTTTTATAATGCTGCTTACATTACTAGTACTTTTAAACATTTATTTCATATCTGTAGTTCTAAAGTTATTTTTCAATGATTCTTTATTCTTTATAATGTTGTGGTTTTACATTGCACGTCATGCCAACACACCACAACAAAGTTCAAATACATGCACACTCAGTGGTCATTTTATTAGGTACATCTTGTGAGTGTATGTTCATTGTCTTCTGCTGCTGTAGATCATCCACTTCAAACATTGACATGTTGTCATTTCAGAGGTGCTTTGTCTTTGTATTCACACCACTTTGTCTTCCCAATATTTTTATTAGTTTCTACATAGAAGAATAGAGTACAAGAAAGTATATATAAGAGGTCAAAAAAGATTTTAAAAAACTACCAATTACATTATATCTATTAATTCATTACCCCGTATTCATGTAATTTAATCAATAGTTATATTGAAATATACTAATTTATCACAAAAAAAGAGTCTAACCCCTACCAAGACCGAAGCTGTTTATTAAGGAGAAAAAAGGGTAAAATATCTTCTCATATAATAAAAATTAATAATAGCCAACATCTGATTTTAAACAACAAATTGAAGGTTTTGAATTCAGAGAAGGTCCCCACAATTTTCGGACATCTTGACAAGATTCAGAAATTGAACAACGAATTTTCTCTAAATCTAAGCATGACATAACGTCGCATACCCATTGGGCATGAGTAGGAGGGAAAACATCTTTCCATTTAAACAAAAGCGCCCTCCCAGCTCTAAGAGAGCTAAAGGCCAAATATGTAAATCAGATGTCTTCAGCTTGATATCTTGTCTTGCAACAATACCGAAGAGGGCTGTCAGAGGGTTTTTTTTAAGGTTATGAAGACACACAGTCTTCTTTTTATTGTCATTTAGTAATGCATGCATTAAGAAATGATACAATATTTCCTCTGGTGTGATATCACAAAACACCGGAGGAAATAAGACTGAAAAAACTAACAAAACCACATAATTATAGCATATAGTTACAACAGTGCAACAATACCATAACTTGATGAAGAACAGTCCATGAGCTCAGTAAAAAGTTCAAAGTCTCTCAAATGTCCCACATCTCACGCAGACGGGAGAAGGAAGAAAAACTCTCCCTGCTATGCCCGACCACAGTCCGATTCTGAGTCATCCGAAAATTTAGAGCCTCCGATCAGCTCTCCAACACCGAGTACCAAGCACCATCCCTATCCGAACAATTCAACCTCAATCTCAGTCGCCAACGGCAGGCAAAGCTGGGGATTTTGAGGTCTTCCCTCCGGAAGATTCTCGATCGCGCAGTAACAACAGCAGCAAACCTGCGTTTCAGAAATTAGACTTAGAATAGGCTTAGGATTAGGTTTAAAGTTGACTTTGAAAAGTAAAGAAAAAGTTTGAGAAACTTCCTTCCAATATTTTTCAAGACTCTGACAAGTCCAAAACACATGAACTAATGAAACTTCTCCATTATTACACCTGTCATAGTAGGGAGATATATCTGAATAAAAATGAGAAAGCTTATCTTTAGTCATATGGACTCTATGTACCACCTTAAATTGTATGAGGGAATAGCGAGCACATAGCGATGAAGTATTAACCAGTTTAAAATTTTCATTCCAAGTTTCCTCAGATATTGGTGTCTGTAAATCTTGTTCCCAGAGATTCTTAATTTTGTCCAAAGGAACATTCCTCGTCTCCAGTAACATACCATAAATATTAGATATTGAACCATTATGAAAAGGTGTCAAATTAAAAATTACGTCTAGCAAGTTCTTATCTGAGCTTATGGAAAACGTGCATAATTGAGATCTTAGAAAGTCTCTGAAAATCTAAAAAGTCTGGGGGTTTAGCCTTACCTCTGATATGTCTATCCACGGCCTCCTCTACTGTAAAGATGAGCCACACTCTGGTTGGAGGAACAACACCTTACATTCCGTCTGGGTAGCCTCCAACCTGATGGCATGAACATTGACTTCTCAAACTTCCACTAATGCCCCACCTCCCCCCCCCGTACCCCATCCGTTATTTATTTATATACACACATTCTTTTTTTCTCCCTCTGTCCCTCTCACTATACCCCTTGCCCATCCTCTGGGCTTTTTTCCCCCTCCCCCTTTTCTTTCTCCCTAGGCCTCCTGTCCCATGATCCTCTCATATCCCTTTTGCCAATCACTTGTCCAGCTGTTGGCTCCATCCCTCCCCCTCCTGTCTTCTCCTATCATTTTGGATCTCCCCCTCCCCCTCCCACTTTCAAATCTCTTACTATCTCTTCTTTCGGTTAGTCCTGACGAAGGGTCTCGGCCTGAAATGTCGACTGTACCTCTTCCGAGAGATGCTGCCTGGCCTACTGCGTTCACCAGCAACTTTGATGTGTGTTGCTTTAGATTTTATTACTGGGCAGTTAATATACGGTATCTTACATTTTGGCTATGTTATATTAATTGTGTAGACTGTCCGGTATGGGTTTCTTTAGAAGCTAACTCTGTTAATAAATTTTCTATTATTTTTCTTCTTGGATCCTCACTTCCTTTATTTGTACGTAAACTAATTGATAATTTAATGGTTAAACATACTCTGAGGATCTGGATACAACTTAGAAAACATTTTGGTTTATTGAGATTTTCCTTTCAAGTCCTACTTATTCTAATTTTTTAAACCCTCCATGACTGATTTAGATTTTAAAGAATGGGACAGGTTGGGTATTAAATGTTTTTGGGATCTGTTTGTTGAAGGAAATCTTTTTTTCATTTGAGCAGCTGTCAGCTAAATATAGCTTACCCATGTCATGTAACCGGCAACAATGAATATAGAAATGAATCAGGTTTTATAAGCAAATAAACATTTATTAAACTCTGCTCAACATTAGTAAAACGATAAACAAACAAAAACCTTAACCGGAAGTAAACTGCTATGTGGCCATTTAACAAACAGCCAACCTCAGTACTAGTTCTTAAAGCAGTAAATGCGAACACAGTATTAAAGTGGTAAATTGGAACACAGTTCTTAGAATAGTAAATTTGAAAGTCCAAGAGATTTATACAGTCAATTAGGAGAGACTTTCCTGAAGTAAAGAATTCCTCGAAGACTTGATGTTACTGCTGATCCCAGCCTGAATCTGCCTTGTCCGTAGGATTCACGACGACGGAAATAAAATGGTTTAAAGGAACTGACCTTTTCCTCTGTAGAATAGACACTGCACAGCCTTTTCTGCTTTAGCAGAGGTTATCTCATGCAGATCACTCTTCCTTAAACGAAGTTTCAATAATGGTCAATCCTCTCCAATACCATTGAACGATATCAGCTTTACTCGACTCCTTCAGGTTCCATACCTTAGTAATGTCTTCACTCTCCAATACTACTAAAAAGGTACACCAACAAAGCTGGCAGCTATTGGTGAAACTGCCGGCCCAACACTTCTGTACCTTACAATAGAAAGTAAAACTCCGTTTTTAAACTAAACTGTGTCATGGGATGAATACGCAGCATAGCGGAGTATCTGACTGACGATTTAACTGAAAACTAACTGTGTCACCAGGGGTCTCCCCTTTCTGGTGGCATGTCGTCACGTGACCTCGCATCGGTGGGAATATTACATCAGGTGACCTCCAGAAGACCATTACATCATGCTCATCACCTACTCAATTGCATCATGGTCATAAGACAGTCACTAGATATCCATGAGGTATGTAACACCCAAAACTCATTTTCTTAGATATCTACAAATCAGAGACTTTCTAAGATCTCAATTATGCACATTTCCTATAAGCTCCGATAAGAACCTACTAGACGTAATTTTTAATTTGACACCACTTTGTAACATGAGTTACTGTCTCCTTCTTGTCAGCTTGAACCAGTCTGGTCATTCTCCTCTGATCTCTCTTATTAATAAGACATTTTTGCCCATGGATCTTCCACTCACTGGATGTTTTCTGTTTTTGCACGATTCTCTGCAAACTCTAGAGATTATTGTGCATGAAAATTAGATTAGATTAGATTATGAGAACACTTAGTTCTCTTTTATTGTCATTTAGAAATGCATACATGCATTAAGAAATGATACAATGTTCCTCCAGAGTGATATCACAGAAAACAGGACAAACCAAAGACTAACACTGACAGAACCACATAATTATAACATATAGTTACAGCAGTGCAAAACAATACCATAATTTGATGAAGAACAGACCGTAGGCACGGTAAAAAAAGTCTCAAGTCCCGATCGACTCCCGAGTCCCTGGTTGCAGGTGGCAAAAGGGAGAAACTCCCTGCTGTAAACCTCCAAGGCACCGATAACTGCTGATGCCTTGGAAGCAGCCAACCACAACCGACACGGAGTCCGTGCATCCGGAAATTTCGAGCCTCCGACCAGCACCTCCGGTACAACCTCCCGAGCGCCATCCTCTGCCAAGCGCCTTCGACCTCTCCCTGGCCGCCGAAACAAGCAAAGCCGAGGATTCGGGGCCTTCAGCTCCAGAGATTCTGGACCACACAGTCGCAGCAGCAGCTACTCTCCCAGCTCTCTGGCAGCTCTCCCAGGAGATCAGCAGTTTCTCAGAAACTCAAACCATGTCATCTGGCACTGACAATCATTCCACGGTGAAAGTCATTTAGATCACATTCTTCCCCATTCTGATCGTTGTTCTGAACAACAACTGAGCCTTCTCACCATGTCTACAAACTTTTATGCATTGTGTTCTTGCCACATGATTGGCTGATTAGATATTTGCATTAACGAGCAGGCGTACAGGTGTACCTAATGAAGTGGCCACGGGGTGGAAATATATATGGTGAATAAAACTGATCCTTGATTGTTGAATCAGGTTCTTCATTCCATTGAGACTGCTGCAAGAATCAATTGCCCATTTCCACTAACGCAACATTAATCTCTTTCTTTTGTTCTCCTCCCGTTCTCGTTAACTTCCCTTCCACTTCCACCACAGAATTTACAGTGGCCAATTACTCACTGAGGCTGCACAGATCTCCAAGTAATACCTCAATACACTGACATTTGAAATAGCCGTGAATTACAAGTTTGGCACGAGGAATCAAAGACTAAAAGAAGCAATCAGTGAATATATTGTTGCTCTAAAGTGTTTATCAAGGCATTGCAACTCTTGGATTTCTTAAACTGCTTGCTGTGGGGCAGATTCATGTGCGATTTAAATGATGGGTGCATCCATTCCAGGTCGTTAAGCATATGTTTGACCTGACTTACAAAAATTCAATAGAAGCACCAATGCTAGGAATGAAAAAGTCAACCAAAAGTGATGGATTCAGCCCAATCCATCACAGGCAAAACCCTCTCCACCATTGAGCGCATTTACAAGGGGGGCTGTCATAAGAAAGCAGTATTTATCATCAAAGACCCCCACCATCCAGGCCACAATCTCTTCTCACCTGGCAGAAGGTGTGACGAGAGGTCTAAGCGAGGTTGGTAAGGACCCAAGTGCTGGAGTATCCGAGACTAGAATTGAGACACCATTTTGAGACTGAGACAAGAACAAGGTTCTTGACTAGATGGTATACGAGAATCTGACGAGACTAGAGGAGACTCCAAATGAGACAGAAATCTGAAACACAGACTGAACCAGAGTTGAGCTAACAACTGAGCACTGAACGAGTTCATATGCTTTTTAAATATCCAAACCTTGGTGCCAAAACACTGCTACCAATTAAAGGTGCAGCCCTGATTCTTTAAAGAGGCTACATCAGTTATCCACGCTCTGGAGAATCAGAGTGTCTAAACGCGGGAGCCTGGTGTGGTTGGGTGCGTACTGTAACAAGAAGGTACAGGAGCCTCAGGTCCTACACCACCAGGCTCAGGAACAGTTATTACTCTTCAGGCTTCTGAACCAGTGCGGATAACTTCACTCACCTCAACTCTGAAGTGATTCCATAATCTATAGGCTCACATTTGAGGACTCTACAACTCATTTTCTCAATGTTATTCATTCATCTATCTATCTATTTATTTATAATAATTTTAAATAGGGCGGGATGGTAACGTAGTGGTTAGCAAACAACAGGAATTCTGCAGGTGCTGGAAATTCAAGCAACACACATCAAAGTTGCTGGTGAACGCAGCAGGCCAGGCAGCATCTCTAAGAAGAGGTACAGTCGACATTTCAGGCCGAAACCCTTCGTCAGGACTAACTGAAGGAAGAGTTAGTAAGAGATTTGAAAGTGGGAGGGGGAGGAGGAGATCCAAAATGATAGGAGAAGACAGGAGGGGGAGGGATGGAGCCAAGAGCAGGACAGGTGATTGGCAAAAGGGATATGAGAGGATCATGGGACAGGAGGTCCAGGGAGAAAGACCGGGGAGGGGGGAAACCCAGAGGATGGGCAATGCTTTGGAGTACTAGCAACATAGGTTCAATTCCCACTGCTGCCTGTAAGGACTTTGTAAGTTCTCCCCGTGACCATGTGGGCTTCCTCTGGGTGTTCTGGTTTCCTCCCACAGTCCAAAGATGTATCGGCTGGTAGGTTAATTGATCATTATAAACTGTCCTGTGATTAGACTAGGATTAAATTGAGAGTTTGCTGGGCTGTATGGCTCAAGGGGCCTGAAGGGCTTATTACACACTGTATCTCAGATAAAATAATTTGCTTTCGTTTACACATTGGTTGTTTGTTGGTCTTTATTTATGTATAGATTTTCATAAGTTCTATTGTATTTCTTTATTTTTCTGTAACTGTCTGTAATCTCCTTGCAGGCAGCGGCCAGTGGGAATCTCATGGTAGTATATGGTGGCATACTGGATATGTATTTGATAATACATTTACATTGACATTAACTTTGAGAAGTGGCACTGAAAAAAGTCAGCAGCAAAGAATTCACCAGTCCCTGACATGAATCTGTGTACAAATTGTCGTATGGCAGCTATCCGTCACATTAGCACTTCCTTTAGAGTGATTATTAAGTGAGTTTATAATTCACTTTACTTTAAGCAAGAATTTGCCAGAAGAAAGGGCGTAGAATGATGGCATGTAAATCCAAGCCATTAGCAATCAGGAAGGGCACAGTAAGTTTTTCCAGCAGGGAAATATGGAGAGGAAATGGGCATGGCTTTCCAAAGGAACCAGACAGGGAAGAGCTGATTGTACAACATCTGCAGCACAAGTGTAGGTGATAGGAGAGACATGATATTAAAGTCACAGAGCACGTTAACAATCATTTAATAGAAATGCAGAACTTCCACAGTGGACAACAGCATTCATTTCGAGAGGACTAGAATATAAAAGCAAAGATGTAATGCTGAAGGGCTGTCAGCAATTGGTCAGACTGCACTTGGAGTATTGTGAACAGTTTTGAATCCCTCACATAAAAAAGGGGAATTTAAGTTTGGAGAGGGTCCAGAGGAGCAAGAATTATCCCGAGAATTAAAGGGTTAATGTTGAGGAGTGTTTGATAGCTCTGGGGCTGTATTTGCTGGAGTTCAGAAGAATGAAGGGTGATCTAATTGAAACCTATCAAATATTGAAAGGTCTTATAGAGTGGATGTGAAGAGGATGTTTCCTATAGTGGGAAAGTCTAGGACCAGAGGGCATAGCCTCAGAATACAAGGATGAACCCTTAGAACAAAGATGAGGAATTTCTTAAACCAGACAGTAATGAGTCTGTGGAATCCATTGCCAAGGATGGCTGTGGAAGCAAGAAATTGGGTATATTTAAAACACGGGTTAACAGGTTCATGATTACGAAGGGTATCAAGTTTAGGAACAGGGCAGGAGAATGGGGTTGAGAGGGATAACAAATCAGCCATAATGGAATAGCCTAATTCTGCTTCAATGTCTTATGGTCTTGTGGCACAACTGTGTTGTTCCATTGTGGGTATAGACAAAAAAATTATGTCATCTAACTTTTTAATGAAGAGTACAGTTGGTCTTAAGGCAAAAGCTAGTGAAGTACCATCAAATACTATCTTCTCCTTGTAGTCAATTCCGCAGGTCAAGGATCACTTAGTTGCAGTCCATCATTATGGGGTCTGAGGTGGCAGTTGAAGCCAATGTGGAAGCTACAAACTCTTTCACTCATGACACAGAAAGTGTTTGATTAATCAGAATCAGAATCTGTTTAATTAATTTATTTATTTATTGAGATGCAACCCTTCCAGCCTTCTGAGCTACGCCACCCAACAGTCCCTGGATTTCACCCAAGCCTAATCACAGGACAATTCACAGTGACCAATTAACCTACCACCCAGTACATCTATGGACTTTTGGAGGAAATCGGAGCACCTGGAGGAAACCCACACAGCCACACGGAGAACAGACAAACTCCTTACAAGCAGCTGTTGATACACCTCATGAAATTTGTAGTTTTGCAGCAGTGGTACAGTGTAGGACATGAAAATGACCATATGTTCCAAAAAATAACAAATAGGTAAGTAGTGTAGAAGAGGAATTGTGTGGAAGTGTTCCTGGGTTTGTGGGCCGTTCAGAAATCTGATGGCAGAGGGGATGAAACTGCTCCTAAAACATTGTGTGTGTCTTTAGGCTCTGTACCTCCTCCTTGATGGTAATAATGAGAAGAGGGCATGTCTGGATGGTGAGGGCCCTTCATGTCAGAGTTGACTTCATGAGGCACTGTCTCTAGACTATGTCCTCGACTGTTGAGGGTCTTGTGCCTGTGGTAATTAGCTGGCTAAGTCCATAAGTCCTGTACAGCTTCTTTCGAGCCACCGTACCAGGTGGTGATACAACCAGTCAAAGCAGTACATCCATAGAAATTTGCAAGTCTTTCATGACATACCAAAGCTCCTCAAACTCTGAATGAAGTAGAGCCTCTGGCATGTGACGAGTTGGGTGGGCAGATTGTGAGGTTGTCAGCTCCTACTGTTAATGCAGAGTTCCTATGTGTTCAGAAAACATGTGGTCAATGCTTTCAACAACATCACAAAGGTTCTTTTTTCACCAGGGATTCACTAGAGCAAGGGTACTATCATGGCCAACAGTTAACACATATGATATAATGGGCAGTAGGGGGGTGGGGGGGAGATACTTCTCTACCAAAGGAGGTATAAATTGTTTCTTCCCTCCACTAGCCTGCCGGTCGTCCTTGGGCAAGGTATAGCACCTGCTTAGGGTCACGTGAAGCCATGGGAGCAGGTGGTGGATGGTCATATGAGCTGCTGGTGCATATCACAAGACCAGGTCATGCAGCCACTGACACCAGGTTAACAATCTCTGAAGCGTATTGGTTATGGCTAGGGTCACCTGTTTTGTAAAGACACTGCCCAGAAGAAGGTCATGTAAACCACTTCTGTCGAAAAATTTGCCAAGAACACTCATGGTCATGGAAAGACCATGATTGCCCATGTCATGCAACATGGCACATAATGCCGTGATGAGTCAGACGGATGTATTTGCTGTCCATGTACTATATATATCAGGTGGAATCTATCAATATAAATACATCCATAAAGAATGCTGCTGTTGGTTTTATTGGAAAAGGAGGCACGTATCTGCATTGATCGTAATGTCCAAAAGCTGGACTGCTGCCATATTTATGAAAAAAAATCATGCAGAAGAAGAATTAGGTAATGCAGAGAAGAGTGGAATTGAGGGAAAGCAATTCAAAGAAATGCACAATTGCTGTTGTGCTATTGTCCAAGGCCAACAAGAAGGTGTGATTATGTGACAACCATAAAGCTATTCTTGCAAGATAGATGGTGATGGACTGTACCAATTACTGCCATTTCAAGATCTTCACAGAGGGTTGGTGGACGCAAATTCTTCGCAAGTTTGATTTTTTTTTTTGTTTTGGACAGTAGGAAACCTTTTCCCGAATATCTTTTTAGGCTGTGTCAACCAAAATCTTCAACACTAGCAATGGCAATTTAGAGTGAGACAAAGAGATTATGAGTCTCCAAATTTGTGTGTTTAGAGAGGATTAATAATCCAACAGTGAAACAGGCTCAAAGGGCCAAATGACCTCCTCAACTACTGTCACAAATGCTAGAAAATCTGCAGTTGATGGAAATTCAAAGCAACATAGACAAAATGATGGAGGAACTCAGCAGGCCAGGCAGCAGCTATGAAGAAGAGTTAACAGTCGACATTTCAGGCCGAGACTCTTCATCAGTTCTGATGAAGGGTCTCGCCCAAAATGTCTACTGTTTACACTTTTCCATGGAGAATCAGAATCAGGTTTAGTATCATTGGCATATGTCATGAAATTTGTTAACTTTGTAGCAGCAGTACATTGCAATACATGATAAATAGAAAAAACTGGGTATTTATATATATATGTATGTATATTAAATAGTTAAATTAAGATAAGTAGTGCAAAAAAAAGTCATGAGAGAGTGTTCATTGGTTCAATGCCCAATCTGAAATCAAATGACGGAGGGGGAGAAGCTGTTCCTGCCTCAATGAGTGGGTGTCTCAGGCTTCATACTTCCCTTCTGATGGTAACTAGGTGGTTGGGGTCCTTGGTAATGGAAGCTGCTTTTCTGAGGTACTGCTTCTTGACGATGTCTTGGATACTACGGAGACTAGTAGCCATGATGGAGTACCTTGCCTGCTGATTTCCTCCAGTATTTTGTGTGTGTCCTCAGCTATTGTGCTCAGATGTTCTGAATCCCAGCTTGTCAGCAATGGCTTATGGCTGGGGTACTTGCAATGATAATAGCTCTCTGAGTGGCAGTATTTAAGTCTCTTTCGATGAGTATCATATATTAATATCAGATGATCAAATGTGTAAATTGATCTGACCCTGAATAACACCAAATGTCTGCCTACCTGTCTCTGTAGTAGAGGACAAAGGCACATTAATATCATGAGCTTTAGTGAGTGTCTATTAAAAAAAGGTGATTCATTCACAAATGCATGATACACACTTGAACAGTTCACATTACGTACAATATTACATTTGAAATAGCTGACAGATAAATTATTTTAAGCAGTAAATCAGTTCAATGTTTTGTAGATCAATATGTTTAATATTAGTAATACTTTCTATGCAAACTATGCAGCCTTCAATGCCATCAGTTGCTAGATTTGTGCTTTCTGTTACATAACTGGTGCTAAACATTCCCTAGGTCTAAACAGATGTGGACTATGCTGATATAATATTAGACAACTGCCAAACATTTCATGGAAAGCACTAAACAAACTTGAGATAATGGTGGTCAATGCAAAAAGAATGGTCTTTCATTACAGAACCCTTTCAGAACCAGCCCAGGTACCCTTCAGATGGTGCATCTTTTCCGAAACACCACGGACACTTCCAATTTACATTCAGTTGCCACTATATTGGGCACCTCCTTAACTAACAAAGTGGCCACTGTGTGTACATTTGTGCTCTTCTACTGCTGTAGCCTATCCACATCAAGGTTTGACATATTCTGTGTTCAGTGATGCTCTTCTGCACACAACTGTTGTAAGGTGTGGTCATTTCAGTTATTGTTCCTTTCCCGTCAGCCTGAACCAGTCTGGCCATTCTCCTCTGACTTCTGGCATTAACAAGGCATTTTCATTCCACAAAACTGCTGTTCACTAGATTTTTTTTTGTTTTTCCCACCATTCTTTGTAAACTCTAGAGACTATTAAGTGTGAAAATCCCAGGAGATCAGCATTTTCTGAGATACAGAAACTACCCTGTCATTCCATGTTCAAAGTCACTTTGGTCACATTTCTTCACCATTCTGATGTTTGGTTGGAACCGTAGCTGAACCTCTTGACCATGCCTGCATGCTTTTGTGCATTGAGTTGCTGCCACACGGTTGGCTGATTAGATATTTGTATTAAAGCATGCATATATATTTTTTATTCAGCAGTTCTGGCAGGGGGAAAGAGTTTCTGTTCTTCTCTGTTTGTTCTTATCTCATCACTGCCATCAGAATGAGGTACAAGAGCCTGAAAATCCAAGGAGATCAGCAGTTTCTGAGAAACTCAAACCACTGTGTCTGGCACCAACAATCATTCTACAGTCAAACACAAAAAATGCTGGTGGAACACAGCAGGCCAGGCAGCATCCATAGGAAGAGGTACAGTCGACGTTTTGGGCCAGGACCCTTCGTCAGGACTAACCAAAAGAAGAGATTGTAAGAGATCTCTTCTTTCAGTTAGTCCTGACGAAGGGTCCCAGCCCGAAACGTCGACTGTACCTCTTCCTATAGATGCTGCCTGGCTTGCAGCGTTCCACCAGCATTTTTTGTGTGTGTTGCTTGAATTTCCAGCATCTGCCAGATTTCCTTGTGTCTGTATTCTACAGTCAAAGTCACTTAGATCACATTTCTTCCCCATTCTGATGTTTGGTCTGGACCATAACTGAACCTCTTGACCATGTCTTCATGCTTTTATGCATTGAGTTGCTGCCACATGATTAGCTGATTAGATATTTGCATGAACAATCATGTGTACAGGTGTAGCTGATAAAGTGACCACTGAATCACTCATGGGCTGGAGTCGATCAAAAAACTGCTCTCCAATTTAGTACAATTGTTGCTAAAGTGACAAGCTCACTCCCAGAGCTTATAAGGTTGGTTAGAATGAGAAATGGTCACACCATGCATTTTTTTTCCACCCTGCCTGTGCTAGCTCTTTGAAAGAGCTATCAAATTAGTTCAACTCCCCTTGCAGCTTCCCAAGAGCCCTGCAAGCATTTCCTATTCAATTATATGTCCAATTCCCTTTTTACAGTTACTGTTGAAGCTCTTTCCACTGCCCTTTAAAGAACATTCCTGATCATAACAACCTGGTATATAATAAGAAACCTTATCTCCCCTCAGGGTATTTTGCCAAACATCTTAAATCAGGTATAGCAAACAATTTGAAAGACCACTGGTCTGTTGGCCATTGGTGGAAATGGACTGGATTGTATTGTAAGAGCTGGAAAATTCTGCTACATTTAGAGAAAGTGGAGTGGGGGGGGTGGAGATTGTTTGGACAACATCTGGAGTATGTTGTATACTTCTGGCCTCTTTACCTAAAGGAGAATCAGGTGTTAACATATGACCTGTGCAATTCCCATTGAAAAGTGAATGGGGAACACGTTACCAACAGAAGGTGGTGGATACAGGACAGTCCATCACAGGTAAACCCAGTTACATGGAGCGCCACCTCAAGAAAGCAGCATCCACTTTCAAGAACCCCCAGCACCCAGACTGCCCCCTTCCCGCTGCTACCACTGGGCATGAGGTACAGAAGCCTCAGGTCCCACATCGCCTGATTCAGGATTGTTATTATCCCTCAACCGTCAGGCTCCTGGACAATGTTTCCTCTGATTTGTAATGACCAAAAATCTTGTGCTGTGCAATTTTTTGCCCAGTGACAATGACATGTGTCAACAACACTGAATAATTTCTTCAATTAAAAACAGTATAACTAAGCGAGTTCTAAAATCTGCAGATGAATCATTGCAAACTCCAAGTTGTCAACGCTGTCCGCATCACAAACTGATAAAGGAAATGTGATTAGATAGGTAAATAGGTAGATAGATAGATAGACATACTTTATTGATCCCGCGGGAAATTAGGTTTCGTTACAGTTGCACCAACTAAGAATAGAGTATAAATATAACAATATCAAATATATATAATTAAATAATAATATGTAAGTTATGCCAGATGGAAATAAGTCCAGGACCAGCCTATTGGCTCAGGGTGTCTGACCCTCCAAGGGAGGAGTTGTGATGTTTGATGGCCACAGGCAGGAATGACTTCCTATGACGCTCTGTGTTGCATCTCGGTGGAATGAGTCTCTGGCTGAATGTACTCCTGTGCCCAACCAGTACATTATGTAGTGGATGGGAGACATTGTCCAAGATGGCATGCAACTTGGACAGCATCCTCTTTTCAGACACCACTGTCAGAGAGTCCAGTTCCATCCCCACAACATCACTGGCCTTACAAATGAGTTTATTGATTCTGTTGGTGTCTGCTACCCTCAGCCTGCTGCCCCAGCACACAACAGCAAACATGATCGCACTGGCCACCACAGACTCGTAGAACATCCTCAGCATCGTCAGGCAGATGTTAAAGGACCTCAGTCTCCTCAGGAAATAGAGACAGCTCTGACTCTTCTTATAGACAGCCTCAGTGTTCTTTGACCAGTCTAGTTTATTGTCAATTCGTATCCCCAGATATCTGTAATCCTCCACCATGTCCAGACTGATTGTACACTGATTGTGTACAATCGTGAAATATACTGAACATACCAGCGACATAGAGGTGACATCCTTCCTTTGTGCACTAGCACAGAGAGGAAATTAAGAACCTGGTGGCATAGTGTGAAGACAATAACCTATCCCTCAACGTCAGCAAGGTGAAGGAATTGGTTGTTGACTTCAGAAGGAGTAGTGGACTGCACGACCCCATTTACATCGGTGGTGCGCAAGTGGAACAGGTCAAAAGCTTTAAGTTCCTCGGGGTCAATATCACAAATGACCTGACTTGGTCCAACCAAGCAGAGTCCACTGCTAAGAAGGCCCACCAGTGCCTTTACTTCCTGAGGAAGCTGAGGAAATTTGGCCTGTCCCCTAAAACCCTCACTAATTTTTATAGATACACCATAGAAAACATTCTTCTGGAGGCAATCACAACCTGGTATGGAAGTTGTCCTGTCCAAGACTGGAAGAAGCTGCAGAAGATCGTGAACACAGCCCAGCAAACACAAACCAATCTTCCATCCTTGGACTCACTTTACACCGCACGCTGTCGGAGCAGTGCTGCCAGGATAATCAAGGACACGACCCACCCAGCCAATACACTTTTCGTCCCTCTTCCCTCCGGGAGAAGGCTCAGGAGCTTGAAGACTTGTACGACCAGATTTGGGAACAGCTTCTTTCCTACTGTGATAAGACTGCTGAATGGATCCTGACCCGGATCTGGGCCGTACCCTCCGAATATCCAGACCTGCCTCTCGGTTTTTTTGCACTACCTTACTTCCCATTTTTCTATTTTCTATTTATGATTTATAATTTAAATTTTTAATATTTACTATTGATTTGTACTCCAGGGAACGGGAAGCGCAGAATCAAATATCGCTGTGATGATTGTATATTCTAGTATCAATTGTTTGGCGACAATAAAGTATAAAGTATAAAGTATAGTGGCAAAAGGTGTGTGTGCGCACATGTGCACACCTTAGAGGGAACATTGCTCCTGGACCACCGCAGTTAACTTCACTCACCACAACACTGAACTAAATCCACAACCTATGGATTCACTTTTAAGCACTCTACAACTCATGTTCTCAGTGTTATTTATTTATTCTCTTTATTTGCCCTATTTGTCTTCTCTTGCATGTTGGTTGTTGTCAGTCTTTGCTTATGCATGGTTTCATAAATTATGTTGTATTTCTTTATTTATTTAGTGTTGGGCACGTGGCCAAGTGGTTAAGGTGTTCGTCTAGTGATCTGAAGGTCGCCAGTTCGAGCCTCAGCTGTGGCAGCGCGTTTGTGTCCATCAGCAAGGCACTTAACCACACATTGCTCTAGGGTCTGTGTGAGGAGTGGCGCCCCACACAGACTTCCAATCTGCGCCTTGTAAGGCATGAAAATGCCCGAAACAGGCCTCTCATGGTCTGAGTCGACGTTTCCTCCCTCCCTTTATTTAATCTACAAATACCAGCAAGAAAATGAACCTCAATGTAGTACATGGTAATATATCCAGTATGTAAATTAATTTAAAAATTGTTTTGACTTTAAATGTGATCACTGCCACTGCTGTGGGCATCACCATGCAAGTGAAGAAAAACATTTGAGTGGAGGTGACCCAGCCAACTCTGTGTTTGTGTGTGTGTGTGTGTGTATATGAGAGAGCATGT
Source organism: Mobula hypostoma (assembly GCF_963921235.1). Lineage (NCBI taxonomy): Eukaryota > Metazoa > Chordata > Chondrichthyes > Myliobatiformes > Myliobatidae > Mobula > Mobula hypostoma. The sequence goes on from NC_086108.1 coordinate 99,874,132, forward strand.
GAGAAAGAGAGACCCCACATGGTGTCCTGACAACCACGTTCTGTGCTCTTGAGTACCCTAGGCCTGATGAACAGGACAGAGATTGCAGAGTAAAGCACGCGAAGTGCTGGTGGAACTCAACAGGTCAGGCAGCATCTATTGAGAGGCATAAAGAGAAGCTATTTTGGGCCGAGACCCTTCATCAGCACTGGAAAGAAAGGCAGAAGAAGCTGGAATAAGAAGATGGGGGATACGTAAGGAGAATGATTTGAAATGTGATAGGTGTAGCCAGGGGAAGGGGTAGGTAGATGGGTGGGGGAAGGAGGTAGCCTCCAACATGACAGCATGAACGTCGTTGTATCTAACTTTGAGTAATTTCTCCCCCCTTCCGCTTCTCTCTTCTATCATTCCCTATTCTGGCTTCCCCTTACCCTTTCTCTTCTCCTCACCTGCCTATCAATCCGCTCTGTTGCCTCTCCTCTCTCTCTTTCTCCCACTGCCCACTTTCCCCTTCTATCAGATCCTTTCATCTTTTTCTTCAGCCCTTTATCTTTTCTATCTCCTCCCAGCTCCTCACTTCACCCCTGCTTGTCCACCCATCCACCTTCCCCCTCACCTGGATTCACGTATCACCTGTCAGCTTGTACTTTTCCCCCTCCCTCCACCTTCTACCCCCTTCCTTTCCGGTCCTGATGAAAGGTCTCAGCCCAAAATGTTGACTTTTTTTCCCTCTCCATAGATGCTGCCTAACCTTCTGAGTTTCTCATGCAGTTTGTGTGTGTTACCCTGGACTTACAGCAGCTGCAGAAACACTTGTGTTAGAGCGCAGTGCTGAGCTGATTTGCATGAAAAGTGTGGCAGGGCTGCAGTGATGCTGACTGCATTATCCTGAGCATTGAATATCGATACTGGCAGATGCTGTGCACATCAACGTCACAGTACTGATCCTTCAACCGATGCCTCGGTGCTCTTCCTGCCTAAAGTTCCCCTCAATTTTTCTGCTGAGCGTTCACCTCAGGAGATTGGTATCCTGACACTCTGGTTTATATTGGTAATGAAGGAAATTCATGGTGATGCACTGGAAACATCATTCACAGCTCATGGAAGAGCTGGGCCATTTCTCAAAAGGCAGATTTCACCCAGCAATGATCATTAGAGCAATTTAACGTGGGTAAAATAATTTTTACATGCAATTTATGAATGAAAAATGAGCTGAAATGGATCCAATTCCTCAGTAATACAATTCCCATGTGGTTTAAATGACCAGGAAATACTTTCCTTCCCTGTCATGACTTGTTTTAAGTGTGATAAAATCAGAATGCATTCCAGATTATTTTGCCTGCAATAAGGTTAATCCAAAATAATCCTTTGGAACAGGGGTTCCCAACCCTTTTTATTCGATAGATCAATACCAATAAGCAAGGCCCCTGGGTTGAGAAACCTGTTTTAGAGTAAAGAATTAGATTTGAACTCAGTTTTCAAATGATAAGTACAGAGGTCCAATTAAGATGTGTTAAATAATGTGTTCCTCAACTTTATCATATTTATTATGAATGCCATTTAAATAATTATTGAGAAGTATCTCAAGTTACATCCCTTCAACCATCAGGCTTTCGAACCAACGTAAATATCTTCACTTACCTCAGTATTGAACTGATTCATGACTTATTTATCTATCTATCTATCTGTCTACTTATCTTTTTTATTTATCTATATTTCTTTTTATTTAGTATTTGCACAGATTGTCTTCGTTTGCAAATTGGTTGTTTGTCTGTCTTTGTGTATAGTTTTTCACTGATTCCATTGTGTTTCTTTGTATCTACTGTCCAAAAGAAAATAAACCTCAAGGTAGAATATGGTGAGATTTACAAGGATGATGTCTGGACTAGAGGGGTTGAGTTATAGGGAGAGGTTAGCCGCACTGAACCTTTATTCCCTGGAGCACCGGAGAATGAGAGGTGACTTCATTGAGGATTATAAAATCGTGAGGGTATCGATAAGGTGGACAGTCATAGTCCTTTACTCATGGTAAGGGGGACCAAAGCTAGAGGCTGTAGATACAAGATAAGAAGGGAGAATTTTAAAAGAGACTTGAGAGGTAATTTATTTACACAGAGCATAGTAAGTACCTGGAATGTGCTGCCAGAGGACGTGATTGAGGTGGGTGCAAATGCAACATTTAAAAGGTATTTGGAGAGGTGAATGGAGGAGAGAGGCTTGGAACATCATGGTCCGATTATGGGCAAGGACTGGCAAAGAGGATGCTGTGGTTGGCATGGACCAGTTGAGCAGGTCTCTATGACTCTATGGCTCTTATTACATTATATATGAACACTTTGTTACTTTTGTACAATCAAGTTCGGGACTTAATGACAATTTCTATCCCACTCTCAGACTCTTGAAACATAGATAACCTAAAGCACAGGCCCTTTGGCCCACAAAGCTGTTCCGAACATGTCCTTACCTGAAAACCTAGGGTTACCCATAGCCCTCTATTTTTTGAGCTCCATATACCTGTCCAGGAGTCTCTTAAAAGACCCTATCGTATCCGCCCCCACCACCGTCGCCAGCAACCCATTCCACGCACTCACTACTCTCTGCGTAAAAAAATTACCTCTTGAACAGACCTCTTTCTCTTTTTTTAAATCTTTTTATTAAATAAGTATACAAAAAGGTAAGCCATATAGACACTAATACACTGTTAGAATATAATAAAATTACAGAAGATATTAATACAAAAAAAAATACTACAAACAATGTAATTTAAACATAACATACCAAGGTAACATAATAGTATACTAATTTTATATATATATCAATAGAGAAAAGGAAAAAACAGACCTCTTGTTCAATAGGAAGGACTCTTGGACTCACAATCTACCTCATTACGATCTTTCAATTTATCGTTACTTGCATTGCAATTTTTAGCAGCTTTTACACTTTGTGCATTGTTATTGTTTCAGCTTATTCTGGCCCAGTGCACTGTGTAGTAATCTGATCTGTATTAACAGTATGCAAGACAAGCTTTTCAACGTGCATGTGACAATAAAGTTCAAAGTTTAAGGTTAATTAACTTAAAGCAAACCACAAAAAAAAAACCCATCAAGTGAGCAGCTTGTTCATGAGAGTGGCCAGAAGAAAATGCCTGGAATGGCTTAAGGTGACTGTAACTCAAATAATCACATGTTACAATAGCAGTGTGAGAGAGCATCTCTGAATGTACAACATGTTGAAGTGAATGCGCTGCCAGCAGCAGAAGACCACGAATGTACATTCAATGGCCAGTATATGAGGTAGAAGAGGTCCCTAATACAGTGGCCACTGAGCATGTCTTCCTGCAATAATATTCTTCTGCAACAGTTGCCAATACACATCATGAGAGATCTCGGGCCGAAGCATCAACTGTTTATTCCCCTCCTTAGTCACTGCCTGGTCTGCTGAGTTCCTCCAGAATTTTCTGTATTGCTTTGGGTTTCCATCATCTGCAGAATCTCTTGTGTTTAAGGCCGAATCATGATGAAGCAGTTGAGAGACACATTGGTAAGGATGGAGCTGGTTGAGAATCATAGGGAGCTTTTAGCAGATCCTCAGGGGGGCTCAAAGCTTCCAGGACAGGAGTGGGTCAGCAGCCAGGTTGGGGCACAGGGTGGTGGTATTAAGAATTTAAGGGTCTACTGGAACTTTATAAGGTTGGAGCCACAATTAGGAGGGAGGAGCGGATGCAGAGGATCCAAACCCCAAGGAGAGATGTCACGCTAATGAAGTCAGCTTACAAATACAAGTAAGAGGCAGGCTATTATCTTTAGAAGGTTGGCTGACCCAGGAAATTGCATTACAACATCCTTATTGCTCATCTCACAAGCCCTTCGCTGGCACCATTCTAGCTGATTTAATCCAATTGAACACCAATCTGAGCACTCAGGGTGCACTGCTCAAAGGCAGTTTATAGCCTTTTGCTGAAAACCATGGAATTAATTGAGTGCTTTTGAATGCTTTACATCACAAACCAGTCAACAGACAGTTGCTTCATTTTGCTTCAGCGTGGAGGAAGCTTTAATAATGGATTTTTTTCTTTATCTCCCTACTTATATTTTTCAACCTGGCAGTATTTGGAGAGCATGACTACATGTGAACACATTTAGGCAATGCTTTAAATGGACAGTTGAAAACACTTGATTCTGCTAGGTTTTCATTGTAAATTGATCGCCTCTTGACTTTATCCATAACTTGGGTCATTTGTCTTTGATGACGGTCTTCAAAGTGGGTCATGCATGCAAATTCATAATGGTTTGTAACCATTATTTTATCGAGTGTTCCTATAAAAATTGTTAAATGATTTGGAACTGGCACCATGGGAGAGGCCAGATGTACAGCTGCAAATTAGTTTACTAAAACGTAACTTCAGCTCCATAACTGATATCAGCGTAGCAGTCTTCAAAACAAACACTTAGAAGGGACTGCCGTTCAAAGAGTGCCTTTGCCGAGGAGCATTAACACTTCCATCTCTCTGTCGTTTTCACTTCCCAAAAGCTTATATCCACTTTACTGTTACGATGCCAATGGGTTTATAAGGCATGGCTGAGGCTTTGCAAGACATTGGTCAGGCTGCACCTGGAATATTTTTGGGCAGTCTTGTGCCCCTTATCTAAGGAAAGATATGCTGGCTTTGGACCAAGTCCAGAGGAGGATCCCATGAATGATCCTGTGAATCGAAGGGTTAATATATGAGAAGTGCTTGAAAGCTCTGGGCCTGTATTCTCTAGAGTTTAGGAAAATGATAGTAGATCTCATTCAAACCTGTGAATACTTAAAGCACTAGATCAGAGATTCCCAAACTTCTTTATGCCATGGACCCCAACCATTAACTCAGGACCCCAGGATGGGAACTGCTGCTCTGGATAGAATGCATATAGAAAGGATGTTACCTCTGGTGGAGGAATCCAGGAGCAGAGGATACAGCCTCAGAATATAAGGACATCCCTTTAGAACGTAAATGAGGAGGATTCTTTTTAGCTAGAGGTTGGTGACTCTGCGGAATTCATTGTCACAGATGCCTATGGACGTGAAGAATGTATAATTAAAGCAGAGGTTGATAGGTTCTTGATTGGTGAGGGCATCAAAAGTTATGGGATGAAGGCAGGAGAGCTGAGTTAAGAGGGACGATAAATCAGCCATGATTGAATGGTGGAGCAGACTCAATGGGCCAAATGGCCTAACTCGACTCCTAGGTCTTATGGTTTACATATGACCATTAAAGAGAAGCTGGCATTAGCCTCATAGAACATAGAACAGGCCCTTCAGCCCACAATGTCTGTGCTGAACAGGATGGCAAATTAAACTAAATCATCTCTGCCTGCACATGATCCTGAAAATTCTTGACTCTTGCTTAAAGCCTCTTCAATGGCCTCCGCTCCTGCCACTACCCCGGCAGGCCGTTCCTAGCACCTCTGTGCAAAAAACTGACTTGTCATACATGCTTCCTCTAAAATTTTCCCCCATGACCGTAAATGCATGCTCTCCAGTACATAAAATTTCTACCCAGGCAAAAGATTCTGACCGTCTTTTCTATGCCACTTATAATTTTATATATCTCTGTTATTTCTCTCCTGAGCGTCCAATGCTCCAGAGAAAACAATTCTATCCATCCTCTCCTTTTAGATCATATCCTAGAATGCAAGGCAGCACAGTAGCCTAGTGGTTAGCACAGTGCTTTACAATACAGGCAACCTGGTTTCAATGCCTGTCACTGCCTGTAAGGAGTCTGTATGTTCTCACCGTGACTGTGTGGGTTTCCTCCGGGTGCTCTGATTTCCTCCCACAGTCCAAAGATGTACCAGTTGGTAGGTTAATTGTAAATTGTTCCATGGGGGTAGGAGTAAATCAGGGGATTGCTGGGCAGCATGGCTCAAAGGGCCAGAAGGTCCTGTTCTGCATTGTATCTCAATACATAAATAAAATCCTGGCAATCCTCTTCCGTACTCTGTCCAAGACATCACATCCTTCCTGTATTGGGCGACCAACTCTGAGCACAATACCCTGTGTGGCCTAACTAGAGTTCTAAGCAGCCACCACATGTTCCCAAACTCATGTAAAATCATAGCTGGTCTTTAACTTAGTGCCAGTCTACTTACCAACCCCATATGCCTCAATTCCCCTAATATCCAATAGTCCATCAATCTCTGTCTTGGTTGCTCTCACTGTCTGAGAATCAATGGCCCTTCTGGTGTGTGAATGCCAAAGGTTAACTATTCTTACGTCTCCTGTCAGTACTGAATAATCAAACTCTTATTGTGACAGTGAGATCTGGTTCTAAACACCTCAAGCAGGAGAAACATCCTTCCCGTCTCAACCTTGTCAAACTCTGTCAAAAATGTTTAGAGCTTCCAATTAGATTGTCTTTCGTTCTTTGACATTATAGAAATTAATAAGGTTATGGGCTAACAAAGCACTCGCCCTGATAATTATCTCTCAGATTTCCTCACCTTATGACTGCCCAACTTACACCTATGTACAACCTATATATATCTGTCTATATATATACACACACACATACATAAATACACGTATATATGTATGAGTGGGGTGGTGGGTGGAAATATGTCTCTACCAAAGAGTAAGGCGCTCCTTCCCTCCGCTAGCCTGCAGGTCACCCTTGAGCAAGATGTAGCACCTGCTTAGCTCCCCGATGAGGGTCAGGTGAAGCCGTGGGCCGGGATGGATGGTCATATGAGCAGCTGGTACACATCACAAGTCCTGATTATGTGACCACTAATGGCAGGCAATCTCTGAAGAGTATTGATAATGGCTGGGGTCACCCGTCTTGTAAAGACGCTGCCCAGAGTAAGGCAATGGCAAACCACTTCTGTAGAAAAATTTGCCAAGACCAATCATGGAAAGACCATGACTGCCTATGTCATCCGACATGGCACATGAGGAACAAACAAATATACATGAGTGAATGTTTGGGGAATCAGCGGAATAGATTTGCCAGCTACTGCAGGGCTGCAGGCAACTCCTGCCAGGCGGAACTGAGTTTGTGGTGGCGTTTCTGACTTGCAAACTGATTGGATTATGGACAGTTCTCTGGAGCAGAGCCCTGCTGTAACTTTGGGGAAGCTGTACAGAAAGTAGCACTAGAAATGATGAATTCATTGGTAGTCATCTTCCAAAATCCTTTACATTCTGGAAGAATCCCTGCAGATTGAAGGATGGCAAGTGTAAATCTGCCTTTTAAAAATGAAAAGAACAAACAAGGAATTAGCTGAGGATGTTCTATGAGTCTGTGGTGGCCAGTGCTATCATGTTTGCCATTGTGAGCTGGGGCAGCAGACTAAGTGTAGCAGACACCAACAGAATCAACAAACCCATTTGTAAGGCCAGTGATGTTGTGGGGATGGAACTGGACTCTCTGACGGTGGTGTCTGAAAAGAGGATGCTGTCCAAGTTGCATGCCATCTTGGACAATGTCTCCCATCCACTACATAATGTACTGGTTGGGCACAGGAGTACATTCAGCCAGAGACTTTTTGCACTGAGATACAACACTGAGCATCATAGGAAGTCATTCCTGCCTGTGGCCATCAAACTTTACAACCCCTCCCTTGGAGGGTCAGACACCCTGAGTCAATAGGCTGGTCCTGGACTTATTTCCTGGCATTTACATATTACTATTTAATTATTTATGGTTTTATATTGCTTTATTTATACTCTATTCTTGGTTGGTGCAACTGTAATGAAAACCAATTTCCCTCGGGATCAATAAAGTGTGACTATGACTATAGACCAATAGCCCAATGTCAGTAGTGAGAGTAATGGTATCCTCTTTTGTAAAATACTCTATTATCAAAAGGTCAGATGTTGAACTATGCTGCTAAACTGCAGAACTCAATACCTAAAACTACAAGAGATGTAGACTCAGTTGACACTTTTATGTGCCAGCTCAGAATCTATTTTGAGCAGTGCTCCTGATGTGGGCTCCTTTACATTGGTGAGACCTGTCACAAACTGGGGGACTGCTTCATCGAGGACCTCTGCATCATCCACCACAAGCGGGACTTCGCGATGGCCAAGCATTTTAAGTCCCATTCCGAAATGTTGGTCCATGGTCTCCTCTTGTGCCAGATGAGGCCACTCTCAAGGTGGAGGAACACCTAAAATTCTATCTGGGTAACCTCCAACCTGATAGCATGAAGATCGATTTCTCCTTCCAATAAACAAATTCCTCCCCCCACCCCCACCCATTCCTTTTTTTTAATCTATTCCCCATTCTGGCTTTTTACATCTTCCCACCTGCCTATCACACCCCCCCCCACCCCCAGTCCCCTCCTCCTTCCCTTTTTCCCATGGTCCACTCTCCTCTTCTATCAGATTCCTCCCTCTCTAGTCCTTTACCTTTCCCACCCACCTGGCTTCACCTGTCACCTTCTAGCTAATTCTCCTTCTTTTTCCCCTACCTTTTTATTCTGCCATCTTCTCCCTTCCTTTTCAGTCCTGATGAAGGGTCTCGGCCCAAAATCAACTGTTCATTCATTTTCATAGATGCTGACTAACCTGCTGCATTTTGTGTGTGTTGCTCAAAATCTATTTATTTAATCTTGCTTTTAACTAAATTCCTTTTATCTTTTATTTTCATGTTTGCACTTTATCCCATTGTAAAGCACTTAGAACTACATCATCCGAATGAAATGTGCTCTATAAATAAGTTATTATCATTAAAATAAGTAATAACGACGCATTGGAAAACCATTAAAATGAGAATGGACAAAGTCAGCATGGATTTTATAAAAGAAAATCATAATTAAAAGATCTGTTGAGGTTTCTGAGGATGCACCACAAAGAACAGATAAGGAAGAAACAGTGAATGTGTGTATCTGGACTTTATAAGAACATAAAAAAATAGGAGCAGGAGTAGGCCATCTGGCCCGTCAAGCCTGCTCTGCCATTCAGCAAAATCATGGCCATGGGCTCATCTCCACCTACCTGCCTTTTCCCCAAAACCCTTAATTCCCCATTACTATGCAAAGTTCTATTCAACCTTGTCTGAGGCAGCCTCCACTGCTTCATTGGGCAGAGAATTCCACAGGTTCAGCACTCTTTGGGAAAATCAGTTCTTTCTCATCTCCATGCTAAATTTTCTCCCCCCTAGTTCTAGTCCCACCTACCAGTGAAAACAACTTTCCTGTCTCTATCTTATCTATCCCTTTCATAATTTTATGCTTCCATAAGATCTTCTCTCATCCTTCTGAATTCCAGCAAGTACAGACCTGGTGACTCAATCTCTCCTCATAGTCTAACCCCCTCATCTCTGGAATCAACCTGGTGAACCTCCTCTGCACTGCCTCCAAAGCCAGTATATCCTTCCTCAAGTAAGGAGACCAGAACTGCATGCAGTAGCCCGGATGCGACCAAACCAGTACCCTACACGGTTACAGCATAATCACCCTGCTTTTAAATTCAATCCCACGTAACGAATGCCAACATTCTATTCTCCCTCTTGATAGCCTGCTGCACCCGCAGACCAGACTTTCCTGATTCATACACAAGCACTCTCAAGTCCTTCTGCACAGCAACGTGCTGCAAACTTTTACCATTTAAATAATAATACCATTTAAATCTGTGGTGGCCAGTGCTATCATGTTTGCTGTTGTGTGCTGGGGCAGCAGGCTGAGGGTAGCAGACACCAACAGAATCAACAAACTCATTCGTAAGGCCAGTGATGTTGTGGGGATGGAACTGGACTGTCTCAAGGTGGTGTCTGAAAAGAGGATGCTGTCTAAGTTGCATGCCATCTTGGACAATATCTCCCATCCACAACATAATGTACTGGTTGGGTACAGGAGTACATTCAGTCAGAGACTCTTTCCACTGAGATGCAACACAGAGCGTCATAGGAAGTCATTCCTGCCTGTGGCCATCAAACTTTATAACTCCTCCCTTGGAGGGTCAGACACCCTGAGCTGATAGGCTGGTCCTGGACTTATTTCATAATTTACTGGCATAATTTACATATTATTACTTAACTATTTATGGTTCTATTACTATTTATTATTTATGGTGCAACTGTAACGAAAACCAATTTCCCTCGGGATCAATAAAGTATGACTATGACTATAACTATGATAATCTGATCTTCTATTTTTCCTTCCAAAGTGGAAGATCTTGTATTTACCAACATTGTACTCCATCTGCCGGATCCTTGCCCACTCACTTAACCTATCTATATATCTCTGCAGAGTCTCCGTATCCTCTGCACAATTTGCTTTTCCACTCAATTTAGTGTCATCAGCAAACTTAGATACACTACACTCGGTCCCTTCTTCCAGATCGTTAATGTATATCATGAACATGTATGGACCCAGCACTGATTCTTGCGGCACCCAGAAAAACACCCATGTATTCCAACTCTCTGCTTTCTATTGTTTCGCTAATCCTCTATATATGCTAATACATCACCCCCAACTCTATGCATCCTTATCTGATGGTTAAATCTTTTATGTGGCACCTTATTGAACGCCTTCTAGAAATCCAAGTAAATAATGTCCGTATGTTCCTCTCTATCCACTGCGTTTATTATATCCTCAAAGAACTCCAGTAAATTGGTCAAACAGGACCTGCCTTTGCTGAATCTATGCTGCATCTTCATGATGGATCCATTTCTTTTCAGATGCCATGCTATTTCTTTAATGATAGCTTCAAGCATTTTCCCAACTACAGATGTTAAACTAACTGACTATAATTACCTGCCTTTTGCCTAAATTCTTTTTTGAACACTGGCGTGATATTCACCTTCTTCCAATCTGCCGGGACCTGCCCAGAGTCCAGAGTATTTTGGCAAATTGTCACCAAAGCCTCAACTATAACCTCTGCCATTTCTTTCAGTACCCTGGGATGCATTCCATCAGGACCAGGGGACTTTCTATCTTTAGACGCACAAAATCAATTTGCAAAATTAAACAGGTGAGATGGGATTATAAACAGATTAAGAATTAGTTGTTAGACAGGAAGAAGATTAAAGATTTTTAAAGATTAGCTTTATTTATCACATGTACTGTATATCAAAGCATCCAAACATGCAGTGGAATGCGTCATTTACATCAATGACCAACACAGTACAAGGATGAGCCGGGGGCAGCCCACAAGTGTTGCCATACTTCTGGTGACAAAATAGCATGTCCACAATTTACTAACCCTAGTCCATATGCCACTGGAATGTGGGAGGAAACTGGAGCACCTGGAGGAAACCCACACAGTCATTGGGAGAACATACAAACTCCTAACAGCATCTGGGGCTAGCGGTTACAGCCACGGGAAATGGTGTGTCATTTATAACTGAGATTAGGAGAGATTTCTTCAGCACTGGACGGCGGAACTCCCTGCCACAGAAGTTAGTGGAGGTCAAGTCATTAAATATGTTCAGGAACAGAACTACACAGACCGAATCGGTAAGTGCATTCACTGATTAAATGGATTTATAAACTGCATTGGATCTGCAGACCACAGAGAGATAGATTAGATTTGCTTTATTTGTCATATGTACATCAAAATTTACAGTGAAATGTATCATTTGCATCAACCATGATGAAATGGCGGAGCAGACCCAATGAGCCAAATGGCCTAATTCTGCTCCTGTATCTTATGGTCTTATGATCCTATGGTCAAATCTAGTCAGCGAGGACTATGCTGGACAACCCACAAATGTTGCCTCCCTCCCCGGCCTCAGCGCACAATGCACTAACTGTAACTATACGTCTTTGGAATGTGGAAGGAAACCAGAGCACCAGGTGGTTATGGGAGAACATACAAACTCCTCACAGACAGTGGTGGGACTCAAACCCCAATCTTATAGCTGGCTGTTCCTACAATAGGCAGAAGGTAGAGGTGAGGCCAATAATTAGATCCAGCATTGTATTATGTTCTGCCGAAGTCCTTATCGCTGCTCCCATATCTTATGTTCTTACAGAGAAACATGACTAAGGGAGGAAAAGCCTGGCAGCTTAATATTCCAGGGTAAAGGTACCTTAGGCAGAATAGAGCAGGAGAAAAATGAGGAGACGAGTTGCAGGTTTAATGAAGGGAATACACAGAGACCAAATTAGTGCAGGATCACCCAGTGTGGCTTTATTTAAGATTCAAGATGTCATTTCCAGTACACAAGTGCAAAGGAGAATGAAGCTACCCTCAGGGTGGAGGAGCAACATCTTATATTCTGCCTCGGTACCCACCAACCTGATGGCATGAAAACTGATTTCTCCTTCCGGTAAACAAATTCCTTGCCTCCCCCCCACCCCCCAAACTTTATTCCCCACTCTGACCCTTTTACTTCTTCTCACCTGCCTATCACTTCCCCCTGGGTTTTCTCCTCCTTCCCTTTCTCCTATAGTCCCCCTCCCCTCCGAGCAGATTCCTTCTTCTCCGGTCCATGACCTTTCCAACCTACCTGGCTTCACCTATCACCTTCTCGCTAATTCCTTACCCTCCACCCTCCCCGCCCATCCTTTTATTCTGGCATCTTCTCCCTTCCTTCTCAGTCCTGAAGAGGGTCTTGGCCTAAAACATTGACCATCTATTCCCTTCCACAGATGTTGCCTGACCTGCTGAGTTCCTCCAGCATTTTGTGTAAATTGCTTTGGATTTCCAGCATCTGTAGACTTTCTCATGTGAACGAAATAACTTCTACTCTGGATTCAATGGAACACAAAAAAAAACCCGATAAGATAAAGGACACAATAGTAAAAAAAAATCTCAATAAATATAACGATATAAGATAGCTTTTATACCTGGATTGATTTATGTCCAAAAATGATGCTAGGCACAGGAGTGTCTGTACATAAGATGACTGGCAGAAAATAATAAAATAGTGGTGGCGGGTTGGGTTAGTGGGTGGAGGTGTTGATCAGCCTTACTGCTTGGGGAAAGAAATTGTTTCTGAGTCTGGTGGTCCTTGCGTGGATGCTACATAGCCTCATCCCGGACGGAAGTAGAGGCTGAGAATAAGGTGATGATTACATTGCTGAGATTGCACTCTAGGTCCTAGATAGTCAATGGGAAAGCTTTAGAATATTTGAGGGCCAAATGCTGGCGATGGTACTAGCTTGGTTGGGACATCTTGGATGGCATGAATCAATTGGACAGATGCGCCTGTTTCTGCACTGTATGTCTCTGACTGTATATGACTCAATGGTGTGGGAATCTACAGTAAGAAGGCTCAATACAAAAATTAGAACATGGCTATGTGGAATTGAAACCTACATGTGCTTCTTTGACACAAAGGGTACTAGGTATAAAAGGCTCCTTCTCCAAAGGGTTAGAAATGCTATGAAGAGATTGATATTAACGATACCAAGCAATAAGAATCAAGAGGAATTAAATGGGATAAAACTACAACTGAGTATCAGAAAAGGTTTGAGAGGCAGCATGGTCTGTACTCATGGAGTTTGAGGTTGAAATCTATCTCACATGCTCACTAAATCGCACATGCCGGGGACTCAGCAATTGCTTTCTCTGCTGGATTACAGAAAAAAGTGCAGATCACATCTAAATTTGGCATCCCTTCCTCAAGCATAATCTTGTCAAAGTTTAAAGTAAATTTTATTATTAAAGTTCATATTTGTCACCATATGCAGTCCTGAGATTCATTTTCTTGTGGGCATACTCAGCAAATCTATAGAATAGTGACTATAACAGGATCAATGAAAGATCAGCCAGTGCAGAAGAGAACAAAATGAGCAAATGCAAATATAAATAAATGGCAATAAATAATGAGAACATGAGATAATGAGACAAAGAGTCCTTAAAGTGAGATGATTGGCTGTAGGAACAGTTCAAGTGAGAGTAGTTATCCCCTATTTATTCAAAAGCCTGATAGCTGAGGGGTGGTAACTGTTCTTGAAGCTGGTGGTTAGATATCCCTTTGCCTTTGCAGATGCTTATGTCAGACCCATAGACTTCGGGCCTGAAGCTTTGATGAATATTATCATATCCAGCACAGATTCCCTTTTCCACTTTCCCGTGTACACGTCTAATGCAGTTTCCTTTTGTCCTGCAGGGTCACAGGAGTGAAGAAAAACCAAGATGCAAAGTGTGCATGGCTGAGGTAGGTAAGGCTCTGGGTGCTGAAGATGACAGTGGGCACCGAGTGTCACATTAACTGCAGATGCACGCATAGCTATTTTTACAATAATGTTATTTTTATGTTGAAAACAAATAATTTTATTAAAAGCTAAAATAAATATTGCCAATGATACTTAAGAGCCAGTACTAAATAGTGTCTAAATCTCATTATCCTAAGGGACCACTTGCAATTAAAGTGATGTAATGGGCTTTTGAGTCATATCAGCATTTGTGAGATGTGAGTGCTGTCTGCCATTGCATTAAAATTGACATTGTGTCTAACATTTAAATAATGTGCACTCCAATGTGAGCTTTGCTGTGCCATATCTACATATGAATATGTCTAAGTGCTGGAGTGGTTTCTTTCTGACAATATAAGATACGTAATATTTAGCTGCAGAGAAACATCGATATTCCTTGTTATGTGCAGCCTGTGTAATGAGTGATAGAGACTCTGAGATTTCATGTTGAAATTTTAATTGCCTTTAAAATACAGTACTTTCTTTGTGATCTGGGGATAGGGTTTGGGCATGTAAATTGACAAATACCTCAAGCAGTTTAACCTGCCAGTTTCAAATCAGCTTATAGCAGCGATATAGGAAGGTTTTAAAATTGATCTATGAACAGAAGATTGTTATATTATTCATTAAGTTGACTTAATTGTTATACTGCACGATTATCATTATGTAAGTACACCAGCTATATCAAAATTAATAAAATATTGATAATGATGGTATTAACATATAACATTCAAGGTTACTTTCAATTGACTATTTGGTTACGGAAGTGATTAGATGTGTTTTTACTCAGCTTGGTTTCACCTGATGCATGCTATTTTAAGTACTTGCTGGCAGGCTCCAATGCCAGTAATGTGGACTGCATTTATTGCCATTTCCTTCCATCTTCCAGTTCTTTTTAATCGATCACTATTCATTTTACCTAATAAAATCACTTCTGATTGCCAGTACTTATCTACTGTCGCCCTATTTGTGCAGTATTCCATATACAGTGGCAACTTTATCAAGTACACCTGTACACCTGCTTGTTAACGCAAATAGCTAATCAGCCAATCACACGGCAGCATCTCACTGCATAAAAGCATGCAGACATGGTCAAGATGTTCAGTTGTTGTTCAGACCAGACATCAGAATGGGAAAGAAAGGTTATCTGAGTAACTCTGAGCGTGGAATTATTGTTGGTGCCAGACAGGGTGGTTTGAGTTTCTCAGAAATTGCTGATCTCCTGGGATTTTCACGCACAGCAGACTAAAGTTTACAGAGAATGCTCCGAAAAAGCTAAAAAAAAAAGGGGGAAAAAACCCAGAGAGTTGCAGTTCTGTGGGCGAAAATGCCTTGTTAGCAGAGATTAAAGGAGATTGGCCAGCATGGTTCACACTGACAAGAAGGTGATAGTGACTCAAATAACCATGCATTACAGCAGTGGTGTACAGAGGAGCATCTCTGAATGCACAACACTTCAAAGCTTGAAGTGGATGGACTACAGCAGCAGAAGGCGATGAACATACTGAAACATACTCAGTGGCCTTCTGGACCTAATAAAGTGGGCACCAAGTGTATGGTTACCTTTTTAAACTTGCACTCTGTTGCATTTTTTGCTGCTGTGTTTGTTCAAAGTCCAAAGTAAAATTTATTATCAGAGTACAGACAAGATGTGCACTGGCAATATCTGAACCCAAGCGTGGAGGAGAGATAGACTCCAATGTAGAGACAACGACTAGAGTTTATTCATAATCATTTTGCGGAACACCTGCGACGTGGCCAAGCGACATCGCGAGATGTTACAACCGCAAAACTGGGACCCCACGATTAGCACTCATTGGGTGTCTGCTTCAATAATACAGGTAACACAGAATCCCCGAGCCTATAAAAATATGCTTAACGAGTTTAAGAAAAGAGCAGCAGGAGACCACTTTACAAAGAGCAAGATGCATGAGAAAAGGCACAAGAGCTCTAAACGGTTAGCGACTCTCATTAAACAACAATTAACCCTTTCAGG
Source organism: Mobula hypostoma (assembly GCF_963921235.1). NCBI lineage: Eukaryota > Metazoa > Chordata > Chondrichthyes > Myliobatiformes > Myliobatidae > Mobula > Mobula hypostoma. Next base: position 99,890,236 of record NC_086108.1, read on the forward strand.
TGCTCTCAAAACCTTAGAGCCCAGTGCTCTCCAGTTCTTCACACAGGCTCAAAGACCTCAATACAGTATTAGTGACTTCATTACTGGCAATCGTGGAGGAAGTACAAAGATTGTCCCTTGTATGTTCCATGGGTTTCACAGGGGCCAGCAGCTCAGCAGTTACACCTGCTAGCTCACAGTGATCTGGTTTCAATCCTGACCTTGAGTGTTGTCTCTTTCCGTCTATGTGTAATTTCTACATCCTCCCTGTGATCACCCAATGCTCTGGTTTCCTTCCGAATCCTAAAGATGTCTGAGTTGGTTAGTTGTCGTCTGTAGACAAGGGGTCTGTACACCCTTTGTGTAGGAGAGCAGCAAAAAAATCAAAAGGTGCGCATGTGAGCGAAAATTTGTTTCAAAGTTTGAAGGGAAAATAAAAAGAGGGGAATGGGGGAATTGATTTAATATTGGAATGCTTTGGTTTATTATTGTCACAAGTCAGAATCAGAATCAGGATTATTATCACTGACATACGTTATGAAATTTGTCATTTGGTAGCAGAAGTATAGAACAAGATATAACAAATACTTTATCTTACAATAACAAATATTTTTAAAAAAGTAGTTCAAAAAGAGAGCAAAAGGTAAGTAGTGTTCATGGGTTCATGGTCTGTTCAGAGAGGAAAAAGCTGTTCCTAAAACACGCAGTGTGTATCTTCAGGCTCTTTTACCTCCTCCCTGATGGTGGCAATGAGAAGAGGGCATGTTGTGGATGGTGAGGATCTTTAATGGTGGATGCCATCTCCTCAAGGCATGACAGTTTTTCCTGTCCTGTGCATTGGCATCCCCATACCAGACGGTGATGCAACCAGTCAGAACGTTCTCCGCGGTACATCTGTAGAAATTTGCTAGAGTTTTCGGTGATGTACCAAATTTTCTCAAACTTGTAATGAAATATAGCCGCTAGCTTGTCTTCTTCATATTGGTATCAATATTTTGGGTCCAGGATAGTTGGCACCCAAGAAGTTAAAGCTGCTCAACTCTATGAAAACTGGTATGAGTACTCCAGACTTGCCCTTCCTGAACTCCAGAATTAATTTCTTGATCTTACTGACATTGAGTGCTATGTGATTTTTGCAACATTGCTCAAACAGTCGATCTATCTCATTCTCTCTCACTCCTGCACGCCTCCTCGTCACCATCTGAGATTCTGCCAACAACAGTTTGTAGCAAGATACAGTGAAATATTTCTGCTAGCATGCCTTCTGAACAGATTATTCCAAAAAAGTGCAACAAGATGGAAAAAGGGAAAGAGAATGCAGAGTAGAGTGTTGCAGCTACAAAGGAAGTTCAGTGCAAGCAGAGGAATAAAGAGCAAGGTCCACGATGAGATCGAATGGGAGATCAAGAGTTCACCTTTAGTGAATGAGGAAACAGCAGGAAAAAAGCCATCAGACTCCTGAAGGAGTGTGGAAACTTCACTCACCTCAAATCTGAATGGATTCCTTCAGTTAGTCCTGAGGAGGGGTCTCGGCCCAAAACGTCAACTGTACCTCTTCCTAGAGATGCTGCCTGGCCTGCTGGATTCCACAACCTATGGACTCACTTTCAAGGACTCTACAACTGATGTTCTCAATATTATTTATTTAGTGAATTATTTTTATTTACATAGTTTTTCTTCTTCTGCACATTGGTCGTTTGTCAGTGTTTGATTATCTGTAATTTCCAATTGATTCTATTGTATTTCTTTGTTCTACCATGAATACATGCAAGAACAAAAATCTCAAGGTAGCATATAGCGACATATACAGTAAGTAATTCTACAAAAAATTTTCTTTGAACTTTGATGCTGGTGTTAGGTGCTTGTGTGGGCCATTGGGTTGAAGGGCTTCCTTCTGTGTTGCATTAAGTAAAAGCAGGAAATGAAGTATGACTCTGTTCTGTATACAACAAAGGACTAGAACAATGCACAATTATAATGGGGCAGATCTTATGTTGCTTCAACTTTGCCAGACCCCAGAATGTTGTTAGTTCCAGCAAGTTCTTAATGTGTCTCTGGCTGCAAGCATAGCAGGGGTTTGTCTCTGTGTAGGCAGCTAGCTGTGCACATGGATTGATTTCACAACCATCAAGATCCAGTCTCTTAGCCATATGAGTCCTTAATGTTCATAAGAATTCCATAACCCCTGAAATATTCCTAAAAAAAAGTTACTAAAAAGAATTAAGCTTCTTTTTAACATTTAACATAAGACAGCTTTATCTTGTATATCACAGCCTGGTATGGAAACACCATTGTCCAGGAATGCAAAAGCCTACAAAGAGTAGTGGATATGACCCTGTCCATCACAGGTAAAGCTCTCCCTACCATTGAGCATATCTACATGGAGTGCTATTGCAGAAAAGCTGCATCCATTATTAGAGAGCCCACCATCCAGGTTATGCTCTCTTCTTGCTGCTGTCATCGGGAAGGAGGTACAAGGGCGTCAGAATCCACACCACCAGGTTCAGGAACAGTGGTTACCCTTCAACCATCAGGCTCTTGAACCAGAGGGGATAACTTCACTCAGCCTCACTGAACTGTTCCCTCAAACTGTGGACTTAATTTCATGAACTCTTCATCGCATGTTCTCAATATGAGTTGTTTATTCATTATTATTAATTTGCTTGTGTTTTTTTTGCTTCTTTGTACTTACTGTGAATGCCTCAAGAAAATGAATCTCAGGGTTGTATATTGTGACATACAAGGGGTGATTGATAAGTTTGTGGCCTAAGGTAGAAAGGGTCAATTTTAGAAAACCGAGCGCATTTATTTTTCCTACATTTACACACTTAGTCCAGCGGTCGTGGAGCATACGGATCCCTTCTTTGTAGAAGTCAGTGTCTTGGTGGACCTCCAGAAAGTGGTCCACAGCAGGGATGATTGATAAGTTCATGGCCTAAGGTAGAAGGAGATGAGTTATTAACTTCAAACTTTCTGCATTTTCACTTAAAGGGTTGATCTACATGTGCATGTAACAAGAGCTGTATAACTCATCTCCTTCTTCTTTAGGCCAGGAACTTATCAATCACCCCTGGGGTGGACCACTTCTACAAAGAAGGGGTCCGTATGCTCCACGACCGCTGGACTAAGTGTGTACATGTAGGAGGGGACTATGTTGAAAAATAAACGTGCTAGGTTTTCTAAAATTAACTCCCACAAACTTATCAATCACCCCTTGTATATGTACTTTGATAATAAGATTACTTCGAACTTTAAATTTTAAGAAATATTAAAGTAACCTTGCTTTTTCCTTATTCTGGGAAGGACTCTCACTTTGTTTGAGTGGGCCTGCATTGGTGGAACCAGCTGCTAGTATAGATCCACTGGGCTGAATAGCTTCATCCTCTGTTGCAGGGTAAGAACCCCACATCCCAAGACCTACATCATCAGGGAGAAATGTGGGGTGAATAAAACAAGAACACTGTAGGATTAGTGTGAATAGGTTCTTCATGGTCAGCACAAACTCGATGGGCTGAATAGCCTATTTCTATTCTGTATCCCTCAGTGAGCACTGTAGCAGCTGCCATTGATAATGCAGGGTGGTAGATGCTGTTTCCAAGAGGGTGAGTAGCAATGTTGAAAGCCTGGATTTTCACGGACTAACTGGGAACATCCCAGCATAAACACTATCATTGGGAAGGAAAATCTGCACCAGTGCATTTCAGTCCTCCAATCACATAGATTATTGAATCAACAGAGAGCCAGCTGTTTGGAATATGAAAAATGGAAGGACATCTATAAACCAAAAGTTTTGGTTGGACCTTAAAGTTGTGGTCTTCAAAAACTCTTTTCCTTAGTCTTGTGTAGGCTCCACTAGTACTCAATGCTGCCAAGGTAAGGAAAATGGGGAAACTCGTAAGGATAGTTGATCGAATGGTAGAACAGACTCAGTGCACCTAATGTCCTAATTATGCTCCTTGGCCTTCTGGTTATGTTATGGAATATGTCAGAGGACAGAATCCCAGTTTTAGGACTACTATGATCCACAATGTTGGAACACAGCATTACCTAAGAGTAGGGGTTCCCAACCTTTGTTATGCCATGGACAGATATCATTAAGCAAAGGGTCCATGGACTCCAGATTGCGAATCCTTGCCTTCGAGCAATGTCAGCATCTCCTAGGGTTGCAGCGTGACCAACAATCAGTAAACAAGGGACAGGAAGATCTGAGGAAAAATACAGTAATAGATTCTCTTCTTGCACCTTGAAATACATAGCTTGGTTTAGAAGAAATATAAAAGATATCTCAAATGTATTTGTTCTTAACTACACTCAGTAGGTGACAAAGTGTGAAATGGTTTGTCCAATTTTGTGTGGATGCACTTGGCCTCACTGCATTCTGAATCTAGCAGCTTATCCCCAGCAGACACAGTAACAGTGGTGTAATGAATGCCGTGTATAATAGTCTGATCTAGTTGAGCTGAAATGCTGTGGGATTCTTTATCACTTTCCTTCCCAAGAGATGCATTATTGGAAAACAAACACTAACACCTTGTAAAAATAAGTGCCTGATGTTTGGAGACTACATGAGACCTGTGAAAATGCAATTTGCAATAAGGTTCAGACTTTTCACTTAGCTTTTTAGTTGAACTTTCCCCAACATAGATTGTTCTTCAGAATAAAATGTTTGTTTTTAACTTTTTATTTGGGAAAAGGCAATAACAAAAAAGTTCACACAGACAGAATGACTTTGTGGACAGGGAACTTGGCTGGGGTAGCATTACATTAAACCTATCAGGGTAGATCTTCATTTGATGCCTTATGAGATTGAACTTGGCCTTTGCTCCTTGGAGTGACGGAGGATGAGAGGTGAGCTGATAGAGGTGTATAAGATGATGAGAGTCATTGATCGTGTGGATAGCCAGAGTCTTTCTCCCAGGACTGAAATGGCTAACATGAGGGGGCATAGTTTTAAGGTGTTGGAAGTAGGTACAGAGGGGATGTTAGGGGTAAGTTTTTCACACAGACAGTGGTGAGTGCATGGAATGTACTGCCAGTGATGGTGGTGGAGGTGGATACAATAGGGTCTTTTAAGAGATTCTTAGATAGGTACATACAGCTTATAAAAATAGAGTGCTTTGTGGTACGGTAATTCTAGGCAGCTTCTAGAGTAGGTTACATCATTGGCACAACATTGTGGGCTGAAGGGCCTGTATTTCTATATTTCTATGTTTCTGTGATCTGAGCTAGCCAGTCATGTCTTCTATCCAGAGCCAGCCAGGACGTGATCTTTCTCTGGAAGATCATCTCCCAGCTCAACAGCCAGGCTCTAGCGCAGAGTAATGTAGAGCCTCAGCAGAATGGCAGTGACGATTGGTGCAGTCTCAGTTCTGGGCTCACTGGCTAGCAAATCTGCTACTTCAGTTGTTTTCATCACTCACAAAATTACTTTGGCTTTGTTTAAGAAATAAAATAAAATCTTAAAAAACAAAAATTTTAGGAGGAAATTAATAATTATTTTTAATACTTTTAATCAGATTTAAAACATTTTCATTAACTTAATTAAGTAATGATTCAATTAATCAGGACGTAAGTACCAGAGTAAAGAAGTCATGTTGCTGCTGCTGTACATAAAACATTGCTTTGGCTGCATTTGCAGAGCTGTGTGCAGCTCATGTCGCCTCACTGTAGGAAGGATGTAGAGGATTTGGAAAGGGTGCAGAAGACTTGCCAACTCATGCTCTCATTATTATTTATTTTCTTATTTTTTATTATTATATTAGATTTATTATTATTTGTTTTTGTTTGCATAGTTGGTTTTCTTTTGCACATTGATTGCTTGCCAGTCCTTGTAGTTTTTCATTGATACTATTGTATTTTTTTGCTTAACTATGAATGCCTTCAAGAAGATGATTCTCCAGGTAATATATGATGACATTTCGTATATGCACTTTGATAATCATAGAGTCATCTTAGAGTACACCACAGAAACAGGCTCTTTAGCCCATCTAGTCTATGCCAAACCATTTAAACTGCCTACTCCCACCAATCTGCACCGGGACCACAGCCCTCCATACCCCTACCATTCATGTACCTATCCAAACTTTGTACAAGTGTTGAAACCAAGTTTTCATGCACCACTTCTGCTGGCACCGCTGGTTGTAATCCCACTCAACTTCAGTGGAAAAAACCTGCTTGCTCTTACCCTACCTGTACCCCTCTAATTACCCTATCTATACCTCTATCAAGTCTCCCCTCAATCTTCTCAGTTCCAAAGCGTAAAGTCGGAATCTAGTCAATGTTTCCTTGCAACTCTGATACTCTGGACATGACAATGTCCTTGTAAATTTTTTCTGCACTCTTTCAAACTTGTAGTTAGGTGACCAAAACTGAACACAATCCTCCATATTAGGGTCTCTCCAACATCTTACATAACTTCAAAATAACATCTCATCTCCTGTACTCAGTATTTCGATTTATGAAGACCAATGTGCCAAAAACTCACTTCATGATCCCATCTACCTACTAATAAACTTACTTTGAACTTTGAAGACTTTTCCCAGGCCACTGCCCGAATTAGAGGGTACGAGCCATACGGAGAGGTTGGACAAACCTGGAGAATCAGAGGCTGAAGGGAGACTTGATTAAGGTTTATAAAATTGCCGGAGACATATACAGAGCAGACAGTCAGGATCTTTTCACCAGGGTAGAGGTTATCAAGTGGATATGTTTTATGGTAAGAGAAGGAAAGATTAAAGGAGCTGTGTAGGGCAGTTTTTTTACACAGATTGCCAGGGATAGTGATGGGAGCAGATAAATAGGGCTTTTTAAGAGGCTGTTAGACATTCGTTTGTTAAGTGCTGTGTCATATGGCGTAGGCGACCATGGTCTTTCCATGACCATGATTGTTCTTGACAAATTTTTCCACAGAAATGGTTTGCGATTGCCTTCTTTTGGGCAGTGCCTTCACAAGATAGGTGACCCATCCATTATTGATACTCTTCAGAGATTGCCTGCCTGGCGTCAGTGTTCACGTATTCAGGATGTGATATGCACGATCTGCTCATACAATCATCCACCACCTGCTCCCGTGGCCTCACATGATCTTGATCGGGGTGTTGAGCAGGTGCTATACCTTACCTGCAGGCTAGTGGAGGAGAGCAGCGACTTACACCTTTGGTCGGGAGATATCTCCACCCCCCTATCCTATTTAATCTTACAGTAAGTTAAAGGGTTGGCACAAGGATCTGGCCTGTGTCCCTTCCCTCTTCAGTCCTGACGAAGGGTTCCGGCCCGAAACGCTGACTGATCGTTTCCACGGATGCTGCCCGACCTGCTGAGTTCCTCCAGCGTGTTGTGAGTGTTGCTTTGACCCCAGCATCAGCAGAGTATTTTGTGCTGTGTACCCAACATTAAGGACCCAGCACCACCATCCAGGTCGTGTACTTTTGTAGCTGCCATCGGGAAAAAGATACGGAGCCTTAGATCCCACACCACCAGGTTCAGGAACACTTATGAACCTACAACCATCAGGCTCATGACCCAGCATGGATAACTTCACTCACCTAAATGCTGAACTGACTCCACAGCCTATAGACTCACTTCCAAGGACTCTACTTTTTATTTTGTTATTTGCACAGTTTGCCTTCTTTTGCACATTGGTTCTTTGTCAATCTTTGATATTTATATATTCTATTGTTTTTTTTTTAACTTTTCTATAAGTGCCCACAAGAAAAAGAACTTCAAGGTAGTATATGGTGACATAATTACTTTAGTAATAAATTTACTTTGAACTTGAATTTTGAAGAGAATGAAATCATTGTTGTGCTAAGCAATTTCTTATATGGAGGATCAAATGGAACAGGATGTGTTAATGAACCTTGTGAAATTCATCCTTTGTCTACATACCTGATCAATTATGGTGCAGCTTTTAATTTATGAGCTTCTGTTTATATCATTTGGTGTTCATTCTAGATATTAATCCTATCATAGATTAAAACCAAACCATGATGCATGCTGTTTAATTGACTAAGAAAGTCCTTTCTTCACATTTAATCAATTTCCATAATATTAGTTACATCAATTGTCAACACAGATGGATACCTAACAATGCACTTGCAACCAAATAGTATAATTAGTCCACAAAACCAAAGTTTTATTAATTATGGATTCACTTATAAGGCCATCAGATATTCACATTTTGAATGTGAATATTCTTTGTGGATAGATGCATACAACACTCCAGTGAATATAACCTCTATTTAATGCTCTTGCCATTTAATTCTGGTGATATTTAGGGAGCCTCTAACTGCAAGGTCACAAATGCAGGGTATTATGTATGAGTTATACTAATTTGTTAGGGCAATGAATACATTAATTTCATTAGCAAATGGCCTTAAAGCAATAATTACCAGTGTGGGTGTGTCAGAAGAAATCATGTTAAACTGTGGCTGTTAATTATTAAGATTTTGTACGGAGATACCCAGCCTTGACTAATGGTTGACGGGTGTTTTTGCGACTGGAAGGCTGTTACCAGTGGGATTCCACGGGGCTCAATATTCCATCCCTCTCTTTGTGTGGATATTGTAATGAATTGGATTTAAAATAGATGATGTAAAGAATGACTGTGAGAAGGAAAGCTATAGTCTACAGGAAGATATAAATGGTCTGGTCAGTTGGATAGAGTAAATTGCAAGTGGAACACAGTCCAGAGAATGGTGAGGTAATGCAGCTGGGGAGGTGCACCAAGCCAAGGGAGTGTGTTCCACGGATTCTCAAAGCTAGTAAGAAAGGTATTTAAGGAAGTATAAAGACATATGACATACATTCAGTAGCCACTTTATTAGATACCTCCTGTACTAGAACTAGGGGACATAGCCTTAAGATTTCGAGGAGTAGATTTAGGATGGAAATGAGGAGGAACTGCTTTTCCCAGAGAGTGGTGAATCTGTGGAATTCTCTGCCCAATGAAGTAGTGGAAGCTACCTCAGTAAATATATTTAAGACAAGGTTGGATATATTTTTGCATAGTACGGGAATTAAAGGATAACGGTAGGGAGGTGGAGATGAGTCCATGGCTGGATCAGCCATGATCTTGTTGAATGGTGGAGCAGGCTTGACAGGACGGATAGCCTACTCCTGCTCCTAATTCTTATGTTCTTATGTACCTGGTAAAGAGACCAATAAATAGTGCAAAAGAAGAATTGTGAAATAGTGTCCATGGACCATTCAGACATCTGATGGCAGAGTACTTTATTAACTAAAGCATAAAATATAACAGTTTAGTGGTCACGCTGCCTTTCTCACCAATGTGAGCTAGAACACACCTTGAGTACCACATTCAGTCCCACCGTGCTAGATCACACCTTAGTACCACATGCAGATCCACTGTGCTAGAACACACCTTGAGTACCACATACAGTCGCGGCGTGCTAGATCACATCTTGAGTATCACATTCAGTTCCAGTGAGCTAGATCACAGTTTGAGCACCACACAGAGTTCCAGCGAGCTAGGTCACAAATTGAGTACCACATACAGTTCTGGTGACATTATACTCAAAAGATGTGATGGCGCAAGCGAGATTTATGAGAAATTACTAGAACCTTAAAAGCTGAAGAGAGATTGAATTCCGAATCAGAATCAGGTGTATTGTCACAGACTTTAATTCAATTCAATTCAAGTTTATTTGCATTCAACAGTACATGAGTACATTGACATTGTTACTCCAGGGCCAAGGAGTAAAACAGTCACAAAGCATGCAAAGCACATTTAAGGTAGCAAGCACATGTAAGATATCAGTAAAATACAGCCACGCAAAAAAAGTAGTCCAGACCGTGAGTCTATGAATGCTTCAGAAATCTGCCATCGACCACAGTACGGCTTGTCTTCTGCAGAGCGAATACTGGGGGGTTTGGGGGGAGCAGCACCAACTTCTGCCTGAACACCACATCACGCCACCCCCTGGTGGAGCCCACCGGCTTCAACGCCTCTCTCCTGGCGGCCGTAAACAGGTGATTCCGCAGCCTGAGGCCACGCAGCTCCCTTACCACCTGCTGTCCGCCAATAAATCAGTGAATTGGACTTGCAGCATTCCACATTAATGTCTCAAAGGGTCTTGTGATCACAAGAAAAGCGACTAACAATGTCGCTTGCTATTAGACTGCACACCAATCTTCCGAGGCCCCTCCGATGCAAGCAGCAGCAGGATCTGCATGTACCAAGTCCAGCTCCTTCAGTTTCTCCGCCATCAGGTAACTTGCTAATGGAGCAGACCTACAGCATTGTACTTTAAGTTCTTAATGTCTAGCAAAATCTTGCATTCATAAAAAATATGTTTGAAACAGACAGTAGCACCCTTTGTTGACCCCATAGAAGCCACTGCGATCGAACTTACCGGAAGTGAAACTTGTTATTTTGTGGTAGCACTACAGTGCCGGCCTAATAAATCCCGAGGGATTACAATGAAAAATAAATAATTAAATTGTGCAAAAGATGAATTGTGATGAAAAAGATGAATGGTTCATGGACCATTCAGAAAACTGATGGTAGAGAGGAAGAAGCTGTTTCTAAAATGTTTGAGAGTGAATCCTCAGATGGCTGTACCTCCTTCCTGATGGTTGTAATAATGAAAGGCCATGTCCTGGGTGGTGGGGGTCACCTCCTGAGGCACTGCCTTTTGAAGATGTACTCAGTGGCAGTGAGGCTGGTGGTTGGCTGCTTCTTCAGCTAGCGAAACAGATTGTTCATCGGCATTGCCGTACTTTGCTGTGTTACACTTCAGAAGAAGTCAAAGGAGTCTGTGTAAGAGAGCTGAGTGCTTATAGTTGTTGGTCACAGCTGGCTTTTGAAACCCATACACTTATGCCCATCTGCGGTCAGACCAATCTCTATCATAATCCTTGGCAAGGTGCTGCGAATTTTGCCATACCAAGTGACAGGCCGGAAAAGAAACATACAGTTCCTATGTCACTGTGTTCCCTGTGTATCTCAAAATATAAATTCTACAATCTAACCTGAGGGATATTTAATCTCTCCCTCTCTCCCTCTCTCTCCCTCTCTCCCTCTCTCTCCCTCTCTCCCCCTCTCTCCCTCTCCCTCCCCCCCACCTCTCTCTCCATCTGTCCTGCCCTCTCCCCCTCCCCCCTCCCTCTCTCTCCATCTCTCCTTCCCTCTCTCCCCTCTCCCACAATTTCTCCCTTCCCCTTCTCTCTCATTCTTTTCTCCTTCTATCCTTCCCTCTCTCTTCCTCTCCCTCTTTCACTCCCTCTTTCCCTCCCACTTCCCTCTCCCTTCCCTCTCTTTCCCCTCCCTCTCTTTCCCCTCCCTCTATCCCTCTCTTCTTCCCTCTGTCTCCCTCTTTCTCTGCTTCTCTCGCTTCTTCTCTCCTTCCTTCCCTCCCTCCCTCACGATCTCTCTTCTTCCTCTCTTCCTCTCTCTCCATCTCTCCTTCCCTTTCCCTCTCTCTTTCACCCCCTCTCCCTTCCCCCTCTCTCCCTTCTCTCTCTCCTCTCTCTCCGTTTCTTCTTCCCTTCCTCTCCCTTGCCTCTCCCTATCTTACCCTCTCTCCCTCCCTAACTCTCCCTTCTCCTCTTTCTTCCTCCTCCCCACCTTTCCACCTCTCTCCCCCTCTTTCCCTCCCTCTCTCCCTCTCTCCCTCTCTGTCTCCCTCTCTCCTTCCCTCTCTCTCTTTCTGAATGTTGTTTACTCACTCCCTTTCTCATTCTTCCTCTCTTTTTCTCATCCTCTAATACACTCCATCTGTTCTCTTTCATTTTTTGTGGCTTTATGTTTTCCACATTTCCTCGTATCCATCATATTCCTCTGATAATTTTATAAAATCCCAAATATTCTTGCCATGCTGTCTGCTCACAATTCTTTACTGCGCAATTTGTTTTGAAAACCTGTTTTATTTTTATGGTCTATTGGATCTCTATGCCTATGTTTCTTTTAGCCTAATACCTGATATGCTCGCATACCCGCTTAACTGTACAAGTTGCCTTTTATGAGCCTGCACTGGGTTTTGTATTGAACCACACTCCTTTGAACACACCCCACTCTTCCTCTGTAGATTTACTAATTAACAGCCCTCTCAATTTACACTGACGGATTTACTCTTCAACACTTTGAAGTTTGCCCTACTTAGATTTAAAATCTTGGTTTGTGACTCTCTCTCTCTCTCTCTCTCTCTCTGAAGCCTTGTATGAAACTCAATCATTATTACAGCCACTAATCACACGGTGTTCCTTTGCAGCCAGATTGTTAATAGTTTCTCGTTCGTTAGTCATCTTTAAATGGTAGACAGTTTCAAAGTTGATTTCAAAACATACCATTCCAGAATCACTAAATAAATCACAGAGACCCTTTGCCCTTTCTCTTTCATCTATCCTTCCAGCTTTCAAATCTCCTGTTAGAACCTTGTTATTTCTGCATCAAGATTTCCATTGTTATTCAGGCTGGGCAGAATCGACCAGGAAAACCCAAACCTTAGCTCAGCAATGGAATAGCACAGAGCACCTCTTACAATACCATGGACTTACCTCTGATGGTGTCCTTTTTTTTTGTACTAATTTTTTGTTTTGAACCATTTCTTTCTTCACTGCTTTGTGTAATTTGCATATAACTTATATTCTGTGTGTCTGCTGACAGCAGATTTTCAATTGTACCCGCATCTCACCTTACATGACAATGAACTTGATTTGACAGAACTCTTGCTGTTCCTCGGTTTCTCCACTGCCTGCCTATCCTTACTATAAGCCATCTGCCTGAAACTTTGCTTCTTTCTCTCTTCAGATGCTTCTGGAACTGCTAAACATTTTTAGTATGGTGTTCAGTTCTGGTTGCCTCATTATAGGAAGTATGTGGAAGCTTGAGGAAACTTACCAGGATGCTGCCCGGGTTGGAGATCATGTCCTTTGAAGATAGGTTGAACGAACTGGGGGTTTTCTCTTTGGAGTGAAGGAAGGTAAGAGGTGGTTTGATACAAGGTGATAAGAGGCATTGATAGAGTGGATAGTCAGAGACTTTTTCCCAGGGTGGAAATGGTTAATACAAGGGGGCATAATCTCAAGGTGGTTGGAGGGAAGTATAGGGGGGATGTCAAAGGTAAGTTTTTTACACAGGTTATAGGTGCATGGAAAGTGGATACAAATACAGTATGGACATTTAAGAGACTCTTAGAGAGGCACGCAGATAGATAAATGAAAGGCTAGGTGAGTGGGACAGCTTAGATTGATCTTAGACACGAGAAGATCAGCAGATGCTGGAAATCCAAAGCAACACATTCAAAATGCTGGGGGAGCTCAGTAGGTCAGGCAGCATCAATAGAAAAGAGTAAACAGTTGACATTCTGGGCTGAGACCCTTCATCAAGACCAGAAAGAAAAGGGTGAAGTCAGAGTGAGATGACTCTCACTTCTCCCCTTCCTTTCCAGTCCTCATGAAGGCCCTCGGCCTGAAATGTCGACTGTTTGCCCTTTTCCACAGATGCAACCTGGCCAGCTAGATCGATCTTAGGGTAGGTTAAATGTCGGCACAGCGACTGTGATGTAATGCTCAATGTTCTTTGGTCCATTCTCTGCTTTTAATGAAAATTGAGGTAAACTGTACATGTTAGAAATCATAAATTAAAGTAGAAAATTTATTTTTATTGCTATTGCCTAGTTTTTTATTTTATTCCTATAAAACAATTTCTTACTCAGCTTTAATTATGTATTTGAACAGAGGTTATATGAGTACGATGAGGATATTTGGACAATGCAACAGAATATAGAAAATCAGCAAACAAGCTACTGGAGGAACTCAACGGGTCAGGCAGGTTCAGGTGTTGGGGGATCATCAAGTCAAATTCCTGCATCAGGCCTATAGATAAGTTGACCAGGTGAAAATTTGGCAAATGGCATTTAATCTTCAAAAATAGGAGGTCACTTATTAGGAGGAATTGAAGGCTGACTGATATCTAAATTGATGGCTAACCCTGCCACTCTTTAGTGGAAATATCTGAAAGTGACAGGTGGATTTTGAGATGTTTCCATGAAAGGGGAAATCGTGAATGAATGTACACTGTTAAGGGAGCAATCACTTAAAACTCATTTGTATAAGAATTTCTTCCTGCAAGGAGAAGTGGATCATTTGAATTGTCTACTCCAGATGGTTATGGACACCAGGTTATTGGGGTATTTAAAGGAGAGGTAGATTACTTTTTGAAAATCAAGGAATTAAAGGTGAAGGGAAATTGAGAGCCAGGGGTGGGGAGAGGGGCTAGATCTGGAGTTCATGGTCGCTGGTGGGAGGAGGGAGAGACTTCCTTGACAGGGGACTTGATAGGTAGGGGAAACAGAGTAGAGGGTACATTGATTTACAGCACCAGCGGCCTGGGTTCATTTCCCATCACTGCAGGTAAGGAGTTTGTACATTCTCACTATGACCTTGTGGATTTCCTCTGGGTGCTCCGATTCCCTCCCACATTCAAATGTGTACAGAGAGGTCAGTAAGTTAATTGGTCCCATGGGTGTAATTGGGCAGTGCATGCTCGTTGGGCCGGAAGGGTTGTTACCGTACTGTATCTCTAAATGAAATAAAAACTAACAGAGAAAATGTGGGATTATTAGTAGGGAAGGCAACAAGATTATACAGGGCCAAAGGGTATCAAAGGTGAAGGTAAGGGTGAGAGTGAGACAGAGGAGATTATCAACTGTAGAAACATGAGTGATTGGATGCCTGAAGTCCAGAGTGGTATTATAACTATGAGCAAAAGACATGGCCTTTGAGGCTTTGGATGTGACAGGAAGCTAGAACACCCAGAGAAAACTCACAGGGCCATGGAGGGAATGTGTTAATTCCACACAGGCCCCACTGGAGATCAGGATCTGAGGGGCTGCAGCACGACCCACTGCAGTGGTAGCACCTCCCATCAAGTGGTGTTGCCTAGACCAGACGACCAAGCAGCCAAGGCAGAATACAGAGCTGCATGCAACACCCTGCAAACCAAACTGAGACAAGTACAGGACGAACGCAGCACTATGCAGACACTGGCAGCTCTCAAACCCGCTACAAATCGCAACACATCGTGCATGGTCCAACTCACCAGATTCAAGCCCCTCTACACTCATTCGATGGCTCCAGCCTGCTGACAGACAAGGAACCCACCATGAGGCGATGGACAGAGCACTACGAGAGCCCTTTCAGAGATAATCGTCAAGTGCAAGAAACATCCATTGAAATGGTGCCCCAGCATGAGATCAGGCTTAAGCTTGATGGACAGCCAACTCTGGATGAGGTCAAAGCTGCTATTTCCAAGCTGAAATGCCAGAAAGCCCCAGATGGGATCCCAACAGAAGTGTACAAAATGGACGGAGACATTCTCCTGACCGAACTCACAAACCTGTTCACAGTCTGTTAGGAGAAAGGTTCAGTCTAAATGACCTACACGACTCTATAATTGTCTCCCTGTAGAAGAACAAAGGAGAGAAATTGGATTGTTCAAACTACAGAGGTGTTACCCTGCTGTCCACCGCTGGGACAATCCTCGCCAGAATTCTCTTGGACAGAATCATCCCTACCATTGCTGAAGGCAACCTCACAGAGAGCCAGTTCAGATTCAGATCTGACATGATCTTCATCCTGCCCCAGATACAGGAGAAGTGTCATGAACAGAACCTGGACTGTATGCGACATTCATTGACCTACCAAGGCCTTTGATACAGTCAGCCGCGATGGTCTCTGGAAGATTCTGTCCAAGATCGGCTGTCCCCTGAAATTCCTCACCATCCTGCAGCAGCTCCATGAAGGCCAAAGCGGTCAGGTTAAACACAACAGCGACCTGTCTGACCCATTCCCCATCAGTACCAGCATGAAACAAGGCTGTGTTTTAGCACCAATGCTCTTTGTCTTCGTTTTCAGAATGATGCTAAGGGAGGCAAAAGACACAACCTCAGAGAGTGCATATGTTCGGCTCCGCACTGACAGAAATATCTTCAGCGTCTGCGCCTTCTCGCCCGAACAAAAACCGTGCAACAGCCCGGCCTTGAGCTAGTGTATGCAGATGACTGTGCCCTTCTCCCACACACAGATGACACACTACAGGCTGCAGTCTCTCAGTTCACCAAGGCTGTCAGGGCTTTTGGGTTAGCAGTCAGCCTGCAGAAAACAATGATTCTCCATCAGAACCCTGCTCACGGTGTTTACAACCCACCTCAGATAACCATTGATGATCACCCTCTCAGCCCGGTCGACCTGAGCAGTGTCATCTCCAACAGCACTACAGTAGTGAGAGACGTTGACAATTGACACGCCAGAACCAGCAGTGCCTTGGGGCACCTCCAGAAACGCGTGTGGAAGAACCACCAGCTGCATCTGTCCACAGAAATCCAGGTGTACATAGCTGCCGTTGTCACAGTACTTCTATATGGATCTGAAGCCTGGGTCTTGGACTACAAGTAAATCCGGTTGCTCAACTGCTTCCATCAGCGCTGCCTCCACTCCATCGTGGGTATCAGCTGGCAGGATCATCATGCTTCCAACAATGAGGTCCTGGAGAAGGTTCAACTTACAAGCGTTGAAGCCACTTTGCTGCTCAAGCAACTCTTCTGGCCAGGCCACGTGTCTCGTATGGACACCTCCAAGTTACTGAAAGCAGTGCTCTCGGGAACTCTCTCGGGGAAAGAGAGATCATGATGCCCCACGCAAGAGGCACAAAGACCAACTTAAGCAGCAACTCTCTTAGGCAAAATTCAAGGTCAACGAGTGGCAGCAGGTGGCTTGTGATATAGACCACTGGAGAACACTGATCAATGTATCAGTCAAGAATTTTGAGGAATCCAGAGGAACGAATGCTGAAGAAAAGAGGAGACACAGAAAGGATCCTACAACCCAAGCACTCGCATCCCAGTTGTTCCCATGTCCTTACCTCTCCAAAGTCTGTAGATCCAGAATTAGCCTTGACAATCCCCAGCCATGATGACATCACTCCTGAGGACTCTTCTTCCCTCCTGATCTTCGCAAGTGAAGAACCAGCCATTAGTAGTAGTACTAGTAGTAGTAGTAGTAGTAGTAGTAGTAGTAGTAATATCAGTAGTAGTACGATCACTCAAGTCGAGTATGAAGTCTCCTGAGGGGTTATTCCCTTAATGGAGAACACTTGTGTGGGACGTTGTTTAACCTTGTGAGGCTGATGCATGCGCAGCCACCCCATGGTCCTTGATAGATCAGGGTCAGGTCCACTGACATGGAATGCATGATGATTGGGGACCCTTCACTGACACAGCCTTCCTCCGCCTTCACTGTAGTTGTGATGCATCAACATCTTCCGCCAGCTCCGCCATTGAGGTGTTGGATGGATTGCTCTTTGTCTGGAAACTCCCCCTTGATCTTACAGCCAAAGGTGGCCACAGCAGGAGCTAAGCTCCAGACAGATCTCAGGAACTCACAAACCTCTCCGTCAGGACATGGTCACAATCCTCGGAGAAGAAGCTACTGCACTACCATGCCGCCACAAGAAGTAATAGTTCAGCACTGTATGGAAAAGATATTTGTCATCTGTGACTGTAGCTGTTCATACACCTAGTAGCCACATTATTAGGTACCTCTTGTACCTAATAAAGTTTCCACAGAATGTATGTTTGTGTTCTTCTGCTGCAGTAACCCATTCACTTCAAGGTTCGATGTGTTGTGTGTTTAGAGATGCTCTTCTACACTCTACTGTTGTAACACATGGTTATTTGAGTTAAGATCACCTTCCTGCCAGCTTGAACCAATCTGGCTATTCTCCTCTGACCACTCTCATTAATAAGGCCTTTTCATCCACAGAACTGCCACTTACTGGATGTATTTTAGTTTCTCGCATCAGTCACTGTAAACTCCAGAGATTGTTGTGCATAAAAATCCCAGGAGATCAACTATTTCTGAGGTATTCAAACCACCCCATCTGGCACTAACAATCATTCCACGGTTAAAGTCACTGTGCTCACATTTCTTCCCCATTCTGATATTTGGCCTGAACATCAACTGAATGTGTTCTTCTTCTCCTTCTTCTCCTTCTTCTTCCTCTTCTTCTTCATCTTCCTCTTCTTCCTCTTCTTCCTCTTCTTCCTCTTCTTCCTCTTCTTCCTCCTCTTCTTCTTCTTCCTCTTCCCAGCGTAAGGTGCTTTGCCATCACCTACTGAAGTGAAATATGCAGCAAAGAGACGGAAAGCACATCCACTTAATTTCACCCCCCCCACCACAAATAAACTCAAATAATATCAAAATGTCTGATGTTACGATGGCAGTGATATCTTAACAAACTTTCCATGTTAAACTGTGTCTGTCCCAAAGACCTCAATTTAGCAATTAGATGTTCCCTTTGCACCTCATAGGATCTTCATTCAAACAATATATGCTGCACCATTTTTTGACGACTCTACTCCCCACAATCCCTACAAATTCCCGTATCATACATATTAATTCTGAAAAAGGGTTTACTCACCCAAGTATGTCCAATACATAAATGCATAAGTATAACTTCTTCGCTCCTTTTATATCCATTTCCCAGTTGAGTCCCACCATCCTCTGAATTTTATGTAAATGCCATCCTTTTTTTTCCTTGTCCCAACTTTGTTGCCACAGTGAATGAATAGACTTTTTAATAATGGCTTTCATCTGCCCATTATGCAAAGGTACTGCTCCTTTTACATCCTTAATTTTAAGTGATTGCTTGGCTAGAATGCCTGCCACCTCGTTTCCTTCAACTCCACCAGGGGTAGAGGCCCACGAGAAATGGGTGCACAAGCCTAGTCCCTGCAGTCTCAACAGATGTTGTCCAATTTCAAGAGGAATGCCTGGCCTACAAATTGAAGTATAGTGTCACAGGGAAAATGAAGAATGAGCAAGTGTTCTAAGTTCAGTAACCTCCAAGTGTGAAAGTGTTAAAGGACAGTTTGTTATAATCTCTCTGTTGTAACTTATTTCTACGTTTATAACTGATTATCTGAACGTGAAATCTTAGGATTTATGGCTTTCAGTTCAAAATCTAATAATACAACTGCAGGACTGAAGTCCTTGTTATGAAACGAGTGGTGGGAAAATGGAAAATACTTTTGTTGACCGCAAAGTCTTTTAAAATATTACTGCACATTGCTTGAAGAGAATTTCAGCTATTTGATTGGACATCGGTTAGAAAGAAAAGAGGGGAAAGTGATTTGAAAAACATAAGGGTTTGAAATGGTTGGGAAAATAATTAAGAGCATTAAGGGGAGGTCTGAATTCCATTCTGCCAGTGAAGCACGCAGGCCAGTAAGCCCCACCTGAGCACTAGGCCTCGTTGCCATTGCACCAGGGACTTGTGTATCCTGAACAGGCGTTCTCTGTAGCTTGCTAGCTCAGGACTTTCTCTATATTGGGCTTTTTCCCCCAAAATATATCGTACTCATAAAACTAACAAGGATGTAATGCAGCACATTTATAAATCCCCAGTCTCTGTGTAAGATATTCCACTTACTTTCAAGATTTATTTTGCACCCAGTGGGATATCTATTTTCCATTTACAAACATTTCCTTGAGCAAAGAGTTCTAGTTGATTATACACAGATTCCAGCACCGCATCGTGCAGTAGTAGTAGCATCTTAATCTTTGGCCTCTCCACAAGAGAACTGTTGCAGCACCAAACGTTTGATTGTCCATCACCATGGCTCATTGGCCCAAGTGACAACTCAACTACTGAGAGCACAGGAGACAGGATATGTTAGAAGGAGCCAACTTTATATTAGTGATACCTGGAGGTGTATTCACATTATTCACATTTTGACTAGCCACACACACACACACACACACACACACACACACACACCCACCCCCAAAATAACACAATTTTTCACTTGTCTTCTTGAGGCCTTTCTATTGAACTTCCATATGTTTTTTTTTTAATTTCCTTCATTCACAGGATCAGGTGTTACAGGCAGGGCCAGACTTCAATGGGTCATCGCTGCCCATTGGCTGGTGAACTGGATGCTGTAACTTGGTGCTAGTGTGTAGTTTAGTGGTAGAATCTGAGGAGACAATGTGAGGAGAATGAAACTAGTCTGGATTAGGGTAGAACATAGAACAGCACAGCACAAACCAGGCCCTTAGGCCCATGATGCTGTGCCGAATTAATTAAACCAGAAATTAAATAGCTAACCAAACTTATCCCTCTGTCTACACAACGTATGCATCCCTTCATTCTCTGCACATACATAAACCATAAGACAATAAGATATAGGAGCAAAAATTAGGCCATTTGGCTCATTGAGTCTGCTCCACCATTTCATCATAGCTGACTTTTTTCCCCCGCCCCCCCCCAATCTCCAGCCTTCTCCCCATATCCCTTCATACCCTGACTAATCTAGAATCTATCAAACTCTGCCTTAAATATACCCAGTGACTTGGCCTCCACAGCCGCCCGAGGCAATGAATTCCACAAGTTCGGCATTCTCTAGCTCAAGAAATCCCTCCTCGTCTCTGTTCTAAATGGATATCCCTCTTTTCTGAGGTTGTGTCCCCTGGTCTTAGACTCTCCCATCATAGGAAATATCATCTCCACTTCCACTCTATTGAGGCCTTTCAACATTCGATGGATGTCAATGAGATCCCCCCCTCAATCTTCTGAATTCCACAAGCCCAGAGCCATCAAACGATCCTCATATGATAAGCCTTTCAATCCTATAATAATTTTTGTAAACCTCTTTTGTTATCTGAGGTATTTATGTGTCTCCCTAAAAGCCTCTTAAATGCTTCTGTTGTAATTGCCTCCACTGCCACCTCTGGCAGCACACTCCAGGCACACACCACAGTCCATGTTAAGAAAAACCTACTCCACATATCTCCTTTGAACTTACCCCATCTCAAATTAAACGCATGCCCTCTAGTATTGGACATTTGGAGCATTAGAGTTAATAGATGTTTGTGGTCAGTGTGAACTTAATGGGCCGAATAACCTTCTTCTGTGCTGTACAAGCAAATGATGCCATGAGTGATTGCCATTAAAGTGAGAGGCTACTTCACCAGTTGAGATGGGTGAGTTGGATCTTACTCTGCCAGGTTGGTCTGGTTTGCCCCTCTGCCTGGCAGTGCACAGTAGCGGGGTGGGAGGACAAGGAGTTTCTCCTGTCACCACCATCAGTCTTCCAAATAACTATCTGAAAGGAAATGTGAGCTCATGTTTGTGCACACACCCTACAACATGACACATTCGTCCATCCAAAAGCTCACAATAGATTGCAAAGAAGATCATTGCATTTCCTAAATGCTCCTGAGAAGCTGGAGATGAGCCATCTTTTGAAACCTCTGTAGTCCTTTTGGGTAAAGATGTTTCCATGGAGATGGTGGGAAAGGTTGCAGACACACTGATGATGAAGTGGGGCGAAATATTTCCAGCTCAGATGAGGTGCAACTTGAAGGGTAACCAGCAGGTGGTGGTGGTGTTCCAAAAGACTTGCTTCTTCTGACCTCATCAGTAGTAAAGGTCATCGGTATGGAGATGCTGTTGGAGTAGTCTGGGAGTGGGACTACAGTAAGTTTTGCAAATTGTGCCCACTGCAGCCACTATGAAATGGTAATGGATGGGAGGGAGGTCTTCCTATGTTTTAGCAACCAAGTTTTAAGTGGGTGCCATAAAATGACAAATTTCATGTCCTATATCATCATCATTATGTACCATATTGTATGACATGGATGATCAAGGTCTTTGACCATGATAGTTCTTGGCAAGTTTTTCTACGGAAGTAATTTGCTATTGCTTTCTTCTGGGCAGCGTCTTTACAAGACAGGTGACCCCAGCCATTATCAATACTCTTCAGAGATTATCTGCCTGGCGTCAGTGGTTGCACAACCAGGACTTGCGATATAGACCAGCTGCTCGTACGACCATCCACCACCTGCTCCGATGGCTTCACGTGATCCTGATCGGGGAGCTAAGCTGGTGTTACACCTTGCCCAAGGGTGACCTGCAGGCTAGCGGAGGGAAGGAGTGCCTTACACCTCCTTTGGTTGAGACGTATCTCCACCCCGACACTCACATGTCATATAAAACAATGATAATAAACCTGATGCAGTTTCTGTTATGGATTATGTGTCTACAGATGAGATTAGTTAGGTTGAGGCATCATAGTTGACACTGACTTGATTGGACTCTGATTCAGATTGTACCTGGTTGACCCAGTAGAAGGTCTCAGCTCACATAACGGCAAGTGGCAATGGTCCACAACTTTGATTCTCACACATTCTCACCTCCCTGTTTAAACCAGATGGAGGAAGATAAAACTGTCCATCTGCAGTCAATACCAATGTTATCCCACAGACTCAGGTTGGAATGAGCTAATTTAATATACTTCCATCTTTCCATTTGGTTATTCAGTACAGGCTGAGTTATTATGGACATTTAAAAGACTCTTATACAGGAACATGGATAAAAGAAAATTGGAGGTCAATGTGGGAGAGAAGGGTTAGAATGATCTTGGAGTAGGTCAGAGGGTCAGCACAACATTATGGACCAAAGGGTCCAGACAGTGTTTTACTGTTCCATGTTATATTTGATTTTGCAGAAACAATGATTGAAAAAGTGGAAAAAGAAATTAGAAATCCTCATGCAAAGAGTCAAAAAAGAGCAAAGCAGAGATCCACTCGATCCAATTAGTTACTAGCTAACAATTTGTTACCAACAGTGCAACACAGAATGTTGGAGCAACTCAATGAGTCATTCTCAATTTATACGTTCGTTATGTGCCATGTCAAGTGGCAGAGGTGATCCTGGTCTTTCCATGAACATGATGATTCTTGGCAAATTTTTCCACAGAACTGATTTACCATTATCATTGCAGATGTGATAATCAAACTACAATCATCTTACAATGATCATCACTGGGAGCTAAGTGCACAGAAACTAGATGAATGTACAAAGTTAAACAGCAGAAACCTCTTCCTTCCCTTACTATCCCAGTTGTACAAGACGTTGGTGAGGCTACACTTCGAGTATTGTGTGTATGACATTAAACTGAGAGGTACTCTCAACTGTGAAGAAAGATATCAAAAATTGCAGTCGGATCTTGAGCAACACGGTTTTTGGATCGGACCCTGTACTCACATTATGATGGGTTTCTGGTTTCTGATTGCTCCTTTTCTTGTTGCTGTTCTGTGCGATTTTGGTCAGGGCAGCCTGAGGTTGGCGAGCATTGGATTGGATGGAACTGGGATGGGCTGGACTGAACATGTTGGGACTCTTTTGATGACTTTTGTGGGTTGGTGTTTTGTGTCCTGTGTATTTTGCTCATTTTTTTGGCTGTTTGTGCAATTTTTTTTTGTGTGTGCTGTGGGTGGGGCTTGATATTTTTCTTTGAACGGGTTCCATGGTTTTCTTTGTTCCATGGTTGTCTGTGGGAAGACGAATCTCAGGGTTGTATACTGAATTCATACTTTGATAGTAAATGTACTTTGAATTTTTGAACCAGCTGGGTAAGCAAAATGAGGATTGGCAAATTGTGTTTCATCCAGATAAATGCGAGGTATTCCATTTTAGGAAGTCAAAACAATTAGTCAGTAGATGGTAGGATCCTGGGGAGTTTCATGGAACAGGGGCACCTAGGACTACAAGCACATTATAGGGCAGTGAAGAATGCGTTTGGCACATTAGCCTCCATCAGTCAGGACAATGAGTACAGGAATTGGGATGTTATGTTGTAGTCGTACAAAGTGTTGGCAATGCCATTCTTGGAGAGCTGTGTACAGTTTTGGTTACCCTTTTATAGAAATATGTCATTAAGCAGGGAAGACTGCACAGAGGATTTATGAGAATGGAACGAGGGCCTGAATTACAGGGGGACATTGGACAGGCTACGACTTCATTCCTTGGAACATAAAGGGTGACCAAATAGAGGTGTATAACATCATCAGGGGCTTAGTTAAAGTGAATGAACTCAATCCTCTTTCCACAGATAAGAAATGAAAAACTAGAGAGAATAGTTGTAATGAGAGAGAGGAAAGATTTTAAAGCGACCTGAAGGGCAAATTCTTCATGTCGTACAAGGAGCAAGCTGCCAGAGGAAGTGGCCAAAGCGGGTAAAATAATAACATTTCAAAAACCGTTGGATGGGTGCATGGATAGGAGAGGTCCAGAAGTGGCAAATGTAAGCAAATAGAGCTGGTTTTGATAAACATCTTAGTCAGCAGGACTAGTTGGACTGAAGACACCGTTTCTGTGCTGTACACTGCATAACTCTATGATCCCTATCTCATTTAAAACCTATGATTCTGAGCCATGTTCCCACCATAATCCCATTTTCCCATCTTTATCCCATTGTAAAGCACTTTGAACTACATAATCTGTATGAAGAGTGCTCTATAAATAAGTTGTTATTATTATTATATCTTTACGCATGGCTTGCTGTCAAATTTGATCATTAACACTTTGTGTGCTGAAGCACCTCAAGCTACTTCATCATAAATGAAAATTGTTACTGGCAGTATTCGAAGATTAAGTTCCAGGGGAACTTAATATGAGACCCCAGTTCAATGGTTCCATTTAATATCAGAGAATGCATTCAGTATACTACCTGAAATTCTTACTCTTTGCAGACATCCATGAAACAGAAGGAAAAAAACCCAAAGAGTAAATGGGAGAAACACGTTAGAACCCCAAAGCCCCTTCATCCTCTCACATACAAGGAGCAACAAAGCAACAACGATCCCATCCCTCTCCCCCACTTGATCCAGCAGGAAACATCAGTCACTCCCTCACCACCCACCATGAACGTGATAGCAAAGCCCCTAAAGAGACCATGACCTAAAGTTCATCAAAAACTACAGTCCATAACCCAGCACTTCAACATGCCACAGTAACGAAGGAGAGAGATGTTTCACTCCTTCCACAGCGACAGGGGACGCCTACAGCTCGCTGTTTCAATGTTCTATGAAAAGCACGTGGACAAAAAAAGATACATGAATTATTTCATTTTTGCATATTTTGTTTTAAATGTCTGATTAAACCATTGATTTAATTCCAGTGTCGCGCTTTGTTCCCAGAGCAAGCTTAAGACGTCAATGATGTTGCCTGTAAAAGTGCTATGTGTACAGCGACCCGTGACCTGTTGGAGCTATCAGGCTCCATGGTGTGTACTTTGATATGTTCACTTATCGAGTATTTGCATATAAAACAGATATAGAATAACAACAGGGGTGATAGGAAATGCATCTTAGTCTTTAAAATACAAAGGACACCGAGCGCAGGGAGAGGCCTGTTGTGACACACGTGCATGGTGTTGTTTTTAATGAATAAGGCTTAGTTGCACAGGAGTAGTTTACATTGATTCCATTAATGAATGCCTCCAGTAATTAGTTTGAGGGACATACTTCACTGCAGCTTGCTGCTACTTACATACATCAGAGTAGATTAGAACTAAGAGAAACGTATTAAAGAGTTTGCTAAAATGCAATAGTTACTGGGGTTTTGCTATTGATTTTTGTAAGAGGGAAACTGTGTATCGGTAATCATTGACCTCAGTGGCTGTGATCACAGTAAATTCATATTGTGACACTGCAGGCTTAGTTTCCACATTGATCAGACACTTCAGCCCAGGAACGGCGTTGATCAAAGACTTTACAGCGCTATTACCATCCGTCTTTTCCCGCGTGGGCCGAGCTTTTGGTTAAATGGTTTCAAATCTGTCCCTGCATTCTTTTCACATTAGCTGGAACATTTTCCAACATGTACGGAGGGAATCAGTGACACGCCATTTATTCTGAATATATATGACTCCTAAATTAAAGTCCTGAGAGTGGTCTCGTTGCCAGGAATGCAATGCCAGGGGAGATGATGGAAGTGGATATATTAACAACGTTCAAGAGGAATTTAGACAGACCCATGAAGTCAGGAGAACAATCCTCATGGAGGAGTCAGCCGTGGAAAAGATGAGCAGCTTTCTGTGGATCTGTCCTGGGCACAATACGTTGATGCAATTTGCTTTGTTAGGAGTTTGAGGAGATTTGCTATTCAAAAATTCAAAGTATATTAATTAGCAAAGTACGTATACAGCATACAACTCTGAGATTCATCCTTCTGCAGACAGCCATGAAACAAAGAAATGCCATGGAACAGGTTCAAGAAAACATCAAACCCCCAACACGTGAAGAAAGAACAAATTGCACAAAGGGCCAAAAACGAGCGAGCAGCACATAGGATATGAACCATCAGAGCAGGAGTCCAGTAGTATTCAGTTTTGTTCAGTTCCGGCTCCTGCTGCTAATCAGTGCAGGCCACAGGGCTCTTTATTTGCCGGCGCCCCAGTCCACATCGATCGGCCCAATCAAGCCACTCAAAAACATCCCCAGAACAGAGCAACCAGAATCCAGAAGCATGTGCAACATGAACCTCAAAGTCCCCTAAAACAAGTCCACACCCTCACTATCGTCGGAGTGGACCGAGTCAGAGTGGGGTGGCTTTGGCTCAACAGGCTTCAGTGAGAACAGGCAGAGGCCAGGGTAGGTTCTGGTAAGTGTTTTTGTTCAGATTGTTTAGAGTAGTGAGAATGCCAGGCAGGATGTTGGAATGCTCCTCTTGCAGGATGTGGGAAGTCAGGGAGCCCTCTAGTGTCCCTGACAATGACACCTGCAAGAAGTGCATCCAGCTGCAGCTCCTAACAAACCACGTTAGGGAACTGGAGCAGGAGCTGGATGACCTCCGGATCATTCGGGAGAATGAGGAGATTATAGATAGTAGCTACAGGGAGGTACTTACGCCAAAGGAGCAGAGGACAGGAAATTGGGTCACTGTCAGGCGAGGGAAGAGGAAAGGGCAGCAAGAGTAGGGTTCCCCTGTGGCCATTCCCCTCAACAACAAGTATACCGCATTGGATACTGTTGGGGGGGATGACTTACCTGGGACAAGCTGCAGTAGCCAGATCTCTGGCACTGCATCTGGCTCTGCAGGTCAGAAGAGAGGGTGGAAAAAGAGGAGAGCAGTAGTGATAGGGGACTCGATAGTTAGAGGTGCAGATAGGAGGTTCTGTGGTCGTGACAGAGAATCCAGGATGGTTTGTTGCCTCCCGGGTGCCAGGGTCAAGGATGTCTCTGATCGATTGCATGACATTCTGAAGTGGGAGGGTGATCAGCCAGATGTTGTGGTGCACATCGGTACCAATGACATAGCAAGGAAGAGTGAGGAGGTCCTGGAGAGTGAGTATAGAGAGCTTGGTAGGAAGTTGAAAAGCAGGACCTCGAGGGTGGTAATCTCAGGATTGCTACCTGTGCTGCGTGCCAGTGAGGGTAGGAATAGGATGCTCTGGATGAACAAGTGGCTGAGGAACTGGTGTAGGGGGCAGAGTTTCAGATTTCAGGATAATTGGGACCTCTTCTGGGGCAGGTGGGACCTGCACAAGAGACACGGGTTACACTTGAACTACAGGGGGACCAATATCCTTTCAGGGAGGTTTGTTAGTGCTATTGGGGAGGCTTTAAACTAGATTTGCAGGAGGATGGGAACCAGAGTGCCAGAGCTGACAGTGTGGCTGGGGTGAAAATAAATTATGTTAAAAGTTCAAGCAAATCCACTAATAGAAAGGTTGTGAGTGGTAGTAAAAATCTTCTGAGGTGTATATATTTCAATGCTAGGAGTATTGTGGGGAAGGTGGATGAGTTGAGGGCGTGGATTGACATGTGGAATTATGACGTTATAGCAATTCGTGAAACTTGGCTACAGGAGGGGCAGGGCTGGCAGCTTAATATTCCAGGGTTCTGATGTTTCAGATGTGATCGAGGCAGAGGAATGAAAGGTGGGGGAGTAGCATTGCTTGTTAGGGAAAATATTACAGCAGTGCTCAGGCAGGACAGATTAGAGGGCTTGTCTACTGAGTCCTTATGGGTGGAGCTGAGAAACAGGAAAGGTATGGCCACATTAGTGGGGTTGTATTATAGACCACCCAATAGTCAGCGAGAATTGGAAGAGCAAATCTGCAGAGAGATAGCAGGCAACTGCAGGAAACATAAAGTTGTGGTGGTAGGGCATTTTAATTTTCCGTATATTACATAGAACATAGGACATAAAATAGTACAGCACAGTACAGGCCCTTCGGCCCACAATGTTGTGACGACCCTCAAACCCTGCCTCCCATATAAGCCCCCACCTTAGATTCCTCCCAATATTGATTGGGACTCCCATGCTGTTAGGGGTATAGATGGTTTTTAGAGTTTGTAAAATGTGTTCAGGAAGGTTTTCTAAATCAATATATAGAGGGACCAACTAGAGGGAATGCAATATTGGATCTCCTGCTAGGAAACGAGTTAGGACAAGTGGCAGAAGTCTGTGTAGGGAAGCACTTTGGTTCCAGTGATCATAATACCATTAGTTTCAACTTGATCATGGACAAGGATAGATCTGGTCCTAGGGTTGAGGTTCTTAACTGGAAGAAGGCCAAATTTGAAGAAATGAGAAAGGATCTAAAAAGCATGGATTGGGACAGGTTGTTCTCTGGCAAGGATGTGATCGGTAGGTGGGAAGCCTTCAAAGAAGAAATTTTGAGAGTGCAGAATTTGTATGTTCCTGTCAGGATTAAAGGCAAAGTGAATAGGAATAAGGAACCTTGGTTCTCAAGGGATATTGCAACTCTGATAACAGAGAAGAGGGAGTTGTATGCATGTATAGGAAGCAGGGAGTAAATAAGGTGCTTGAGGAGTATAAGAAGTGCAAGAAAATACTTAAGAAAGAAATCAGGAGGGCTAAAAGAACACATGAGGTTGCCTTGGCAGTCAAAGTGAAGGATAATCCAAAGAGCTTTTACAGGTATATTAAGAGCAAAAGGATTGTAAGGGATAAGATTGGTCCTCTTGAAGATCAGAGTGGTCGGCTATGTGCGGAACCAAAGGAAATGGGGGAGATCTTAAATAGGTTTTTTGCGTCTGTATTTACTAAGGAAACTGGCATGAAGTCTATGGAATTAAGGAAAACAAGTAGTGAGATCATGGAAACTGTACAGATGGAAAAGGAGGAGGTCCTTGCTGTCTTGAGGAAAATTAAAGTGGATAAATCCCCGGGACCTGACAGGGTGTTCCCTCGGACCTTGAAGGAGACTAGTGTTGAAATTGCAGGGGCCCTGGCAGAAATATTTAAAATGTCGCTGTCTACAGGTAAGGTGCTGGAGGATTGGACAGTGGCTCATGTTGTTCCGTTGTTTAAAAAAGGATTGAAAAGTAATCCGGGAAATTATAGGCCAGTAAGTTTAACGTCAGTAGTAGGTAAGTTATTGGAGGGAGTACTAAGAGACAGAATCTACAAGCATTTGGATAGACAGAGACTTAGTAGGGAGAGTCAACATGGTTTTGTGCGTAGTACGTCATGTTTGACCAATCTATTGGAGTTTTTCGAGGAGGTTACCGGGAAAGTGAATGAAGGGAAGGCAGTGGATATTGTCCACATGGACTTCAGTAAGGCCTTTGACAAGGTCCCACATGGGAAGTTAGTTAGGAAAATTCAGTCGCTAGGTATACATGGAGAGGTGGTAAATTGGATTAGACATTGGCTCAATGGAAGAAGCCAAAGAGCGGTAGTAGAGAATTGCTTCTCCGAGTGGAGGCCTGTGACTAGTGGTGTGCCACAGGGATCAGTGCTGGGTCCATTGTTATTTGTCATCTATATCAATGATCTGGATGATAATGTGGTAAATTGGATCAGCAAATTTGCTGATGATACAAAGATTGGAGGTGTAGTAGACAGAGAGGAAGGTTTTTAGAGCCTGCAGAGGGACTTGGACCAGCTGGAAAAATGGGCTGAAAAATGGCAGATGGAGTTTAATACAGATAAGTGTGAGGTATTGCACGTTGGAAGGACAAACCAAGGTAGAACATACAGGGTTAATGGTAAGGCACTGAGGAGTGCAGTGGAACAGAGGGATCTGGGAATACAAATACAAAATTCCCTAAAAGTGGCGTCACAGGTAGATAGGGTCGTAAAGAGAGCTTTTGGTACATTGGCCTTTATTAATCAAAGTATTGAGTATAAGAGCTGGAATGTTATGATGAGGTTGTATAAGGCATTGGTGAGGCCAAATCTGGAGTATTGTGTTCAGTTTTGGTCACCAAATTACAGGAAGGATATAAATAAGGTTGAAAGAGTGCAGAGAAGGTTTATAAGGACGTTGCCGGGACTTGAGAAACTCAGTTACAGAGAAAGTTTGAATAGGTTAGGACTTTATTCCCTGGAGCGTAGAAGAATGAGGGGAGTTTTGATAGAGGTATATAAAATTATGATGGGTATAGATAGAGTGAATGCAAGCAGGTTTTTTCCACTGAGGCAAGGGGAGAAAAAAACCAGAGGACATGGGTTAAGGGTGAGGGGGGAAAAGTTTAAAGGGAACATTAGGGGGGGCTTTTTCAGACAGAGAGTGGTGGGAGTATGGAATGAGCTGCCAGACGAGGTGGTAAATGCGGGTTCTTTTTTGACATTTAAGAATAAATTGGACAGATACATGGATGGGAGGTGTATGGAGGGATATGGTCCCTGTGCAGGTCAGTGGGACTAGGCAGAAACTGGTTCGGCACAGCCAAGAAGGGCCAAAAGGCCTGTTTCTGTGCTTTAGTTTCTATGGTTTCAATCAATCCTTGTAACGTGGATCCCAAGACTCCTGCACCAAAGGTCTTGCAAATTTCCATAAATGTACAGTAGAGAACATTCTGACAGGTTGCATCAGAGGCTGGGATGCAGGCACAAAAGCATCGAGTTGCAAGAGGCCTCAGAGGGTTGTGAACTCATCAAGTTCCATCACTGGATCATCCACACAGTCATGGAGAGAATGTACAATCTCCTTACAGGGAGCGACAGGAATTGAGCCATGACCGCTGGCACTGAAAAGCATTATCCAAGCTGCAAGGCTGCGGTCCTGTTCTATATTTTTTCAGATATAGGTGTCGCAGGCCATTTTTCCAATTGCCCTTGAAAGGGTGGTGCTGAGTCAACTAATTGAACTGCTGCAATCCTTCTGGTGAAACTACTCCCACAGCACTGTCAGGCAGGGTGTACCCAACAGTAATAGTAGTGGGATCACTCGAGTTGAGGACAATATTATCCTAAAGGGTTAGTGGGTCGTTAGGTGCAAACCTAATCCCTTAATGGAGGATGGCAGGGTGCTGTGTGACTCGAAAGGATCCTGAACTCGGTAGTCTTCCAATGCATTTGCTGCCCTTGTCCTTATGGTGGGAGAGGTTATAGGTTTAGACTGTCGTATGAAGGAGGAACAGAACCTCAGTGGTGCGGGGAACGTATGTTTAGGGAAATGCGAGGGCTACCAATCAAGTGGGCTGTTTTTTCCAGGACAGTGGCCACAACCTGAGGATGGGTAGGCCAGTTCCGTTTATGGTCAGTGCTAATGCCTCATTAACTGAGACGACAATGGGTGAGGTACAATCACGGCTGAGAAACGTCTCTCATTCTTTGACTAAAACTCCAGTGCTTCAAGAGCAGAAGCATCAGCTGTTTGTAAAAATTATTGCCGGGTTTGAAGTTCAAAAGCATCTCTGGAAGCCTCTGGGGCGTATCATAATGAGGGTAATGATAAATATTATATTGCTATATGCAAACCATCTAATGTCCATACTTAGCCTGTTTGCACAAGTGATCTGCCAATTCTTATTTCACCGTACGATGAATAAACTGACAGGCGTCGGGTAAGCTAATGGTGAGTGACAGCATTGCATTGTTTTGCAGGAAGTTCTTTGAATAAAATGCTTGGGGGTGGCCCTGTTGTAATGTCACTTTGTGGTGAGCGGCAACCAGGGAACATTGTTATTGACAGCGTTTGTCCGGGTGCATTTACTTGTATATCTCTGATTCAGAATATTACAAATGAAGCCATGGGCTTCAAACTCAGAATTAATAGGTATATAAATAAGCTAGTGATTTCATTATGTTGCTTCTCAATAGTTTTCTCATGCTTTAATAGAATCTATTGACTGGTATCTCTGACATTTGGGTTCCAACATGCTAAAGGGTGGAGGATCTGTCTGAAATGTATCTCCCCTAATGTTAATTGCAGGACCCTTAATCTACGCACCACGTTAGACGGTTAGTGCAAAGCTACTGCAATTCAGGGCACTGGAGTTCGGAGCCCGATCCCTGTATTCTCTGTAAGAGTTTTGTACGTCCTCGTCGTGGAATACGTGGGTTTCCTCCGGGTGCTCTGGTTTCCTCCCACAGTCCAAAGCTAATAGGTTAGTTGGTCATTGTAAATTGTCCCATGATTAAGCTAGGGTTAATTGGCAATGTGGAATGGAGGGGTGGAAAGATGTATTCTGTGATTTATCTCTAAATAAATAAAAACTAATTAACTAATGACATTATTGCATGTAAGGTTCTTGGGGTCCAAGTTCATGGCTCCCTAAGGATGAACTTCAGGAAGTAGATAGAATGGTAAAAAAGGCTTGCCTTCATTGTTTAAGGCATTGAGTAAGGAAGTCATGTTGCAGTCATATAAAACTTTGATTTGATCGCACTTGGTGTAGGGAAGTACAGCACAGTACAAGCTATTCATCTCACAATGCTGTGTCGACCCTTCAACCTAACCCTTCCCCAAGATCAACCTAACCCTTCCTCAGGATCAACCTAACCTTTCCCTCCCACATAGCCCCTCATTTTCTTTATCCATATCCCTATCTGGAATGTCCCTAATATATCTGCCTCTACACCACCCATGGCAGCACATTCCATGCACCTACCATTCTGCGTAAAAAACCTACCCCTGACATCCCCTTATACTTTCCTCCAATCACCTTAAACTTATACACTCTCATATAAGCTAGTTATGCTCTGGGAAATAGGTGCTATGCCCACGTTTCCACATTATATTCAATCTAACCGTCCTTGCTCCTTTATGTCCCTTTACATCCTCCCCCCTCAGCCACAATCTCACCTGGCTTTGTACCATCAGCAAACTTGAAAATATGATGTCTCCATATTGACAGAATCAAAGGCTTTTGGGAGATTGGTAGTGTTCGAAGCACATGTTTGTGCATTCAGTCAATGTCTGTGATGCGCCTTCAATTACTCCAAAAGACTGGAAGTAGGGTAAATACTGAAAGGCTTTTATTTGCAGTAAAATATGACTTCCAGCATGCTGAGTGTCTGCCCCTGGACTGAGGAGGAGGGGCAGGGCGAAATCACCTTTATTCAGGGGTCTGTGGGAGGAGCCACAGGGGCAGTCAGCAGAGGGGCGTGTCCAGACAGTTAACCCAGTTACAACATATATACATGGTTTACCACAGTCTACAAGCAACATGGTCCTCAAGCACCACTGACTCTTGGCCACTTTGCCTCAGAATATGTGGATACCAGATTGGCCTCCAAAGCCAACTGAGGAGCCACCAATAGACATCCCTTTGGAGAACATCGTAATCGAGTGATCACACTACCTTATGCAACATGTGACAATAACCTGTCTTAGTGATGTTGATTCAGGGATTATCATTGGCTAGAATAACAGGGAAGACGCTCAAGCTTTTTCTAAAACTGATTCCAAGAGATTTAGCTCTTGCGGGATGGTGGCACGGCTAGTAGAGTAGATGACTTATTGTACCAGAGTGCCTGGTTCAATCCCGACCTTGGGAGTTATCCCTGTGGAGTTTGTGAGTTCCCCATGTGATTACATGCGTTATGTCCGAATGCTCCAGTTTGCTCCAGCATCTCAAAGAGCATAGAGCCTAGAAATATACCACAGTTCGGTAGAGCACAAGAACAGGCCCTTTTGGCCCACAGTGTGCACTGAACTAATTAAGCTAATGATACCTAAACAGGAGAAAGTCTGCAGATGCTGGAAATTGAAAGCAACACACTGAAAATGCTGGAGGAACTCAGCAGATCAGACAGCATCTTTGGAAATGAATGGATAGTCGACGTTGGTACCTAATCTCTTTGTTTTGCACACGATCCATAACCTTCCACTCTCTGCACATTCATGGGCCTTTCCAAGAGCCACTTAAACATTTCTGCCTTCACCACCTCCCCATCAGCACATCCCAGGCACCCACTATTCTATGTTTTAAAAAAAACCCTGCCCCACACATCTCCTTTGAAATTTTGTCCTCTCACCCTAAACGTAATTTGCCTCTAGAGTGTAGATGAGAGGTAGAATCTGGAGAAAGATTAGATTAATCTAGGATTGATGTAAATGGGTGGTTGATGGCTAGTGTGGACTCATTAGTCCGAAGGCCTTTTTCCGTCTGACCCCAGCTGCGACTTGTGAGGGCAAACAGGATCTCGGTTTAATTTCTCATCCGAAAGACAGCATTTCCAACAGAAAGCTCTCGCTCACACTGCGCAGAAGCATCAGGCTACATTTTTGTGTTCAGTTTTCCGGAGTTGAGATTTCGGTCTCAGAATGTGCTCATCCCTATTCCATACACTCAGCACAATAAATGTCCGCGCTTTGGATTATAAATCAGTTCTTAACATCTAATCTTCTTTGTATCTGCACTGAAAAGCAGCATGTCTGATCACTGCCTCTCAACCCTGACTAATTATCCACCAGAGGCTTAAATTTATTGTCCCCATCAGGCCTCTTATGCACAGGACACTATTGTTTCAATTAAGGAAAGTTGGTGTTCTTGGCTCTTGTAAGATTGAACAGTGCAGCATTCTTTTTTATTGCGCAAAGCTTATTTCCTTGCTAACAGAGCAAGTTGGTCAGGAACCACAGAATGCGAGTTTAAGCGATTGTCAAAAGAATCATCAACGAGATAGAGTCATAGAATACTACAGCTCAAAAGCAGGCTCTTTGGCCCATCTAGTCTGTGCCGAACTATGTATTGTGTTGCCTTGTCGCATTGTACCCAGACCAAAGCCCAACCATCCACCTGTCTTAAATGTTGCGATCGAACCCACATCCATCAATTCCACTGGCAGCTCGTTCCACACTCTCCGCCCTCCTCTGAGTGAAGAAGTTTGCTCTCAAGTTCCCTTATAAACATTTTACCTTTCACTCTTAACCTACGATCTGTAATTCTACTCTCACCCACTACTTGCTGCGCGTGGTGGTAGAACTGGTTAAAACAGGGCCGCGATGTGCACGCTTTTACCTTGGCAAACACCAAAGGCCCATATATCCTGGAAGGTAGCACTCCCCGTGATATAAGAAGAACGGTAGCCAGCAAGAAAGAATGACTCCATCAGACATTAGATGAGAGGCATCCTCTACATGGTCATACACCTACACCCAGCCGCCTAAAGTCAAGGAAGAGCATCATGAACAGTGTTGTTCCATTACAATCAACCCCATCTGAAACCCGCATCGCCTTGTGGAAAGACCAGCTCGCCAGTCTCAAACAACCCCCAACGATGGAATTTCCACCGGATGAAAGCCTTCCCCCAGGAGCTAATTGCAACTGGGCAACCTGGAAGTGCCTTAACAGACTTAGGACTGGTGTAGGTCATTCAAAGTTGTCACTAAGCAAATAGGAATATACAACCAGCCCGACAACTTGTGAATGTGGAACTGAGCCACAAACTATGCAACATCTCCTGCAATGCCCATCGCTAGAGGAACCCTGCACTGTTGCAAGTCTTGCCGAATTCAACAACAAGGTGCTAAAATGTGTCCAGTTCTGGCTGGGCCGTGTATAGACTGTCCGAGGACATGATAAGAAGAAGAAGTCTCACCCAACCTCAGTGGAAAAAGCCTGCTTGCATTTGCCATATCTCTACCCCTCATGATTTTGTATACTTCTATCAAATCTCCTCGCATTCTCCTGCACTCTAGGGAATAAAGTTGTAACCTGTTCAATCTCTCCCTATAACTCAGATGGGAAGTGTTTTCTTTTATGCAACACATTGTGACTTATAATTCACTGACTGAAGGATTGGTGGGAGCAGATTTAATATGAACTTTCAAATGAGGCTTGAAAGAACAAGTGACTGTAGATGCTGGAATGTGGAGCCAATCTGCTGCAGTATGATTCCTTTGCTCCAAAATGGTTCTGGATATATGGCTGAGATGGAAGTGTGTGGTATCTAGATAGATAGATAGATAGATATACTTTAATGATCCTGAGGGAAATTGGGTTTTGTTACAGCTGCACCAACTAAGAATAGAGCATAAATATAGCAATACAAAAACCACAAACAATCGAACAACAATATGCAAACTATGCCAGATGGAAATAAGTCCAGGACCAGCCTATTGGCTCAGGGTGTCTGACCTTCCACGGGAGGAGCTGCAAAGTTCGATGGCCACAGGCAGGAACAACCTCCCGTGACGCCCAGTGTTGTATCTCGGTGGAATATGGCCGGAGTCCAACAGCAAAAAGTTCAATATCCGGTCTACAAACACGTTCCTCGATCGTAATATGACCGGGATTGCACCATCCGTTGTTAACCAGAACAGCAAGCCCCCAACTCCTTTACGCTCACCGCTCTCAGTGCACTTCCAGTCAGCCCGAACGGTCTGGAAGCCGTCCATGGAAAAGTTTTGGTCGGATCTGTCCTCGTACAGCCCCAACCATGATTTTGTTCCTCCCGTGACTGTTGCACCCAAAACTATCCAGATCAATAGCATACCTAAAGAAACTTGAAAAGAAATTTTAAAAATTCTGCAGGAAAGCAGAGGATTGGAAAGAATTAGCTGTTTCATTGATTCCAATAGTGTGGACTGAACAGCCTTTATTCTTGATGTTTAATTGCAATGTTCAAGAGGAGTTTGGATGGCTACGTGAATGGGAGGAGTGTGAAAGGCTAAGGTACAGATGTGGGTCGACAGGACTAGGCAGAATAACAGGTCAGTTTGGGATAGATGGGCCAAAGAGCTTGCTCGATGACTCTATATCTTTTTCCGTCATTAGCTTTCCTCTGGACAGCACTGCAATCTGCTCTGAGTCCAGCAATCTGAGTTCGATCCTGACCTCTGGTGCCGTCTGTGTGGAGTTTGTGTTTTCTCCCTGTAACTATGTTCAAAATTCAATGTAAATTTATTATCAAAGTACATATTTGTCAGCATAATACTCCCTTGGGATTCATTTTCTTGTGGGCATTCACAGCATGGCATGATAATCGACCACTGCAGACAGGAGACTCTGGAAGGGCTAATGGGCATGTGAGAGAAAATAGATTTCAGGGCAATAATGGCAGAAAGGGATTGATGGAAATGCCTCGAGAGCTGGCATGGACTTGATGGAACAAATGGCCTTCTA
The DNA here is from genome assembly GCF_963921235.1 of Mobula hypostoma. Lineage (NCBI taxonomy): Eukaryota > Metazoa > Chordata > Chondrichthyes > Myliobatiformes > Myliobatidae > Mobula > Mobula hypostoma. The sequence goes on from NC_086108.1 coordinate 99,927,352, forward strand.
TCATGTCATTAAGAAGGAAATTAAGAGATATGAGGTAGTGCTGGGAAAGGGAGTTGTGATAGAAGCTCAGCCATGATCTCAGTGAATGATGGAGGAAGCACAATGCTTCTATTCTACTTGTTCTTGTTGCTGCATACTTGCTCATAGACTCACTCGCTCCAATGGTCTGGCACTGGAAGTCCCACTGGACCCAGACGACCTGCACCCCGCTGGTTTCAGGCATGAGGTCAATACAGCACAGCTAGCAGATCATCCAGCCCAATTCAAGGTGCCCACTTAAGCTAGTCCCATTTGGCCTATATCCCTCTAAACCGGGGGTTCCCAACCAGTTTTATGCCATGGACGCCTTACCATTAACCATGAGCTCATTTGGCCCTAGGTTGGGAACCCCTGCTCTAAACCCTTCCTCTCCATGTCTCCTGATTTCCTGAGGTCTTTTAAATGTTCTTATTGTAATTATTTTAACTACACTTCATTCCCCCCACCCCACCAGCTCCTTACTTCATCCCCACTTCTCACCTGGTTTCACCTGTCACCTGTCAGTTTGTATTCCTTCCCCTCTCCTCTACCTTTTTATTCTGGCTTCTGTCCTCTTCCTTTCCAGTCCTGATGAAAGACCTCAGTCTGAAACGTTGACTGCTTATTCTCCCTCCGTAGATGCTGCCTGACCTGTTGAGTTCCTCCAGCATTTTTGTGTGCTTTTCGAGAATCTGAGCATCTGCAAAATCTCTTTTGTTTATGCCTTAACTACCCTCTCTGGCAACTCAATCCATAAAAGTAAAACGAATACCATCCTCAGTATGAAGAAGTTACTTCTCCGGTCCTTTTTAAATCTTTCCCTTTCACCTTTGCCCTAAAGTTTTTGTTTTTTTTTCCCTGGAAAAAAAGAATAAGTGCATTCATCCTTTCTATGCCCGTCCTGACCATACACCTCTGAACCTCTATAATTTTCAGTCTCCTACACTCCACGAAAGAGCAGCCCTAACCTACCCAACCTCTCCCTATGACTCAAATCCTCAAGTCCTGATCATCCCAGGCTAACCTAATCCATCTATCTCTGAAGTGGGAGTGGCCCTCAGCAGTCTGCAGCATACATGACGCGTCAGGCTTGAAGAAGTCAGAGGGGTCACGAGCACCCATAATGCGGATCCCAAACATTTGAAGCACCCACTTCAAATCCTGCACCTCATTTGTATTCCGCGACCCTCAAGAAGCTTCAGTAAATGACCGGTGCTTTGCAAATTGATCACAACTTGTTCCTGAGCTGTAAAATCTTCATGACACCCCAACGACCTGACATGTGGTAATTAGAGAGGGCAATCCTTTAGATGTTTGGCTGCCTGATCAGATGCCAGAGCCTCTGCCAAATAAGCTTTATTCTGTGCAGGCACTCAATTAAGAAAAAGTCTTTGTAACCAAAATCCACCTTATTTTAAGTGCTCTAGGCACATTTTTATTATTTAACTGAATTGGATTACCAGTGTAAATACACATCAATTACTAATTGTCCGGGTCTGTTCATTAACTGGATATTGAATTACCAATTGATTGGCACTGTAAACGAAGAGGCTGGAAAGCTTGTGTGAAACAAGTTGCAAGTGCGTCACCTTCCTTTGTTAGGTTGCAATACGTCTTACAGACATGATTTAAATTGAACTTTTTTTTGAAAATCACCTGCTTTATTTTTGAAGGTGACCAGATGAATGAATACTTCTGTCACAAAGTTTGAAACAAGATATTAATAAAATAATAATATTAATAATTTTATAACAATATAAAATAATACTAATAATAACAAAGGATCTCGGCTTGAAGCATTGACTTATAACCCACTGACTGAAGGTGGGAGCAGATTTGGTGTTAACTTTCAAAAAGGGCTTGGAGGAATGAGCTAGTGTCCATTCCTTTCCATAGATGCCGCTTGAATTGACCTGCTGAGCTCTACAGTGATGCACACAAAATGCTGGAGGGAGTCTGCAGGTCAGGCTGCACCTATGGAAAGGAATAATGCATCGGTGTTTCAGGCTGAGACCCTTCTTCGGGACCGGGAAGGAAGGGGGAAGGAAGTCCGAGTATGGGGAGGAGGAAAGGGGAAGGAGTACAAGCTAGAAGCTGCTGAGTTCCTCCAGCAATCTGTGTGTGTGACCATTGTGAAACTGTTATAATGATAAATTTAAAACAAATAACCTGGATTGTCAGGATGACTGCCTGCCAGAACAACCGGGCACTTAACAGGGATTTTCAATCGCAAAATAAAAGCTGACTGAATCAGTGGAACAATGCCGGGAAGCTTTCTCCTGGTGTTTATTTAAATAAGTAATGGTCAGCCCGTCACCGTCTGATTAGCCGCTGCTGTCCAATAACACGGTAGCTGCAGCGAAATTAGTTCAAACAGCATGCGCAGACATAACTCGTGACCCCTGCATCAGGACTGATACAAGAAGCTTTCAGACAAAATTACTTACAAGTGCCAGGGAGCCACAAAGGGTCACTTTGCTTAAAAGTGGGCTAGCCTTTGTGACTAGATGTACTTAAGACAAGACAAGGCCTGGCACTGGTTTACTTGTACCACATAGGCTGCTGTGAGGAGAAGCTTCAATTACACTGAGCATTAGTGGGATAGCGTTATAAGACAATAAGATCATTTGACATAGAAGAAGAGTTAGGCCATTTGGCCCACTGAATCTGCGACACCTTTCCATCATGACTGATTTATTATCCCTCTCAACCCCGTTCTCCTGCCTTCTCCCCATAACCTTTAACACATTTACTAATCAAGAATCTATTAAACTCTGTTTAAGTATTCCCAATTACTTGGCCTCTACAGCCATCTGTGGCAATGAATTTCAAAGATTCCACACCCTCTGGTTGAAGAAATTCCTCCTTACCTCTGTTCTTGTATCCCGAGGCAGTGGCTGCTGTGGGATCTGTAGTAAAATTCCATCGGAGTGATAGCACCTTCCTATTTCTGAGTTGTACCCGTGTATTGGATGAGCCCTCCAATATGTCCCCTCTGAACGCAACTGTGATATTGTCCACGATTAGTAATGCAATTCTCCCATCTCTTTTACCGCGCCCTCTACGGTTACGGATCGCGCAACCCGCCTGGGTCGTAGGGGCACTGTACAGGTAGGTACTGCACCAGTTGCCTCCATCTCTCACAGTTGTGGGTGAGTGCCTGGGTTGCTGCAAAGCTCTCTCCGGTCCACTCTGCAATGTTGTCTGTCCATTTCCTCCTCTGTCTGCCCCTCGCTCTTTTCCCCTGCACCGTTCCCCGAAGAATGGTCTTTGAGGGTCCACTTGATCTTGTTATGAGGCCATACCAGCTCAACTTCCTGTTCAAAACCCTGGGACACTAAAACCCATCTCTGTCCCTCTCTCAACCAAGTCTCCGTAATGGCCACAACATCATGGTTCCAGGTATTGATCTATGCTCTAAGTTCATCATCTTTACCCATAATACTCCTAGCATTAAAATTCACACACTCTAAACTATCCTCCTATCATATCTATTACCTTGCTCCTGCCTTTTTAATTGGCCCTGCCATCTGCCTTCCTCTCATCCCTCCAGTTTCTGACCTGGTTCTCTGCATCCCATTCCCCTGCTAAACTAGTTGAAACCCTCCTTAGTAGCATTAGCAAACTTCCCAGCCAGTTTAGGTGTAATCCATCCCTTTTGTACAGGTCATCCATGCCACGAGGAGGTAGCAATGATCCAAGAACCTGAAACCTACTCATTCATCTGTACTGTCTCCTTTTTGTGCCCTGGCTACCATGTAGTACCAGGAGTAATCCTGAGATTACTACCTTAATGGTGCTGTACTTCCCTGCACTCTCTGTGCAAGACCTCTTCCCCCTTTCTACCTATGCCGTTGATGCTGATGTCCATCACAGTGTCTGGCTGCTCACCCTCTGCCTTGAGGATATTCTGCAGCCACTCCAAGACATCTTGGACCCTAGCACCTGGGAGGCAACATGCCATCCTGGCATTTTTTCAAGGCCAGAGAATTTCCTATCCATCTCTCTAACTATTGAGTTTCTTATTGCTATCACTGTGGCTGAATTTACCTTTCCCTGCTGAGCGTTAGAGCTGATCTTAGAGCTACTGGCCTGGCTGCAGCTGTGTCCCAAAACAGTATCCAAAGAACCTTGCATTCTCGGGATAATTCATCAGAACCTCCTCTGGACCCTCTCCAATGCCAGCACATACTTTCTTAAATAAGATGCCCAAAACTACTCACAGTACTCTGACTGCAATCTGACCAAGGGAGCCTCTCACATCGTTTTTGCACATGGCACTGTTTCCCACTCATTGTCTTAAATTTAATACATTTAAAAATGATATATTATAGATTTATTTATTTGAGATTTGGAAATATATGGTGTTATAATAGTCCCAAGGATGAGGGATTTCTATGCTTGGAGAAATTGCAGCTGTTTAAAGAATCTAAGTGGCCAATTTATTAAGTACACCTGTACACTTGCTTGTTAATACAAACATGTAAAATAATGTGACAACAATTCAATTGCATAAAAGCATGCAGACATGGTCAAGAGGTTCAGTTATAATTCAGACAAAGTACCAGAATAGGTAAGAAATGTGATCTAAGTGACTTTGACTGCAGAATGATTGTTGGTGCCAGATGAGGTGGTTTGAGTATCTGAGAAACTGCTGAGTTTCTGGGATTTTCACACACAACAGTCTCTAGTTTACAGAGAATGGTATGAAAAACAAAAAAAAATCCAGTAAGTGGTAGTTCTGTGGGTGAAAACGCCTTGTTAATGAGAGAGGTTCAAACTGACAGGAAGGCGACAGTAACTCAAATAACCACCCATTACAACAGTGGTGTGCAGAAGAGCACCTTTGAACACATAACATGTCGCACCTTGAAGTGGATGGATGACAGCAGCAGAAGACAGTGAACATACGCTCAGTGGCTACTTTTTTACGTACAGGAGGTGCCTAATAATAATCTGGAAGCCACTGCCTATAGGGATAATGAATTCAGAGTCTATCAGCATCTGTGACAGAAAATTGAAGAGAAACTTGAAAGGAAACTTTTGCGAGACTGTGGAGGAAAGTATAGGAGAATCCCTTCACCTTCCCTTCCCCACCCACCTACCTTCCCCCTCACCTGCCTTCATCTATCACCTTCCAACTTGCTCTCCTTGCCCTCTCCCTATGTTCTTATTCTCTTTTATTCCACCTTCCTTACAAATCATGATGAAGGGTCTCTGGCCGAAATGTCAACTGTTTATTCCTCTCCGTAGATGCTGCCTGACCTGCTGAGTTTCTCCAGCATTTGTGACGTGTTACTCTAGGAGAGTTAATAACAGCATTGCTCTACTCAGATCCAACATTTCCTTGATGGGCTGAATGGCATACTGGAATATAATACAATTCTACTTGCACAGGACGCGTGGATCTGCTCCCTCCAATTTCACAACAACCTCTCCTACCGAGCTCAGAGATACCCTGCCTTCTCCCCCTTCCATCACCAGATGTTACAAAAACCTGAAAGCACATCTCATCAGGCTCAGTCCTACTCTAGAACAGATCTCTTGTGTGATAAAGATAGATTCTTGATCTCACAAAATATCATGAAATAGCCTTGCACCTTATTGTCTGCCTGCACTGCACTTTCTCAGTAACTACAACACTCTAATCTGCATTCTGTTATTGCTTCTCCCATTGCACTACCTCATACTTCCATGATGAAATAATCCATGTAGATGTCATGCAAAGCAAATGTTTTTCATTGAATCTTGATCCATGTGACAATAATAAGCTAATTATAAATTTATCCGAAGCATTCTTTGGGATGAGGTGAAAGATGGGAATGTGGGATCACATTCTCACAAAATCATATTGGGATATTTTCAATTCATCCAACAACACCCCCCCCCCACCCCCAACTTACAGCTGCAGCAAAAACTGCACACAATCTGAACTATTAATGATCTGCTGGTTCGTATTTTTGGCAGATGCTTTTTAATGCTTATTATTGTAGCTTTACAGTAAAGCTGTAAAGCTGAAATAAACACTGTGTTGGAACATGCCCAGCAGCTTTCAAAAAGGAGAAAAACTGGTTTAACGTTCTGCTCCTGGAGCTGCAGAGAGTTTTATATCTGCATCAGTTTGTCCTCTTTAGAAATGTTAAAGTGATTTGCTACGCATTTAAAGCATTTTAACCGTTTTAAAAGGGAAGGGAAGGAGGAGGGGACCAGGGAGAGGTGATAGGCAGGTGAGGAGAGAAGAGAAGAGTCCCGATGAAGAGTATCAGCCTGAAACATCGACAGTTTACGTCTTTTCACGGATGCTGCCTGACCTGCTGTGTTCCTCCAGCATTTTGTGTCCTGTTGCTTTGTATTTCCAGTATCTGCAGAATCTTTTGTGTTTAATGCATTTTGTTTTCCCTTCACTCTAATTTAGAATCAAACGACATGGATATTCAGCCCTATGTCTCTATAATCTTCTTATCTGCCTTTTCTCAGGAAATGAAAAGCATATCTGCACATATTTACTTCTACACCACTTCTCCCTAATATTAAGATACAGAGCATTGCTCTTCTCAGTTGCCCATTAATAGCTAAAGATTTGACAAGACCTACTTGAATATACTTCCAGTGAACCTTCTGTTGTGTAATTCAGATCACAATTGCTGGATCACTTACTTATGAGAGGTAAGATGGCAGCAAGTTGGAACACAGTGGTTTCTACAGGGCCACTCAAAGGTGTTATTCTCTTTTCTAAATGTATTTGGTTATGATCGCAAGAACCTGTTGGACATTAAGAACTCAAAGTACTGCACACATACCCCATCAGTGAGTTGCTCATTGGCGGAGAAACTGAAGGAGTTGGAGGGTGCAGATTCTGTGGCTGGAGAGACATCAGAGTCAATGTGTGAATGTGGTGTGCAGTTTAGCAGGGACTGCAAGACCATGGTGGTCATTGGTAATGCGGCATAAGATAAATTAAGATAAGGTAAGATAAAACTTTATTTATCTTGAAGGAAGCTATTGTTGCAAGGCTGCTCGGTCAGAAGTATATACTTTAAAATACACAATGTACACATTGAGGTAAAAAGTGATAGTGCAAAACACAGATGTGCAATGAAACCAAATGCTTATATACTTAAAGAGAAGGAGTTGTAGAGTCTTATAGCCACGGGGAGAAAGGATCTCCTGTGGCGTTCAGTGGTGCACCTCAGTGGAATCAGTTTATTACTAAAGGTGCTCCTCTGTTTGTCCAGTGTGTCATGGAGGGAGCGAAAGGGATTGTCCATACTGCTCCATAGCTTCTGTAGTGGCATCCTCTCAGACACAACCACCAGAGAATCCATTCCACCTCCAGATCAGAACCAGCCTTCCTGACGAGCTTACCGATCTTCTTGGTGTCAGCTGCTCTCACCCTGCTACCCCAGCAGACTACAACGTGGAATAGAGTGCTGGCCACTACTGAGTTGTGGAACTTCTGCAGACGGTGAATGACTGGGTTGTCCTCAGGAACTACAGTCGGCTCTGTCCGTTCGTGGACAGAGGCCCTGTATTTTTAGTCCAACGTCATACTGCAAGTCTGCAAGTGTGGCTCACTGGTTTACTGGCGAATGGCAAGAGAGCTGCGTTGTCTTGGCCATAGCAAGGACTAGGCCTCAAGCTGCAGTGTCGCCTGTGTGCAGCCGTCCAGGAGGGAGGCGTTGGAGTTGGAGCCGGAGGTGGTGTAGTACTGCGTCCATGCCAGCAGCATTAGTACTGGTCTCCAGCGTTTGCTCAGCAGAAGGCAAACTTTCTAGTGTTTGACTGCACACTGCTACAACATTCATGGACTCTGGGACTTGAATCATATATATTTTATGTGAGATTGTATGTTTACTGCTATCTTATATGTCCTATATGTGCCTTGTGTTGTGGATGATGTTGGTACCGTATTTTGCACCTTGGCCCTCTTTAGATTGGCCGTATGCATGTGTATTTATGTCTGGTTGAATGGCAATTGAACTTGAATTAAACTTATCTTCTTGTTCATTTTTAAATCTGTAACCACTCCTGCAATCAGTTTCTAGTTATCTGAACTACTAGAACACTTCATAAGATCCTCATAGAGGTATCAGAAGTGGTGAGAGTGAGCAGTTTCAAGTTCCTGGGTCTCAAGATCTCTGAAAACCTAACCTGGTCCCAACATATCGATGCAGCTATAAAGAAGGCAAGACAGTGACTATACTTCATTATGAGTTTGAAGAGATTTGGTATGTCAGCAAAAACACTCAAAAACTTCTATAGATTTACCTTGGAGAGCACTCTGACAGGCTGCATCACTGTCTGGTATGGGGGGTGGGGGGGGCGACTACACAGGACCAAAAGAAGCTGCAGAGGGTCGTAAATTTAGTCAGCTCCATCTTGGGTACTAGCCTACAAAGGTCCCTGGGACATCTTCAAGGAGCGGTGTCTCAGAAAGGCAGCGTCCATAATTAAGGACCTCCAGCGCCCAGGGCATGCCCTTTTCTCACTGTTACCATCAGGTAGGAGGCACAGAAGCCTAAAGGCACACACTCAGCGATTCAGGAACAGCTTCTTCCCCTCTGTCATCCAATTCCTAAATGGACATTGAAATGGACATCACTTTTTTAATATATTTATTATTTCTGTTTTTGCACGATTTTTGATCTAATCAATATACATATTCTGTAATTGATTGATTGACTGATTTTTTTCTCTTCTATATCATGTATTGTATTGAACTGCTGCTGCTGCTAAGTTAACAAATTTCATGACACATGCCGGTGATAATAAACCTGATTCTGATTCTCAAAATCTCTATTAAATCTTCTCTTAACTTTCTATTCTCTGGCGGAAGTTTCCCTCATCATCTAATTTCTGCACATGGAGCAACACAGTGGTACAACAAGCAGAGCCCCTGTGTCACAGAGCCAGAGACCCTGGTTCAATATTCACCCTGGATCCTGTCAGGGTGGAGTCTGCATTTCTCCCTGTAACCACATAACTTTCCTCCACGTGCACTTGACTCTTCCCAGTGACATAGGTCGTTGGGTCACTGTAAATCGCTCCTGGTGTGGAGGTAAATTCTAGGATCTAGAGGGGAAGTGATGAGAATTGGGGGGGGGGGTGGGTTCGATCAGGCAGACATTGCTATGAACTGTCATTTTCTATGTTGTGACTGTATGACATTACTGAATTCTTTCAACTATGCGTTCTTACTCAGTGTGTACCAGTTATACAATACTGAAAAATATGTTATTAAGTTTGAGCAGGATATATTTTTCTAATGGATTATAAACCATCTCTTGTTCCATTATCCCTGCTGAGTTCCCCACTTTGACGGATTATAAACAAAGGATAACATTGTGAATTACTCCAGGCCCACTCAACTTTTTGAACTGGAAACATCCCAAGTAAGAGCTGTTCATAGGATATAGATCAGATTAATACAGTTACTTTCCTCAGTTAAGTTACACAACCACGCCATCTATTAAATATTGTTTTCCAAGTGAAAAATAGAATCTGCCTTGTCTGCATTTCTTCATTGCTCTGGCTTGCTGTCTCTTGAATCTAAATTCCATCTACATGTTCTGTTGTTTTTAAGAAGGCCAAATCCTCAATACTATGGACTCCCTGAATGAAAGTAAATTGCAGCTGATTTCCTTTTAGGTTCCTGTTCAGAGGCACCATCATGCAGAGCAGGGTTTAAAGAGAAAAGCCAGAAAACCTTCCTGAAGCCTCAGGTAAAATCAGGACAGTTGGAACACAGTCTTGACTTCAAGCAATAATTGCTTGAACAGAGACCATCATTTATTGTGTTCAGTTCTGGTCATCTCATTAGAAGAAGCTTCAGAGAGGGTACAGAGGAGATTTACCTGGATGTTGCCTGGATTAGAGAGCATGTCTTCAGAATATAAGTCGCGTGAACCTTCTCTTTCGGCTAAAGGAGATCGTGAAGTGACTCGATAGAGATGTAGAAGATGATATGAGGCAAAGTTCGAGTGGATAGCTAGAGATTTTTTTTCCCAGGTGGAGATGGCTTTCACAAGGAGGCAAAATTTAGGGTGGTTGAACGAATGTACAGGGGAGGGGGTAATTTTTTCTTTTTTTTTACACAGAGAGTGGGGAGTGCCAGGTGGAATGTTTGGCCGGGGTAGCGGAAGGGTGAGGTTGATTTTAGAGCAAGTTAAAAGGTCAACACATCATCAAGGGCTGAATGGCCTGTACCGTGCTGTAGTGTTCTATGTAAATGACAATATTCCAAAGAAACTTGGGCAGGTTAATGTAGAGGACAGGGTCAGAAGTGTATGAGCTAAATGTGACCAACTTGGTGGGCACCATGGTCAACATGGACGAGTTGGACTGAATTACCTATGATTTTAGGGGGATTTCAGAGGTGAGCTTTTTTTTGCACAGAGAGTGATGGGTGTGTGGAAAGTCCTTCCAGGGGGTGTGGTAAAGGCAAATTTTGTGTATTTAATATTTAAGTTATATTTGTGTAATCTTGTATATGTGTTGTTTGATTAAGTATTCTTGTTCATTTAAATAATATATAATTGGTTTTGGTAAAAACTTTGAGTGGCACAACCCTAGTAATTGAATTTTCCCCACAATTCTACAATTTTATTTCCTACATTCAAATACTTACCCAATTAATTTTTGAAAGTCAGAGACGAATTTGCATGCACTAAACATCATCCCAGGACTGTTATCGTTCACTTTGACTCATCATCCTATGGCCTTTGATGGGGAGGGAACAGTTTGTGAAGCAGGTTTGGAACAAGAGTAAATGACGTTGCACCCTTTGCATTGGAATCGCTGCATCTAGTATGTGTCATAGTCTCTATTTCACAGCTTCTTATACGCACAGTGGCCACGTTACTGGGTACACCTGGGTACACCCGCTTGTTAATGCAAATCTCTAATCAGCCAATCACGCCGCAGCAACTCAATGCATAAAATCATGCGGACATGGTCAAGACGTTCAGTCGTTGTTCAGACCAAACTTAACAGTGGGGAAGGAATATAATCTAAGTGGCTGACTGTGGAATGATTGTCGTTGCCAGACGGGGTGGTTTGAGTGCCTCAGAAACTGCTGATCTCCTGTGATTTTCACACACAATGGTGAAAGAATGGTGTGAAAAACAAGAAAAGCATCCAGTGAGTGGCAAATCTGTGGGTGAAAATGCCTTGTTGATGAGAGAGTAGAATGGCCAGAATGGATCAAGCTGACAGGAAGGTGACAGCACCTCAAATAACCACGTGTTACAACAGCAGTGTGCAAACGAGCACAATGTGTTGAACCTTGAACTAAAGAGCTGTAGCAGCAGAAGGCAATATGCCTGCACTCAGTGCCCACTTTATTTGGTACAGGAGGTACCTAATAATGAAGCTACTGAGTGTATATAGTCAGTGTACCTGTTAAACAGACTTGTACTTGCTGCAGTTGGTACATTGTTAATCTATCTGAACCCGTGGTATTTTAATTAAAAAAAACAGCACAAGTGAATATTTTAGATGCACGTCAAGAAGCACTATGTAACAACTATACAACCATGTTTATACTGATTGGGTTGGGAACGAGGAGACTTTAGATCAGGGCTTCCCCTCCTGTGGTCTGCAGACCCCTCGGTTAGTAGTAAGTGTCCATGGCAAATAAAAGGTTGGGAACCCCTGTTGTGGGATTAAAAGGAGCATAAAACAACATTGATATTTTGAGTCAAATCACCTTCTTCAGGGGGTAAATTCTGTAGTTCCCAAGGTTATTTTACATTGTTATTTGGAACCTCACATTTCTGCAATTGGATTCTGCGTCCTGATCTGTGTTATTATTGTATTTCTTTCCTCGTTACTTCAAAGAGTGCGAGCTGCTCTCTGAGCACCTGAACGAAGCCTCTGAAGTTCCATTGCACAAATTGCACCCTTTTTAGTGTTTGATTAATAGTTTTGCAATTACTAATTGACTGCGCTGTGAACAAATGCAGGCTGGAATTAGCAGAGCAAGCCTGTCACTGGAGATCACTGCCTCCTCTCTCCTTAAATCCCCAAGATAAGCGAAGAAAAGGAAACAATTAAAAATCCTGGCCTAAAAATCCATGCAGCAATAAGCATATAGGGATATCTGGATGACACCCCATCAAAAACGCTTCCCAAGATCTCTTGAGAGCTAAAGGACTGCTTATGCTCAAGATACTAAGGCTGTTTGCAGTTCTTGTTTATCAAGCTCAAGTTTATTGTCATTCAGCCGTACACATGTATACAGCTAATAAAACAATATTCCTCTGGGACCAAGGTGTAAAGCACAGTACATATATCACATGCAGCACATAAAATAATATTTACACAGTAGTATTAACAGATAATAATAATAAGTATTCTGTAGATGATAAACACAAGGGATTCACAGATGCTCGAAATTTTCTGCAGATGTGTGGGTTTCCCTGACTGTAGAACAGAGCACAGTACAGGCCCTTTTGCCCATGATATTGTGTCAATCTTTTAACCTACTCTCAGATCAATCTAGCTGTTCCCCTCCCGTGTAGCTTTTCACTTTACTATCATCCACGTGCCTATCTAAGAGCTTGTTAAATGTTCCTCATGCTTCATGTATCTGCCTCTGTCCCCACCCCTGGCAGGTCGATCCAGTCACCTACCACTCTCTGTGTAAAAAAACTTTCCGCTGATATACTGTACCCCATACACTTTGCCCCAATCACCTTAAAATTATGCCCCCCCCCTTGCATTTCCACCCTGGGAAAAAGTTCCTGGCTATATACTCAATCTAACTCTCTTATCATCTTGTACATCTCTACCAAGTCACCTCTCATCTTCATTTGCTCCAAAGAAAAAAGCCCCAGCTCGCTCAACCTATATAAGACATACACTCTAGCCCAGGTAAATCTCCTCTGCATCCTCTCTAAAGCTTCCACATCCTCGCTACCATAAGGTGATTAGAACTAATTAGCCATTCTCAGTATTTATGTGAAAGTACTGCTCTTCTTCCCAAAGTTCAACCTAAGCTACAGCAAAATAAATATTTCTCCTGTTGTGTGGACAGTGTGACAGCTCCCATTCAATGAATCGGTGCCTTTGCAGGGGATAATTGTGTGAATGATAAAATCATTACCTTGAAGCTGGAAATTAGTTTCATAGAGACCACTACATCGTCCTTTGTAGGCTAGTGGATAAAACAAAACATTCAGGACTGAATGAACACTTTATTTATTCAAAGTGTCAGCAATCACGCAAATACCTGTGCCTTATCCAAAAATCTATCAGAGTTCTGCTACGTGATACAGTTTGTAAAGTTACGCCATGTACACTTGTACGCTAGCACCTTCTCCCAGGGTGACAATGGCTAATATGAGAGGGCACAATTCAAAGTTTAAAGAAAGTTTATTATCAACTACTATCCGAGTTTCATTTTCTTGCAGGCATTCACAGTAAAACAAAAAATACAGTATAATCAGTGAGATATTACACTCAAAAGCTAACAAACAATCGTCGTCATGGCTATCCCTCGAGGTCGAAGATGAGGGTCTTTGTTCTGAAGAAGCGGCCCACAGAGTGAAGATGCCTATGCGTGTATTTGTTTAACACGTACTTGATGTTGCACTCCATGAAGCACACGATACTTCACAAATCAACCAACTAATTCCAATGGCATGGAAACCATGACGATTGGAGCTGATGAATTTGTTGCAGCCTTCATCCGCCTTCACAGCCGTTGAGTTTGAAGTAACTTCATCCGCCTGTTCCACCGCTGAAGTCTTGGTTGGATTGTTCTTCGTCAGGGACCTCACCCTCGATCTTACCGCCATGGGTGACCCTACCAGGAGCATAGCTCCAGACGGCATTGCTCTCGGGATCACAGGACCACACAAGCTTCTCCACCACGACAAGGTGACAATCCACGGAGAAGACAAACAATCAATGTGCAAAAGAAATCAAACTGTACAAATACAAAAAAAATTGTAATAAATAAATAATACTGAGAACATGAGTTGTACAGTCCTTGAAAGTGAATCTGTAGCAGAGGTTCCCAACTTCTTTAATGCTATGGAACCTTACCATTGACCAAGGGGTCGGTGGACCCCAGGCTGGGAAGCACTGGTCTATGGGTTGTGAAATCAGTTCAGAGTTGAGGCTGTCCCTGCCAGTGTTTCCACACAAGGTTAATTTTAAGGTGATTGGAGGAAAGTTTAGGACAGATGTTAGAGGTACGTATTTTAGAGAGAAAGTGGTTTGTGCATGGAATACGCTGCCAGGGTGGTGGTAGAGGCAGATACATTAGGGACATTTAAGAGACTCTTAGAAAGGCATATGGATGAAAGAAGAGTGAAGGGTTAGGTGGTAGCGAAGCAGTACATTGATCTCGAAGGAGGCCGAAATGTCCAATCAACTTCATGGCCACAGGGCTGCATTACTGTGCTGTAGAGCTCTATGTTCTACATAGTTATTGTTGTATTGGTGACAACTCTTTCCATCTGCAAATGAACAAGGTCTTCTATTGGAAAAAATGTTGGCCTGAATGCAAGAATAGTAGTGGTGTGATCACTCGAGTCAAGTACGAAAGTATGATGTTCTCCTAAGGAGTTATTCCTTTAATGGAGAACGGCTGTCATGAGCAGAAACCACACAGCCTTTGGCAGATCAGAGTCAGGGTCCAGTGACGTGGAATGCAACTCAACGGGGGACCCCTCACTGCTGTAGCCTTCCTGTGCTTTCACTGCCATTGTGATGTGTCATCATCTGCCACCCACTCCATCACTGAGGTCTTGGTTGGATCGCTCCTTGCCTGGAACCTCCCCCTTGACCTTACCGCTGTGCGTGACCCTACCAGATGACTAAACTCCAGATGGCATCGCTCTTGGGATCTCAGGAACTCAGAAGCCTCTTGACAAGGTGATGATCCTTGGAGAAGGAACATAAAAATATAACGTCAGACAAGGAAGCGGGAGTAGTTTATACTGATATAGACCCTCAAAGAAGCAAATGTAGTTCATAAGGACCCTCACGACAGCTCCACAATTGATTGAGATCTTGGAAGATCCTGCTGGTTGACTGATCTTAGCTTCAATGACTGGGCATCCAGAGCCCCTCCAGCTCAGAGCGCTGCACAGCTTGCAACCTACCAAGTCAAGATGGTTGTCTTCACCTCAGTCCTAAAAGGTCTGAGATGTTCCTGTGAAATTCTGCTTGCGGTTATAAACTCTCTGGACAGAGCAAGCAGCTTCTCAGAATCTCATACATTTTGATGTGAGATTGCCCTACCTTTAAAATACCTCTAAGACCATGCAAAATCTTTACACTTTTTTCCAAAGTGGACAGTGCGTCAGAAATGGGCTCACATCTCTCACATGCTTCACTTAATTGGACTAATTTGCAGAGCCAACATACATGCACACAAAGTATGCAACTGGTACACCTGCTATGTGGAATTTGAATCAGTTTTTAATAGCTATTCATTCCTCAATACATATTTCATCTTTATCTTATTTGCCAGGAAGTCCATAAATCACAGAAATGCAGAGTATGAAGGATGATATAAAATGTTAACTGGAGGCTTTGAATGTGCACAACAAAAGACTCTTCCGTGTTGTAGCAGTTATTAAGCACCATACTGTTATCAAATACCGTAGCTGGTAATCGGTAACATTACCATCAAAAATGATATGCCAGTTTTGAATACATCGACAACTTGTGCAACATCAGCTCGGATGTACAATGTCAACTATAATGACCGGCAATGAATTATAAAATGGTGCTTCATAAATGACATAACACTGGCCCCAGTGTGATAGAATATTTATGCGGTAAATGAAACTAATTACCGAAGGTACAGTGTGAATAATGAAGACTGTTCCGATTGATGAGGAGAATGATTTGAAGCTGGGCCTTCTCCATTGTGTCTTTCTTTTTGAAAAGGCACACTAGTTTTTAAGTATTGTTTGCTTATGAGGGGCTTTGTTTGGTTTGGTTGACTGTTCATTTTGTATAATACCTTAAAACCCTAAGACATAGGAGCAGAATTAGGCTATTCAGCCCATCGAATCAATCATTGATATATCAATATATATCAATCACTGAAATAATATGGTCGGCTTCAAGTGATTTACAGTGATTTTACATGTTGGCGCAGAGATGAGAACGAGGGGTATAGAGATCATTCAATGTTTCGATGAGGCAGCATGATGGCATAGTGGTTACAGCACCAGTGATCACCAATTTAGCTTCAATTTGTGCCACTGTCTATAAGAAGTTTGTCTGTGCTTCCCTGTGACCACATGGGACTTGTAACATAAGAAATAGGAGCAGGAGTAGGCCATCTGGTCCATTGGGCCTGTCCCACTATTCAATAAGGTTGTGGCTGATCTGACCATGGACTCATCTCCACCTACCTGCCTTTTCCCCATAACCCTTAATTCCCCTACTATGCAAAAATCCAGGTGGTCTGGCTTCCCCCCGCTTTCCAAATGCAGGCAGTTTAGGATTAGCAAGTGGTGGGCATGCTATGTTGGTGGCAGAAGCATAGCGATACTTGTGGGCTGCTCCCAGATCATTCCTCAGACTCACTTGATCATTGATACAAAGCAACGCATTTCACTGTTATATCCCGATGTTTCAGTGCACATGAGACACATTAAGACAATCTTACTGTTAAAATATTCAACCCTTCAGGCGTGTTCCACTATCAAATCAGAATCAGAACCAGATTTAACATCACCAGCAGAAAACAAATGTCACATATGCCGGTGTTATTAAACCCGATCCTGATTCTAAGGCATTGGTGATTAATGACTGATGTCTATTTATCCACCTTGGATCAACTTCCCGTGGCCAGCAAATTCAATGAAATTTGCATCCTCTGCTTCTTGTGCGATGGAACTCCATAACGGATAATCGGCCACTGGTTTATTACTGTCAGGTGTACCAAGTTAAATCTAAAGGCTTCATCCCTGATGAAGATGGCAGTATTTGTCATTGAAACATCAATTATAATCAACACTTGTACCCGGTTGGAAGCCCAAGAAGAGGCTTTTGTTTCCATGCATTCCAGACAGATCATTCCATACATAAGTACATCGAAATAGTACCAAATATAAAAAAGAATGCAATGTTATTCCTACAGAGAAAGTACAATACCATGGGGTTGAGAGGGTGAGCAGCTTTAAGTTCCTTGGCATAGACATCACCGAGGATCTCACTTGGTCTATACATACTGGCTGTGTGGTGGAAAAAGACACAACAGCGCCTCTTTCACTGCACACAGTTGAACAAGTTTGCTATGGGCCCTCAAATCCTAAGAACTTTCTATAGGGGCACAATTGAGAGCATCCTGACTAGCCGCATCACTGCCTGGAATGGGAACTGTACTTCCATCAATCGCAGGACTGCAGAGAGTGGTGCGGACAGCCCAGCGCATCTGTAGATGTGAACTTCCCACTATTCAGGACATTTGCAAAGACAGGTGTGTAAAAAGGGCCCAAAGGATCATTATGGACTCGAGTCACCCCAACCACAATCTATTCCAGCTGCTATCATCTGGGAAATGGTACCACAGCATAAAAGCCAGGACCAATGGGCTCCGGGACAGCTTCTTCCACCAGGCCATCAGACTGATTAATTCATGCTGACACAACTGTATTTCTGTGTTATATTGTTGTACATATTATTTATTATAAATTACTATAAATTGCACATTGCACATTTAGACAGAGATGTAATGTAAAGATTTTTACTCCTCATGTACATGAAGGATGTAAGTACTACAGTCAATTCAATTCAATTCTATTCACCGAGACAAAGTGTGATGGCCATGATGGAAGTAGATTAAGAGTTCTTGTCTGGTGTATTAGAAATCCATTCAATGTCTGATAACAGTGGATTGGAATCTGTCCTCAGGACTGGTGGTGTGTGTTCTCAAGCTTTTCTATCTTCTGCCTGAAGGGAGTGTGCAGAAGAGAGAATGACTGGGATGGGAGGAGGTCCTTGATTATGTTGACTGCTTTCCCAACATAACAGGAAGTGCAGACAGAATCAGAATCAATGCAGGACAGGCTTGTTTTCCTGGTAGAGTGGGCTATGTTCACAACACTCTAATTGCTGATGAAAGGGTCTCAGCCCAAAATGTTGACTGTTTATTCCCTTCCATAGACCTGCCTGACCTGTTGAGCTCCTGCAGCATGTTGTGTGTATTGCTCTAGATTTCCAGCACCTGAAGTACTTCCTGCATCTCTATAACTTCTTGTGATTTTGGGCAGGGTATTTGACTGTGATGCATCTGGATAGGGTGCTCTCTATGTGTACAGATAAAAGTTAGTGAGAGTCATTGGGAACATGCTGAATTTCCTTAGCCTTCTTCCTTAGAAATATCAATGTGCTTTTTTGGTCATTGCATCCATGCAACTAGAGCTGGACAAACATTTGGTGATACTTACATCAAGGAACTTGAAGCTCTCAGTCATATCTACCTCAGCACCATTGATACAGACAAATATTGTATTCCATCACAGTTCCTGCAGTCAATGACCAGCTCTTTTATTTCACTGACACTGAAGGAAAGGTTGCTGAAGCAGTACAATGTGTAGCCAACATACAACAAGCATACAAAACAACAAAAAAAAGACGCTTTCTAACCCCACCACCCATCGAGGGACCCCAGCCCTCATTTTCGGGGTCTGCTAACTTGATACTTGTCTAACAACAGAACGAATCTCTAAACTTTCAATTGAAACTCCCACATTACCTCAGGAAGATTATTTTTTTGGTGGGAAATTCTAGAATTCCTTTAATCTCCATGTTGTCCCAATCTGCCCAAGTCTGATTGATTACGTTGCACTGGCACAATAGTGTAACGCTTTGCAGAGCTAGTGATCGGAATATCGGAGTTCAATTCCCTTCGCTGTCTGTAATGCATTTGTAAATACTCACTGTGACTATGTGAGTTTCCTGTGGGTGCTCGGGGCTCATCCACATTCCGAAAAGAAAGGTTAGGCTTATTAAGTTGTGGACATGGTATGATGGTGCTGGAAGCTTGCGGGCTGCCCACAGACAATGCATTTCACTGTATACTTCAGTATTTCAATGTACCAGTGACAAGTAAAGCTAATATATGAATAAGACTTTCCGGCCTTTCCCATTTGTAAGACATCTGATCAGCTCCTTTAGTCATTCTCAACCTTCTTTCCTGAAGAGATTGTAAACCTAACCTGTGCAATCTCTCTGTACAAATAAACCCTTTTCATTCTGTTTGATCTCTTCTCATGGCCTCTGGAGTAAACTTGCTTCAACCTGTGACAGTAGGACGTATTTAACTTGGTGAAATAACCCAAGATATTTCAACTAATCAATCAGGTACAGTACCTCCCAGAGCCAGAAGAAGGGATAGATGGGAACTAACCAGTTTTGTCGGGGTGGAAGTGTCCAGGGGCTTGAATTCCAGACTTCCTGCTGAGGGGAAGAGCATAATTACTGATCCAAAAACTGAAATATACCTCAGCAAAATAAATTCCCCTTTTCACAGATGAAGTTGCCTCCAAGCTAAATTTGGTTCAACTAACTTTTTTGAATCTCTTGATTCAAAAGAGAGGATTGACAATAAAAATGTCCTAAAGCTGCCTAGTTCCCTATGAGTTTAGCTGTGCTTCATACTTACTCCAGCTTCATTTTTGAGGTAACAACGTGTTTTATCATGACAAGCTATTCAAGGAAAGGTTGTTACCACCGGTTAGCATGCACTCAGCATAAAATGAGTCTATCATATCACTTATCAAGTGATACACCTTTGAGCAGAGCTTTCAGTTTAGGCACACTGCAAGCCAACTAAAATAGTAAATGTGCTTCTTCAAAACTAACACCCTATTAGCCTTTCTTTAAGTTTTCCTTTCTCATGGCCTTGCTCTGATTATTATTGATTATTATTGTCACATGGACCAAGTCAGGGAGCACTACAGCACAGAAGCAGGCCATTCAGTCCATCTAGTCTGTGCCGAACTGGTTTTCTGCCTCATTCCATCTACCTGCACCTGGACCATGGGCGTCCACCCCTTTCTCATTTATGCACCTATCCAAACTTCAATTTTAGATTATGAAGACACGTAGTCCTCTTTTATTGTCATTTAGTAATGCATGCATTAAGAAACGATACAATATTTCCTCCGGTGTGATATCACAAAACACAGGACAGACCGAGACTGAAAAAACTGACAAAACCACATAATTATAACATATAGTTACAACAGTGCAACAATATCATAACTTGATGAAGAAGGCCATGAGCACAGTAAAGTTCAAAGTTTCTCAAATGTCCCACATCTCATGCAGACGGGAGAAGGAAGAAAAACTCTCCCTGCCATGCCGACCACAATCCGACTCTGAGTCATCCGAAGACTTCGAGCTCTGATCAGCTCTCCGACACCGAGTACTGAGCGCCATCTCTGTCCGAATGATTCGACCTCCTTCTTGGTCGCCAAAAGCAGGCAAGGCCAGGGAATTTGAGGCCTACTCTCCGAAAGATTCCTAACCACGTAATAACGACAGCAGCGAACGAGCGTTTCAGAAATTTCTCCAGATGTTCCTCTGTGCTTTCACATTCATTCTCCATCAAATCATAATTGTCCACGGCCCCTATTTAACAGATACGATATCATTTTTCACCAGAGGGCTGCGCACATGCAGGTGCACCGCCATCTTCTCCTCCCGCAATTGAACCTCCATCTACAACATCTGCTGGCAGCTCATTCCACACTCACACCACCCTCTTAGTTCCCCCTTAGTTTCTCCTTAAATATTTTATCTTTCACACTAAAAGTTTGACTGCTAGTTCTGGTCTCACCCAACCTGATGGGGGAAACCCCGGCATTCATTCACTCCTATCTATACCCCTCATAATTGTGTATACCTCTTGTTAGGGCATTTTTGGGGTTAGGGCATATAGCAAATAACTTCAACATCTAACGTCAACATCTAACGTCAGCTACCTTTCTTCAGATCTGAATATGGACTGTAGATTAAATTTAAAATGCAGCGCTGGATAATAGGTTCCTAAAATTTGTGAACTTCAGTTAATTAGAAGACCAGACAGACTGATTTAAAATTCATTGTGTGTCTGGAGTGTGGCTGTGAAGAAAGAGTTGTAAAAGTTATATCTAAGTTAAAGGAAAGCATTGTAGATACTTGTAAATATAGAATCGTCCTTTGATCATTAGCATGTAATGTTGAGTCGAGCAGGCCTCTTCTTCTGAAATGATTTCTATATGATGACTACTGTGTCAAATAAAGTGACTACTTTATTTCTACCAGCTTCTTCTCTCCAGTTAGTTGGTTCACACAGCAACACTTCTCCTCTTGTTCTCCTGTGTTCTAGGAAATAACGCATTAACCTATTCAACCTTTCCCTTCTGGAAGCTCACATTTGTATCGCAGTATTTAAATAGAGAGAGAATAAAAAACATTTAAGATTCATCTCTAGGTCTTTATTCTTTGGAGCATAGAAGGTTGAGAGGGGACTTGATAGAGGTGTTTAAAATTATGAGGGGGAGAAAATTAAAATTATCTATATAGAGTTGACGTGGGTAGGCTTTTTCCATTGAGAGTGGGGGAGATTCAAACAAGAGGACATGAGTTGAGAGTTAAAGGGCAAAAGTTTAGGGGTAACATGAGGGGGAACTCCTTTACTCAGAGAGTGGTAGCTGTGTGGAACGAGCTTCCAGCAGAAGTGGTTGAGGCAGGTTCGATGTTGTCGCTTAAAGTTAAATTGGATAGATATATGGACAGGAAGAGAATGGAGGGTTATGGACCGAGTGCAGGTCGGTGGGACTAGGTGAGAATAAGAGTTTGGCATGGACTAGAAGGGCCAAGATGGCTTGTTTCCGTGCTGTAATTGTTATATGGTTATATCTCAGGAACAACTTGAACACTGGGCAACAGAAAGTAAAATTAGAACATCCAAAAACTGCAAATGGTGAAAATTTGAAGCAAAACAAGAAAAAACTGGAGAGAGGCATCAAGTTGGGTCGCAGCTCAAAGTTCAAAGTAAATTTATTATCGAAGTACGTATACGTCACCACATACTGCCCTGAGATTCATTTTCTTGTTGGCATTCACAGTACAACAAAGAAGTGCAATAGAATAAATGAAAAGATACAAACAAAGACTGGCAAACAAACAATCTGTAAAAGAAGATAAACTGAAATAAATAAATATAAATATATATGTGTGTGTGTGAATATTGAAAAATTGAGTTGTAGAGCCCGTGAAAGTGGACATAGATTGTGGAATCAATTTAGTGTTGAGGTGAGTGAAATTAACCGCACTAGTTCAGGAGCGTGAGGTGTAATAGCTGTGGGGAGAGAAACAAGATTAAGGTTTCAGGTTGAAAATATGTTGTCAGAAAGAGGGTGATTCTACTTGTGGGGGAACTTTAGAAATCTACAGAGACAGGTCAAGATGACAGCAAAGAGAGTGAAATGATAGCCAGAGAGTAGAGGAAGTGACCAAGAAGAAAGGCTGAGGGGAGAGCATAGAAGTTTATGAGATTATGAGAGGCATAGGTAAGGTAGACAATCAGAATCTCTTTCCCCAATGTAGAGAGGTCAAGTATTAGAGGACATACATTTAGGAAAAGAGGGGGAAAGTTTAAGGGAGATGTGATGAACAAACCCTTTTTTCACGCAGAGAGCGGTAGTGCCTGGAACAGTGAAAGCACTGAGAGTGGGGAAGCAGTGAACGTAAATCCAGTAGTGGTGTTTAAGAGGCCGTTAGACACATGAAAGAGGAATTGGTGGCATCTGGATCACGTACAAGCAGAAGAGGTTTAGTTTAATTTGGCACCTTGTTCAGTCCAGTCATATGGGCCAAAGGGCTTGTTCCCAGGCAGTGATCTATGTTCAAGATATAAATGAGCAGATCTGGAGCAGGGACAAATAATTGACAGACAAATTGAAGCCACATTTTGTGTATGATTTAATTGCCATTATGGACAAGTGGTTACAAATGACTAAGACCAGTGCTTCCTCTAAGGGCCGTGCATGTGTGCACACATACATCTTTTGCTACTAGCATACAAAGGAATTTAAACTGCGCACAAAAGTTGTCACCCTCTACCTCATTGGTATGTAAAGTTATTTTCACAATCATACACAATCACATATCCTTTTCCAGTTTCTTATGAGACAGTGTTGACAATGTGGAGTTTGTGATGATTTGCCTGTAGATTTTAGAACTGGCTTATTTATTCCTTTTTTATTGAAGATATTGTTCAGTGCGCACATGTTGTTGTCACTAGGCAAAAAATTGCACAGCACAAGATTTTTTTCACACATTGGTCATTACATATTAGGGGAATTGTTGACTGAGACTGGAAATTTCCAATTCAAAGACTTTAAAAGAGCTCAGCACTAGGAGGGATAGTGACAATATAGAGGAAGAATAACTTCTCAAGATATGAAATCAGTTTGGTGGAATTAAGAAACGTTAAGAGACAGAGAAAATTGTGGGAGGTTTACATAGTCTCCCAAACTCTCAAGATAATGGAATCATAGTAGAAGTGAGAAAATTGGAGGTGCATGAAATAGGTATAATACAATAATCATGGGAGACATTTTAATCTACATTTAGATTGAACAAACCAAATTAACAGTAACTGCGTGGAGGATGAATTCATGTTGTGTATAAGAAATAGTTTCCTAGATCAGTATGTAGAAGAACCAACGAGGGACCAGGTTTACTTTGGATCTAGTTCTGTGTGATGAGAAAATGTTAATTAATAATCTGGTAGTTAATTGGCCTTCAAAGAAGATGGATTATAATAAGATAGAATTTTCTATAAATGTTGAAAGGATGTAGTACAAACTGAAATCAGGGTCTTAAATTTAAAACAAAGGAAAGTTCAGAGGTTTGGATTGTGAGATGATTGTAGTTTGGAAATCTATGTTTAAAGGTGTGAATATACAAACCAACAGATAATACTTAAAGAATTAATGCATAGTTACATGGATGAAGTCACCGGACAAAAGTACTGGTAGTTATGAAGCGGCCTCTTTATTAGACAAAACAAGATACAGCAGGGCAGGCATCATATTGAGACCCTTTCAAAGGAAAGGTGTGCTTGGCCCAGCCCTGTGCATCATTTTATGTGCTAAAGATCATTCAGGACAATTCAAACAAATCCATATTTACAAAGTTCCTTTGAAATACACACCCTTTTCAAATGTCCCTCCTTTGTACCCATACTACAGACACTCAAGTACACAAAAATAATGTTACTAAATCAGTGTTGTCCACCCACTGTTCAGAGTTACATTTCAGATTTAATCTTCATTGCATATGCAGATCTGAAGTTTGGTCACTGAAGTAACACATTTCAGGTTGGCGCCCACTTTGTGATGTGTATGCTGCTGCCCTTGTCATAGAGTCTTAGAGCATTACAGCACAGAAACAGACCCTTCGGTCCATTTAGTCTGTACCGACCTGGCCTTCTGCCCAGTCCCATCTCCCAGTACCCAGATCATATCCCTCTATATCCCCCTCATCCATGTACAGTACTTACCCAAACTTAGTCATAGTCATACTTTATTGATCCCGAGGGAAATTGGTTTTTGTTACAGTTGCACCATAAATAATTAGATAGTAATAAAACCACAAATAATTAAATAGTAATATTTAAATTATGCCAGGAAATAAGTCCAGGACCAGCCTATTGGCTCAGGGTGTCTGACCCTCCAAGGGAGGAGTTGTAAAATTTGATGGCCACAGGCAGGAATGACTTCCTATGATGCTCAGTTTTGCATCTCGGTGGAATGAGTCTCTGGCTGAATGTACTCCTGTGCCCAACCAGTCCGTTATGTAGTGGATGGGAGACATTGTCCAAGATGGCATGCAACTTGGACAGCATCCTCTTTTCAGACACCACCGTGAAAGAGTCCAGTTCCATCCCCACAACATCACTGGCCTTACGAATGAGTTTGTTGATTCTGTTGGTGTCTGCTGCCCTTCTTTTAAACATTGCAATTGAAACCACATCTACTACTTCAAATCAATATTCACTTTATGTCTTAACCTCAAAACACCCTAACAGCTTACATTAATTATATACCCCTTTAAAGACCAGAAGAACATACGGCACAATAGCATAATTAAGCCATTCAGCCCATCAGGTATGCTCTGCTATTCCATCACGGTTAAGTTATATCCCTTTCAACCCCGTTCTCCTGCCTTCTCCCCATGACCTTTGATGTCCGGACTAATCATCCTCTCCAAATCTACTCTTTTTAGGCCTTTCAATATTCAATACGTTTCAATGAGATCCTCCATCATTCATCTAAACTCGAGTGAGTACAGGCACAGAACCATCAAATGCTCCTCATATGTTAACCCTTTCATTCCCAGGATTATTCTCTGGACATTCTCCAATGCCAGCACTAAGCACAAGTCTACAAAAGGAAGAGGTAGTGATTCAAAGTGAATGACACACAATCTGCTGGGGGAGTTCAATGGGTCGAGAAGCATTGGGAGTGGATAGAAATTGTCGATCAACATTTTGGGTCACAATCTGCATCAGAACTGCTAGTATTAGGTCAAAAGAAAAAGCCTATAGTGTTGTCAAAAAAAAATCCCAAGTATTGGAAAACTTTCAAACTTTGGGCCCACAGCATTCTCAACAGGGAGGGTGAACAGTGAAATCATGTTATATATTGGTACCAATGACAAAGGTAGGAAAAGGGAAGAGGCCATGAAAAGACAATATAGAGAGTTAAGTAGAAAGCTGAAAGGCAGGACCTCAAAGGAGGTAATCGCTTACTGTCTGTGCCACGCACTAGTGAGGGTAAGAATAGGATGATTTGCAGATGAATGCGTGGCTGAGGAATTGTTGCAGGGGACATGGTTTCAGATTTCTGGATCACTGGGATCTCTTCTGGGGAAGGTATGAGATGTACAAAAAGGACAGATTACACCTGAACCTGAGGGAGACCAATATCCTTGTGGGCAGGTTTGCTGGAGCTGTTGGGGAGGGTTTAAACTAATTTCACAGGGGAATGGGAACTGGAATGATAGGACTGAGGATGGGACAGTTGGTATATAAGTAGATGCAGTGTGTAGTGAGACTGTGAGGAAGGACAGGCAGATGATAGGGCAAAACTGCAGTTAGTGGGATAAGATGACGTGTCACTAGGGGTAAAACAGAAAAAGGTGAATATTGAATGTTGAATTATACTCCATTGTTCAGACCACATGGAGTATTGTGAGCAAGTTTGGGCCTCTTATCTAGAAAGAGAATTGCTGGCATTACAGAAAGACCAGAGAACTTTCACAAGAATGGTTTTGAGAATGGAAATGTTAACATATGAGGAGCATTTGATTGCTCTGGGCCTGTACTCACTGGAGTTTAGAAAAACGAGGGGAATTTCACTGAAACCTATTGAATACTGAAAGGTCTAGGTAGTGTGGATGGGAAGAGGATTTTTCTACAGTGGGGAGTCTTGGACCAGAGGACATAACCTCCGAATACAAGGATGTCTGTTTAGAATATAAATGTGGAGGAATTTATTTTGCTAAAGGGTTGTTAATCTTTGAAATTCATTGCCATAGATGTCAGAGGAGGCCAAGACATTAGCTATATTTAAAGAACAGGTCGATAGGCTCTTGATTAGTCTGGGAGATAAAGGTTATGGGGAGAAGGCAGGAGAATGAGAGTGATAATGCATCAGCCATGATGGAATAGCAGAGCACACTAGATGGAGCGAATAACCTAACTGTGCTCCAACGTCTTATGGTCTTGTAGTTTAAAGTTCAGCAAAGTTGGTATAAGAAGTTACCAACTTCTTATACCAACTAAGGAAAGGAGTGGTAATATAGATACATCGGAGTAAGATGGTGAACAATATACGAAGTCTGGAAAAGGATCAATAAACATGTAAAAGAGAAAGGATTTGCAAAAGTTTGGTTATTTAATGAGATTGAAATGATTTTGTGCTCAGAAGGGCTTCAAATGTAATTTAACTAAAAGGGAATGGCAGAGAAATTAAATATTTCATTTCTATCTTTGTGGAAAATGGTAAAAGAAACATGCCAGAAATACGATACTGAAATAGGTTAAAATTGAATGAAGCACCTAAAGAAATTAGCATTAATTGTTGGGTGAAGCTAGAACTAGAACTTAAGGTAAAAGGCAAAATATTTAAGGGGAACCTGAGGGAGATCTTCTTCACTCAGAGGGTGATGTGAATGTGAAAGTGGTGGATATTGGTTCAATTGCAACATTTAAGACTAATTTGCATAGGTACGGGAATGAAGGGTTATGGAGAACTATAGTCCAGGCGTAGGTCAATGGGACTACCAGGCAGAATAACAGTTTGGCACAGACTAGTTGGGCTGAAGGGCCTGTTTCTGTTCCTTTGTGCTCTATGACTCCATGATCGAGAAATGGCAAATACCAGGAATCAAATTATTTCAAAGGGATGGCAATGACCATAGTGGATGTACTAGACAATCAGGTTCCAAAGAATTCCAAGGATTCTAGTATGGTCTCCACACTCCGATAGATAGCCAATATGCCTGTTATTTGAGAAAGGAGGGAGAAAGTAACGTGAACTGCAGATCAACTGGACTTGGTGCTAGAGTGCAGAGGACATACTATTATAAACTACTGTTCGGGAAATGGTACCAGGATATTCAGAAGATGGTGACAGAACTTAGCAGTATCACTATGGATTCATGAAAGTGCAGTCATATTTGACAAATCTGATTTTTGAACTTTTTCAAGTGGTAACAAGCAAACTACACCCAGTATTATTATGAATATCCTGTACCTAATAAAGTGGACACTAAGTATATGTTTGTTGTCTTCTGCTGCTGTAGCCCATCCACTTCAAAGTTCAACATGTGCATTCAAAGATGCTCTTCTGCACAACCCCGGTGTCAACATCTCTGAAGATCTATCCTAGGCCCATTGATGCAATTACAAAGCAGGCACAACAGCGGCTATGTCTCAACAAACAACAGAATCAACAAACTCATTTGTAAGGCCAGTGATGTTGTGGGGACGGAACTGGACTCTCTCACGGTGGTGTCTGAAAAAAGGATGCTGTCCAAGTTGTATGCCATCTTGGACAATGTCTCCCATCCACTGCATAATGTACTGGCTGGGCACAGGAGTACATTCAGCCAGAGACTCATTCCACCGAGATGCAACACAGAGTGTCATAGGAAGTCATTCCTGCCTGTGGCCATCAAACTTTACAACTCCTCCCTTGGAGGGTCAGACACCCTGAGCCAATAGGCTGGCCCTGGACTTATTTCCTGGCATAATTTACATATTACTATTTAATTATTTATGGTTTTATTACTATTTAATTATTTATGGTGCAACTGTAATGAAAACCAATTTCCCCCGGGATCAATAAAGTATGACTATGACTATTAGGAGTCTGAGGAGATTGAGTAAAGACTGTTGCAAATTGCTACAAATGTACCATGGAGAGAGAGCATTCTAACTGGTTGCGTCACCATCCCGTGTGTTGGGGACTATGCGGGATCAGAAAAAGCTGCAGAAAGTTGAAAACTCAGGAAGCTCTGTCTTGGGTATTAGACTCCTCTGCATCGAGGGCACTTTCAAAAGGTGATGCCTCAGAAATTGACGTCCATCAAGGACCCCCATCACCCAGGACATGTCCGCTTCTCGTTGCAGCCATCAAGGACGACGTACAGGGAGCCTGAAGACACATTCAACATTTCAGGACCAGTTTCTTCCCCTCCGCCATCAGATTTCTGAATGGACAATAAACCCATGTACACGACCTCACAAATTTTTTTTGCTCTCCTTATACACTATTTATTTAATCTTTTAAAAATACTGTAAATATTTATTTTTATAACTTAATTTTTGATTATTATGTATTTCAATATTTTGCTGCTGCAAAACAAACCTCATGACAGAGATATTAAACCTGATTCTGATTCTGACTGGCGGGGTGCCACAAGATTAAGTGTTGGGGTTCCAGCTTTTCACAATTTACAGTATAATAATGATTTTGATGAGGGGACTAAGTCAAATATATTCATATTTGCAGGTGATACAAGTTTGTAGCTGATGGTGGCAGGTCAGGGTTGAAGTAGTTTAGGGGGATATAGAGAGGTTAAGCAAATGGGCAAGGACGTGATGGATAGATTACCATGTGGAAAAATAACCAGTTCGGTAGGAAAAGAAAAATTGAAATTCAGAGAATATCTTTAAAAGGTTTAAGGTTGAAAAGTATTGGTATTCAGAGCGA
The DNA here is from genome assembly GCF_963921235.1 of Mobula hypostoma. NCBI lineage: Eukaryota > Metazoa > Chordata > Chondrichthyes > Myliobatiformes > Myliobatidae > Mobula > Mobula hypostoma. The sequence continues at coordinate 99,956,619 of NC_086108.1, forward strand.
CTGGTATGTCCTCGTAAATGAATCACTAGAAATCCATTTGTAGGTGCAGTAAGCAATTAGGAAGGCAAATAGTGTGTTGGCCTTTATTGCAATGGGATTTGAATACAAGAGTAGTGATGTCTTGTGCCAATTAAATAAAGCTCTGATGAGATTGCATCTGGAATATTGTGTACAAATCTGGCCTCCCAGTGTAAGGAATGATATCCTTGCAATAGAGGGAGTGCAGTAAAGGTTCGTTAGAAAGATCCCTGGGATAGCGGGCACTGTTCAACGAGGAAAGATTCAGCAGATTCAGCCTATTATACTCTCTTGAGTTCAGAGGAAAGACAGGTCATCTCTTTGAAACACGTAATATTCGTTCAGGGCTTGACCCTATTATCAATCTGTATTTCTCAATGCTGTCCTTTACATTAGCCCACCATTGAGACATGGACAGTGTTAGCAAAGACAGAATCTGTCAGCCATCCCTTGGGAACATGTTGAAAAAATACTTCAAGGGAATTCAAAAAATTCCTGGGGAAGGAAATGAATCTCAAAATTAGTATATGGTGTCGTACACTCACTGGTCACTTTAATACCTATATAGCTGTGCATTAATGCAAATATCTAATCAGTCAATCATGTGGCAAAAACTCAATGTATAAAAGCATGCTGACATGGTCAAGCGATTCAGTTGATGTTCAAATTACGGAAGTAATGTGATCTAAATGTCTTTAACTGTGGAATAATTGTTGGTGCCAGATTGGATGATTTGAGTATCTCAGAAACTACTGATTTCCCGGGATTTTCACATGCACCAGTCTCTAGAGCTTACAAAGAACACTGCAAAAAACAAAAAGCCTTCTCTGAGTGCCCGGTCTGTGGGTGAAAATGCCTTGTTAATGAGAGAGGTCAGAGAAGAATGGCCAGATTAACTCAAATAAACATGCCTTACAACAGTGAGGTGCAGAAGAGCACATTTGAATGCACAACACATCAAACCCTAAGGTGGATGGGCTACAAAAACAGAAAACCATGAACATAAACTTAGTGGCCATTTTATTAGGTAAAGCAGAAACCTAATCAAGTGGCCACCGAGTATATTTGTTCAGTGTTGATGCCATTGGCAATCCATATTTCTCCATGCTCTGGTTTTACCTTAGCCCATTCCTGGTGCTTGGCCAGTATTATACTTTATATTCTATTGTCGCCAAACAATTGATACTCGAGCATACAATCATCACAGCAATATTTGATTCTGCACTTCATGCTCCCTGGAGTACAAATCAATAGTGAATATTAAAAATTTAAATTATAAATTATATAGAAACATAGAAAATAGGTGCAGGAATAGGCCATTCAGCCCTTCGAACCTGCACCGCCATTCGGTATGATCATGGCTGATCATCCAACTCAGAACCCTGTACCAGCCTTCCCTCCATACCCCGATCCCTTTAGCCACAAGGGCCATATAAATAGAAAATAGAAAAGATAGTGCAAAAAAACCGAGAGGCAGGTCTGGATATTTGGAGGGTGTGGCCCAGATCCGGTTCAGGATCTGTTCAGCAGTCTTATCACAGTTGGAAAGAAGCTGATCCCATTTCTGGCCATACGAGTCTTCAAGCTCCTGAGCCTTCTCCCGGAGGGAAGAGGGACGAAAAGTGTGTTGGCTGGGTGGGTCATGTCCTTGATTATCCTAGCAGCACTGCTCCAACAGCGTGCGGTGTAAAGTGAGTCCAAGGATGGAAGATTGGTTTGTGTGATGTGCTGGGCTGTGTTCATGGTCTTCTGGGCATTTCAAACCCAGAATCTGTTGGCTATACCAAGATCCCATTGGGAAGATCATGAAAAAAATTTCAAGGAATTTCAGAAGTTTCCTTGGGAAGAAAATTAATCTCAGAGTAGTATATGGTTTCATCTATGTTGATAATGAATATATGTGGAACTTTTATAAGGTGCTGCCTCAAAATGTGCTGTGTAGACACTTTCATGGTGCTGACCTCCATGACAGTGACCTGATGACGACAGATCGACAAGTTACAACAGCTTTTTCTCTTAAGTTAAAGCAGCTTTGGAAGTTCCATGTCCTGGAAACTGGTTTAATCACCTGTTAAAGGTCACACCTGCCAATCTACATTGGTCAACTCTCTCCATGACCACTAGATGGGGTTACCCACGAGGTACAATCTTGCAATCTGTGTAGATAACACTGAGTGTCAAGTTGCCTCCAGCCTCTTTCAACTTGACAGGTTGACCTGTGGTTTGGTTGCTAAGGGTGGTGCTTAAAATAAAAAGGCAGAAGCCTGGTGCTTAAAAAAAAATTGGCATCTTCTGTAAACAAAGAACTGGTTCAAATTTGCAGAGCTGGCAAAAGAAGTGCTTTGTAGCAGCAATTATGGTTTGAGCTAGTTGTCTCTGTGAACCATTCTATTAATAACCATCACCCATCCCTAAAATTCCTCCGGCTCCTTTAAACCTATCCAGGCTGTACTCTGGTGCCAAGGATATGGGATTCTTTTTATTGTCTTTCCTTGGCTGCCATTCTTCTCAGACAAATCCTTCAGTGAAGCTCACTAGATGGCTCTTACATCTCTTAGGCAAAGGAATCCAAATCAATTCCTCCTCCAGGAACAGTGTGAGGATTCCAGATTTACAATTCCTCTACGTCCAAGAGCCTGCCAGCCATCAATGAAGCAGGATGATCTGTTAAATCAAGAAGGAAAGAGAAGATGACCATGCCTTCGATCCAATTAGCACTTTTCAACCAGCGCTTGAATAGAATCAGAATCCAAATCAGGGTTACAATTACCAGAAGACCATAAAATATAGGAACAGAATTAGACCATTTCTTACAACACACATAAAAGTTGCTGGCGAACGCAGCAGGCCAGGCAGCATCTCTAGGAAGAGGTACAGTCGACGTTTCGGGCCGAGACCCTTCGTCAGGACTAACTGAAAGAAGAGCTAGTAAGAGATTTGAAAGTGGGAGGGGGAGGGGAGATCCGAAATGATAGGAGAAGACAGGAGGGAGAGGGATGGAGCCAAGAGCTGGACAGGTGATTGGCAAAAGGGATATGAGAGGATCATGGGACAGGAGGCCTAGGGAGAAAGAAAGGGGGAGGGGGGAAAAAAGTCCAGAGGATGGGCAAGGGGTATAGTGAGAGGGACAGAGGGAGAAAAAGGAGAGAGAGAAAAAGAATATATATCCAGACGGAATTCATGCCATCAGGTGTTAGGCCATTTCTTACTTCAGTGGTAGGCAAGTTGTTGGAGAAGATCATGACAGGCAGGAGTTATGAGCATTTGGAGAGGTATAATTTGATTAGGGATAGTCAGCATGGCTTTATCAAGGGCAGGCCGTGCCTTACAAGCCTGATTGAATTCTTTGAGGATGTAACAAAACACATTGATGAAGGTAGAGGAGTGGATGTAGTGTAAATGGATTTCAGTAAGGCATTTGATAAGGTTTCCCAGGCAAGGCTTGTTCAGAAAGTAAGAAGGCATGGGATCCAAGGAGACCTTACTTTGTGGATCCAGAACTGGCTTGCCCACAGAAGGCAAAGAGTGGTTGTAGACGGGTCATATTCGGCATGGAGGTCAGTGACCAGTGATGTTCCACAGCGATCTGTTCTGGGACTTCTCCTCCTTGTGTTTTTTATAAATGACCTGGATGAAGAAGTGGAAGGGTGGGTTAGTAAGTTTGCTGATGACACAAAAGGTGGGGGTGTTGTGGATAGTCTGAAGGGGTGTTAGAGTTTACAGCGGGACATCGATAGGATGCAGATCTTGGCTGAGAAGTGACAGATGGAGATCAATCCAGATAATCAGAATCCGGTTTATTATCACCAGCACGTGTCGTGAAATTTGTTAACTTAGCAGCAGCAGTTCAATGCAATACATAATATAGAAGAAAACATATTATAATAAATAAGTAAGTAAATCAGTTATAGTATTTGTATATTGTATAGATTGAAAATTGTGCAGAAACAGAAATAATGTATTTTTAAAAAGTGAGGTAGTGTTCACGGGTACAATGTTCATTTAGGAATCAGGTGGCAGAGGAGAAGAAGCTGTTCCTGAGTGTGTACCTTCAGGCTTCTGTACCTCCAGCCTGATGGTAACAGTGAGAAAAGGGTATGTCCTGGGCAATGGGAGTCATTAACGATGGATGCTGCGTTTCTGAGACTCTGCTCCTTGAGTATGTCCTGGGTACTTTGTAGGCTAGTACCCAACCAAGATAGAGCCAACTAAATTTACAACCGTCTGCGTCTTCTTTCAGTCCTGTGCAGTAGCGCCACCTCCATACCAGACAGTGATGCAGCCCATCTGAATGCTCTCCACAGTACATCTATAGAACTGGGAAGTGGTTCATTTTGGAAGGTCAAATTTGAAGACAAAATACGGTAAGACTCTTGGCAGTGTAGAGGATCAGAGAGATCTTGGTGTCCGTCTCTATAGAACACTCAAAGCTGCTGTGCAGGTTGATAGTGTTGTTAAGAAGGCATATGGTGTGTCGGCCTTCAGCAACCATGGGATTGAGTTCAAGAGCCGTGCGGTAAAGTTACATTTATATAAGATCTTAGTTAGACCCCACTTGGAGTACTGTGTTCAGTTCTGGTCACCACAATACACTCTCTCGAGTGCAGAAGAAGTTTACAAGGACGTTGCCTGGATTGGAGAGCATGCCCTATAGAATAGGTTGAGTGAACTTGGCCTTTTCTCCTTGAAGTGACAGAGGATGAGAGGGGACCTGATAGAGGCATTGATGAGAGGTATTGATCATGTGGACAGCCAGAGGCTTTTTCCTGGGGCTGAAATGACTAACGTGAGGGGGGCATCATTTTAAGGTACTTAGAAGTAGGTATATAGTGGATGTCAGGTTTGAGTTTTTCACACAGAGAGCGGTGGGTGTGTGGAATGTACTGCCAGTGATGGTGGTAGAGCCAGATACAATAGGGTCTTTTAAGAAACCCTTACATAGGTACACATGGAGCTTACAAAAATAGAGGGCTATGCAGTAGGGAAACTCTAAGCAGTTTCTAGAGTAGGTTATATGGTCGAAACAATATTGTGGGCCGAAGGGCCTGTAATGTGCTGTGGATTTCTATGTTTTATGTTCATTTGGCCCAATGAGTCTGCTCTACCATTTCATTCATGGCTGATCCAGTTTACCTCTCAGCCTCAATCTCCTGCCTTCTCCCTGTAATCCTTCATGCCTTGACCAATCAATAATCTATCAACCTCTGCCTTAAATATACATAAGGACTTGGCCTTCACAGCTGCCTGTGGCAACAAATGACTAACCTATATTGTGAAATTTGTTGCTTTGGAAAAGCAGTACAGTGCAATACATAAAATATACCAGAAACTAAATAAGAAATATATATTAAAATAATTAAGTAGTGCAAAAAGTGAGTAAAAATAGTGAGTTATTATTCATGGGTTCATTGATCATTCTGAAATCTGACAGTGGTCGGGAAGAAACTGTTTCTGAAAAGTCGAATGTGTCTTCAGGCTCCTGTGCCTCCTCCCAAATGGTATAACGAGATGGTTCTTACCTTAGATAAGATGAACTGTTATTTTGCACCTTCCCCCTCACTTGGTTTCACCTATCACCTGCCAACTAGTAGTCTCAACATACCTTCCCCACTTTCTTATTCTGGCTTCTTCCTGCTTCCTTTCCAGTCCTGATAAAGCATCTCAGGCTGAAATGTGGACTGTCTGTACCTCTCCATAGATGCTGCCTGATCTGCTGTGTATCTCCTGCATTTGAGGTGTGTGACTTATTACATTGCTGCTTGAAGAAGTTTGCAGTGCAGATGAATTCTGAAGAAACCACCCAGAGAAGCTGTACTTGCGTGTCCTACTGACAACAGGGCCCAGACTAAAATCATAAACACAAGAGATTCTGTGGGTGCTGGAAATTCAGAGCAACATACTGAAGGAACTCAGCAGGTTCTGATGAAGGATCTCAGCTCAAATCATCAACTGTTCATTCGCTACCATAGATCCTGCCTGACCTGTTGATTTCTTCCAGACAACGATCAGAGGCACCTTAAATTCAAAGTGCAAAGTAAATTTATTATCAAAGTACAGACATGTCACCATATACAAACCCTGAGATTCATTTTCTTGCAGTCATACTCAATAAATCTAGACTAACGTAATAAACAGTACAGGATCCTCCCAGGAGGGGGGAGAAGATGGCGGCGCGATGCAGCGCGTGCGACCTCTCCGGTGAATGATATCTGTAATCTGTCAAATAGGGGACCGTGCACAATTCTGATTTGATGGAGATGGACGTGACAGTATGGAGGAACATCTGGAAAACTTCTGAAATGCCCGCTTCGCTGCCGCTGCTATTGTGTGGTAACCGGAATCTCCGGAGCTGAAGGCCCCGAAATCCTTGGCTTTGCTTGTTTCAGCGGTCAGAGCGAGGTTGAAGGCGCTCGGCAGAGGATGGCGCTCGGGGGGCTGTATCGGAGGGGCTGGTCGGAAGCTCGGAGTTTTCGGACGGATGGACTCAGTGTCGGCTGTGGTCGGCTGCTTCCAAGGCATTGGCAAGCTGACGGTGCCTGGAGGTTTATGGCAGGGGGTTTCCCCCTTTTACCGCTGCTATCGGGGACTCGGGAGTCGATCGACTTGGGGACTTTTGAGACTTTTTTTTCCTGAGCCCATGGTCTGTTCTTCATCAAATTATGGTATTGATTTGAATTGGTGTAACTATATGCTATAATTATGTGGTTCTGTCAGTGTTAGTCTTTGGTCTGTACTGCTTTCTGTGATATCACTCTGGAGAAACATTGTATCATTTCTTAATGCCTGTATGCATTTCTAAATGACAATAAAAGAGGACTGAGTGTTCTCATACTCTAATCAATGAAATACCACAACAACTTGGGAGCTCAACCAGTGTTCCAAAGACAAAAAACTGCAAATACAAGAAGAAAAAATATAATAATAATAAATAAATTAGGAATAAATATTGAGGACGTGAGATGAAGAGTCCTTGAAAGTGAATCTAGTCATAGTCATAGTCATACTTTATTGATCCCGGGGAAAACTGGTTTTCATTACAGTTGCACCATAAATAATAAATAGTAATAGTACCATAAATAGTTAAATAGTAATATGTAAATTATGCCAGTAAATTATGAAATGTGTCCAGGACCAGCCTATTGGCTCAGGGTTTCTGACCCTCCAAGGGAGGAGTTATAAAGTTTGATGGCCACAGGCAGGAATGACTTCCTATGATGCTCTGTGTTGCATCTCGGTGGAATGAGTCTCTGGCTGAATGTACTCCTGTGCCCAACCAGTACATTATGTAGTGGATGGGAGACATTGACCAAGATGGCAAGCAACTTAGACAGCATCCTCTTTTCAGACACCACAGTGAGAGAGTCCAGTTCCATCCCCACAACATCACTGGCCTTACGAATGAGTTTGTTGATTCTGTTGGTGTCTGCTACCCTCAGCCTGCTGCCCCAGCACACAACAGCAAACATGATAGCACTGGCCACCACAGACTCATAGAACATCCTCAGCATCGTCTGGTAGATGTTAAATGACCTCAGTCTCCTCAGGAAATAGAGACGGCTCTGACCCTTCTTGTAGACAGCCTCAGTGTTCTTAGACCAGTCCAATTTATTGTCAATTCGTATCCCTAGGTATTTGTAATCCTCCACCATGTCCACACTGACCCCCTGGATGGAAACAGGGGTCACCGGTACCTTAGCTCTCTTCAGGACTACCACCAGCTCCTTGGTCTTTTTCACATTAAGCTGCAGATAATTCTGCTCACACCATGTGACAAAGTTTCCTACCGTAGCCCTGTACTCAACCTCATCTCCCTTGCTGATGCATCCAACTATGGCAGAGTCATCCGAAAACTTCTGAAGATGACAAGACTCTGTGCAGTAGTTGAAGTCCAAGGTGTAAATGGTGAAGAGAAAGGGAGACAAGACAGTCCCCTGTGGAGCCCCAGTGCTGCTGATCATTCTGTCGGACACACAATGTTGCAAGCACACGTACTGTGATCTGCCAGTCAGGTAATCAAGAATCCATGATACCAGGGAAGCATCCACCTGCATCGCTGTCAGCTTCTCCCCCAGCAGAGCAGGGCGGTTGGTGTTGAACGCACTGGTGGGAGAATTTCATCGTTTGGGCAAGTGAAGATGAGTGAAGTTATCCCGACTGGTTAAAGAGCCTGATGGCTGAAGGGTGGTAACTGCTCCTGAACCTGCTGGTGTGTGTCCTGAGGCTCCTGTACCTTTTTCTTGGTGACAGCAGCAAGAAGAGAGAACGCTCTGTGTGATGGGTGTCCCTGATGACGGATGATGCTTCCCTGTGACAATGTTTCTGTCTTTTGGCTAATATCAATTAATGGAACATTCTCAAGCACGCACTTGAAGCGTGCCATTTTCAAGTCTGTACCTGAGTACAAGAAGCTGCAGAGAATTGTGGATGCAGCTCAGCACATCACCGAAACTAGCCTCCCCTCCATGGACTTCTCATTGCTTCAGACCCTACAGCCAGACCCCTACCTAACCCAGCCATTCTCACTTCTCCCACCCTCTCATCAGGTAGATGATACAAAATCCTGAAAGCACATACTGCCAAGCTCAAGGACAGCTTCTACCCTGCTGTCATAAGACAATTATGTAGTTTCTTAGAACAATAAGTTGGACTATTGATCTCACAATCTACCTTGTTACGATCTGGCAACATCAACTTTATTCCTCTCCATAGATGCTGCCTTACCTGCTGTGTTCATCAACATTTCATGTATGATACTGTAGATTTCCAACACCTACAGAATCTCTTATATTTATGATCTTGTACCATGTTGTTTACTGTGATGCACTTTCTCTGCACCTGTTATACTTCATTCTGCATCGTTATTCTTTAACCTTGCTCTACCTCAGGGCAGTGTGTAATGATCTGATCTGTATGGAAGGTAAGGAAGAAAGCTTTTCCGTGTGTCTCGATGGCTGTGACAATAATAAACCAATTCCATTTCCAAGTCCCTGTCTGAGAGCCCCATATATCAAAGTCACCATGGTTTCCTTAAGGGAAAATCGTGCCTGATGAACCTGTTGGAATTCTTTGAGGAGATTACAAGTAGGATAGATAAAGAGGATGCAGTGGATGTTGTACATTTGGATTTTCAGAAGGCCTTTGACAAGAAGCCAAACATGAGGCTGCTTACCAGGTTAAGAGCCAGTGGTATTACAGGAAAGTTCCCAGCACAGCTAGATCATTGGCTGATTGGCAGGAGGCAGCGAGTGGAAATAGAAGGATCCTTTTCTGGTTGGCTGCCAGTAACTAGCGGTGTTTCACAGGGGTCAGTGTTGGGACAGCTTCTTTTTATGCTGTATATAAATGACTTAGATGATGTCATAGATGGCTTTGTTTCCAAGCTTACAGATGATATGAAGATTGGTGGAGGGGCAGATGGTGTCGAGGACACTGGTGAGTTGCAGATGGACTTAGACAGATTAGGAGAATGGGCAAGAGGGTGGCAAATGAAATACAGTGTTGCAAAATGCACAGTCTTGCACTTTGGTCGAAGAAGTAAATGTGTCGACTATTTTCTAAATGAAGAGAAAATACAAAAATCTGAGATGCAAGGGACTTGAGATTCCTCGTGCAGAACACCCTGGTTAACTTGCAGGTTGAGTCGGTGGTGAGGAAGTCAAATGCAATGTTAGTATTCATTTCAAGAGGTTTGGAATATAATAGCAGGGATGCGATGCTGAGGGTTTATAAGGAGCTGTTGTGGCCTGACCTTGAGTATCGTGAATAGCTTTGGTCTCCTTATTTTAGAAATGATGTGCTGGCATTGGAGAGGGTTCAGAGGAGGTTCACGAGGATGATTCTGGGAATCACAGGTTATCATATGCGGGACGTTTGGTAGCTCTGGGTCTGTACTCACTGGAATTTAGGAGGATGAGGAGTGGTCTTGTTGAAGCCTTTTGAATATTGAATGGCCTAGACAGAGTAGATCTGGAAAGGGTATTTCCCATGGTGGGGGAATGTCTGGGGCAAGAGGGCGTAGCCTCAGGATAAGAGGGGTGTCCATTTAAAGCAGATATGTGGAGAAATTTCTTGAGCCGTTGATGGTTAAGTTGTGGAATTTGTTACCACAGGCAATTGTGAAGGCAGGTTGTTAGGTGTATTTAAGGCAAAGATTGATAGGTCTTTGATTGGCCACCGCATCAAATGTTACAGGGGGAACCTGGGGAGTGGGGCGGAAGAGGGATAAAGACAGGATCAGTCATAATTGAATGTGGAGCAGACACGATTGGCCAAATGGCCTAAATCTGCTCCTATATCTTATGGTTTTATGGTCTATATCCATTTCCAATATACTGAGCAACACACACACAAAATACTGGAGGAACTCTGCAAGTCAGGTAGCACCTATAGAAGGGAATAAACATTCAACATTTCGGGCCGAGACCCTTCATCAGGACTGTAAGGGAAGGGGGGATGATGCCAGAATAAGAAGGTGGTGGGAGGGGAAGGAGTTCAAGCAAGAAGGTGATAGGTGAAGCCAGGTGGCTGGAAGAGGGTGGGGAGAAGTAAGAAGCTAGGAGGTGATAGGTGGAAAAGGTAAAGGGCTTAAGATGAGGGAATCTAATAGGAGGGGAGATTGGATGATGGGAAAAAGGGAAGGAGGAGGGGCGCCCAGCACTGATCAAGACAATTGCTTTAGTTTTTTTTGCTTTGAGAACACAAAAAAGTTTCTCCAGCATTGTCCAAAGCTAACAACCGTTGATTTGTTCAGGTCAGTGATCAAAATCTGGTACATTCCTGCACTTGATGCTGCTTGCTCATTCTTGTGTGTGTGTGTGTGTGTGCGTGTACACACACACACACACACACACACACACACACACACACACTCACACACACACACAACCAGTCAGTGTGCCGTCAGCCTATGCTTTTCATTTACATCATTCCACTCCTCAAAGAATATGTTTGCTAAAGGCTGCAGCAGGGTTGGCAACCCTTCAAGACAGGCCTGAAGCCTCCAAGGATTGAAGATTAAACTCTTGTACACAGCCAGCCACCCAGAAGACCACAGGAACTTTCAACACAGTAATTATTTAATTTTGGGAAGTATTGGAAATGGGAGTAAAAAAAAATTCTCTTGGATTCTCTGGGTCTTGGAGAAGGCCCAGAGAAGGTTCTCGAGAATGATCCTGGGAACAAAGGGGTTAATGTATGATGGCGATGAGTCTGTATGTTTCCTGTAGGGGTGGAGTCCAGGATCAGAGGGCACAGCCTCAGAATGAAAGGACATCCCTTTAGAACAGAGAAGAGGAGGAATTTCTTTAGCCAGAGCATGGTGAATCTCTGGAATTCATGGCAACAGATGACCGTGAAAGCCAAGTCATTGGATACATTTAAAATGGAGATTGATAGGTTCTTGATTAGTAAGGATGTCAAAGGTTACGGGGAGAAGACAGGAGAGTGGGGTTGATAGGGTTAATAAGTCAGCCATGATGGCATGGCAGAGGAGACTCAATAGGCTGAATGGCCTGATTCTGCTCCTATATCTGATGGTGTTATGGTCATATGGGTGTAGGGAGGTTAGGGGTGACACTCAGCCACAGTCCAATGTCCCAAGACTGAATGTTAGCGGAAGCAGGTTGATATAAATGGACTGATGAACATACCTATTAGGAGCAGGAGTAGGCATTAATGCTTTTCCACTATTTAATAAGATCATATTTAACCTGATCATTTCTTTATGCTTTACCATCAATATGCAGTGGCCTTTCACCCCCTTGTTTATCTGACATCTATATATCCTTGCCTTAAAAATACTCAGAGACTCTCTTCTACTGTCCTCCAATTTCAAAGATTCTGGGAGACAAAAATCACCACATCTCTGAATTAAATGGACAGCCTCTTAACTTTTAAACTGTAATCCTTAGTTCAAGACTGTAACCCTTAGCTTAGGAGCTTGAGGAGATTTTGATATGTCAGCAAAGACTCTCGCAAGTTTCTACAGATGTACTGTGGAGGGCATTCTGACTTATTGCAACACTATCTGGTAAGGAGGTGCCACTAAACAGGATCGAAAAAAGCTACAGAGGGCTGTAACCTCAGCCATCTCCATCATGGACACTATCCTCCCCACCAATGAGGACATCCTCAAAAAGTGATGCCTTAAAACGGTGGCATCTGTCATTAAGGACCTCCATCACCCAGGACATGCCTCTTCGCATTCCTACCATTGAATTTTTTCTAAAATGCTGCTAATCTATATGCCTTTACCACCACCCCTGGCACTCTCCACTCTGTAAAGAACTACCTCTGACATCTCCCCTCTACTTTCCTCCAATCACCTTAAAATTGAATTAATGTATTAGCCATTTCTGCCCTGGGAAAAAGATCTCTGGTTATCCAGTCAATCTATACATTTTATCATCTTGTACACCTCTACACATCTATCAAGTCACCTCTCATCCTCCTTTACTCCAAAAAGAAAAGCCCTAGCTCGCTCAACCTTTCTTCATAAGGCATGCCCTCTAATCCAGGCAGCTTCCTGAAGATGGATCTCAGCCCGAAAAGTTGGCCATTTATTTTATTCCATAGGCGCTGCCTGACCTGAGTTCCTCCAGCATTTTGTGTGTGTAACTTTGGATTTCCAGCGTCTGTAGACTTTCTCCTGTTTATGATGAGCACCTTGGTAAATCTCCTCTGCACCCTCTCTAAAGTTTCCACTTACTTCTTATAATGAGGTAATCAGAACTGGGCACAACATTCCAAGTGTGGTCTAACCAGGATTTTATAGAGTTGCAACTTTGCTCGACATAACTCTCCTCCACCTTCTTTGCAAGTCATAATCACATCTTTTCTCATTTACTCAGTTGAGATAAAGAACGTTCAACCTGAAACATAAACTCTGTTTCCCCTTTCGTAGATGTTGCCTGCCTTAATTGTTGCAGTTTGGGTGCCTTATCTAAGAAGGGATGTGTTGACATTGGAGAGGGTTCAAAGGAGGTTCACGGAAATAATTCCAGGATTGAAAAACTTGTCATATGAAGAGCATTTGATGGTTATGGGTCTGTATTCACTAGAATCGAGAAGAATGAGTGGTAACCTAATTGAAACCTATCGAATGATGATAGAGTGGATGTGGAGAAGATGATTCCTATGCTGGGAGAATCTAAGACCAGAGGACACAGAATTCAGAGTAGATGGGTGTTCTTTTATAATGGAGATGAGGAGGATTTTCTTCAGCCAGAGAGTGGTAAATCTGTGAAATCCTTTGCCACAGGCAGCTGTGGCGGTCAAATCATTATGAATTTTTAAGGAAGAGGTTGATAGATTCTTGATTGCAAGGGATACAGGGAGAAGGCAGGAGAGGGAAAATGGATCAGTCATGATGAAGTGACGGAAGAGACTCGATGGGACAAATTGTCTAATTTTACTCCTTTATCTGATGGTCTTAATAGATGTTTCCTAGGGCTTTTTTTTTGTTTTTCTTTCTGATTTTTCAGCATCTACAATTTTGTTTCCTTCCAGCATCTTCAGTATTTTCTTTTTGTGTTAGACTGTGAGGAGAAGTAAGGCACGATCATGAAGAACTGTTCTTGAAGTCTGAGGAACACCTATTGCATTGGAGATAGGGAATGAGTATGGTACCAGGAGAAGGGAGACGAGGGAAGACTTGAACCTATATTTTCAGCATCAAAGCCCCCGATGACAGAATGAAGCCTCCAGCCGTACAACTTCATTACCATCCTAAGCTCCAGTGTAACAGTTCTGTCCCACCCTGGGGAATGGTGTGTCAGGGGCAGAAATCTTACAGCTTTAAATTCCAGTCTGCAATAACCAAAGCAGACCTCTCCAAAATGAAGCTCCATTTCCGTGCAATTCCCACATTCTCGCACGACACTGTTCCCGAGCTTACAGAACTGCTTTTTTTTTATTGTGTTGTCACATGCTGTCTCACCGGTCATTAGTCGCCATCTTCCCATGGCGAAAGCACTACAAGGAAACCTCCAAGTTGAGATACAAGAATCAATACGTTAATTCCTCAGCATCACAGCTGTCAGGTTTAAACATTTTGTTTAACGTAGCCGGGAATGTTTAATCTGGCGGCTTGGCTGAGTGTGTTTCCTTTATCCTGGAGGCTCTTTTCTCCCTGCTGTCAGAGCAAGGAGCTGTTGCTGTCAATTTATCAATGTTCTGTGCACTACTGGGCACAGTTTGGGTTTCCCATTAGGACAGGTGCCTCAATCCATCACCAGCGAGTCGGTCATTCCACACTGTCATAGGACTAAATGGAGCCTACAGTTAAAGGTAAACAAATCTCACTACAAATGTTAAAATTCACTGAGCAAGCGATATGATGCAGCACCACCTGAAACGTAGCCTTCCGCAGCCTTAGCTAATAAAGGTGTTGATTTGCACAAGTGTTTGTCTTGGGCTTATCTGACTTCTATGCGGAGAGGGAAGCAGTAAGTGCTTTTTAAAAAATTGTTTCACACCATCCTGACTGGGAAATGTATCACCGTTGTTGAGTCAAAATGCTGGAACTTCTCCCTACCAGTAACAAGGGTAAAACCACACCTTAAGGACTGCAGTGGTTTGAGAAGGCCTTCTCCGCCACCTTCTCAAGGGCAACAAGAAGATCAGATTCAGATTCAGGTTTATTTATCACATGTACTTTGAAACATACAGTGAAATATGTTCTTTGCCTTAACAACCAACACATCCTAGGTGCTGGAAGCAGCCTGCAAGTGTCCATATGCATTCCGGCAGCAACGTATGCCCACAATCCTTGGCAGAACACAACAAAACAGAACATACCAATGAAGAACAATGAAACAAACCCCATTTCTCCTTCCCTTCTACCCACACACCCAAGCACATACACAGTCCTTTAACTCCAGAATAGGTCATCTTCAGCCTCCAGCCTCCAACAAACTCATGGGTTCGCAGACACTGGGCCCAACTTCCCCAGTGGACTTGCAGAGATTCACAGACTTAGATTCCGGTCATTGGGCCTCAACCAGACTTCCAATCGACCATTGGCTGCAATCTGGTTCTCTGGCATAATCTGGACTTCCAATCAGCCTTCAGGTGTTTCTCCATACCTCTGACTAACCTGATGGCAAATTAAATCCTGGCTTAGTCTGCAAAGACCACATCTCAAAGTTCAAAGTATTATCAAAGTATGTTAACATTATGCAACCTTGAGATTCATCTCCTTACGGGCAGCCACAAAAGAAAGAAACCCAAAAGAACTCATAAAAACAAGAAGACTGCTGAAAACCCAATGTGCAGAGAGAAAAAAAGACAAATCGTACAAACAATAAAAGTAAGCAAAAAGCATTCAGAACAAAAGTGAATTGATAGACATGAAGCTGGGAGTAGCCAGAGCAGGCCACAGCCTCATTCTCAGTTCAGTGCAGAGCCGAGTAAACATCATGGAGCCCGGAGCAGGCCACAGCTTCAGCTTCAGTTCAGTGCAGAGCTGAGTAAACATCATGGAGCCCGGAGCAGGCTTCAGCTTCAGTTCAGTGCAGAGCTGAGTAAATGTCTTGGAGCCCGAAGCAGGCCACAGCCTCATTCTCAGTTCAGTGCAGAGCCGAGTAAACGTCATGGAGCCCGAAGCAGGCCACAGCCTCATTCTCAGTTCAGTGCAGAGCTGAGTAAACATCATGGAGTCCGGAGCAGGCCATGGCCTCATTGTTAGTTCAGGGCAGAGCCGAGTAAATATCATGGGGCCCAGAGCAGGCCACAGCCTCATTGTTAGTTCAGGGCAGAGCTGAGTAAACATCATGGAGCCTGGAACAAGCCACAGCTTCAGTCTCAGTTCAGCACAGAGCCAAGTAAACGTCATGGAGCCCGGAACAGGCCACAGCTTCAGCTTCAGTTCAGCGCAGAGCCAAGTGAACATCATGGAGCCCGGAGCAGGCCACAGATTCATTCTCAGTTCAGTGCAGAGCCAAGAAACGTCATGGAGCCCAGAGCAGGCCACCGTTTCAGCCTCAGTTCAGTGCAGAGCAGAGTAAACATCATGGAACCTGGAGCAGACCACAGCTTCAGCCTCAGTTCAGTGCAGAGCTTGAATAAATATTAAAAGGGGATATTGATATGCCAATGGAACACAGAACGTAAGACAGTAGAGCATGGGAGCATTTGGCCCATGACATCGGCACCAAATGATGCCAAGTTAAACTAAATCTCTTCTAGCAGCACACGATCCATTTCTCTCCTTTTCCTTTCCCTGCATATGCATCTAGCAGCCTCATAAATGCCACTGTTTTATCTGCCTCCACCCTATCTATGCCAACCCGCTCTCTGGTTAAAAAAAAACTTGCCTTGCACATCCCCTTTAATCTTTTCCCTCTCAAGTTAGATGCACACTCTTTGATAATTCAGTTATTTATTTATTTATTGATTGATTGATTGATTAATTGAGATACAGCATAAAAGGGGCCCTTCCTGCCCTTTGAGCCACGGTGCATATCAATCCCCTCGTTTAATCATGGGACAATTTACAATGACCAAATTAACATACTAACCAGTCTTTGGACTGTGGGAGGAAACTGGAGCACCTGGAGGAAACCCAACCAGTGACAGGGAGCACATACAAACCCCTTACAGGCAGCCGTGGGAATTGAACCTTGGTTGCTGGTACTGTGAAGTATTTTGCCAACCACAATGCTACCGTGATGCTCCTTATTACTAGTCAAGGAGAAAGATTCTCAATCTCTACCCAACCTACTCCTCTCATCATTTTAAGTTCAAGTTTAATTATCATTCAACCAGATATAAATACAGCAAAACAAAACAACCGTCTCCCAGAGCCAAGGAGGAAAGAGCAGTACCAACAGTTATACACAGCACAAGGCACATATAAGATAGCAGTAAAAGTACAGTCACACAAAAAATATAATTTAGCCCAAGTCCCTGTCCACTGATATTGTTGGGAAAAACAAGCCCGCAGCAGTCTGCTAACAAACACAATCCAGCTTGTCTACCATTGAGTGAACACTGGAGTGCAGTACCGATGGAAGAGGCCAGTCCCCAATCCCGCATGGATGCCGTGCCATATCACATCCGGCGTCACCTCTCCTGGGTGGCTGTAACAGGCGACACTGTGGCACGAGGCCTAGTCCACGCTACAACAAAAGCCATGCAGCCACCCACCCCCACAAATCATCGTCTCAACAATAAACCAGTGAACCAGACTTGCAGTATGCTACATTATAAGCTTCTATCAGTTCTCCTTTCAGCCTTGTGGTACCACTTAGCCAGATTCTCAACTCACTCCTATATGTTGATTGTCAACACTTTTGATTCAACCAACAACAGTGATGTTATCTGCAAACGTAAACATGGCATTGTAGCTGTACTTAGCCACACAGTCATATGTATAAACTGAGTAGAGCAGGGGGCCAAGCACACAGCCTTTTGGCGCACCTGTGCCGCTGGAGATGGTGGAGGATGGCGTTGTTGCCAATCCAAACTGACTGGGGTCTGCCGGTGAGGACATCGAGGATCCAACTGCACAAGGTGGTATTGAGGCCTGAGTCTTGGAGCTTATAGATTAGATTTGAGGGGACAATCGTGTTGAACGAGATTTTGATCAACTAATGTTAAAGATTCGCATTTGGCTTGGCACTGGAGTAGCTTGCGATGTTAAGGGCATTTTATAAATGGAAGCTTTTGCAGTAGAATATCTTCAGTCCCACGTCAGGCACTTGCACATGTTGGAGCCCCCTCCCAGTGCACTCGATTCCACCCCTGATTTTGGTCTCTCTGGAGGCCAAGTGCATTCTGTTAATTACTGCTAATTATTTTAGGATTTTGCTACAATTCCTGTCGAATGGCATCTGCTCCCTCGTGCATTTCATTAGAAGCGTGTCAGGCAGGTGGGAAGCTGAGTAAAAGTGGCAGAGATCAGGAGATCAGCAAAAAATGTAGGTTAGTGTCTGCGGGGAGATGTACAGATTGGAGTGGAATCCCACTACGACAAATAGCGAATGGCAAGATTGTACAGCGTGTACTTGAGGTTAAGACAGATTTATAAACTTTTTTAGATGTAGAATAGCACCATGATAGCACAGCAGCCCCAGTTCAATCCCACCACTTTCTGTTAAGTGTTTGTACGTTCTCCCCGTGACCGCTTGGCTTTTTTCCGGGTGCTCCCACATTCCACGGTGTACGCTTGTGCTGTGTCTTGCACCTTGGTCCCTGTGGAATGTTATTTTGTTTATCTGTGGGCACGTTTATCGCTGGATGACAATAAACTTGAACTGGCACGTAGGGTTAGTGGGCATGCTGTGTAGCCACCAGAAGCATGGTGCACTTGTGGGCTACCCAGAGCAATCTTTGCTAATTTGATTTGATGCACTTCACTGTATGCTTCACTGTACATGTGACAAATTAATCTAATCTTTAATCTGAAATCACTCTTACAATATTTAAAAACACACTGGCCAGTTTCACTGCTGATGGTGTCAATGAGGGCCTTGTGTTATAAAACTGTTCTTTTACCCGTTGAAGTGGTTGAGAGCCTCTTCGGACTCTGCTTCACATACTGGCCATGATTGTTCACAGGCAGTACACTTGAAGTGATAAGCAAAACTTCAGCTTAATAACTCTCGCAGTAGCTCTAGGTCACTTCTCAAAATAGGGTCATAGAGTTATACCAAACCGAAACGGCCCTTTTGGCCCACCAGGTCTATCCCACCCATTGTATCCATCTATACCAATCAGAACAACACACACATAAAATGCTGGTGAACGCAGCAGGCCAGGCAGCATCTCTAGGAAGAGGTACAGTCGACATTTCGGGCCGGGACCCTTCGTCAGGACTAACTGAGAGAAGAGCTGGTAAGAGATTTGAAAGTGGGAGGGGGAGGGGGAGATCTGAAATGACAGGAGGGGGAGAGATGGAGCTAAGAGCTGGAAAGTTGATCGGCAAAAGGGATACGAGAGGATCATGGGACGGGAAGCCTGGGGAGAAAGAGAAGGGGGGAGGGCAGCCTGGAGGGTGGAGAGCAGGCAAGGAGTTACAGTGAGAGGGAGAGAGGGAGAGAAAAGAGAGAGAGAGAGAGAGAAAAAAGGGGGAAAAATAAAAAATATTTAAAAAATATTAAATAAATAAATAAGGGATGGGGTGTGTAGGGGAGGAGGGGCATTAACGGAGGTTAGAGAAGTCAATACTCATGCCATCAGGTTGGAGGCTACCCAGTCGGAATATAAGGTGTTGTTCCTCCAACCTGAGTGTGGCTTCATCTTTACAGTAGAGGAGGCCGTGGATAGACATATCATGATGGGAACGTGACGTGGAATTAAAATGTGTGGCCACTGAGAGATCCTGATTTCTCTGGCGGACAGAGCGTAGGTGTTCAGCGAAATGATCTCCCAGTCTGCGTCAGGTCTCGCCAATATACAGAAGGCCACATCGGGAGCTCTGGATGCAGTATATCACCCCAGCCGACTCACAGGTGAAGTGTCACCTCACCTGGAAGGACTGTCTGGGGCCCAGAATGGTGGTAAGGGAGGAAGTGTAAGGGCATGTTTAGCACTTGTTCCGCTTACAAGGATAAGTGCTGGGAGGGAGATCGGTGGGAAGGGATAGGGGGGGACGAATGGACAAAGGAGTCGCGTAGGGAGCGATCCCTGCGGAAAGAAGAGAGGGGGTAGAGGGAAAGATGAGCTTGGTGGTGGGATCCTGTTGGAGGTGGCGCAAGTTACGGGGAATAGAACATAGAACATAGAACATAGAACAATACAGCACAGTACAGGCCCTTCGGCCCACAAGGTTGTGCCGACCCTTAAACCCTGCCTCTCATATAAACCCCCACCTTAAATTCCTCCATATACCTGTCTAGTAGTCTCTTAAACTTCACTAGTGTATCTGCCTCCACCACTGACTCAGGCAGTGCATTCCACGCACCAACCACTCTCTGAGTAAAAAACCTTCCTCTAATATCCCCCTTGAACTTCCCACCCCTTACCTTAAAGCCATGTCCTCTTGTATTGAGCAGTGGTGCCCTGGGGAAGAGGCACTGGCTATCCACTATCTATTCCTCTTATTATCTTGTACACCTCTATCATGTCTCCTCTCATCCTCCTTCTCTCCAAAGAGTAAAGCCCCAGCTCCCTTAATCTCTGATTATAATGCATACTCTCTAAACTAGGCAGCATCCTGGTAAATCTCCTCTGTACCCTTTCCAATGCTTCCACATTACATGTGGAATTATATGTTGGACCCGACTGGTGGGGTGAATAGGTTAGGACAAGGGGAACCCTATTCCTAGTGGGGTGGTGGGAGGATGGGGTGAGAGCAGATGTGCGTGAAATGGGAGAGATGCATTTGAGAGCAGAGTTGATGGTGGAGGAAGGGAAGCCTCTTTCTTTAAAAAAGGAAAACATGTCCTTCATCCTGGAATGAAACCTAATCAGAATTCCTTCATCCTAATCAGAATCAGGTTTAATACCACTGGCATATATCATGAAATTTGTTGTTATGTGGCAGCAGTACATTGCAAAACATAATAATAAACAACTGTAAATTACAGTAAGGATATATGCTAAAAAAATTTAATAAATAGTGCAAAAAGAGGGAAAATGTGTAGTGTGGTGGGAAATAGCCCCTTTCCTCCCCCCCCCACTCACATCCAACCCCAGGATAGGCTGCCTTTGGGCCTCCAGCCTCCAATGAGTACACACTCTAGCAGACATTCCGCCTCCGACTTCCCCAGTGGATTCGCAGACTTGCAGGCCCAGAGCCTCGGCTCCCAGACATCCGAACGACCTTTGAGCTTCGAGCTTCAGCATCAGCCCTGGGACTTGCTGAGGACAGGATCCCAAATTCCACAGGCCTCGATCACTGGACTCGCCAACTCGCATACCTGAGAGGAACTGAGAGAATCTTTTCCTCCACCACCCCCTCAGGAAACGCATACCGGACTCCAAGCACTTTCTGTGTGAGAAAACTTCCCCTCATTTCTGCTTATAGAGTCATAAAGCTTTACAGCACACAAACAGGCCCTACGGCTCAGTTCATCCATGCTTTCCCAAGCTGGGCCCCCTTGCCTGCATTTGGCCTTTATCCCAGCC
Organism: Mobula hypostoma; assembly: GCF_963921235.1. NCBI lineage: Eukaryota > Metazoa > Chordata > Chondrichthyes > Myliobatiformes > Myliobatidae > Mobula > Mobula hypostoma. The sequence goes on from NC_086108.1 coordinate 99,977,706, forward strand.
TTTTATTTAATGCCATGGACCAATATCATTAAGCAAAGAGGTCCGTAGATCCCAGGTTGGGTACCCCTGCTTTCAATCTTCACTATCTACTTCTATTATGACACATTGGTGCATTCAGAGACACATCCACGACAGACTGGGTAAGGTTGGCAGATATGCTTCCCTGTAAAACGTTGGCCGACTGATAGGTTTTCATTGTGGTTTCATGGTTACCTTTCCTAAAACTGGCTTTTATTTAAAGTGCCATGTTTTTTTTTTGTTTAATTCAATTAATTGTATTTGAACTTCATGGTGAAATTCAAACTCAGGTCTCTGGATCAATGAGGCAGGAGTCTGACTGGTAGTCCAGTCACTGAACTACCATGCTACCATACCCTCTGAGCATTAGATGCACCCACTAATTGTCTGCCTAAGTTATACACTCGCGTCTCAGAAGCGGAGGTTAAAAGCACTTCTGAGTCAGAGGCAGGTCCCACCACAGACTGACGCCTTTAACTCAGCTGCATGTGGTCTCTAATGGTTGAGGTGCTGTTAGCAACCACGTACAAAACTGATTCCTATGGATTATTGGACACAGTAATTCTCTGCATGTGAACCCAGCGACAAAAGGAGTCTATGCCAGCGTTCGCAAAGGGAGAGCGGCGAGATTATATTAAAGATTTCTCAAGAGTGCTTTTGCAGCTGATGGAAGCCTTTTTACTTAACAAGTAGAATTGAATTAGAAATCCAGCATTTACAAAAATCATGTTGAGAGCTCCTCTTTGATGTTTACTCTGGTTTCATTTCATAATTTAAGTGTCCGAGTATGCTTTTACAGTAAATGAAGCTGAGATGTTCTACTTGTTATGAATTCCATTGATCAAGAAAACTATATCAAGCTCCATTAGTGCCTAACACGGTGACAGAACACAAATATAACCTGGTAAAATGCTTATTAAAGGCTCAGCTGACTAGATATTTTTTTACTTCGATGAAAAATATACAGTAATCTGTGGGCAATTTATCCAGGGAATGTGATCTGTAAATCTATCCAGCTGCCTTCTCGTGTGGAGGAGATCCGAGACGTGCCGGTCACATTTCACTTGTCATATTGCCAGACTTGCAAAATCTTGTGTAACCCGTAAAAAGTGTTGAGAAAAAAAAAGGGAAAGGAAACCAACTATCTCTACTGTGCAGAGATGCATTAGGACAGATTGTACGGAGTAGTTCAAAAATAGTTCAAAACAAAAGGAGAAGGATTTGACTTCTAATTGACCTAATGTGGTACTCTTCCTACTTGTCTCAAACAGACGCAGGTGATTTCTTAGTTTTAAGAGTCACACAAATTAAATGCATAGGGCATAAGCATACGGTGGTCTAATGCTTCTGCAATATTCAAAGACCGTACCCTTCAAGGTAATTTTGGAGGTGTATCAATGTACAGTATCTATCACATGCCAGGTATCACACTCAAGGCATCAGACTTCAGTATTTACAAACCTGATGTAACATGCTAGTCATTATATGTTGGCCATGACCCACCAGACATTACTCTCCTGATTTCAAAGCAAATTTTATTATCAAAGTACAAATATGTCACCATATACAACCCGCAGATTAATTATCCTGTGGGCATGCTCATCAAATCTATAGAATAGCAGGACCCAGCATGTCAGTACAATTGCAACGAAAGGATGGCAGCTCTCTCTGGGCATCGTTCTCTGGATATTATTCCGAGGACATCACCTTCCAATTATCATCCTCCGGGCATCGGATGTCACTCTACAGATGTGGATCTCTACATATCACTATCTATCCCCTCTTTTCTGGACTTCGTCCTCAAGATGTCACCCAGTGGAAATCATTCTGCAGCTATCATTCTCCAGCCGTCACTTTCTGGGCATTATTCCTCAAGATCTCTCTCTGGACAACAGTCCGAACATCACAGACACAAGAGGTACTACAGATGCTGGAAATCTAGAGCAACGCACACAATGAGCTGGAAGAGCTCAGCAGGTCAGATGCAGCCAAAGATAATAAATTACCAGGTCCAATTTGTTGTTCGTTGTTTAAAAGAAACAAAATCATACACATCAATGAGACTTATTTCTCATGTACTGTATGACAGCATGTAATATCAGTCTTTTCACATGTTATTAAAGTTGTTTGAAATGGTCCTTAAGCCATTCCACTTTTTAAATCAACGAGCAGTTTGCTTGTGCTTCACACCCTTTGCTTCTTTGGAATTCAAGGTCATGAATCAATGATTTCTCAATAAGAACAATATAAATAAGCCAATTCTAAAATCTGCAGACAAATCATCACAAACTCCAAATTATCAACACTGTCCGTGTCAGAAATCGGAAATAGAAATGTGACTGTGTACGATCGTGAAATATACTTAACATGCCAACGAGATAGAGGGTGACAACCTTTTGTGCGCACGCACACCTTAGAGGGAACATTGATCATCAATATCTTCACATAAACCAGAATCTTTACCAATGGCAAGACTCTCTCATCTTGTAGATTCTACGATAAGTAGCCTGTGTTGGTTATGGCTTAGCAATAGCATTTGTGTCTTTGAAACTAATCCTTGTGGGTTCAAATTCATCTCCAGAGCCTTTTAACTGAAAATCCGGATTGACATAAAAGATTACCTAACACCGCTACAATGTAGAATTGAGAATCACTCTGTATTATCTATTTATCCTTCAACCACATTTCTAAAGGAGGTTGCCTGGGTACTACACATTGCTGCTAATGAAAGTTTGCTCAAAACTAATGACTGAACTTCAGAAGTTCTTTATTGACTGGTACTTTGTGATGTACCAATGTTTTGAAAGATTAGAGAAATTTTGTTTTGTATCTATCTGTAACAAGAAACCAGTATCCATTATCAAGAACTCTACCCCACCCCCCACCAGCCCACCATCTAGGCCATTCTCTCTTCCTGCTGCTGCCATCAAGAAGGAGATACAGGACTCGCAGGTCCCATACCACCAGGTTCAGGAACAGTTATTACCCTCCAACCATCAAACTCCTGAACCAGTGTGGATAACTTCAGTCACCACAACACTGAACTGATTATTCAATACAACCTATGAAATCCACAGCTTATGATCTCATTATTATTTACCTATGCATTTATTTGTTTATTTTTACTGTACTTGTTTCATTTCATATTTGCACACTTTGCCAGTCTTGTTTGTAATTTTTCACTGATTCTATTGTACGCCTTTGTTCTACTGTGAATGCCTGCAAGAAAATAAATTTCAGGATGGTATTTGGTGACATATGCGTACTTTGAGAATAAATTTACGTTTGACTTTGAATTTGACTATCTGTGTATCTACTGTATCTGTCTGTCCATCCATCTATCTATCTAACCTAGCTATCTGTGTGAGTACACTTTTATTCATGTATCTGTGTAAGTTTGATAATAGACTTTCAGTCTGAATTCTGACCTATTGATCTACCACAGCAGCTGGAGAATTTAAGTTCAAGTAATGAAACGTTTCTGGTATTAACACAGGTCCCAGTAATTGTCGCTGTGAATCCCAACCAGATCCCAAATATCTTTTCAGGAGGAAATTTATTATCCTTGCTCCATCTACCATTGAGTAGAATCTTATATTGTAAAAATAAGGATACATTGTTGAAGCTTTATAAGGCATTGGTTAGACCACACATGGAGTATTGCAGCAGTTTTGATTCTTATATCTACGAAAGGATGTCAGGATCAGTGATATTAAACTGGCATATGTCGTGAAATTTGTTTTGTGACAGCAGTACATTGTAATGCAAAATAATAAAAAGATCTATAAATTACATTATGTGTATACAGCATATGATAAAATTAAATTATGGAACCAACTGTGGAAACACTTGGAGTAGGATGAGCGTTCCAGTCATTCATTTTGAGGGAGGAAAGTTCAATAATGATCATTGTTTGATGTTAATATGGCCCACAGCTTGTCTGACTTGTGCTGGATGGCCTTTGTAATTGTGTTCTTCCAGGATATTTCCAGCCCAGATAACTTGCCCATCCCAATCGGTTTTCCGAGTTTCTCTTCCATTGTCTGAACATAATGCCATGAGCTGGCTTGATAGTCATTCTATTATTCTGTCAGTCCATTAATCAAATAACAACAGTCTGGTGGCTACAGTAAGACATCCTGCCGCCGCCCTTCTATCCTCATCTCCAACATCAAACGTGAAAAGACTTTGTTCCTAAATACGAGGCCGCTTGCTCAGTCTCTCCCTTTTCTGACCTTGCCTGCACTTTGGAGTTTCCTCAGTTCTTTTCCAGATCCACCTTTGCCTTTTCAACCACCGTCCTCACACGTCATTTATATAGAACGTACACAGTGCTCACCGTTCCGCTCTACTCTAAGATCAATCTAACCCTTCCATCCTACATGGCCTCTCCATGTGCCTATCTAAGAGTTTCTTAAAGGCCTCTGAATCTACGTTTCAAACACCCACCCAGCTCTGTGTAAAGAACTTATCTCTGACATCCACACCATGCTTTCCTCCATTCACCTTAAGGTTATGTTACCTGTATTAGACATCTCTGGCTGGCTGGGGGCGTAGTAGCATCAGCGCCGGACTTTGGAGCGAAGGCTCCCAAGTTCGAATCCAGCCGGCTCCCTTACACGCTTTCCATCCGTGCTGGGTTGAGCGTTGAGCTAGCAACTCAGACTCGTAAAAATAAGAAAGCCTGCTAAAAAAACGCCGTCACCACGGCGTCCCGCTGACTCCACTCAGAGTTAAGGGCTTTCTTCTTCTTCATTAGACATCCCTATCTTCGGAAAACATCTCTGATTGTCAACTGTATCTATGCCTCCTTTCATCTTGCACACCTTTGTAATAATATATAATATTATTTTCATAATCACTTTCCTGCAAGTAACATATTGCAGGTCATCTCAACACATTCTTGGCCCAGGTGGGTCCAAACCACAATTAATTCAACATTTTCTTTCATTACTCTTTGTTGTCCCTGCTCCAGATGTGTCCACATTTTCCCTTAATTTTAACCTCAAGACCAGCAGACAGCTGCTTTTGCTTCTCCTTGTCTGGTTGCCCCTGACGATCAGCAATGACGAGTTTCCCCACACTCACGTGGCCCCTAATCTTCCAGGAACGTGCTGCGACCTCTGCTACCCCTGCCAAGATTCAAGTTTGTGTGTCACATGTACGTCGAAACCAACAGTGAAATGCATCATTTGCTTTAACAACCAACACAACCTAAGGATGTTTTGGGGGCAAGTATTGCCACACATTCCAGCAACAACATAGCGTTCCCACAATGCTTGGCAGAACAACACAGGACACAACAAGCAACAAAACAAGCCCCATTCCTGCTTCCCACCCATTCACATTTACGTCAACCCCAGTTCAGTCAGGCTTGAAGCTACAGTCTCTAGTGAATGCCTGCAGATACTGGCCGTCAATCACACCACCCCCCACCCCCAACCAGTGGACTCACAGAGATTTGCAGGCTCATTTCTAGTCAACAAGCCTTGACTTCTGGACTTCCGATTTCTGATTTGTCCTTGGGCCTGCCAGTCACCAAACACCAGACCTCAAAATTAAGAATCACCAATGGGGGAAACCCGAACACTAGGCCTCGAAGTGGGGTCTCTCTGGTTTGTGAAACCAGGAGTTGTTTTTTGGGGAGCTTTTCATACTGTTGTGTTCAGATGTTCAGATTAGTTCATTGTTACATACACCAGGATGCAAAAAAAATTATTTGCTCATGCATAACTCACAGAGTAGAGCGCACATGTCATTGATAAATACAGAAACAAGTGCATAAACAATGAAATAGTGCAAATTACTGTCATGAAAACTGAGGTAGTGTGGAAAGAAGTGAAGTGACATTAAAGTTCAAAGTAAATTTATTATCAATGTACTTATATGTCACCACATACTACCTTGAGATTCAATTCTTTGCTGGCATTCATAGTAGATAGAAAGAAGCACGATGCAATCAATGAAACGCTATACACAAAGACAGGCCAGCAACCAGCGTGCAAAATAAAATTAAGTGAATGAAATTAAGGGTTCAAGAACATGGCAATGCACCAGGAAAGTGGGGGGGGGGGGTGTGAAGGAAGTGATTGGTTCAGAAGTCTGTTAGCAGTGGGCAAGAATCTGTTCTTGAGTCTGGTTGTCTAGGTTGTCAAGCTCCTGTATGTCCTAGAAGGTAGAAGAGAGAAAAGGGAATGCTAGAGTGGTGGGCATTCTTGAATATACCACCAGCCATCCCAAAGCAATTTTGTGAAGATGGACTTGATAGAAGGGAGTGACGAAATTCTGAGAACTGGGCAGTGTTGACTGCTCTCTGCATGTCCCTTCTGTGGAGAACAGAGCAGTTTGCATACCATGCTGACACGTATCCTGCTGGTCTACAGCTGGGAGCCTTTGCACCCCGAATAATATCACTCTCGTCAGATGTCCCCACACAAGGACAATGGTAGCACAGCAGTCAGCACATCCCTTTACAGTGCCTGCTGTGAGACTGGGGGGGAATTCCTGCTGTTGACTGTATGTACTTTCTCCCCGTGTCCCTGTGAGTTTCCTCAGGGTGCCGTGTTTCCTCTCACATTCCAAAGATGCACATTTATGGGTGATGAGTTTGTGGGCGTGCTATGTTGGTGCTGGAAGCATACACTTGCAGCACAATCCTCGCTGATTTGGTTTGACGTAAATAATGATTTCACTGTACGTTTTGATGTACATGTGACAGGTAAAGCTAATCCTGTAAAAAATGGAGAAAAAAGCTAATACATTGCTGGAGATTATCAATTTTTCTCCCTGATAGTGAATGTAAGACGTCCTACTACAGGTAGCGAAAGCACCATAAAGGTCAGGACATCACAGGGAATTGGGACTCATGGAGATCTTTACAACCCCCTTACTTGGTGCAAAGAAAGAAAGTGCCCTCCTCCTCCTCTTCCTGATGATACTCCCTGGAGAAAATGAATGGCAAGTATTCATAGGAGGGAGGGAGGAAGGGATAAATTAAATCAATAAATTAAATCACTTCCCAGGCAATTGGTTGACTCATTATAGAGCCTAATGGCCAAGGGTAAGAATGACCTCAAATAGCGCTCTTTGGAGCAGCTCAGTTGTCTACGCTGACTATTCAGTGACCATTCAGTATGTGTTGATTGTTCATCAGAGTCATTTACAATCTGAGTTCCTGCAAGACAGCTAAAAGACAGGGAGGCAACTTGATTGAAGCATACGGCAAATTGGTTTTAATATTGTCATGTGCTATGGCACAGTGAAAAACTTGTTTTGCAGACCGTTCATACAGATCAGTTCATTACAACAGCACATCCCTGAGGGCTCTTGACATTTCGGCTTGAGCCCTCAGGGGTGGTAGAATCTAAAATTTGGGTGTGGAGAGATCATTGTTTAAGAACAAGTTGTCACCACTTCATCCAGAGATGGGGATTATTTTTTTTAAAACCTTTCACAGCCACACAAATTTTTTGAACTTTCTTTATACTGTATATTTGAATATTTTTAAGATAAAGGGGTAAAGATTTTTGACAAGAAGATGGTGAAAGGTTAATATGGATAGACCAGAATGCAGAGCTGAGGTTAAAATCAGATCATTCCTGGTCATATTAAATGGCAGAGCAAGTGTAAGGAGACAGGTAACTCACTCCTTAAAGCAAGCCCTCTCTCCTGACAAGATAGCCTCTCTCTGCACTCCTTCTGTCCCTTTTATGGGTCTCCCATTCACCAACACTGATGGCCTGGCTTCTTGCCCAGCTTTGGAGGCCCCTCTCCTGCCCCAACCCCTTATCTTATCCAGTCATCCCTCCAGACTCTGACAGAGGCCTTCTATCACAACTTTTCCCTCCTCCCTGTCCACTATCTCTGAAACTGAAATCTATCCAGGTCAAGACACCATATTCAATAAACCCTTCACATCCGGCATCACAATAGTTTTAGTTTCTTCAACAAACATGGACATCCCATGAACTTTAGGTTTACACAACTCTCCTCACTTCCATCCCACCAAAACTCTCAAGAAATAGGAGAAGTATTCCACTCATGAATATGGCCATTCATCCCCTCTTTCTGTGTTGTTCTTCTGAATTTTAAAACTTTATTTAAAACTTCCATCCATCCCACAAAGTGAGGAAGTAAAAAATCTTTGTGTTATGACTCCATTGCAATGTAGAGCCGTGTGAATTTATAAGTCTAATGGCTTGTAGGAAGAAGCTGTCCCATGGCCTGTTGGTCCTGGCTTTAATTCTGTGGTACTGTTTGCCAGACAGAAGCAGCACAGTTTATGGTTGGGGTGACTGGTGTCCCCAGTGATCTTCCAGGCTTCCTTTACGCACCTGCTGCTATAAATGTCCTCAGTGGAAGGAAGTTCACATCCACAGATGAGCTGGGCTGTCCATACCACTCTCTGCAGTGCCCAGTGATCAAGGTTAGTGCAGTTTCCTTTCCAGGCAGTGATACAGCCAGTCAGGATGCTCTCAATGGTGTCCTTGTAGAAGGTCTTGAAGAACTGGGGGCTCATGCCGAAATTCTTCAGTTGCCTGCGGTAGAAGAGATGCTGTTGTGCTTTTTTTAACCACACAGCCGGTGTGTACGGACTAGGTGAGATCTTTGGTGATGTGCATGCCGAGGAACTTGAAGCTACTCACCGTCAACTGCAGTCCCATTGATGTTGATAGGGGCAAGCCAGTCTCCGTTCCTTCTGTAATCCACTATCAGGTCTTTTGTTTTTTGGACATTGACATTGAGGGAGAGGTTGCTATCTTTGCACCTCTGTGTCATGGTGTCAACCTCTCCTCTGTAGGCTGTCTTATCACCACTAGAAATAAGGCCGATCAATGTCATCTGCAAATTTGATCGGCAGATTGGAGCTGTGCGTGGCAACACAGTCGTAGGTGTAAAGGGAGTAGAGGAGGGGACTCAGGACACAACCCTAGGGGGCACCTGTGTTGAGGGTCAGAGGGGTAAAGGTGAAGGAGCCCATCCTTACCATCGGTGATCCGAAAGGAAGTCTAGGATCCAGCTGCATGAGGCAGGTGCAAGCTGAGCTCTCTGAGCTTCCTGTCAAGTCTGGAGGGAATTACGGTGTTGAATGCTGAACAATGCTGAGCATTGTGTGCATGTTATGTTGACCCCAGAATGTGTTGCGATTTTTGCAGGCTATCCCCAGCTCATCCTCGGTTGTTTTGGTTGTTATTGTAAATGGCACATTTCACTGTATTTTTCAATGTATACAATAAACATGAATCTTGAATCTTGAAACTTCTACCTTAAGCACCTATTTTCTGGTTTATCCCATATCTTTTTTCACTCTTCTAATATCCAGAATTCGATGTAATCAGAGTCCGAGCTTCTACAGTTGAGCGGGCTAAAGAATTCCAAAGATTTACTGTCCTTTGAATTTTAAAAAAATCCTTTATGTTTCAGTCTTAAATTACTTAATCCATACTCACAACACGCTGGAGGAACTCAGCAGGTCGGGCAGCATCCGTGGAAACGATGAGTCGACGTTTCAGGCCGGAACCCTTCGTCAGGACTGAAGAGGAAAGGGGCAGAGGCCCTATAAAGAAGGTGGGGGTGGGTTGGAAGGAGGCCTGGGGAAACATCTTCCCCATATCCATCCCGTGGAACCTTCTGAGGATTTTGTACATTTCAACGGTAAAGAATTTAACCCTGGCCCAAGATTGCCCAAGGGATTTAGAGAACAGTTAAACATCTAGATGTCCATGAGGAACTCTGGCTTGGGGGAGGAGTGCATGGATTGGAGAGATAGAAGAATACCTGATAGCTAGTGTGATGATTGAGGAGTTGGGCATTTGAACTAGGGAGGCCAAGACCTGATGGAAAAAGAGGTGAGAGGTAGGACAGAGGACAGGGTGGGTGCATTGGTGACAAGCAACTTTTCAACACTGTTGGCTGTTCCATGGATGGGAGAAAGGGGATCTTAATCTCGCATTTCACTAATTGTTCTCAGAAAGATAGGCCAAACACCCCTGCAATGCTCCAGAAGGTTGATGTCATGGAAAATGAGATCATTCACACACCTCTGGTGCAGGTCACGACTGGGCACAGCTGATTTATAACCAGAAGAGCCCGATCAAATTATCGAGAGAAACAATGATGGTCACCATATCACTTCACTCCAGAAAACAAAACATAAAGAACTGATTTTCAGTTGCATAACACTGAAGAGTAACTTTGCTGGGCAACCTACACTAGATGCTGAAGAAACCTAACAAGTCAGGTAGCATCTACGGAGAGGAATGAACAGTCGACATCTTAGGACGAGGCCCTTCATCGAAAAAGTAACTGCGCTGGGTGACTGAATTTTGAGGCGATATTTTTATCCTTGCAGCTTGACAAACATCCATTAAGTGAAATTCTTTTCCCTGCTCTTTCAGCAGCATCTCTGGGGGTACCATAGCAGAGTGCTTCAGTTACTAGTGTAGCATTCTGAGGCCTGAGCTGTTGATCTGGATTCATGTTGAAGTTGTGCTGTGGTAACGAGGGAATTAAATTCTATAATTAATTAAACAGAATGAAAAGCCAGCATCTGTAATGGTGACTGGATTATCTTAATACTAATGCCCGCTCTGTCATTAAGATGCCCTGCCTTTGCTGTATCTCTTTCTTCTGCTGATAATATCATTTGTACATTGCTTCTGCCCCAACCTTCTCGCTCTTCAACATCCTCCCGCCACCATGCCCAACTGACCCAAATCTTTCTGACCCTAATCCACTCAGAGGGCCTCTGTGTTATTTCTGTGCACTGACTAATCTGCTTCAATGTCTTCATCTCTGTTTTATTAACTACCCAGTAAGTCTGCCCTATTTTGTTTTCATCCCACCCTGTACCCTTGTTTCCTTTCCCCCATCCCAAAGAAACACTGTAATCTTGTCTTATAAGAATTTCTTTCAAAACCACCTCACTTTAAAATCTCTAACAAAAATCTGATTTGAGGTCCCCTCCCACACCGCCAACCCCCCACTCTAGGCATTCTATCATTGCTGTCTTGCAGTGACTTTTTTATGTATTTGAGTACTGCAGCAAATTGCAGGTTGCCCCTGTAATAAATTCAGGAGAGTTAATAGCAGCTTGCTGGAAGTGAGGGGAAGCTGGAAGGTAGGCTTTTAGCGATGAGATACTACAAGGGGTCAGAGTTACCTTAATGTGCTGGCGGGCCAACTCAACTAAATAGCTGTTAAGTTCCTTACCTGGCTAGGGATTTGTTGTTCCATTACCGGAGGGCAAAATGGGAGGAATTGTCTGAACTAAGTTGCAATTAGCCAGCACTGACTGAAGCTGGCACCAGCTAACTTGGAATATTGAAGGGAAAGGCCTGTAATCAGCCATCGGTCATGTAGAACAATGCATAAAATTAAATTGACATTAATGAATAATTGTGTAATGAAAATGGAAGAGGAGAGTTAATTGCATGTTACAGCAAGTGTAATGCCCAGATAACCTTCCATTTAATGCTATTCTTAGCCCCACTGCCAAGACTTTCAGAGTCGCACTCAGCAGGAAGTCATTAAAACTGTGAGTAGATAATATAGGGGTTGGTGAAATCTAGCTGGCAACACTAAAACAAGGGACTCTTTCATACTTTCTTTGTACACTGAGTACACTAGTCTAATTTCTACAGTTAAGCGAAAAAAAAAGGGAAGTGCGTATTGCCAGTAATTCATTAGCTTTCACAGCCTTCAAGCCGGGATTGATGACGATTAATTTTCTTCTTTTTGAGACAGGAACTTTAAAACTTACAGCACCTTTAATTCTCGGGTCTTTTGCGAGCTCAAGAATTCTTAAAGCATCAATGCGTCCCTGTTATAATTCTGCTAATTACTTCAGTTTATGTATGCATCTGTTAAAAGATGATCTCACCATGTTAGAGCCCAATAAGCTACTTATTGGTGGCCTCAAGACTTGGATCCCTTGATGGTTTACAAAAGTACAGATATGTTATTGATCATTAGAAGCTTGATCCTATAGCTTTAACATCTCAAATCTCCCTTACAGGTCAAACAACTACTTAGGATAAGCTTTCCAATCCTCCACTATTGGCGTGGATTCTCCAGGAATTAGGCTAAGCCTTGGAATACTCATGAGGAGAACCCCGGAGAGAAAAAAACACACAGGAAATTGGAAAAAAATGCTTGTTTACCAGCTGGACAAATTCCAAATCTGTAGGAAAGCAATGGGCAAAACTGGGCTGTAGAGAGGCAAAATGATACATGTAATAGAGGCTACTGTAACACAGTTCCAGGGACCTGGGTTCAATCCTGCCTTCAAATACTGTGTGTGTGTGTGTGTGTGTGTGTGTGTTGATGTTGCACATTATTCCTATGACTGTCTGATATTCCTTCAGATGCTCCAGTTTTTTGCCACATACCCCAGGCATGCAGATTGGTAGTTTAATTATCCGTTAGATCGTAAGACATAAGACATAGGAGCAGAATTAGACCACTTGCCCTTTGAGCCTGCTCTGCCATTCCAGCATGACTGACTTATCATCCCTCTCAACCTCATTCTTCTGACTTCTCCCTGTAACCAATCAACCTCCACTTTAAATATATCCAACGACTTAGCCTCCACAGCTGTCTGTGGCAATGAATTCCAGAAGTCCACCATTCTCTGGCTAGAGAAATTCCTCTTCATCTTTGCTATAAAGGGACATCCTTCTATTAGAGAACACAAAATAATCTGCAGATGCTGTGATCAAAGCAACACTTACAGTACGCTGGATGAACTCAGCAGGTCGGGCAGCATCAGTGGAAATGATGAGTCGATGTTTCGGGCCTGACAAAGGGTTCCGGCCCGAAACGTTGACTTATCGTTTCCACTGATGCTGCCCGACCTGCTGAGTTCATCCAGCGTACTGTAAGTGTTCCTTCTATGAGAGAGTAGATGAGTGATAGAATTTGGTTGGTGGGGGGTGTGTGTTAGGAAACTGATGTGAATGGGTGTGGAGGTGAATTTGGGATACAAAGGAAATTAGAGTGGATAAGGGATTGCTCTGTGAGCCAGCATAGATTTGATGGGCTGAAATGGCCTCCTTCTGTTAAAGGCAAGGACCCTTCATTCAGGTTGACTTGTGAATGATGTAAGTACGCAGATATATCGCTGTGTCTCTCCCCAACATTATAGTCATCTGGAATCCATGGAGTTCTACAATGCTGGCCTGGCTCCTCATCTCTCTACCATTACCTTCAGCTCCCTAGGCCCTAAACTCTGAAATTCCCTCTCCTGCTATATATAGACATATATATGTAGACATTTACAGCAGAGGTTGAAAGGTTCTTGATTAGTCAGGGCTTCAAAGATTATGAGGAGAAGGCAGGAGAATGGTGTTAAGAAGGATAATAAATCAGTCATGATGGAATGGTGGAGCAGACTAAATGGGCTGAATGGCCCAATTCTGCTCTTATATCTTACGGTCCGATGGTCTAACTCTCTCTCATTACGGATAAAGCCCTCCCTTCTATTGAACACAAAAGCAAAGAGTGGTGTTGCAGGAAAGCAGCACCTATCATCGAGGTCCCCCATCACCCAGGGCATGCTCTCTTCTTGCTGCTGCCATCAGGAAGGAGGTACAGAAGCCTCAGGACTCACGCCACCAGGTTCAGAAACAGTTATTACCCTTCAAACATCAGTCTCTTGAGCCAATGGGGATAACTTCAGTCAACTTTACACCCCCCCCCCACAAAATGGAATTGTTCCCATAACCTATGAACCCACTTTCAAGGACTCTTTATCTCATGTTCTCGATATTTATTGGTTATTTATTTATTATTATTATTATTTTGGTTTTCTTTTCTTTCCTTCTTCTTGTATTTTGCACATTGGTTGTTTGTCCTTCTTGCCGTATGCAATTTTTCTATGGTGTTTCTTTCTATCTACTGTAAATGCCCGCAAGAAAATAAATCTCAGGGTGTTATACGCTGGCATATACGAACTTTGATAAAAGATTGAACTTTGAAGATGCCCCATGAACCAAACTGAGCAGTCCGATTGTTGTTCTGCACGGATTTTATTCACTCTGCCCATGGAAAAGATGCCTGGGAAGGTGCTATATTAATGTAGATTGCATAGCTGGGAGATGCTATTCAATTTGCTTTCTCCCTCAGTGTTTTATCTCACAGGGTGAAAATAAAGGCGAGGTACTTTCTGCTAAGTGCAATAATTAAAACTCTAACAGGATGTTGAGAAGGCATTTGATTGTCAGTGGCCATATAATCTGTTTTACAGCCACTGTAATCACAGCAGGAAGGAATGCATGGCTTGTTGTTGATTGTTTTTACTTTGGGTGCTGCTTTTTGGCTCAGAGGAGAGGATGGGAGCGGGGAGGTAGTGGTGGGGAGGGGGAGCTTTCTTCCCCCTCATTGCCAGTGTTATTTTGGCCGTAAACAGAAATTTCTCTATCAGCCTGATTGAAGCGAAAGCACTTACTCTTTCAACACTGACACTTTCTCGCGGCTTTGCACAAAAGAGGCTGTTTGGAGTCAGGAAATTGCTGCTCATTCTGACAGCAAGCACCAGACTGTAATGTCCATTAGGGAGGGTATGACCAGCAATTACTGCCACAAATGAATAGACAGAGTCTGGCTGGGTCTAAACAGTAGCAGTGACATTAGTGCTGTATTCCAGCTAAATTAAAAGAATACCTCTGCAAAGACATTACAAGAATTAATTAGTTCAGAGCGAAAATGGACTCATTAATGACTTTATAGGTGAACCAGGGAGATGGTCCTTGGTGCAATTAGACATTGAGATGAGTTACGCCAGCGACTGAAAGCATGTTTCCACTTGCTCGCGGTGCCAAAGTGGGGTAATCCAGGCTGTGCGTCTGCACAGCGAGCCACAAACATTCCACTCCGTTTCTGCTGCAGCTGGAGCGGGCACGAGGCAGTTCCTGCTTCTGATCAGTGAGTGCATCCTCGTGTCAGCCATTACCGTCTGGTTTGATGCAATGGACGAAAACTACAGAGAGCTATCAGGTCAGCAGGAAAGGTCGTTGGCTGCGGTCTACCATCACTGCAGGACTTGTGTGTCCAGGACAAAGAAGCCGGCAGGAAAAAAATCACCAAGCAAACTGCCTTTCCCAAAAGCTCCCTTCTGGAAAGTGCTATAGGGCTACTAAAACAAAAGCTTCACGCCATCTTAAAAGTTTCTTCCCCCAGGCAGTTAACCTGATCAATCATTCTAGTTGAATGAACCCACCGCCTCTATATTACCTCTGTCACTGCGCTGCACTGTAAACACTTGAAATCATTTTTATAATGCTGTTTACATTTTAAAACCATGCTGCTATGTATGTACTTATACAGATTTAATTCGGTACTTCTGACTATATTTTGATGTAATTCTTTATTCTGTATAATTGTTGAAGGTTATCGATTATTGTTGCAAGTCACACTGCCACACCACAGCAATCTCCTAACACGTGTAAATGTTTACGGTGAATAAAGTTGGTCCTTCAAGTATGGAGCTGGAGACCAGGCTGCTGAGCTAAACTGTTGTTCTGGCAGGGCTGGAGAGTGGAAAACAGGTTGCAGGGTCAATGTGCCCTCTGTGTGTTTGTCATGTACTCCAGTTCCGCACTGATCTGCTCACACCCAGGTAATGGGTTTTATGACTCAATGGCAGCATCCATTCCAATCAATCTACCATGCACCTTCACCTCATGGAGGAAGTCCATGTGACAGCAGTGAGTAGAGCCAAATGGCTCGCAGTGCCGGAGGCCAAGGTTCAGGCCTAACCTCGGGTCTCGTCTCAGTGGAGTTCACATATTCTCCTGGTGCTTGTGTGGGATTCTTCCAGGTGCTCTCCTTTCCTTTCACATCCCAAAGATGAGCATGTGGACAGGTGAATTATCTCTGTCTCTAGTGTGTAGGTGAGTGGTAGAATCTTGGAAGTAGGTGTGGAGAATCCAATTGTATAACACACAATTAGTATAAAAATAGGTTGATGCAAACTTGAAGGGCCAAATAGCCTGTTTACATGTGGTTTCTCTCTTTGTGAGCAACTCTGCCGCCAAATAGTGATCTTTCCACTGAGAGTATTCCATATCATCAATTTCCCCACTCCATAGGACATGCTAGCAAAGGGCTTCCATTATATGCTTCACCCCGGGGGCCAGCATTCGATTGTTCTGAATGGCCTTCTTCCCTGCCTCTGTTCTTCCATTTCATATTCCCTCCGATGTCGTTTGATCAAAACTTACTGAGGGTCTTCTGCAGGCCTTAGTTTCCAAAAGCTTCTAGATTGAGGTCTTGTCTTGTTGTAACCTTCTGCCCTCATATACAACTTACTGAGAATCATTGGTTAGAACCTCACTTAGTTACTGGGCTTCCTTAGCGCTTGGCCAATACCACTGAGCTGGCCTCCATGTCTCCATTTTGTGGGAAGTCGACTTCCATATTTCCTTATGACACAGAAGGAAAGCATTTCTGCACATCTATCCCTTCTCTTCTCTCACCTTTGTCGGAATAGGCAAATGCTTGAAATCACAGACCATTAAACTCAAGGTGCCACCCCAATGCCATAAGACTTTTGAACGGACCTCTTATACGAGAAAATGAGCTCTAGATTTCACAAAGGCCTTTCACCTTATTGGCTACCTACACTACACTTCCTCTGTACCTGTAACACTTCATTCCGCATTTGCTACTGACTTTGTATTACCTTAATGTACTGTTTTGAAATGGTCTGATGCTGGCATGCATAGTCTAATATCTCAGGGCAGCGTTTCAGTATTAAGAGATGTCCCTTAAAGCTGTGATGAAGAGTAATTACTTCAGGCAGAGGGTGGTGATTCAGTGGAACTCATTGTCACAGATAGCGGTGGAGGCCAAGTCATTGGGTGTAGAAACAGGTACTAACCTTCAACCATCAGGCTCTTGAACCAAAGGGTATAACTTCACTCAACTTCATTTGCTCCCACAACCTACAGACTCTTTATCTCAAACATGCTTCATCTATCGCCTAGTGTTTCTCTCTGCCCTCCCCCACCTTTCAAATCTACTCGTCAGCTTTTTTTCCTCCAGTCCTGCCAAAGAGTTTTGGCCAGAAACATCGACTGTGCTCTTCTCTATAGATGCTGCCTGGCCTGCTGAGTTCCTCCAGCATTTTGTGTGTGTTGACCCTTTATCTCATTATCTTGATATTTATTGCTTACTTATTTTTATTATTATTATCTCTTTTTTTCTCTTTCTTTATGTATTTGCACAGTTTTTTGCACGTTGGTTGTTTGTCCCTTCAGTTTGGTGTGGTCTATCATCAATTCTATTGTGCTTAGTGTAGTTACTATGATTGTCCACAAGGAACTGGATCTCAGGATTGTATATGGTGACATAAAAGTACTTTGATAACAAGTTTACTTTAAACTTTAAACTTTGATTGGTTCTTAGTTGGTCGGAGGCATGGTTAAAAAATTTGTAGGGAAAAGGCAGGAGAATGGGGTTGAGAGGGATAGTAAATCAGCCATGCTGGAATGATGGAGCAGACTTGATGGGCTGAGTGGCTTAATTCTGCTCCTATGTCTTATGGAAAATGTGTTTGGTCTGGAGATCTCTTTTTCAGCTAGCTTGCAAATGTTGGATTGAATGGCCCCATTACTGTAATAAGCAGCTACAATTCTGTGGAGAAGCTTGGTTCAATTAGACTTCTCAGCTCATGTCCTGCTGGTTTCAGTCCTCTGTCTGATGTGTAACAGATTCCACACTGACGCTCTCCTGATGGCAGCTTCACACAATACTTTACCAAGACTCTGGTTTCAGTGGGATAGTTGCAAACCTGCTGCGATGTTTGAGCTAAACTTTAAAATGTAGAGAGGCTCTTTCTGTGAAAACCTAAAATTAAAGTGGGCTGCAGGAGTAAGTCCAGCGAATCAGAGTAGAGCCATATTGAACTCGCCACCTTCTCTGTAAGGTCCCCATTGAATGAAATGCCAGGCTGGGACTCCTGCCTTACTGAACTTATTCTATTGCCCTTCCCAGTGCAGGTGGACTTCAAGTCTTTCGTTTTTGACATGAATTACCTCCTGTAGTTTTTTTTAAATTATTGTTTGTTGACAACATGTTGCCATGGCAGAAAAACTTCCTGAATTTCCAGAGCCATCATTATCATCATCATTATGTCCCATATCATATAACGTGGGCGATCATGGTCTCATAATTGTTCTTGGCAAGTTTTTCTACAGAAGTAGTTTGCTGTTGCCTTCTTCTGGGCAGTGTCTTTACAAGACGGGAGACCCCAGCCATTATCGATACTCTTCAGAGATTGTCTGCCTGCTGTCAGTGGTCACATCAGCAGGGCATCGGCTGCTCATATGACCATCCACAACCTGTTCCTACAGCTTCACGTGACCCTGATCAGGGGGCTAAGCAGGTCTACACCTTGCTCAAGGGTGACCATCAGGCTAGTAGAAGAAAGGAGTGCCTTCCACCTCCTTTGGTAGAGATGTATCTCCCCACCACCGCCATCCAAACCTATAAAGGACCTATAATCTACAGTTACGTTGAGGGAACTGTCATAAGAAATTCTCAAAGATTCTCAGAATCGGGTCAAAGCATTCTGGAAACTTCAATACTAATTAGTAGTCAGTTATACAGACAATGGGACTGTCACCCTGCAGCTAACTTTATGGCTCCCAGAATGTCAAAGCTTGGACAAAGACCATTTGGGCCATCATGTTATGCCAGTATTTTGAAATACCCGTGAGGATCCTTGACTCATCCTGAAGAAGGGTCCCAACACCAAAACATCATCTGTCTATTTCCTCTCCATAGATGCTGCCTGACCCATGAAATTTCTCCAGCATTTTGTGAAATATCTCCCACCTCCACCCTCACTCCCTCCCTCGCTGAAATGAATTCCTCTCCCTTTCAAGTACATATCTAATTCCCTTATGGAGGTAGTTGTTGAATCTCCATTAATTTCCACTAATCTTCCCAGCAGATCATAACAAATCACCAGGTAAAAATATTGTCTTTATCTCCCTTGGACATTTTTCTCACCCCCCCCCCCACCCCATTATCTTTCATCTTAAATATGTGCTTACGTTTTACTGAATACTGCACGTCTGACTACGTATATGAAACTGTCACCACGCCTAATGCAGAGTGCTGATCTTCCAGAATTAAGACCTTTTCAATGGGTGGACTCAGTAATTGATCTAACTTTCAAAGCAATCAAGCAATTATATCACAAACACTGCTAATCCAAACGAGAGATTTGTGAAAGCAAAACTGCTTATTATCAGATTCCCTGACTTTTATAAGCAAAGCAACATCACAATGAAGATATCATCTACATAATACCTTTAGCTCCTGAATTAATACTACCTTTTTTCAAAGTTTTTGTTTAAATATTTAGACAAATGTTTGGCCAGATCAAGCTACAGAAACTATTGTTTAGTTTTCCAACGCATCATTGTGTAAAAGCTAACCCAAGCTGCAAAAGGCACGAATAGATAATCTGATCATATTATTCATTTCCATACTGTGATGAGTAAACAAGAATAGCAGATTAACAATGCAAATTAAAATACTTTATGTACTGTGACAGATTATTTTGGATCCCGGTTAACTAAATGCGGCTATATGAACCATGACTGTTAGATGTGGGATTGGAAAGTCTGCAAATCAGATCAAAGTAATGGGCAGACATAACTTGCAGCAAAAGACATCATTAGGCTGCTACAGCGCGACTCCCTTAACAGTGAGGCCGAGCTTATCATCTGCGTAAACTAAGCTGACAAAACATGTAATTCTATTTTATGTGAAAGTTTGTTTTAGTGCGTCGGAGGCTGGCATTCCAGAGCTGTTCGGAGGAGGGCTGCACTCACAGAGCTATTGAGCTGTACAGCAAAGAAATAGGCCATTCAGCCCACCACAACTGTGCTGACCATTTTGCTCATCTACGCTGATTGCATCGGGACATGATCCTTCAGTGCCTTGCCTATTTAAGTGTTTGTCTAAATTCGTCTTCAAGACAGGAATCATAACTCTTTTTTTAATAGCTAGTTTATAAGAATATGAGAGGTGGAGATAGGGAGTGCCTCTATACCCTATCATTCAGAATCAGTTTCCCAGAGTAGAAATGTTAAAAACTGGAAGTCATGCATTTAAGGTGAGAATTTTCCTACTGCCTGTTATGCCTCTGGCGTTTAGGGCAGCAATGAACATCCTTCATCTCTGTCTGCATAGAAGGATTCTTCATTGCTGTTTCCATTATAATGTTTTTTTGATCAGTCAAGGCTGTTAACCCCATACCTGGAGGACTGGTGGACCACTGTTAGTCTAGCCTCTACCCTTTGACCTGCTTGGCATGGGTGGCCCTACCAAGAGCCAAAGCACAAGGCCCTGACTCCAGCCAGCATCGCTTTTCAGGTCATTGAGGCACACAAGCCTCCAAACCCCATGACAAGGTTGGTGGTCCTCATGGAGGTTAAGGTAAGAAGGGGAAAGTTTAGAGGCAGGGTTTTGTTTTAACATGGAAGAGCTAGGTACCTGGAACAGGCCTCCAGGGTAATGCTGGAGACATATATGATTGTGGTGTTTAATTAGCCTTTTGATCGGTACATCTTTGAAAATGCAGGGAATAGAGAGATATGGATCATGTCCAGGCAGAAGAGATTCAGTCTGTGGGATGAATGGCCTGTCCCTGTGCTCTATTGTTCTATGTTCTAACTACATTAACTCTTTAAGGTTCCATTTCTCAAGTCACATTTACACAAAGTTCTGCATCACATTTGTGGTAACATTAGCTAAGATGAGAAAAAGCAAAAGTTTGGAGAATCATAAACACAAGAGATTCTGCAGATGCTGGAAATCTAGAGTAACACACACAAAATGCTGGAAGAACTCAGCAGGACGTTTCGGACCTAGGCCCTTCATCGGGTCTGGAAAGGAAGACAAAAGTGAGGATAAAAGGTGAGGAGAACAAGCTCAAAGATGATAGATGAGACCAGCTGAGGGGGAAGGAAATTGGTTGGTGGGAGCGGGGATAAGATAAAGAGCTGAAGAAGAGGGAATCTGATAGGAGAGGAAAATGAACAATGGGAGAACAGGAAGGAGGAGGAGAATCAAAGGGAGGTGGTAGACTTGAGAGAAGAGGAGGAGTAAGAGGGAAGTCAGATTGAGGTATGGAAAAAGAGAGAAGGGGGAGGGGAGAAGTAACTAGATGTTAGAGAAATCAACGTTTACTGAATCGTGTACTGTAAATGGGAGAAATAATCAATTTGCCAACATCACCCAATCTTATTACAGGACATCTGGGGCTGTGAGAACACTGGGATCCAGTTTTATGAAGGTGGGAGCTAGGCCTTTGCAATGGTATTGGAAATGAAAATGGTTTATTATTGTCATATGTACTGAAATACCGTGGAAAAACTTCGCTTTGAATGCCTTCCATACAAATCAATTCAAAACATAAGTACTTCAAGGTAGTAGAACGGAAAAGCAACAGCAGAATGCAGATTATTGTGTTACTTTTACAGTTCCAGACAAAGTGCAGTGCAAGTAGGCAATAAGGCACAAGGGTCATGATGGGGTAGGTCAAGAATTCACCTCTCTTGTACAAGAGGTTCTTTCAAAGTTCAAAGTACATTTCTTATCAAAGAATATATACTTCATACAACCTTAAGATTTGTCAGCCATGAAGCAAAGAACCCCAATAGAATCCATTAAAAACAGAGGACAGTCAAACACACAGTGTGCAGAGAGAGAGAGAGAGAGAAAAACAAATTGTGCAAACGGTAAAGCAAGCAAACAACACTCAGAACTGGAGTTCACAACACCAGGCATCATTCAGAAGTCCAGAGAAGCCAATTCAGAAGGCCTCAGTCCAGCACAGTTGAGAAAACCCTGCAGAGCAGCGAACCACACCAGCCTGTCTCTCGCCTCTGAATCTTATATAAGACCATAAGATATAGGAGCCGAATTAGGCCATTTGGCCCGTTGAGTCTGCTCCATCATTTCATCATGGCTGATCTAATTTTCCTCTCAGCTCCAAATCTTTTGCCTTCTCTCCTTATCCCTTCATTCCCTATCCAATCAAGAATCTTACCAAACACTGTCTTAAATACTTACTCATAAAGACTTAGCCTCCACAGCTGCCTATGGAAAAGACTTCCATAGATTCACCACTCTCTGGTTAAAGAAATTCCTTCTCCTTCCCACTCTAAAAGAACACCCCTCTGTTCTGAGGCTATGTCCTCTGGTCATAGACTGTCCTACCATAGAAAACACCTTCTCCACATCCACTCTATCAAAGCTTTCATTGAACATAGAACAGCACAATACAGGCCTTTCGACACAATGTTGTGCAGACATTTTAATCTATTCCAAGATCAATCTAATGCTTCCCTCCTGTGTGGTCCTCCATCTTGAGGATAGATTATCTATATCCTTATCTAAGAGTCTTGTAAATGTCCCTAATGTAGCTGCTTCTACCACCATCCGGGACAAGGGGTACCACACATCCAACACTCTGTGTTGAAAATCTACCTCAGACATTCCTCCGCCTGAAAGTTATACCCTCTTGTATTAGCATTCTGCCCTGGGAAAAAGACATGGGCTGTCCACACAAGGTATACCTCATATCATCATATACAGCTCTCCTAAGTCATGCCTTATTCTGCTTCGCTCCAATGAGAAAAGCCCTAGCCCGCTCAACCTTTCATAATGAGAGCAGGACAGAAACTGTCCTCAAGACTGAAGATGCATGCTTTCAAGTTTTTGTGACTTCTGCCGAACAGAAAGGGGGAGAAGAGGGAATGCCTGAGGAGGGAGGGCTCTTTGATTACATTGGCTCCTTTCCCAAGGCAGCAGGATGTATAGACAAATTCCATGGAGGGGAGACTGTTGAGGGTGGGTCAGGTGCTAGAATGTGGGAGTGGTGTTAGAGAGCAGCCAAGTACTCGGTGTGTGGAGAGCTGGATCCTGAGACAGAGTGGTGGGACTCACGGTTTCTAAATGCAGGTCTTTTTCCTGCAGAGTCTTTTATTTTCCTATATGAACAGTCCTGAATTTTAAGACTGGAGTTATCATCTTCACTGCAAACCTGTCTGAGTTGACTTTTATGCCAGCCAAAGAGGCCTAACAAGATGATATCCTCATCCCAGGCTCCAGAAAGTGAGATATCCCTGGTTTCAAAGTCTAACCCACTTTTCTTCTGGAGAATTTTTTTTAAAGCACACGAACTACTTTATGGCCCCTTATTGTAAATATGATAAATTTTTCTGATGATGGTATCTCCGGGGATTAAAACGTCTGCTTCATCAGCCATTAACACTCGCTCTGACACACACTGTTTCATTACTAAAATATCCCTCAGGTAATGGCAGCTCATTTTTACCTTTATCAACTTGTTCTTAAATGGCGTTTGTACAGGGTCACATTTTCCCTTTGGGACTGCTCATGGTAAATCTATGGCTCCCTGTTATTGATGAGTATAATTAGACTGATTTTTAAGGTCATACGTGCACGTGCTAGGAAATAGGGGACAATGAGTGGCATTAAATGTTAATTTTTTGGGGGGGACTAAAAGACCTCCTTCAATAAATTGTTATGTTGTTGAGGAGAAGCGAGAGTTTTCTGATGTTAAGCAGTTCTTTAGTAAATATTAATCCAAGAACCATTGTTTAAAAAAAGCATTTTAATCCCATGCTTTACTGTGAAGGTTAATAGGTATGAGGAGGGGGGAGAGAATCATTTGATTTTTTTTGTTGTAGATGAAGAATCTTGCCTCTAATTTCTCTGTATCCCTTAGAGATATTGTTCTGCAAGAGCAGGTTTGGCTCACTAATGGAGTTAAGTTTACAAATGCAAAAAGCACAGGAAGAGGCCTTTCAGCCCCTCAAGTCTGTGCTAGCTATTGAACATCCATTTTATTCTAATCCTATACGACTCCCATTTTATTCCCCCCATTCCCTTCAAATCACTCCAGCCACTCTACATAATACTAGGGGCAATAAACAGTGATTAATTAACGTTCCAGTTGAGATGTGAGAGGAAACTAAAGTACATGAAGAAAACCACATGGTCACACAGAGAATGTGCAAACCCCACACAGACTGTACCTGAGGTCAGGATTGAACCCACACCAATAGAGTATGAAGCAGCAGCTTTACCAGCTGCTCCAGTGCGGTGTCCCAGAGTGACTTGTGAACCTTTAAGAGTTCAACATACTTGAGGGGCTGAATGGTCTCTAAATCAAAGTCAGGGGTAACGCAGTGGTTAGCACCACGCTCTACAGTGCAGGCGGCCCGTGTTCAGTTCCCGCTACTGCATGTAAGGAGTTTGTATGTTTTTCCCAGTGACCGTGTGGGTTTTCTCCGGTGCTCCAGTTCCTCCCACAGTCCAAAGACGTACTGGTTAGTAGGATAATTGGTCAATGTAAATTGTCCGATGATTAGGCTCAGATTAAATCGGGGGTTGCTGGGCAGTGTGGCTCGAAGGGCCAGAAGATCCTATTCTGCGCTGTATCTCAATAAATAAATAAAATGTGTATTGCTGAAGATTTCCAGGGTCTGCAGAGTGACTTCTTAAAGGTGTAAATGAGACGCATAGACAAACCTTTGAATGGTCCATGAGCATTGTCTCACTATTATCTTTTTATTTGTTTATTGTAATTTGTAGTAACTATTATGTGCCACACAACAATACAAATTTCTCAAACACGAGAAAATCTGCAGATCTGGAAATGCGAAGCAACACACACAAAATGCTGGAGGAACTCAGCAGGTCAGGCAGCATCTTTGGCAATGAATTATCAGTTGACATTTCAGCTCAAGACCTTCATCGGAACTGTAAATGTGGTGGGAGAGGAAGGAGGCTAGCTAGAAGGTGATATGTGAAGCCAGGTAGGCAAAAAAGGTAAAGAGCTGGAGAGGAAGGAATCTGATAGCGGAGGAGAGTAAACCATGGGAGAAAGGGAAGGAGGAGGAGACCCAGGAGGAGGTGATAGGCAGGTGAGAAAAGGTAAGAGGCCAGAGTGCGGAGTAGAAGAAGGAAGGGGGATTTCACAACATATGACCCTGATAATCAACCTGATTCTGATTCAGGCGAATTTGAAACAAAAAAGAAGCATCAACAACTTGATTTGGTGCACTTCACCATTCTCAAAGCAACACATTTTCAGAGTGTTACAGATTATAAAATCTGTACGAGCCACTGGCCAGAGCTGAGGAAACCTGGAGTTCTCGTCCAGGCACTGAAATGAACACTAATCTTTCACAAACTGCCTCATATCCTGTTAGGGTCAAAGGCCAGTAGGTAAACCTCATGACCCCACTTTGTGGCTATTCTTAAAAATTCTTCCAGTATTTTATTAGTAATGCCTGAAGACGTAACAAAAGCTCACTATCAAGGACCCTACAACTCATGTTCTCATTATTATTTGTTTACCTTCTTATTCATTATTTGCACAATCTGCTCTCCTTTGCACATTAGATGTTTGCAGGTCTCTGCAATTTATAGTTTTATCATAAATTCTTTTGCATTTTTCTGTTTTCCGGTGAATACTTGCAAAAAAGTGAATCTCAAGGTAGTATATGGTGATATATATATATATATATATATATAAACCTTGATAATAAATTAACTCTGAACTTTGAACAATTGAAAAAGCCTTCATTCATTATTAAGAGAAAGATGAAGAATTGAACCCACTATAGCAAAAACAGCCCTCACTTTTTTTGGCTTTGTGCTTTGGGAGTTTAACACATTCTCTTCCTTTTGTGAGCACCATAGGTAATATCATACCAATTAGTCATCCTCCAGTAAGAGTTGGCCGCTGTTCTTTGATTATCCTGAACGTTTCTGGCAGGATATTTGACATTGGCAACCAGTACAGCTAACCACTGCTCTGAACAGGCCTTTTGGCCCACAACATGTGCGCCGTACATGATGCCAAATTAAACTAAATCTCTTCTGCCTGCATATATCCATATCTCTCTGTTTCCTGTCTGTTCATGAGTCTGTCCAACAGCCAATATCTCACACCACTATCGGATCTGCTTCTACCACAAACTCTGGCAGCCCATTCCAAGCACCTACCATACTCTGTGTGAAAAACTTGTCCTCCACATCTCCCCGTAAACACTCCTCCTCTCACCTTAGATAGACGTCCTCCAGTAGTTGACATTTCTACCCTGGAAAAAGGATTCTGGCTCCCTCCCC
This sequence comes from Mobula hypostoma, assembly GCF_963921235.1. Classification (NCBI taxonomy): domain Eukaryota; kingdom Metazoa; phylum Chordata; class Chondrichthyes; order Myliobatiformes; family Myliobatidae; genus Mobula; species Mobula hypostoma. The sequence goes on from NC_086108.1 coordinate 100,003,905, forward strand.
TGCCTATCATCATCATCATTATTGTGTGCCATGTCCTACAATGTGAGCGATCATGGTCTCATCATCATGATTGTTCTTGGCAAATTTTTCTACAGAAGTGATTTGCCATTGCCTTCTTTTGGGCAGTGTCTTTACAAGAAAGGTGATCCCAGCCACTATCAATATTGTTCAGAGATTGTCAGTGGTCACATAACCAGGACTTGTGACATGCACCAGCTGCTCATACCACCATCCACCACCTGCTCCCGTGGCTTCATATGACCCTGATTGGGGGGGCGGGGCATGCAGGTGCTACACCTTGCCCAAGGGTGATTTGCAGACTAGCAGTAGAGACGTGTCCTCTTCGGTAGAGATGTATTTCCACCTGGCCACCCGCTCCCATGCCTATACCTCTCATAAATGGAATCGCAACTGGAATTAGAATTGGCTTATTATTGTCACAAGTACCAAGATACAGTGAAAAGATTGTCTTGCACACTGTTCATACAAATCAGATCATTAGGCAGTGCATTGAATTAGAACAAGGTAAATTAATAACAATGCAGAATAAAGAATTTTATAAACTTCTGTCAGGTCTCTGCTCAGGCTCTGATGGTCCAGAGAAAACCACCGAAGTTTTCTCCTACAGCTCATACCCTCTAATCGATGCAGATCCCTGGTGAATCTCTTCCACACCCTCTCCAAAACCTTCACTTCCTTCCTGTAATTGGGTGGCCAGAACTGCATGCAATCGCTCTGTTCCATCTCCTTGAATAACATAATACTCGGCAATCAGTCCTCTCCTAATCACAATTAGGAGCAACCATAATCCTCTCCATAAATGTACAACTTCAGCTCAAGTCTCTGGAGTGTAGTCAGAGGTGGGAATGATAACTATGTGGTCACTTTCCTTGTTTTCTCCACATACTCCTTATGATCTCTATACTGCAACTCTCGCCTCTGCTGCTTCCTCCATTTCATTTGTAAGTTCTCGATATTTTTTATGCCATGGACAAATGCCATTGAGCAAGGGGTCCATGGACCCCTGATTTCATTTTCCCTTCCATGCTGTCAGCTGGCTCAACCACTTCTTCAAACATCTAGATGAAGTCCTGATGAAAGGTCTTGGCCAAAATTGTCAACTATTTATTCCTCTCGGTAGATGCTGCCTGACCTGCTGAGATCCTCCTGCATTTTGTCTGTGTGTTGCTCACAACCCTCTCCACTTTTCTTCCATTCTCTCCTCCTTTAACTTTTACATAGAACATAGAACATAGAATAGTACAGCACTGTGCAACTTTGCCGAACTTTGGCTCATTTCTCCCCAAGGTTACTTTGTGTGATATCAGTCATGTGTTTATTCCCTACAGTAAAGATCCAATATAAACATACATTGTCACAGCCATTGTCAAAATTTACAACAGAAGGGTTGAGAAAGCTTTTTTCCATCAAGCCCTTGATTCATTTAACTTCTCATGAGATTGATCGACGCCTACAGCAAAAGAATAGTTAAATTATATAAGCCCAGTCATATTATGAGGACCAGATGTTGTAATTTAAGCCAATCAATAATTTCCCACCTTCAGCTTTCAATATTATATTTGCACCGAGGAATGTATTCCCTGCCTTTATAAGCATAACTTCTACTGTTATAACCTTTCTCGCACCTCTGCGCAGTCTGTGTTCCCTGGCATGAAGTTCCCATCCATCTGTTCACACCTCAGTTCAGCTTCTCTTTGAGTGAATTTTAGTGTTTGCGATTCTTTCAGCTCTGAAAATCCTACATACATCTGGGACTGCAGTATGGCAACTCCCACACCTTAACCCATCACATACACTCAGTGGCCACTTTATTAGGTACACCTGTACACCTGCCCGTTAATGCAAATACTTAATCAGCCAGTCATGTGGCAGCAACTCAGTGCATAAGAGCATGTAGACAAGGTTCAGTTGTTGTTCAGGACAAATGTCAGAATAGGGAAGAAATATGATCTTCGTGACTTTGACCGTGGAGTATTGTTGGTGCCAAATGTGTGGTTTGGTTATCTCAGAAACTGCTGATCTCCTGGGATTTTCATGCACAACAATCTCTGAAGTTTACAGAGAGTGGTGCAAAAATCAAGAAGCATCCAGTAAACGGTTGTTCTGTAGCTAAAATGGTCTTGTTAATCAGAGAGGTCAGAGGAGAATAGCCAGACTAGTTCAAGCTGACAAGAAGGTCACAGTAGCTCATATAACCACACATTACAACAGTGGTGTGCAGAAGAGCATCTCTGAGCACATGACACATCGGATCTTGAAGTAGATGGGCTACAGCAGCAGGAGACCATGAGCATACACTTGGTAGCTTCTTTATTAGGGGCAGGAGGTACCTAATAAAGTGGCCACTCAGTGATGCTAATCAACCTCGCTTTAACCCCACCAATCTCCATCTGAAGGTCACCCCTCTGAAGTTGTAAAGACTGAACTCTTTTGCATTCATGAACTATATGATAATCTGTGTTGAACTCTACTTCTGTGGTACTGAACTCTGTGTCCGTCTACATTGTGGCATCATTGTCGGAGAGAACAGAAACCAAAATTTCTATCCCAGTCAGATGGGCGACATTTGCATCTCCTTTCCTGTGCCTTGCTGTAAAGATCCAGCTTTTATATCTGCAAAGCTTCGATTTCTGCCCTCTTGCCGCTCCCGCACACTGTAAATTTCTTGTTTTAATGAGAAGGAATGCCCACAAGTGACTATTAAAAGGATTGCTGGCCTCTTCAAGTCATGTGGTTTCAAGTTCAGCCTGAGAGAGTGAAAAACTCCAGAAAACTGAATGTGCAGACAAAATTGCATTTTCCAAATGTCCTTGTGGAGTCATAAGTCTAGACACTAATATCTCTAAATAATTTAATCAAACAACAAAACCTTGTTCCCAGAACCTTTTCATTGAGATTATTTCTGGTTATTTGTATAACAAAGCTTCAGTGTATGCAGAACGATGTTAATGTGCATGACATGCATAATAGGGTTATGAAAAAGTGGTGTTAAAGTCAAGTAAGAAAGCTAAGGCACCCAATTTTGGATCCTTTCCAGCTTATTTGCAAGATTCCAAACTTGGCCTGGCTGCTCTGTCAAAGGGTGCAGATGCATCCGTTGATTTTTTTTTTTCAGAAGAGTCTGGAACTAAAATGTTTCTTTGTGTTTCGATATTTGATGTTCCACCAAGTGTTAGCATTTCTTTCACTGGGGACTGATGTAGATGTCTCAGGATGAAATTTAAGAGCTTAACTTTCTATTCAGTAAGTGATTCACTTTTTAAAATCTTATTTGTTTTCTGGTGACCCATTAAGGTGGAGGAGGATCCAATGCATGGGACTATTGGGCTTGAGTTTTACATCACAATCTTTTCACCGAGGAAAGAAACTTAGATGCATTGTCTTCACCCTTAGCTGGATTTTATTTGGCAAATGGCCCTTGCAAAGCTGGCAAAACATCCCATCCAATGGCATTCAACAATGCAATCTTTTCCTCACCCTCCCATCAGAACTACTGAGGTGCCAGCTCATTACTTCTATCACTTCCTGGGAGATGAACATCAATCTAGCAGTTACTAACATTCTCAGTTTGCCCAGTACAAGCTGCTGTGTGCCACCATCTTGAATCGTGCAAATCTATAAAGATAAAGATTAGCTTTATTTGTCACATGTGCATCGAAACATCAAAACACACTGTAAAATGTGTTGTTCATGTCAACAACCAACACAAGGATGTGCCGGGGACAGATTACAAGTGTTACCATGCTTCCGGTGCCAAAATAGCCTGCCCATAACTGGCTAACCCACAAGTCATTTTAGAATGTAGAAGGAAAGTGGAGCACCCAGAGGAAACTTACATAGTCATGGGGAGAACGTACAAACTCCTTACAAAGAGTGGCATTTGGTGCTGTACAGCATTATGCTAACCACTATGATACTGTGATGCCCATTGAATGTCATTCCACAATCACAGCATACCCATCCACATTTCATATGTTCTACAAAGCTGGAAATGTTGCATTTTGTTCTTCCGCCAGGTCATTAATGTAAGTAGTAAACAATTGAGAGGCAAGAACTCATCTCTAGGATATCCCACAAGAACTGGGATATTCCACAGGAACTGATCTCCAGGATACCCCACAGGAACTGATGTCTGGCACAGCCCACAGGAACTGACCTCTGGGATACTCCACAAGAACTGATCTCTAGGATATTCCACTTGCCACATCATTCCAATCGGAAAAGGATACTTTTTGTTCCAGTCTTGATGAAGGGTCTCGGCCCATAACATCGACTGTTTACTCTTTTCCATAGATGCTGCCTGGCCTGCTGAGTTCCTCCAGCATTTTGTTCTTCCGCCAGGTCATTAATGTAAGTAGTAAACAATTGAGAGGCAAGAACTCATCTCTAGGATATCCCACAAGAACTGGGATATTCCACAGGAACTGATCTCCAGGATACCCCACAGGAACTGATGTCTGGCACAGCCCACAGGAACTGACCTCTGGGATACTCCACAAGAACTGATCTCTAGGATATTCCACTTGCCACATCATTCCAATCGGAAAAGGATATTTTTTGTTCCAGTCTTGATGAAGGGTCTCGGCCCATAACATCGACTGTTTACTCTTTTCCATAGATGCTGCCTGGCCTGCTGAGTTCCTCCAGCATTTTGTGTGTGTTTCTTTATTCCAACTCTTTGATTTCTATGCGACAGACACTTTTCAATCCATGCTAACGTGCTTCATCCAGTACCCTAGGGCTCTTAATTTATGCTCCAGCCTCTGACGTGGCAAAAACCTCTGGAAAATCAAAATACATGACATAAAGTTAGATTAGATTAGCTTCATTTAGATTGAAAGAGGAGAATGACTGAAGATGAGGAACAATAGGTCAACTACTTTAACATTCATTGTTGGTAAGGTGTTAGAATCAATAATCAAAAACGAAATAACTAGTAATTTCAGAGAGCTCCATACAACCGATCCTAGTCGACATGGTTTTATGAAAGTTTGAAACATCAAAACCTACAGTGAAATGCATTACTTGCATCAATAGCCAACACAGTCTGAGAGTGCTAGGGGAAGACGGAAAGTACCACCATGCTTCCAGCACCAACATAACATGCCCATAACTTACTAACCCGTACATCGTTGGAATGTGGGAGGAAACCACAGTACCCAGAGGAAACCCATACAGTTATGGGGAGAACACACAGAAAGTGGCAGGATTTGAACCCCTATTGCTGGATCTGAAAATCGCTGCACTAACCGCTACACTACTGTGCTCACCCCCCCACAGTACAAGTATCATTTCTCCCCATTACAGGCACTACGGTCGCATAGTGGTTAGTACAATACTATTACAGCTCAAGGTATTGCAGGGTTCAAAGTTCACTTAAGAGTCTGTAAGGACTCGCTGTAGATTCAACCCGTGGAACAAATGTGTGGGTTTTCCCTGTTTTCTCTGGTTTCCTCCCACAGTCCAAAAACGCAGCGGGTAGGTTAATTGGTCATTGTAAATTATCCCATGATCAGGTTTGTTTGGAGGTTGCTGGGGCATCGTGGCTCGAAGGGCCTGTTCTGTGCTGTATTGCTAATTAAATAAATCTTCACAGAACTTAAGCATATTTATCACACATATTTTGCCTTTCAGCTCTCTGAAATGATTAGTTATTTCCTTTTTGATTATTGACTGTAGCATCTTCACAACAATTAATAGTAAAGTGGCTAGTCTTTAATTTCTCATTTTCTTTCTCCTTTTTTAAACAAAGGTGCCATATTGACTATTTTCCAAACTTCTTCTACCCTCCTAGAACTTACAAAGTTTTGAAAAATTTCCAAGTAAATTCAAAGTAAGTTTATTATTTAAGTATGTATATGTCACCATATACTACCCTGAGATTCATTTTCATGCAGGCATTCATAGTAGAAAAGAGAAATATAATAGAATCAATGAAAAACCTCACACAAACAAAGGTTGACAAACAAACAATGTGCAAAAGAAGGCAAACAGTGAATATTAATAAATAAATAAATAGATAGATAGATAGATAAATAAATAAATAAATAAAACTGAGAGTTTTTAAAAGTGATTCTGTAGATTCTGGAATCAGTTCAGTGTTGAGGTGAGTGAAGTTATCCACACTGGTTCAGGAGCCTGATGGTTGAAGGGTAATAATTGTCCCTGAATCTGGTGGTATGGGACCTTAAGGCTCCTGTCCCTCCTGCCCGATGGTATTAGCAATAAAACAGCATAGCCTTCTTGGTGGGGGTCCTTGTTGATAGATGCTTCTTTCTTGGTCCAGCGCTCCTTGTAGATGTGATTAATGGTGGAGAGGGCTCTGCCAGTGATGGGCTGGGCTGTGTCCACAGTTTTTTTTCACAGGCTTTCTTCAATTTCAACAAATGCGTCCACCATCTCTGTAACCAGTTCTTTAAGAATCTTGACTATAAGCAATCGGATCCTGGAAATTTGTCCACCTTTAGCCTCCTGAGTTTCTCTAATATATTATCCCTTGCTGCAAAGATCTTTACAGGCATTTCACCGCTATTTGTAATTAGCTCATCCACTAGTTAGAGATATTTGCAGGGTTCTCCATGGTAAGACTGATGCAAAAAGTTACTTATCATTAATGTTTTTGATTCCTCTTATTAAGTCACCAGCCTCATTCTCTAGAAGTTCTTACCTTGACCATTCTTTCAATATAGAAGCATATGCTTTTTGTGCTGTTATTACACACAGGTTTCCTCTCAAAATAAATTTTCTTCCTTCTTATGAGATTTTTAGTCTTTTACCACTGGATCCTAAAAAGGTTCCAATCCTCTGGCCTAACACCAACTCTTGCCAGTTTATTTGTCTTACTTTTCAATTTAACATTTTCCTTGACATCGCTGTGAAACACAGACTGTACCACTTCCTCTTTCTAATTGGGATAATTTCCTGCTGAGTATCATAGAACGTGGAACAGTACAGCACAGTGCAGGTCCTTTGGCCCATGATGTTGTGCATATTTTGACCTAATCCGCAATCAAAATTCAACCCTTCCTCCATACATTGCCCATAACCGTCTCCATTTTTGTTTCATCCATGTGCTATCGATGAGTCTCTTAAATGCCCCCAATGTCTCTCCCAGCACCCCCAGCAACAGAGGAACTGAATGCTCTTTGTGTCAAAAAGCCTACCTCTAACTTCTCCCCTAAACTTTCCTCCACTTGCCTTAAAAGGATATCCTCTAGTTGTAACTATTGCCAGTCTAGGAAAAAGTTGCTGGCTGTCCACTCTGTCTATGCCTCTCATAGTCTTATACACTCTATTATATCGTCTCTCATCCCCATTCAGATATGGACCAGCTGTTTGAATATCTCCCTCAGTTCATCAGTTGACCTATCTCTTAGCTTATTTTCTCCACCCACCTTAGACAACTCCACCTTTGTACCATTACAGACACCCTTATCTAAGTAGAAGACGGAAGATTTGGTCCGGTGGTGTTCAACCTCAATCTGCAACTGTAAGTCTATCATATTGTGGTCACTTGCTAGTAGTGAAACTTTAACCACAGGATTTCTTACTAAACCTTCATCTTTGTCAAATCTAAAATAAGCTATTCCTGGGTAGGTCGTTAGACCATAAGGCATAGGTGTATAGATCCATCGAGTCTGTTGTTCCCTTCTATCACGGCTGATTTATTAACCCTCTCAACACTATTCCGCTGCCTTCTCCCCATCACCTTTGACACCCTTAACTAATCAGGAATCTGTCAACTCTTGTATTAGATATACCCAATGACCTGGCCTCCAATGCTGTCCATATCAAAGAATTCTTCAGATTCACTACCCTCTGACTGAAAAAAGTCCTCCTCATCTGTGTTCTAAAGGATCTTTGCCTGTTATGCCGCTGTCATTTAGGGCAGCAATGAAGGTTCTCCATCTCTGGCGGCCTTCAGGGCTTCCTTCATTGCGTAAGTGGCTTCCTTCATTGCGTAAGTAGCTTCCTCTCGGTTTTCACTACTGTCAGTTGTGCAAGTCCCGGGTGGAGACTCAAGAATACCGTCACACTCATATGTAGAAGGATTCTTCATTGCTGTTTCCATAACAATTTTGTTTTACCAGTCAGGGGTGTTAGCCCTGAGCTGAACCCCCGAACCTGGAGGACCAGTGGACCACTCTTAGTCTGTCCTCTACCTTTTGACCTGTTTGGCATGGGTGACCCTACCAAGAGCCAAAGCATAAAACCCTGACTTCAGACAACATGGCTCACTGGGTCATTGAGGCACACAAGGCCTCCAAGCCCTATGTCAAGGTCTGATCCTCCTGGAAGAGTTCTAAAGGAATGTGCTTGTATTCTAAAGCTGTGCTCTCTGGACCAAGATGGGTAGGTTCCATAACAAACTGCTCTAAGAAGCAATCCCTGATGCACTCCACAAATTCCTCTTCTGCAAAACTCTTGCCAGTTTGGTTTGTCCAATGAACATGTGGATTAAAATTACTCAGAACATTTGCAATTCCCTGGATATTTCCCCATTCAGGGACTACTCCCACTCATGTCTTCCTTTGCCTATTATTCATGAATTCAAGCCAAACCAACTCTACATTACTATCCACTGCCTCTTTACCATTACTCACCGCTGCTGAGAATCCTTTGAGTAAAAGTCAAAGTCGTGTTTGCTGCCACATGGACAAATACATGTGTACACAGTTACAATGAGAAACTTGCAGTAACTTGCAGCAGCATCCCAGACGCATAGCTCTAGAGACACAGCATTCATGAGTAAACAAGAAATTAAACATCAATTATACAAGAAAGAGCACAATTAGAACAAAAAAAAAGTCTATAGCAGTGCCAAGTAGGCTAAGTGGTCATTGTGTTCCTATAGTGAGGTAGTAATTAAAGTTGTGCAAGTTGATTCAAGAACCATATGATTGAAGTTAAATACAGTAGCTGTTCTTCAAGATGGTCATGTGGGACTTCTATACCTCCTGCCAAACAGTAGCTATGAGAAGGTGAAGGGCAATTGGGAGGTGCTGTGGTAGCATAGTGGTTAATCTAACGTTATTACGGTACTCCACAAACTAGCTCCCCTCTAACCCCTTCTCTTCACCTGCCTATCAACTCTCTCCAGTGCTCCTCCTTCCCTTTCACCTCCTTCCCTCTTCTCTCCTATCAGATTCCCTCTCCTTCCACCTATCACCTGCCAGCTTCTCACTTCATCCCTTAACCCCACCTACCCATCTCCTCCCACACCTGGTCTCTACTAACACCAGCCAGCTTGTACTCCTTCCCCTCTCCCCCGCCTTCGTACTTTGCCTTCCTTTCCAGTCCTGATTAAGGGTCTTGGCCCGAAACGGCGACTGTTTATTCCCCGTCATCGTTGCTGCCTGACCTGCTGACTTCCTCCAGCATTTTGTGTGTGCTGCTCTGGACTTTCAACATCTGCAGAATTACCTGTGTTTATGAAAGACAAGTGCTGCTATATTCTTCCCAACATGGGTCAGCATGTTTTGTGCTGGTGTATTACAGTACAGGGAGTCTCCAGTGTATTTTACTCTCTCTCCACCGCCGGTCTCACCCCTTTGCTGAGGAGTGGGATGCATTTTGCATCCCCCAGTTTTACACCAGCTTGACAAGCTGATCTAGTTCAGTCCCATTCATTTTAATTGGATGACTGATCTTCATTAACACGGGAGTAAGGGTGAAGCGTTATGTTCCTTTTTTCTTATTTCACTTTATAATTACATTTTTAATTAATTTTCAATGGTTTATTGTAGTTACACCTAACTATTTTCTGTTCTGAAAGCTTATAAACGATTTTTTTCTTATTTTACTAATTGTGCTTCATAAACACGAGAAAGTCTGAAGATGCTGGAAACCCAAAGCAGCGCACACAAAATGCTGGAAGAACTCAGCAGGTCAGGCAGCATCTGTGGAAATGAATAAACAGTCGACGTTTCGGGCTGAAGTCCTTCTTCAGGACTGGAATGGAAGGGGGAAGACGCCAGAATAAAAAGATAGGGAGAGGGGAAGGAGGGTAGCTAGAAGGTGATAGGTGAAGCCAAGTAGGTAAGAAAGATAAAGGACCGCAGAAGAAGGAATCTGATAGAGGAGAAGAGTGGACTGTAGGAGATAGGGAAGGAGGGAGAGACCCAGGGGGAAGTGGTAGGCATGTGAGAAGAAGAGGTAAAAGGCCAGAGTGTGCAATAGAAAGAGGGGGGAGAGGGAGGGAAAAATTACCAGAAGGAGAATTCGATATTCATGCCATTAGGTTGGAAGCTACCTAGAGGAATATAAGGTGTTACTCCTCCACCCTGAGAGTGGCCTCATCTTGGACTGACCATTTCTCAATCAGCTAGAAATCCATCTGGATGGAAGCCTTGATATCTCTCCCAACCATTCTACCTCAGGACACAGCTGAAGCAGTAAGCCTTCACTGCCATTAGACAAGAGACTGCAAATGCAGGAATCTGGAGCAAATTAAGGTGGAGTATAAGATTAATACCTGGATTCTAGGACTTTATTTTTTGGAATGTGGAAGTTCACCCTGATTCAAAGCAATGTTGTCTTATTTCTATATACATTATCTGGTTAGATACATTATACACAGTACATGTATGTAGTTACGTGACAATAACCTGACTTGACTAGATTGAGGACAAATTTGATAGAGGTATTCAAAATTATGAGGGGTAGAGATAGGGTAAATGCAGGTAGGCTTTTTCCACTGAGGTTAGGTGGAACTAGGGTGAAAGCTGTCAAGTTTAAGGGGTACATGAGGAGAAACTTCTTCACTCAGAGGGTGGTGGGAGTGTGAAACAAGCTGCTAGCATAAGTGGTGCCTGCAAGCTCGATTTCAATGTGTCAAGAGAAGTTTGGATAGGTACATGGATGGGAGGGGTATGGAGGGGTATGGTCCAGGTGCAGGTCAATGGGACTAGGCAGCTTAAATGTTTTGGCATGGACTAAATGGGCCAAAAAGCCTGTTTCTGTACAGTACTTTTCTATGATTCTATGACTCTATTTTTAGCAGTATCTAGAGACAAGGGGATCTAAGAGCCCACATTCATAAATACCTCAAAGTTGCCACACGTGTTGACAGGGTGGTTAAGAAGGTGTATTGTGTGTTTTCCTTCATTAGTCGGGGAACTGAATTCAAGGACCGTATGGCAATATTGCATCTCTATAAAATTCTGGTTAGATCACACTTAGAGTATTGTGTTGTGTTCTGGTTACCTCATTGTAGGAAGGATGTTGAAGCTTCAGAGAGAGTGCAGAAGAGATTTACTAGGATGCTGCCTGGATTGAAGAGCATGTCTTATGAGGAAAGTTTGAGCAATCTAGGGATCCACCTTGGAGTGAGTGAGGATGAATGGTGACTTGATAGAGCTGTATAAGATAATCAGATGCATAGATGCAGTGGATGGCCAGTACCCTTTTCCCAGGCAGAAATCTCCAATACGAGGGAACATAATTTTAACGTGATTGTTGAAAGGAGAGATGGCATTACTAGAAATTTGAGACATCAAGGTTCATGCCATCAGGTAGGACGCTACCCAAGTGGAACATAAGTTCTCAACCCAAAATGTCGACTGTACTCTTTTCCATAGATACTGCCTGGCCTGCTGAGTTCCTCCAGCATTTTGTGTGCGTTACTTTAGATTTCCAACATCTGCAGATTTTCTCTTGTTTGTGATTGAGTAATCTTGAAATAGGTTAAAAGGCTGGCACAACATAATAGGCCAAAGGGTCTGTACTATGCTATGCTGTTCGATGCTCTAGCTCAAGAGATGCTGGTGGATCCCAGAAGGTCAGACACGGTCAATGGAGGGAAATGGACAGTCAATATTTCTAGTGGAGACTCTTCATCTGTAAAACATCGGCAATCCCACCTCCTCCCCACTAACACCACCTCTATAGGCTCCTTTTATTTACTTTCTGGTTCCTGTCTATTTCCCACCATAGATGCTACTTGACCCACTGAATTTCTCCGGTGTGTTACTAAGTAGGAGCCTCTGTAAAACTAATCCCGGAGTTGAATCCAGTTGCCAAGTTGCCTTGAGGACAATTCAGACTGTAGTGTCAAGAAAGATGTAAAGGCTAAAGGTTTGGAATTCTAAACACCATAGTGGCCAACATCTAGACCTTTGCAAGCAAGATGTCAAAAAATATGTCAATTTTACATGAATTGTGGGAGAAAGAGTCACTTTCATGTGAATTTCCCAGCCTGGTGTAATGAGGAAGTGGAACTAGACAGCTGCCTCAGCTAACTAGGCCAATTGTGCAAGGCTGCACAACCTCATTGAAAGTCTGGGCCACTAAATTAAGGGTGGAAAAGGGAAGGACAGAACATCTGTGTCCTGTTTGCCCAACCCTTGAATAAAAAGGTGCAGAGTCATGTGGGTCCTGGGCAGGGGTAAGTCAACGAACATAGTAGGAGATTGGAAGAAACTGTACAAATGAGAGGACATTGAGGAGATTTGTAGCAATGCCCGGTAACAACCACAGAAGAAGAAAGACCATTAATTTGGAAGACATGAAAAGATTACAAACCCCTGACAAGTTCTCTTCCAAGGGGAAAAAATCCCCTTCCCTTCCCCTCTCCTTCTATTCCCCACACTAGCCTCTTACCTTTTCTCACCTGCCTATCACTTCCCCTGAGTGCCCTCTCCCTTCTCTTTATCCTACGCTCCACTCTCCTCTCCTATCAGATTCCTTCCTTTCCTTTCCGGCCCACCTGGCTTCACATATCACCTTCCAGCTAGTCTCCTTCCCATCCCACCCCCTCACCTTTTTATTCTGCCATTCTCCCACCTTCCTTTCTAGTCCTGAAGAAGGACCTCAGCCCAAATTGTTGACTGTTTATTCATTTCCATTGAGGCTGCCTGACTTGCTGAGTTCCTCCCGAATCTTGTGTGTGTTGGTTTGGATTTCAGTATCTGCAGACTTTCATGTGTTCCATGGATAATGTTGAAGTCAAAGCTGTGAGTCATATGATTAAGTATACTGAGTGATAAGTTAGAAAAGTGAATAAAAAGGGAGTTATTGGAAATTAATTGTAAGCCGTACAATGCAATATATATACAAATCTTATTGTAATATAGTATTTATTATGTATTGCACTGTGCAGCTACTACAAAACAAAAAGTGTCACAACCTATGTCAATGATACTAAGCAACATACATCAAAGTTGCTGGTGAACGCAGCAGGCCAGGCAGCATCTATAGGAAGAGGCGCAGTCGACGTTTCAGGCCGAGACCCTTCGTCAGGACTAACTGAAGGAAGAGTGAGTAAGGGATTTGAAAGCTGGAGGGGGAGGGGGAGATGCAAAATGATAGGAGAAGACAGGAGGGGGAGGGATGGAGCTGAGAGCTGGACAGGTGATAGGCAGAAGGGGATACGAGAGGATCATGGGACAGGAGGTCCGGGAAGAAAGACGGGGGGGGGGGTGACCCAGAGGATGGGCAAGAGGTATATTCAGAGGGACAGAGGGAGAAAAAGGAGAGTGAGAGAAAGAATGTGTGCATTAAAAAGAGTAACAGATGGGGTACGAGGGGGAGGTGGGGCCTAGCGGAAGTTAGAGAAGTCAATGTTCATGCCATCAGGTTGGAGGCTACCCATACGGAATATAAGGTGTTGTTCCTCCAACCTGAGTGCGGCTTCATCTTTACAGTAGAGGAGGCCGTGGATAGACATGTCAGAATGGGAATGGGATGTGGAATTAAAATGTGTGGCCACTGGATACTAAACCTGATTCTGAGGAATCATGTCTAAGCAATTTAACCAATAATAAAGATTAAAGACAAATAACATGAGTTTGAGACTCTCTTTGTTCAACTTTCATACTGTCTGCCTCAAAAGATGGGATTATCTGTGGCCACCCATTTCAATTCTACTTCCCATTCCCATTCTGACATGTCAGTCCATGGCCTCCTCTGCTGCCAGAATGAGGCCAGTCTCAGGGTGGAGGAGTAACACCTCATATTCTGTCTGCATTGCCTCCAACCTGATGGCATAAATATCGATTTCTCTAGTTTCTCCTTTCCCCTTCGCTCTTTTTCCATTTTCCATTCTGGTTACCCTCTCACCTCTCTATCCTCCTCACCTGCCCATAACCACTCTCTGGTGCTCCTCGTCCTTCCCTTTCGTATATGGGCCACTCTCCTCTCCTATCAGGTTTCTTCTTCTCCAGCCTTTCATCTCTTCCATTTATAACCACCCAGCTTCTCACTTCACCTAATTTCACTCATCACCAGCCAGCTTGTAGTGCCACCCCTCCCCCGTCTTCTTATTCTGGCTTCTTCTCCCCTTCCTTTCCAGTCTTAATGAAGGGTCTCAGCCTGAAACGTTGACTATTTGTTCTACTCCGTAGATGCTGACTGACCCTCTGAGCTCCTCCAGCATTTTGTGTGTGTTGCTTTGGATTTCCAGCATCTGCAGACTTTCTTGTGTCAGTAAATATATTGGTTATTGGTTCATTATTGTCACATGTAGCAAGATACAGTGAAAATCTTGCCTTGCATACTGTCCATACAGATCAAATCATTGCACAGTGCATTGAGATAGAACAAGGAAAAACAATAACAATGGCAGAAAAAATGTGTAAAAGTTATTGATACAGCTTAAAGAGATTGCGGTGGAAATACACAGTATGTTATGCAGGATGACAAATAGAATTAGCAGTTCCGGTGAGGCTTTCCATCAGAATGACATGAAGCAGTAACTCCATTCCTCCTAGCACGGATGCTGCCTGGCTGGTGGTGAATTCCCAGTATTTTATGTTTTTGTCTCAGGTTTCCAGAATTGCCAGTTTTCTACTTTGCAATAAGCATTGGTGGTGTTGGTGGATTAAAAAAAATATTACCCAGGGAATATATCCTCTAGCCTTATTCAAAGTAGGATGATGGGATCCTTTGCATCCATATAAAGAGCCACTAAGGCCTACTGACGTGAAGGCAAATGATCGCATTGACATTCATTGGCAAGTAGAAAGTTGCAAATTCAACATCCCTTGTGAAACGTAACACCTCTATCAGGATAGCTCTCTGTTGTGTGTTTAACATTAAAGTAATAGTTGAGTAATCTTGTATATATAATTGGTTGATTCAGCATTCCTGTTCATTTAAATAATTCATTATGAGTTATATGTAAAATCCGTGAGTTGCATACGTCATTGCACTACCATGTGATACGTGCGCGCCTCACTTAAAGCAAAGACGAAGTTTGACTCACATTTCAGACTCCCAACTTCAGTTGAATTAGTTTAATGTTTTGAAGTTACAAAACATAACACACTCCTTCAGTCCACATTTTTGTCCTCCGGTGCCTGGAGTGAGCCTTGAACCCATAAGGGGCTCCCTGCTCAGCTACGGCTAATGAACAGCAAAGGAAAAGGTAAATGTTGCTCTCGTCACAAAGTCCAGTAACTTAATGACACGCTCTCTGATCAGATGTGGCCACGATTCTTGGTTTCTTAGACAAAGATTGTGGAAAGAATTACAGAGAGAGATGACCATCTGTGGAACCAGGCTCAAAGCTTCTAGGTGATGTGGTCAAGGGAGGAGGGAAAGGAAGAAAAATCTGACAGAGACAATCCGAGGGAAAATGGTGATATTTTACAGAAAGCAGGACTGAATAAGATATAGGAGCAGAATTAGGCCATTTGGCCCATCGCGTTTGCTCTGCCATTTCATCATGACTGATCCAATTTTCCTCTCAGCCCCAATCTCCTGCTATCTCCCTGTATTCCTTCATGCCCTGACCAATCAAGAATCTATCAACCTCTGCCTTAAGTATACATAAAGACTTGGCCTCCACAGCCTCCTGTGGCAAAGAATTCCACAAATTCACCACTCTCTGTCTAAAGAAATTTCTCCTCATTTTCAATCTAAGTGGACACCCCTCTATTCTGAGACAGTGTCCTCTGGTCTTAGACTCTCCCACCATAGAAAATATCCTCTCCATATCCACTCTATCAGGGCCTTTTGATAGGTTTCAATGAGGTCATCCCTTGTTCTTCTGAATTCTAGTGAATACAGGCCCAAACCCATCAAAAACACTTAATTTGACAAGGTACCTCATGCAAGGCTTATTGAGAAAGTAAGGAGGCATGGGATCCAAGGGGACATTTCTTTGTGGATCCAGAATCGGCTTGCCCACAGAAGGCAAAGAGTGGTTGTAGGCAGGTCATATCCTGCACGGAGGTCAGTCACCGGTGGTGTGCCTCAAAGATCTGTTCTGGGACCCCTACGCTTCATGATTTTTATAAATGACCTGAATAAGGAAGTGGAGGGATGGGTTAGGATATTTGCTGATGACACAAAAGCTGGAGGTGTTGTGGATAGTGTGGAGGGCTGTCAGAGTTTACAGTGGGACATTGATAGGATGCAAAACTGGGCTAAGAAGTGGCAGATGGAGTTCAACCCAGATAAGTGTGAGGTGGTTCATTTTGGTAGGTCAAATATGGTGGCAGAATATAGTATTAATATAGAAGATAGTATATGGTAAGACCCTTGGCAGTGTGAAGGATCAAAGGGATCTTGGCATCCGAAACCAAAGGACACTCAAAGCTGTCGCGCAGGTTGACTCTGTGGTTAAGAAAGCATACGGTGCATTGGTCTTCATCAATCGTGGGATTGAGTTTAGGAGCCAATAGGTAATGATGCAGCTATGTAGGACCCTGGTCAGATCCCACTTGGAGTATTGTGCTCAGTTCTGGTCGCCTCACTATAGGAAGGATGTGGAAACCATAGAAAAAGTGCAGAGGAGATTTGCAAAGTTGTTGCCTGGTTGGGGACCATGCCTTAAGAGAATAGGTTGAGTGAACTCGGCCTTTTTTCCTTGGAGTGACGGAGGATGAGAGGTGACCTGATAGAGATGAGAGGCATTGATCGTGTGGATAGTCAGAGGCTTTTTCCCAGGCCTGAAATAGCTAGCATGAGAGGGCACAGTTTTAAGGTGCTTGGAAGTAGGTACAGAGGCGATATCGGGGTAGGTTTTTTACGCAGAGAGTGGTGAGTGCGTGGAATGAGCTGCCAGCATCAGTGGTGGAGGCGGATACGATAGAGTCTTTTAAAAGACTACTAGACAGGTATATGAAGCTCAGAAAAATAGAGGGCTACGGGTAAGCCTCGATAATTCTAAGGTAAGGACATGTTTGGCACAGCTTTGTGGGCCTAAGGGCCTGTTTTCTAAGTTTCTATGTTTCTATATGACAAGCCATTCAATCCTAGAATCATTTTCGTGAACCTCCTTTGAACTTTCTCCAGTTTTAGCACATATTTTCTAAGATAAGGGGACCAAACCTGCTCATAATCCTGCAAGTGGGCCTCACCAGTGCTCTATAAATTCTTAATGTTACATCCTGGCATTCTAGTCCCTTTGAAATGAATGCTAACATTGCATTTGCCTTCTTCAACAGACTCAACCAGCAAATTAACCTTTAGGGAATCCCGTTCAAGGACTCCCAAGTACATTTGCACTTAGTTTTTTTGTATTGTCTCTCCATTTAGAAAATAGTCCACTCTTTCATTTCTTTTATCAAAGTGCCAGACCATACACTTCCCAACACTGTATTCCATCTGCCATTTTTTGCCTATTCTCCTAATCTGTCTAGATCCTTCTGTAGCCTCTCTACTTCCTCAAAACTACCCGCCACTCCACCTATCTTCATTTCTTCTGAAACTTTTCAGCAAAGCCATCAATTCCATCATCCAAATCACTGACATATAATGTAAAAAGAATTGGTCCCAATGCAGACTCCTGTGGAACATCACCTCTCACTGGCAGCCAGCCAGAAAAGTATTCCTTTATTCCCACTGTTTGCCTCCTTCAAGTCAGCCACTGCTTTTTCCATGCTAGAATCTTTCCAGTAATACCATGAGCTCATAGCTTGTCCAGAAGCCTCATGTGTAGCACCTTGTCAAATGCCTTCTGAAAATCCAAGTACACAACATCAACCTTCTTTGTCTATCCAGCTTGTTATATCTTCAAAGAATTCCAACAGATTTGTCAAGCAAGATTTTCCCTCAAGGAAACCATGCTGACTATGGCCTATTTTATCATGTGCCATTTTCATGCGATTCTTTGTAACCACAGGTAGATGGTCAGGAGAAGGAGTCTGGATCTCATTCAGTGTTTAACTGCACCCTTCATGTTAAGGTCAGATGCTTTTTGTAAGTATTATTGGTTTCTTGTTTCTTCTGTGATTTAACAATGGCAGTTTTACTTGGAAATTTGTCTTTAGTTCTGCTGGCCTCATTATAGGAAGAATGTGGAAGCTTTATCAGTGAGATTTACCAGGATGCTGGCTGGTTTAGAGAGCATGTCTTATGGAAATAGGTTGAGCAAACTATGGCTTTTGTCTTTGGAGTAACTGAGGATGAGACTTGACTGAATAAAGTTCTACAAAATGATAAGAGGCGTAGATCAAGTGGATAGCCAGAGAGCTTTAGAAATGTCTAGTACCAGCGAAGATTATTTTAAGGTGATTGGAGCAAAGTATGGGTTTATTGAAAATAGAGGAAGTAGGAACACAATTTTCATACTACGAATGCTTTCAGAAAGGACAATTGAATATCAAAACGATGTCTTTTTATGTTTTATTGATTTCACTAAAGCATTCGACAAAGTGCAACATGAAAAATTATTTCAAATTCTCGCTAAACTAAACATTTACAGAAGGGACCAACAACTGCTTCAAAATTTATATTGGAACCAAATGGCGGCAGTAAAAATTGATGATAATGTAAGCAGTTGGACTAAAATTCAGAAGTGTTAGATAGGGATGCGTTGCCTCACGGAATTATTTAATATCTATAGTGAAATAATTCTCAGAGAAATAGAAGACCTAGATGGGATAAAAATTGGAGGTGTTAACATCAACAATATAAGATATGCAGATGATACCACTCTTATAGCAGGTGCTGCAGAAGACCTACAAACCTTCCTAGACAAAGTAGTATAAACAAGTGCGGATTTTGGTCCAACCATCAACTGTAAAAAAAAACACATGTATGGTAATATCAAAACAGCAGGATATTCCCAACTGCCAATTGTACATCGGTAACCAAGAGACTGAACAAAAGATTAGCTTTAATTACCTTGGTAGCTTTATATCACAAGATGCTAGAAGTAAAGTAGAAATAAAAAGAAGAATTTCCATTGCCAAAACTAACTTCCGAAAAATAAAACCCATTTTTACCAACAGACACATTTCTATAACAACAAGGCTTAGGCCACTAAAATGTTACGTCTGGTCAATCTTGCTGTATGCTTCCGAAACATGGACTATAACACCAGAACTCCAAAGAAACTTAGGAGCAACAGAAATGTGGTTTCTTAGAAGAATGCTGAAAATATCATATAGAGATAAGGTAACTAATGAGACAGTACTCCAACGTGCCCATACGAAAAGATCTTTAATGAGAACATTAAATGAGAGGAAACTTAAATTCCTGGGCCATGTCATCAGAAAGGGAGAAATAGAATGCCTTACCTTACAAGGCCGTATGCCTGGGAAATGCTGAAGAGGGAGGCAAAGAAGAAAATATATGGACACTCTGAAAGAACTAACAGATCTAAGTGTGTGAGATATCATTGACACTGCGAGGAATTGTTTGATGTGGAAAACCATGATCGCCCAAGCGTGTAACGTGCAAGGCACATGAAGAAGAAGAAGAAAAAGAAGAAGGAGGAGCAAAGTATAGAGGAGATGTAAATCTTTTTTTATGCAGAGATTGGTGGGTGCATGGACTGCACTGCCAGGGATAATGGTCAAGTCAGGTACATTAAGGGCATTTAAGAAACTCTTAGATGCATGATAGAAAAATGGAGGGCTGCATGGGAGGAAAGGGTAGGCTGATCTTGGAATTGGATAATAGGTTGGCACAACATTGTGGGCCAAAAGGCAGTATTGTGTTGTTCTGTTCTATGTTCTAATTGCATCAGAGCATGGTCTCCTAACCTTTTTTATGCCATGGATCAATAGTGTGTAGGAAGCCGTGGATCCCAGGGGATCATGGGTTTGCGCCTCTGGTAGACTGTGTTCTCTCCAGGGCGCAAGCCTGGTTGGGAAGATTTGAAGAACCGGCGGTAACCAATGCAGGGGGCTCCCCCTCTCCTCATCACTGATGTAGTCCAAGTGCTGAGACAGCTTGGCACCAGTGTCGTTGCAGAGGTTGTCGGAGTGAAATTGTAAACAACATCAAACAGCCTCAGGGACCCCAGCTCTGGATTTCTTCCTTGGGGTTTACTCCCAAAGCCTTTCCCATGGGTGGGTATGGCCGCAGGGCAGCGGATGTTTAAAATCAGAGTTTTTCTTCTCCTAGGTGGGCTGCCGTCCAAGGCTGACGAGCACCAGCTGTCCGAAGGAACTGGTTTTGAGGTGCCAGTGGTCTGCCTTTGTCCCTTCTCTTGTCAGTAGGAACAGTTCTGCCGGGGCCTTGGTTGTCAGAGACTGTTAGAGACGTACACCGTTTGGAGCACTTTATAGGTAGTCAGAGCTTATCCCCACTATCACCCCAGCTATGTCAACCTTAGGACCAATACCATTAAGCAAAGGGGTCTGTAGACCCCAAGTTGGGAATCCCTGCACTAGAGTGGAATTCTCACAATCAACATATAAATTTTAAGGCAATTGCCAATACAAAATACTGTATCTTTTCTAAAGTTTAGAGTTTTCTTTGGAATGTGCATCTGGAGCCTGGTGACTATCATGCACATTGCCTGTCTCTTTGCAGGGCTAATAGCTAACTAAACATCATGAAAGCCTCTTATCAACTCATTACTGAAAGACAATCCCATCCTTTTTAATTCTGTCCCTTGAAGTGTTGACATTGCTGATGGCGTCCTGAAATTGATCTCTCTACTTTTTCTGGCCATCTTTAATTCATGGACCTGCTCCCAGATTCCCCGCTGAAGGCTTCCACTGAAATTATCAGTCTGCTGCCTGTGCTCCCTTTGCCACCGTATCCCCTTTCCTGTTACTGCCTGCTTGTCAATTCCAGCCTTGTTTGCAAAGTCCAAGATCTGAAACCATTGTCTGGCTCTCGGCTAATGCACAATATAATATCAGGCTGGTTCTCTGGCTTTTTCTATTCATTTTTCAGAATGAGGGCATCACTGGCAAAGCCCATCCCTAAGGAAGGACGTGGATACTATAGAGAGAGTGCAGAGAAGATTTACAAGGATGTTGCCTGGATTGGCGGGCATACCTTATGAGAATAGATTGTGTGTACTTGGCCTTTTCTCCTTGGAGCGATGGAGGATGAGAGGTGACCTGATAGAGGTGTATAAGATGATGAGGGGCATTGATCGTGTGGATAGCCAGAGGCTCTTTCCCAAGACTGAAACAGCTAACATGAGGAGGCATAGTTTTAAGGTGCTTGGAAATAGGTACCGAGGGGATGTCAGGGGTACGTTTACAGAGAGTGGTGGCTGCATGGAATGCACTGCTGGCGACAGTGGTGGAAGCAGATACAATAGGGTCTTTTAAGAGATAGATACATGGAGCTTAGAAAAATGGAGGGCTATGCGCTAGGAAAATTCTAGACAGTCTCTCGAATAGGTTACATGGTCGGCACAACGTTGTAATGTACTGTAAATTTCTATGTTCTAATTACCATCGGGAAGTTGGTGGTGAGGTAACTTCTCCCACTACCGCTTTCCTTCGAGTGAGGAAACTTCTCCTCAGGCCTGCTGGGGAGGGAGTTCTGGGATTTAGACCCAGCTGTGACAAAAGAGAAAAAAAGTCAGCAGCAACTTTAGAATCAGATTCATTATCACTGACATATGACATGTAGTTTGTTGTTTTGTGGCAGCAGTACAATGCAAGACAGAAAAATTACCGTAAGTTACGATGAGAAATAAATTGATAGTGCAAAAGGGGAATAGTGAGGCGATGTTCATGTGCTCATAGGCTGTTCATAAATCTGATGGTGAATAGCAATATGCTGCTTCTAAAATGTTGAGTGTGAATCTAGGCTCCTGTACTTCGTCCATGATAGTAATGAGAAGAGGGCACATCCTTAATGATGGATGTTCCTTTTCTGAGGGATTGCCCTTCTGGAGATATACTTGATGGTGGGAAGGCTAGTTCCCATAATGGAGGTGGCTGAGTTGACAACCCTCTGCAGCTCTATCTCATCCTGTGCATAGTCACCTCCATACCGGATCATGACATAACCAGTCAGAACGCTGTCCACGGTACATCTGCAGAAATTTGCCAGAGTCTTTGGTGAGATACCAAAGATTTGGAGGCAAGCTGCAGGTGATGTTCTTTCCATGTAATAGCTGGCCTTACCCTTCTTGGTGGTAGAGGATGCTGGGTTGAGAAGTCCTATCAGAGAAACTTCTGTGAATAATCCCACGTTTTGTAGAAGGTACATACTGCAGCCACCATGCTGATCAGAGTGGTGAATGGAGAGAATGCCGATCAGTTGGGCTGCCGTGTCCTGGATGGTTCCTTGAGCTGATTGCTTTCCACTGAGTTCACCGTCTTCGCAACAGGCAAAACCCCGTAGGACAGCGGTAATGTAGAATGCTGCAAGTCCAGTTCACTGATTTATTTGCGGAACTGACAGTGGGGGAGCTGCATGGCCTCGGTTCTAGCGAGGACTAGGCCTCATCGAGATGTGGACTGTTTGCAGCCATCCTGAAAAGAGCCATTGGAGTCAGTACCAGAGTCAGTATGGCATAGCCTTCGTGCTGGCTTCAGTGCTGCCCTCCAACACTCGCTTGGTGGAAGGCAAGCTATATTGTGTTAAACTGCAGACTGCTGCAACGTTCATAGACTCAGGGACTTGGACTATATTTTTTTCTGTGACTGTATTTTAGTGATGTCTTATATGTGCTATATGTTCTTTGTGCTGACTGTTGGTAGTGTGCTTTGGCACTTTGGCCCCAGAGTAGCACTGTTTCATTTGGCTGTATCCATGGGTGTTCATATATGGTTGAATGACAATTAAATTTGAACTTGAACGTGATTTAATGTGTGAAAGAACGTCCAAAAAAGGCTGGGGTTAAGCAAAAGGAAAAGCAGCAGAATCTGGCTGGAAAAATACGTTGTCAATCTTTCACTATCAGTGAGTATAAATCCTGGAACTCCCTCTCCAAAGGAATTCAGAAATATCAACTAACCTTTCAAAAATCAATTGACAAGAGACTTCTTGATGTTTAGTTGGCCATTAGCCTGGTAGGCATTGTGCACAACACTGCAGAGGCATGCTTTACACAAACCTCCAAACTGAAAAAACAAAACACACAAAATGCTGGAGGAACTCAGTAAGTCATGTACTGTCTATGGAGGGTAATAATAAGTCAACATTTCGGGGTTGTGGCCTGAAATGCCAACTGTTTATTCCCCTCGAAATATGCTCTCTGACTTGCTGAGCTCCACCAGTATTTTATGTGTGCTGTTCACGATTCCCAGCATCTACAGAATCTCTTGTGTTTCTGAAACTGAAAAGACATGTGCATTGGTATTTGCCCTAAATAATGCATATTGATTGTGACAACTTCACTCTGGTGTCCTTGTCAAATCACAGAAGAAAACAATGATAATTACAAAAAGTGTCTGAGTTCAGTAAATGACAAGAAGGGCCCAGTTAAGCATTGAATGAAACCCAAAGTCCCTCTCCTGACCATTTCCTTACCGGTGAATATAATGCATCAGGACAGTGATCACCTCCACTCTCTCAAGAAGAGTTGGCAATGGACAAAACTGAACTTGACAGAAGTGTCCATACCACACAGGAAAATGAGTAAAACACCTTCAAATCACACAGGGGCATGAGTTGGGGAAAAAAAATCATCATTATTGCCTTGCTTGTCACTGTGTAAAGAGACATGAAAGACTAAATTTATTTGGCTCACATTAAAGATTGGCGGGTATGATGTTGAATCATAGCTGAAAGAAGATTATAGTTGGGAGCTTAACATCCAAGGATACACATTGTATCGAAAGGACAGGCAATCAGGCAGAGGGCATGGTGTGGCTCTGTTAGTAAAACATGAAATCAAAACCTCAGAAAGAGGGGACATAGGTTTGGAAGATATAAAATCCTTGTGGGTATAGTTAAGAAACTGCAAGGGTAAAAAGAGCCAGATGGGAGTTACTGTATATACAGGCCTCTGAACAGTAGCCAGAATGTGAGCTAGAAATTACAATGGCAGACCAAAAAGGCATGTGAAAAGTGCAATCTAACAGTCATGAAGGATTTCTACTGCAGGTAGATTGGGAAAATCAGGTTGGTACTGGATCCCAAGAGAGAAAGAATTTGTAGAATGCCTACAAAATTGTCTTTTAGAGCAGCCTGCTGTTGAGTCCACTAGGATTCAGCTTTTCTGGATTGGGTGTTGTGCAAAGAACCAGATATGATTAGGGAGCTGACAGGAAAGGAACCCTGAGGAGAAAGTGATATAATATGATAGAATTCACACTGCAAGTTGAGACAGAGAAGCTAAAGTCAGATGTATCAGTATTACAGTGAAGTAAGGAGAATTACAGAGACATGAGAGAGGAGCTGTTTGGAAGGGGGTACTAGCAGGGAAGATGGCAGAGCAGAAATAAGAGGAGTTTCTTGGAGCAATTCAGAAGGTGGAGGATAGATACATCCCAAAGAAGAAATATTCTTAAGGCAGGATGATGCAACCTTGGCTGACAAGGGAAGTCAAAACCAACATAAAAGCAAAAGACATGGCATAAAATAAGAGATAGCCGAGGCTTTATAAGGCACTGGTGAGGCCTCACCTTGAGTACGGTGAACAGTTTTGGGCCCCTCATCTTAGAAAAGATGTGCTGGCATTGGAGAGGGTCCAGAGGAGGTTCACAAGGATGATTCCAGGAATGAATGGTTTATCATACGAGGAACATTTGATGGCTCTGGGTCTGTACTTGCTGGAATTAAGAAGGATCGGGGGGTGGGGGGGCCGGGGATCTCATTGAAACCTTTCGAGCATTGAAAGGCCTAGTCAAAGTATATGTGGAAAGGATGTTTCCCATGATGGGAGGGTCTAGGACAAGAGGGCACAGCCTCAGGATAGAGGGGTGCCCTTTCAAAACAGAGATGCAGAGAAATTTCTTTAGCCAAAGGGTGTGAATTTGTGGAATATGTTGCCACATGCAGCTGTGGAGGCCAGGTCATTGGGTGTATTTAAGGCAGAGATTGATAAGTTCTTGACTGTACATGGCATCAAATATTACGGGGAGAAGGCCGGAAACTGAGGTCGAGGAGGAGATTAAAAAAAAGGATCAGCCCTGGTTGAATGGCGGAGTAGACTCGATGGGCCAGATGGCCTAATTCTGCTCATATGTCTTATGGTCTTATGGTCTAATAAAGCAAAAAATTATTTATATATTCTTTTAATTCATTGGGATAAAGCATGGAATAGGCCCCTCTGCCTTCTCAAGCCACAATGCCCAACAATCCTCCAATTTAATACAAGCCTCATCATGGAACACTTGACAATGACCAATTATCCTGCCAACCAGTAGGTCTTTGAACTGTGGGAGGAAACCCACACATACAAGCTCCTCTCAGGCAGCAGCAGGAGATGTACCTGGGTCGCCCATGATGTAAAGCATTGTGCTAGCCACTACACCAGCGTGGTGGTTAGTTAGAGGATTAGGAATCTTTTAAAAACCAACAGAAGGCAACCAAAATAGCCATGGGTGTAGGGGAGATGGAATACAAAGGTAAGCTAGCCAACGATATCAAAGAGGATGTCAAAAGATTTTTCAGGTATATAAAGAGTAAAAGAGAGGTGATAGTAAATTTGGACCCTGGAAAATGATGCTGGAGAGGTAGTAATGTGGGACAAGGTAATGGCAGATGAACTAAGTAAGTACTTTTTATCAGTCTTCACTGTCGAAGACTCTAGCAGTATGCCAGAAGCTCGAGAGTGTCAGGGGCAGAAGTGAGTACAGTTGCAATTACCAGGGAGAAGGTGCTTGGGAAACTGAAAGGTCTGAGGGTAGGTAAGTCATCTGGACCTGATAGACCCAACTCCAGGGGTCTAAAAGAGGCAGATGAAGAAATTTTAGAGGCGTTAGTAATGATCTTTCTTGAATCAATGAGTTCTGAAATGGCTTCAGTGGAATGGAAAATTGCAAATGTTACTCCATTCTTCAAGAAGGGAGGACGGCAATTAGCCTGACCTCAATGGTAGGGAAGTTGTTGGAGTCAGTTGTTATGGATCTGTTTTCAGGGTACTTGGCCGAAAATGATAAAAGAGGCTAAAGTCAGCTTAGTTTCCTTCAGGGAAAATCTTGACAAATCTGTTAGAGTTCTTTGAAGAAATAACAAGGAGAATCAGTGTTTGTTGTTTACTTGGATTTTCTGAAAGCTTTTGATAAGGTTCTGCATAGGGAGCTGATTAACAAGATAAGAGACCATGGTATTACAGGAAAGATACTAGCATGGATAGAGCATTGGCTGATTGGCAGGAGGTGAAGTGTGGGAATAAAAGGAGCCTTTCGTGGTTGGCTACTGCTGACTAGAGGTTCTGCAGGGATCGGTATTGGGACTGTCTCTTTTTACGTTATATGTCAATGATGTGGATGATAGAACTGATGGCTTTGTGGCCAAATATGCAGACGATAGGTGGAGGGGCAGGTAGTGTTGTCAAATTAGGGAGTCTGCAGAAGGACTTAGACAGATTAGGAGAATGGGCAAAGAAGTGGCAGATGGAATACAGTGTCGGGAAGTGTATGGCCATGCACTTTGGTAGAAGGAATAAAAGCATAAACTGTTTCTAAACAGGGAGAAAATTCAAAACTCCAAGGTGCAAAGGGATTTGGGAGTCCTTGTGCTGGATTCCATAAAAGCTAATTTGCAGGTTGAGTCAGTGCTGAGGAAGAAAAGACAATGTTGACATTCATCTGGAGAGGACTAGAATGTAAAAGCAAGGATGTAATGCTGAGGCTTTATAAGGCACTGGAGCACTGTGAACAGTTTTAGCCACTTATTTAAGAAAGGATGAGCTAACATTGGAGAGGGTGCAGAGGAATTTCACAAGGATGATTCTGGGAATGAAAAGCTTATCGTATGAGGAGCATTTGATGGCTTTGGGCCTTTACTGACTGGAACTTAGAAGAATGAAGGGGGAGTTCTCATTGAAACCTATTGAATGTTGAAAGGCCTTGATAGAGTGCATGCAGAGAAGATGTTCCCTATGGTGGGGGAATCTATTACCAGAGGGCTCAGCCTCAGAATAGAGGGATGTCCATTTAGAATGAAGATAAGAAAGAATTTCTTTAGCCAGGGTGTGGTAAATCTGTGGAATTCATTCCAGCAGGTTGCTGTGGAGGCCAGGTCATTAGGTCTACCTGAGGCAGAGGTTGATAGGTTCATGATTAGTCAGGGCATGAAAGGTTATGGGGATGAAGCAGGAGATTGGAATTGAGAGGAAAATGGATCAGCCATGATAAGATGTTGGAGCAGACTCGATGGGCCAAATGGCCTAATTCTGCTCTGACATCTGATGGTCTTAAGTACATCAAAATATACAGTGAAATGCATTGTTTGCGTCCAAATCATATCAGCAAGAGTTGTGCTGGGAGGAGCCCGCAAGCTTAGCCGTGCTTCCTGTGCCAACATCTCATGCCCTCAGCTTACTAACCCTAACCCCTACATATTTGGAGTGTGGGAGGAAACTGGAGCACCCGAAGGAAATCCACACAGTCGTGGGAAGAACGTGGAAACTCCTTACAGACAGCAGCAGGAGTCAAATCCCATTCGGTAATCGCTGGCGCCGTAAAGTTGTGACGTAAAGACATTACGTTGCCATGCCACTTCTGGGATAGTCTCACTAACACCGTCCATTTAGGAGCATTGTCACCCCATGGTTGCTGAGGGTAGAGGAGAAGGTGCTTTAAACACTTTCTCAGAGTGCCCAGTGGATCCTCCCTGCTCCCAGCAACTAATACTTCCCATAACCTCTCTCTTCTGCAATACTGCTTTTTGTGCCATTGGCAACAAATGGCCTGCTTTGTAATGCTGTTATGTTTTAGAAACAGAAATGTTTAGATCCAGGTGTGATTAATATAATAGTTACATCATCATCATTATGTGCTCAATCAGAGCACAATGCACTGTAAAGTACATTACCATGGTAACACCATGCTTCTAAGTAGCTAATATTTTTCCGAGTCACTTAATGAAAATTAAATAGGGCCTACATTTGGACTGAACTTGCACATGTTAATTTTGCAGTATTAACTACCATGAAATATGATATATTATCAGCTTAAGGGGCGGAAATAGTGTCTTGTCCAAGCAACGTTGTAATCTCGCTTTGGTTGAAAGCTTTTGAACACAACAAGTGTGGCTCGATTTCAAAAGAGAATGTGTCATAAAATTTCAATGTGATTTATATGTAAAGCAACATAATATTCTGCATGTACAGGGAAATATTGAGCAGAGTAGTACTATCTCACTGGAGTTAAGAAGAATGAGAGATGATCCCTTGAAATACACTCAGGGGCCACTTCTTAGGTATAGGAGTGGCCATTGTGGTGTGTGGTTATTTGAGTTACTGTCACCTTCCTGTCAGCTTGAACCAGTCTGGCCATTCCCTTCTGATCTCTTTCATTAAAAAAACATTTTTGCCCACAGAACTGCCACTCACTGGATATTTAGTTTTGTGTTTTTCCCACCATTCTCTGCAAATGCTAGAGACTGTTGTGCGTGAAAATTCCAGGAGATCTGCAGTTTCTGAGATACTCAATACTCAAACCATGTCTAGCACCAACATAGACAAAGTCACTTAGATCACATTTTTTCACCATTTTGATGTCTGGCCTGAACAACAACTGGACCTCTTGTCCATGTCTGCATGCTTTTATGCATTGAGTTGCTGCCACATGATTGGCTGATTAGACACTTGCATTAACAAGCAAGTGTAAAGGTGTACCCAGTTAAGTGGCCACTGAGTGTAGGTACCTATTTGCTTTCCCACCAAGGGGTTGGTAAAAATAAGGGGGCACAAGTTTAAAATTCAAAGCGAGAGACTTAAAAGAGACATCAGGAGCAGTGTCTTCATGCAAAGGGTGATATGTGTTTGGAAAGAGGTGTCAGAAATAGTGATTGGGGTGGGCACGTTAGCAACCTTTAAAAGCCATCTAGGTAATTTCATGGGAGGAGGGATTTAGAGTTTGTGGACTAGCTCACTGGGGAACACAGTCGGCATGGATAAGTTGGGCTGAAGGGTCTGCTTCTATGCTATTTGAATCTCTGACTCTATGACATGGAACTGGATGATCAGCCGTGATCACAACTCATTGACGGCTGGCTAGAAGGACCCAAAGCCTGACTTCTGTTCATGCACGCACATGCTTTTGAAAGGAAGTGACTGAAGCCGCCAACAACTTTCAACCTGAGAGACAAGAGTGAATTATTCTTTAACCATTCTCCTGGGTCGAATTGATTATAAAAGCCAGCATTTACCAGTCGTGAGATTAGTTAAGGGGCAATCACGTCACTACAGGACTGGTATGCCTACCGGATTCACTGGATAACATCAACAGGTTTTTTTCCCCGATGGGACTCTGAGCACTTTGTGACAACTTTTAAATAACAGGCGGCACAGTAGCATAGTGGTTAGGACAGCACTTTACAGTACAGACAACCTGGGTTCAATTCCAGCCGCTGCCTGTCAGGAGTTTATACGTTCTCCCCTTGACTGCGTGGGTTTCCTCCAGGTATTCTGTGTTCCTCCCACAGTACAAAGACGTACTTAATTGTAAATTGATTGCTCATTGTGAATTGTCTTGTGATTAGGCTTGGATTAAATTGGGGGATTGCTGTGAGGCACGGCTCGAAGGTCTGGAAGGGCCTATTCCGCATTGTATCTCCATAAGTAAATAATATTGGCTGATTATTCCCAATTATTTCAACCTACCATAGTGGGAAGTGAGTTTGAACTCCACGAGGCCACAAGACATGAGAATAGAATTAGGCCATTCAGCCAATGTGGTCTACTCCACCATTCAATCATGGCTGATTTATTATCCCTTTGTGCCCCTTTCTCCTACCTTCTTCCCTTTGATGCCCTTATCAATCAAGACCCTATCAACCTCTGCTTTAAGTATACCTAAAAACTTGACCTCCACAGCTGTCTGTGGCAATGAATTTCACAATGAATTTCACAAATTCACTACCCCAGTCTAAAGAAATTCCTCTTCGTTTCTGTTTCCTGAATAATTTGTCTAGTTCTCTGAATTCCTTGCTTAATGATACAGATACCATGCTGCCATGCTACAGTAATGGTACTTAGAATTTTAAGTTTGAAGAGCTTAAAGAATAGACTAGAGAAATAGTTAACGCCACAGTTACTGATTACCAAGCATGTTACACATCACAGTATGAAAAATTCAGCCTCTGAAGCATTGTCACCTCCAAGTCATCAAATAACCTTTTATACATTGAAATGACATCTCAGTCCCATGTACAGCCCCTAAGGACCACTGTCTGAATGCTAATGTTTCCAGGATATTATTAACACATATATTCTATATGTAACACTTGTAGGGTGGTAAAGAGAAATCAAAGACAAAAGAAAAATCAGTATTCAGTGTTGTTAAACAGATGAAAACAACATCCTAAGCATTGATTTCTCCCGCTCTAGTCTGACCCATCACAAGAAGACAGATATCATAAAGATAAATTACAAATGAGAGAAGCCATTCGACCCATATCGTTGAGTGGGACATTAAACCGTTAAAACTTTTCAGAAATAAAGTCTTCCTTTTTGTTGAAAAACATTAGTATATGCTAATTGGTTTATTATGGTCAAGATACAGTGAAAAAATTTTGGTTTGAGTGCTATCAATGCAGATAATTTCAAAACACAAGTACATTGAGGTGTACTGTAGGGTAATGTAATGGGTGGAAATGTGCATCACCCACAGCCACCGACATTGAGTTGGGATTCACCTTAAGAGGTTGGTCTGACGTGATGATGTAATTATGTGGTTTCTGCCGCACTTTCAGTTGCTGTGTTTGGAGGACAATAAATTATAAAACACCTCGCCATTTTATTTGCAAAAACCTACAATACAAAGGGCAAAGCAATATCAGAATGTAGGATGTAGTGTCAGAGCTACAGAGAAAGTGCAGTTCAGATAGACAGTAAAGTGCAGTGGCCATGATGAGATAGATTTTAAGGACAGAAGTTCATCTTTGTCATACAAGAGGTCCATAGAACTGTATAACAGCAGCACAGAAGGCGTTTTTGAATCTGGTTGCTCACGTTCTCAAGTTTTTGTATCTTCTGTCCTCCAGAAACAGCAAGAAAAGAGGATGCCTGGGCGGGGAGGGGGCCTTTGATTAATTTGACTGCTTTCCCAAGAGAGCGACAAGTGCAGGTAGAGTTCATGGAGAGGAGGATGATTTTCATTATTGACTGAGGTGTATCCACAGCTCTCTGAACATCTTGACGTCCTGGGCAGAGCATTTGCCATTCTAATCTGTGATATATCTGAATAGGATGCTTTTTATAGTGCATCTACAAAAATCGGTGAGGGTCAACAGGCACATGCCATATTTCCCTAGCCATCTGAGGAAGTAGAGGTGCTGGTGTCCTTTCTTGACCATAGCATCTTCGTGGTTGGACCAGGATAAGTTATTGGTGATGACGTCAGTTATTCCCACTGAACTAGACAATATTTATCCCTCACAACTTTGTCAAAGGATTGGCTATCCAGTAGTTACTGTTAGGAATCCAACACATTGCTCTGAAAATTTTTCAACATCAAGACCTGTCTTATTGTAATAGTACAGCTTCTGATGAAATGGCAGAGTATGTGTGTGGTTAAGGGCTACATTTTTGTACAGTGTGGAGCATGTGTATAAGCTAGAGTTGTATGTGTGCATACTAATGTTGCATTTGTGTATGCCCTCTTTTCATTACTACCATCAGGGACGACGTACAGAAGCCTAAAAATTCACACTTAAAGTTTAAGAACAAATTCTTCACCCCCATCATCAGATTTCAGAGCAGTTCATGACCCCATGAATGCTAGTTGTTCTTCCTTTCTCTTACACTATTTATTTATTGTCTGTAATTTATAGATTTTTATGTATTTGCACTGTACTGTGTCACCAAACAACAAAGTTCACGTCTGTGATAATCGTTGACATGGACAGTCCCAAGCCTAGCTGCGAAAGAAGGCTTCGGCGTCGGGCTAGCAATCCCAACCCACCAAAACCCAGAGCTACAGAAATGCCAACAAAAGCTCCTAAGACCTCATTCCTGGGAGAGGAATGATCTTCACCTAGAAGCTGTATGAAGTCATGAGGTGAAAGCAGAAGCCACAGGACCCATCAATCTTCTAACAGCCCAGGACAGAGGAATCTGGCGAGCTGCTGTTGGTGGCTTTAGAAGAAGAAGAAGAAGAACGTCAGTTATAAACAATTTGATTCTGATTCTGAATAAAAAAAAGTATGATTTGTGTGGGATTAATGTAAAATGGCGGTTGCTATTTGATACTGGCTGGCCCATTTCCTTGCTGATCCCTCTGTGGCTCTATGACGTAACGTTGTTGGAGGTTAGGAATATGAATATTGTTTCATGGTGCACACTGTGGTGTGTTTAAACACTGAATTATTTTGATCCCTCAGTCAGAGCTCAGTGCAACACCACAGTGTTTTTGCAGTCACTTTGAATGAAATGCATCAGAATAGTTTTATGGAGAAAAACATAGGGGAGATATCAGAGGTAGGTTTCTTACACAGAGAGTGGTGGGTGCCTGGAGCCCAGGGGTGATGGTAGAGGCAGATGCATTAGGGGCATTAGAAAAATAGAGGACTATGTAAGAGGGAACGGTTAGACTGATCTTAGAGAAGAATAAAAGGGTGGCACACTATGGTAGGTCGAAGGGCCCGTACTGTGCTGTAATATTCTATGTTCCATATTCTATTCCTTTTCAGCATATTATAAGGCCTAATCGACAATTTTCCATGCCCTCTGAAAATTTCAAAAAGTTGTTCCAGAGCTCTGAAAAATAAATGAATGTGAAAACATTTGCGGTATTTTCTTGAAACTTTGACTTCAAATGAACACAGAAGTGAAATATTGAGAGCCAGATCACCAAATTTCCGCACACTGAACTGACTTCTAGGCTTCCTCACCAGCAGACCGCGGGCAGTTCAAATTGTTCATAACATTTCATCTACCCTGACCCTCAGCGCCGTTTCTCCCCAGGGCTGAGGGCTCAGCCCTTTGCTCCTGAGTGGCCAGTCACTGTACCAAATCAATCTTTAAACTTGTCAATGATAACACTATTGTTGGCCGGAGAAGGAAGTGTGAGGGTGAACAGGAACCTATCCTCATCAGCTGAGGTGCGGTAGAGATAGAACATAGAACATTATAGCGCAGTAGAGGCTCTTCGGCCCTCAGTGTTGTGCTGACCTATTAACCTACTCGAAGATCAATCTGACCCTTCCCTCCTACATAACCCTCTATTTTTCTGTCATCCATGTACCTATTGAAGAGTCCCTAGCGTATCTGCCTCTGTCACCACCCCTGGCAGCACATTCCACGCACCCACTAGTTAAAAAAGAACTACCTTTGACATCGCCCCCAATACTTTCCTCCAATCACCTTAAAATTTTTCCCCTTCTTGTCAGCCACTTCCATCCTGGGGAAAAAGTCTCTGGCTGTCCACTCAATCTATGCCTTGTATCTTGTGCACCTCTATTCTTATGAAGGGGAACATAAGGGAGATGTCAGTGGTAGGGGATGGTGGATGTGTGGAACCCACCATTGTCTGTGTCTATGAAGTCACTTCTCATCTTCTCTCACTCCAAAGAGAAAAGGCAGAGTTTGCTCAACCAATTCCCATAAGACAGCCTCACGTTCCTCGGCTCTCATATCACCAGCAGCCTCTTCTGCTCACTTCACACTGATCCTGTGATCGAGAAAGTGCATCAGTGTATGCACCATATTGGGCGTCTGAGAAGAAACGGGCTGCACACTTGGATTCTCTCATACTTCTACACATGGACCACAAAAAGTATGCTAATGGCTTGCATCTCAGCCTGGTATGGCAACTTCTCTGTCTGGACCATTAGAACCTGCAAAGAGTGGTAAAAACCATTCAGTCCATCAGAGGCTTGTTACTACCTTTCATCCAGTCCATCTTCACACCGCATTACTTCTGGAAGGCTAACAGTTTCGTTAAAAATGACAGCCACCCTGACCATTCCCTTCTCTCTCTTCTACCTTCTGGGAAAAGGAATTTGAAACCTGGGCATTCAAAATTCAAAGTTCAAAGTAAATTTATTATCAAAGTACATAAATGTCACCATATATGTGCTACCATATACGTGTGTGTTGGCACGTGGCCAAGTGGTTAAGGCGTTCGTCTAGTGATCTGAAGGTCCCTAGTTCGAGCCTTGGCTGAGGCAGCGTGTTGTGTCCTTGAGCAAGGCACTTAACCACACATTGCTCTGCAATGACACCGGTGCCAAGCTGTGGTCCTAATGCCCTTCCCTTGGACAATATCGGTGGCATGGAGAGGGGAGACTTGCAGCATGGGCAACTGCTGGTCTTCCATACAACCTTGCCCAGGCCTGCACCCTGGAAACCTTCCAAGGCGCAAATCCATGGTCTCATAAGACTAACGGATGCCTAAAATACGTGCTACCTTGAGATTCCCTTTCTTGCAGCCATTTACAGGTAAATAAAGAAATACAAAATAATTTATGAAAAGCTATAAATAGCAAAGACTGACAAACAACCAATGTGCAAAAGACAATTAAAAAATAATAAAATAATTCAAAAGTAGATAAATAACACTGACGACATGAGCTGTAGACTCCTTAAAGTGAGTCTGTAGGTTGTAGAGTCAGTTCATTATTGAGGTGAGTCAAGTTATCCATCAGGAGTCTGATGGTTGAAGGGTAATAACTATTCCTGAGCCTGGTGGTGTGGGACCTAAGACTCCTGTACTTCATGTCCGATGGTAGTAGTGAAAAGACAGCATGGCTTGGATGGTGTGGTTCTTGATGAAGGATGCTGCTTTTTTGTGGCAACACTTCTTGTAGATGTGCTCAACGGGGCGGGGGATTTCCCTGTGATGGGCTGGGCTGCATTCACCACTCCATGTCGACTTTTCAGACCTGAGAGCAGTCTGAACCAATCTTTGGTTTCATGTCCCCTTCCCAGAGGTGCTGCCTTGTTGACTGATTCTTAACTCCTCCTCTCTTAGTTATTCCGTTATTGTCACTTTGGTCTGTCTTTTCTCACTACATTTTCCACGACAATCCTTGCACCATTCTGGTGTCTCTTGCTCATTGATCTATTTATTGCTGTGTGGACAGTGTTGTAATCAGGTACACTCTTCACTCAGTGAGCTTCATGTAAGTACAGAGTTTCATTGCACCCTGGTGAATCAGACAATGAGGTAAACTGAATCTGAAGCATCGTTTTTCTGAGGTTTACCCAACTGTAGATGAGTCATGGAAAAGGCAAAGCCTCGTGCCCAACAGGAACAAAACGGGGGCCAACCCGTCACTCCAACTGTAAGCAAATAATTACAGCTAGACAACAGCCAAAACTATGCACACCCTAAACACCATGTACCAACCATCAGCTTTAACTAAACTCTGGAGCAAGGTAGTGCAGGAGAAGACACATATATGCCTACGTCTGCTCTCTCTTTCTTTCTTTTTCTCTCTCTCTCTCTCTCTTACCCCTCCACTCTCTCTCCTTTCCTCCTCCTTTCTCCCTCTCTCAATTACACATTCTCTCCCTCCCTCTCTCTCTCTCAGATACCCCATCTCTCTCTCTCCTTCCCTCTGTCTCGCTCTGTCTCTCCTTCCACTATCTCACATGCACTCTTTCTCTCTCTCTCTCACACACACACTCCATCTCTCTCTCTTCCTCTCACTTGCACTCTCTCTTCATCTCTTTCTCTCTCCCTCCCCCTCTCTTTCTTTCTCTCTGTCTATCTGTCTGTCTCTCTCTCCCCACCCTCTCTCACACACGTATACATGCAGCAACATGTTACTTAAAAACACACAGATACCGAGACAGACACACATATGGGCATATGCACAAACATGCAGTAGCTTGCCATTAACAGGCTGAGACACTAAAGGGTGCCCAGCACTTTTTACTTTGCACACTTTTGGTCAAAAGACAGATCTGAGTAATTTATTTCCATAATGAGCCATGGTTCATTAATCAATATAATTTATAATTGAATCAGATGGATGTAACTCTCTGCAAAATTGTCTCTGAAGAATCTGCTTGTCTTATCCACTCACCTGCTGAGGGTTTTTGAACTGGAGCAAATAAAAGGGTTAGCATTTCTCTTTATTACAGTATTGGGGTTTGCAGAAGGGGCAACACACATGGGAAAGGAGCAGTAGCAAGGGACATCAGAATCCTATTGCCAACGCATAAAGTATACGTCAGTCAATCTAAGCATAACTAATACTGGTTGCATTGGGAACGCTGAGCCTTGATAGCAAATTACCGATGGGAAAGTCAAAATCATCTGAAGAAAAATCGACGGCATTGAAAATTGTGGCAGGAACAGAGCAACCAATTTAAGCAGAGGGACTTGTCTCTGCTAGGACATGTTCTTCATGATCAGGGTGTTGCAATTAACTGTAGTTTGCTTTCTGCTGTGTCAGGCGGGGGCTGCATTTGGTGGAACGTTACTATAGCAGTTGGCGTAATGCACCAGCGACCAGCAACTTGGCCTCAGTTCCTGTTGCTTTCTGTAAGGAACTAGTATGATATATGTGACTGTGTGGGATTCCTCTGGGGGCTCTGGTTTCCTCCTACATTTAAAGATATACGGTTAGGGTTATGGTTAGGGAGTTGTGTGCATGCTATGTTAGCAGCGCAAGCATGGGGACACTTGTGGGCCGTATATCAATGAATGCATGCAGCCTTTTGTACATGGATGTATGTGTAACAGTGCATGGGAGCAGTCTTGCACACATTTATTTGTGTACATGCATGTGTGTGTGTGTGTGTGTGTGTGCCCAGTATGTGTGCTTATGCAGATTGTGCTTCTGTTGCTGCATGTGCAATATGCGTGTGTGTTTGTTTGAAGTGTATGTGTGTGTGGGAGGGAGGAACAGGGCTTGTGTTGATTGTTACTGGTTGTTGCTTGTTGTCTCCTATGTTGTTCTGCTAAGCGTTGTGGGGATGCTCTGTTGGCACCGCAATGTGTGGGTGATACTTGTGTTAGCTGTTAACACAAACAAAGCATTTCACTGTACATCTGACGTATAAAGTTGAACCTTGAAGAGCGTTTGTCTCTGCTTGGGGCCCTATGAGCTCTGAGTATCTCCGCACACAGGTGAGCTATGACTACCTGTTTGATGGGCCACCGAATCCCAGATACCTGAAGCCTGAGACCACAGCAAAGAGAATAGGAACCTCCGGGGAGTGACTGCTGCCAGCCACCGGGGAACAATATGAACAGGAGTGGAAACTCTGTTAGTTGATAACCTTTCCTTCCTACTTCTCAAAAGGAATCAATCAAGGAAGAATGCTCTCAATCACCAGTGATACCAGCCAGCAGAGATCATTCAGCTATCTGGTTGGCTGGGATATGACGGAGACCAGCGTGACAGTCAACCAATCAGAACAACGAGGCGGACTAATGTAAATGCGACCACTCAGCAGAAACAACACTCAGTTGTGCACTGACGGTGCCTCCTTGACTGGTGACTAAACATTTGTGGCCTAACCTCTAGGCTCGGCAAACAACCCGACAAACAAGAAATCATTAATTTATAACTTCACTGCCGTAGGCTTTGCCACCACAGTTACTATGCCATCAACAAATGGAGGAGAGAGGAAATCACTTCCCCAATGGTCATCAGACCAGGGATAATTCACCCATGATAGTGCACTGAGTCTGCCCCTCATCCTTTCATTTCTTTGCTTCAATTGCACAACAGCCACAGTTTCAATGGAAAGGAAGGAGGAGCGAATACCACAAAGGATTGCGGTTATCAGTCTTCATTCTCTCAATTGCTAGACACGTACCTGATATCGAGAGTCTCTTTAACATCATCACCATTTATAGGCTGATTGCATTATTGGATTACTGTTCTACTGAGGCTTCTGGAATTCATTTCATGCTTGCTTCAGTTTCTCTAGTTCATAAGTTTGGATTGGTTGTGCCAACTTGCACATGTTGCTTCGAAGGAATTCATAAGTAACTTACTCTACTACCCCTCAGTGTGAGGCAAATACAGAATGTGGAATGCACATGTATGAGGGGTGATTGATAGGTTTGTGGCTTAAGGTAGAAGGAGTCAATTTTAGAAAACCTAGCACATTTATTTTTCAGCATAGTCCCCTCCTACATTTACACACTTAGTCCAGCGGTCGTGGAGCATATGGATCCTTTCTTTGTAGAAGTGGTCCACAGCAGAGGTGATTGATAAGTTTCTGGCCTAAGGTAGAAGGAAATGAGTTATACAGCTCTTGTTACATCACGTGCAGTTCAGCTCCGGGTGAAAATGCAGAAAGTTTGAAGTTAATAACTTATTTCCTTCTACCTTAGGCCACAAACTTATCAATCACCCCTGCTGTGGACCACTTTCTGGAGGTCCACCAAGACACTGACTTCTACAAAGAAGGGATCCGTATGCTCCACGACCGCTGGACTAAGTGTGTAGATGTAGGAAAAATAAATGTGCTAGGTTTTCTAAAACTGACTCCTTCTACCTTAGGCCACAAACTTATCAGTCACCCCTCGTATGTAGAAATATAGAATGTGGAATACAGAATGCACATAGTGGTTGGTTAAAAATCATCCAAAATGAGAACCTACAGGTGGTTAGATGTTAATTTACAGAGTGGCTGCCACATTTTGTTGAGTGTGCAGTATACTGTAGATTCAACCAAACTTCTCTCCTGATTATCCTCTTGTAGATGCTATTTGGAGCTTTATGTTACTTCCTTCATTCTAAAGGATCATGCTCTACAAAGTACAGATTCTTACTCCTTTTCTTCCATTCACTCTCCACCATTCCTACACTATTATTTTCTTCATCTCTCTTTTCTCCTCTCTTCTCCCCTATTGCTTTCACTTCCCTTCTCCCCATCTCCCCTCACTGTCTTCCCTTTCTCCTCTCATCTGTTCTTTTCTCTTCTCCTCTACCATTCTCCTGTCACTGTCTTCCTCTCTCTTCCCCTCAGCTCCTTTTCTCTTCTCTCCATTTCTCCCCTCCATTCTTCCTCTCTTCCCCTCCCTCCCCTCTCCCTTCCCTTGCTCTCTCCTCTCTCTGCTTGAAGGTATCACCACCAGGTCCTTCTCAAGCAAGGGCTCCCTTCCTTTCTCTTCCTCCATTAAGGGATTTCCAGCAGCCTCTTTTCCATTTCAACCAACTTCACAAAAGCAGGCAGTCTATAATCTCATTGGTATTTGTGGTGTCTGTTAGCTTCCTCCTTCCTCTTTCACAAGAGTGATAATCCACCAGAAGCAACATTTACTTCACTTTTGAGGCTGGATGGTCAATGGAAAAGACTATTTATTTCCTGCCCATAAATAGCCTGACCTGTTGCAGATCTTTTGCTGCTGAAGAGCATGGAGTTTCAGGATATAGACACAAGGGCAATGAAGCAAAGGTGATATATTTCTCAGACAGGATAGATAGTGACTCAGAGGGGATCCCACAAGGTGATGGTCTTCCCCTGGGCCTGTTGTCTTTGTCAACTTTTTTCCTATTTTTTTTCCTTTTCTAAAGGAAACTTATTTAGTGATATACAATACTACAATATTCCACGATTCATGCTATTTACCGTCAATAGTTTCAACCTATATCATAGTCACCTCCATCCAGAATGCACCTCAACTTCTGTGGTGCCCTCTGGTCCTCCATTGAGCCTCAGCCCTTCTTGGTATTGGAGATCAATATTGGGGACCAGTCACCTGCCTAAAGGGAAGATACCAATGAGATTGAAAGAGTACTGAGAAACTTTACAACAATGTTGCCATTTACTAGCATGGTTAGATCATTGGCTGATTGGTAGGAGGCAATGAGTGGAATAAAATGATCCTTTACTGGTTGGCTGCCAGTGACTAGTGGTGTTCCACAGGGGTCGGTGTTGGATGATTTCTTCTTATGCTGTATTTGTATGATTTAGATGATGGAATAGATGGCTTTGTTTCCAAGTTTGCAGATGATACGAAGATTGGTGAAGGAGCAGGTAGTGTTGAGGAAACAGGTAGGATGCAGAAGGACTTAGACAGATTAGGAGAATGGGCAAGAAAGTGGCAAATGAAATGCAACATTGGAAAATGCATGGGTCATGCACTTTTGTAGTCAAAATAAATGTGCGGACTATTTTCAAAACGGGGAGAAAATCCAGGAATCTGAGACGCAGATTGACTTGGGAGTCCTTGTGCAGAACACCCTGACAATTAACTTGCAGGTTGAGTCGGTGGGGAGGAAGGCAAATGCCATGTTCGTATTCATTTCAAGAGGTCTAGAATACAAGAGCAAGGATGTGATGCTGAGGCTTTATAAGGCACTGGTGAGGACTCACCTTGAGTATTGTGAATAGTTTTGGGCCCCTCATCTTAGAAAAGATGTGCTGGCATTGGAGAGGGTCCAGAGGAGGTTCACAAGGATGATTCCAGGAATGAAAGGGTTATCATACGAAGTACGTTTGATGACTCTGGGTCTGTGCTCGCTGGAATTCAGAAGGAATGGGGGGATATCACTGAAACCTTTTGAATGTTGAAAGGCCTAGACAGAGAAGATGTGGAAAAGATGTTTCCCATGGTGGAAGAGTCTAGGACAAGAGGGCATAGCCTCAGGACAGAGGGGCGCTCTTTCAAAACAGTGATGCGGAGAAATTTCTTTCGCGAAAGGGTGGTAAATTTGTGGAATTTGTTGCAACCTGCAGCTGTGGAGGCTAGGTCATTGGGTGTATTTAAGGCAGAGATTGATAGGTTCTTGATTGGACATGACATCAAAGGTTACGGGGAGAAGGCCGGTAACTGGGGTTGAGGAGGAGATAGAAAAAAAGCATCAGCCATGATTGAATGGCGGAGCAGACTCGGTGGGCCAGGTGGCCTAATTCTGCTCCTATGTCTTACGGTCTTATGGACCTATGGACTTCAGTTATAGGGAGAAGTTGAATAGGTTAGAACTGCATTTCCTGTAGTGTAGGAGAATGAGGGGAAATCTGACAGGAGATATGAGGCCTATAGATCGAGTAAACACAAGCGGGTTTTTTCCGCTAAGATTGGGTGAGTCATGGGTTAAGGGTGAAAGGTGAAATGCTTAAAGGGAACCTGAGGAGGAACGTCTTCACTCAGAGGGTGTTGCGAGTGTGAAATGATTTGCCAGCAGAAGTGGTGGATGTGGCTTTGATTTCAACTTTTAAGAGAAGTTCAGATGTCCATAGAAGGGAGGGGTATTGAGCCCTATGGTCCAGATGTGTGTCAATAGGACTAGGCAGAATGAGAATGCAGAATGGACTAGAGGACTGAAGGGCCTGTTTTTTGTGCTGTAATACTCTATGACATTTTAAGTCTATAACTCTGGCACCCAGATAATTAGAAGGGTCAGGTCAAGAGCATGGGGTCAGAGAGAGGTGAAAGACCAGAGACTTAGGAAGATGATGATGAAAGTCCAGGTGAATGGTGAGATGCAGCAGGGAAGATGGAATGAACGTCTACAGGGTGATGGGGTTCAAATCAAGTAGAGACACAACTGACTGCAGATACTGTGACCTGGAGTAAAGAATGTACTGCAGGAGGAACTGAATGAGTCAAGCAGCATCTGTGGAGGAAAGAAAGTTTTTGACCTTGAAATAGGGTCTCAAGCTAAAACATCGGCAATTTCTCCGCAACCCCTCCACCTCCCCCCCCCCCCCCCCAATCCACTACACATTTGCCATTCAATCTGTTGTTCTTTGCATTGGCTGCTTTTCCTAGGAAAGCAAACTAAATAGTAGATGCTGGAATTCTGAAACCAGAACAGAAATATTAGAAGAACTCAGCCAGTCAGGCAGCATCCGTGGAAAGAGTCAACATTTTGGCTCAGTGGCCATTCCTCAGAACTGGGGGAGAAATGGAGGGCTTACAGTCTTCAAAGTGGAGGTGGGGGAAGGGGTGAGGTGGAAAACAAAAGACCTTATGGAGATAGGTAATAAGGGGCATGTGTACTGATGGAAGATAGAGGAAACAGTGTGAAAAAGGTCATAGAATCATAGACAATACAGCCAGGAAAAGGACTTTTAACCTCACTCATCCATGTCGATAGGACCATAATGCATAGGAGCAGAATTAGGCCATTCAGCCGATCGGGTCTGCCCCACCATTTCATCATGGCTGATTTATTATCCCTCTCAACCTCATTCTCCTGCCTTCTCCCCATCACCTTTCATACTCTGACTAATCAAGAACCTATAAACCTCCCCCTTCAATACACCCAATGACCTAGCCACCTGTTGACCAAGATGCCCAACCTACTTGCCCATGTTTGGCCCTATTCCTTCAAAGCTTTACTATCCATGCACCTGTCCAAGAGTTTATTGAATGTGATTATTGTATCTGCTTCTACCTCTTCCTATGGCAGCTCGTCCCATACAAAAACCACCCAGAAATCAGAATCAGAATCAGGTTTAATATCACCGGCATATGTCGTTAGCTGCAGCAGTACCATGCAATACACGATAATATTAAAAAAGTAAACCAATTACAGTAAGCATTTATATATGTATATTAAATAGATAAATTAAAAATAGTGCAGAAACAGAAATAATAAAAAGTGAGCAACAGGAATTCTGCAGATGCTGGAAATTCAAGCAACACACATCAAAGTTGCTGGTGAACGCAGCAGGCCAAGCAGCATCTATAGGAAGAGGCGCAGTCGACGTTTCAGGCCGAGACCCTTCGTCAGGACTAACTGAAGGAAGAGTGAGTAAGGGATTTGAAAGTTGGAGGGGGAGGGGGAGATCCAAAATGATAGGAGAAGACAGGAGGGGGAGGGATGGAGCCGAGAGCTGGACAGGTGATAGGCAAAAGGGATATGAGAGGATCATGGGACAGGAGGCCCAGGGAGAAAGACGGGGGGGGGGTGACCCAGAGGATGGGCAAGAGGTATATTCAGAGGGACAGAATCTCCCCCATTTCACGTACATCTGCTCTCACTCCATCCTCCCACCACCCCACTAGGAATGGGGTTCCCCTGGTCCTCACCTACCACCCCACCAGCCTCCGGGTCCAACATATTATTCTCCGTAACTTCCGCCACCTCCAACGGGATCCCACCACTAAGCACATCTTTCCCTCCCCCCCTCTCTCTGCATTCCGCAGGGATCGCTCCCTACAAAACTCCCTTGTCCATTCGTTCCCCCCATCCCTCCCCACTGATCTCCCTCCTGGCACTTATCCGTGTAAGCGGAACAAGTGCTACACATGCCCTTACACTTCCTCCCTTACCACCATTCAGGGCCCCAAACAGTCCTTCCAGGTGAGGCATCACTTCACCTGTGAGTCGACTGGGGTGATATACTGCGTCCGGTGCTCCCGATGTGGCCTTTTATATATTGGTGAGACCCGACGCAGACTGGGAGACCGCTTTGCTGAACATCTACGCTCTGTCCGCCAGAGAAAGCAGGATCTCCCAGTGGCCACACATTTTAATTCCACATCCCATTCCCATTCTGACATGTCTGTCCACGGCCTCCTCTACTGTGGAGATGAAGCCACACTCAGGTTGGAGGAACAACACCTTATATTCTGTCTGGGTAGCCTCCAACCTGATGGCATGAACATCGACTTCTCTAACTTCCGCTAAGGCCCCACGTCCCCCTTGTACCCCATCTGTTACTCATTTTTATGCACACATTCTTTCTCTCACTCTCCTTTTTCTCCCTCTGTCCCTCTGAATATACCTCTTGCCCATCCTCTGGGTCACCCCCCCACCTTGTCTTTCTTCCCGGACCTCCTGTCCCATGATCCTCTCGTATCCCCTTTTGCCTATCACCTGTCCAGCTCTCGGCTCTATCTCTCCCCCTCCTGTCTTCTCCTATCATTTTGGATCTCCCCCTCCCCCTCCAACTTTCAAATCTCTTACTCACTTTTCCTTCAGTTAGTCCTGACGAAGGGTCTCGGCCTGAAACGTCGACTGCACCTCTTCCTATAGATGCTGCTTGGCCTGCTGCGTTCACCAGCAA
Organism: Mobula hypostoma; assembly: GCF_963921235.1. NCBI lineage: Eukaryota > Metazoa > Chordata > Chondrichthyes > Myliobatiformes > Myliobatidae > Mobula > Mobula hypostoma. The sequence goes on from NC_086108.1 coordinate 100,048,066, forward strand.
CTTTGATGTATGTTGCTTTAATAAAAAGTGAGGTAGTGTTCATGGGTTCAATGTCCATTTCGGAATCGAATGGCAGAGGGGAAGAAGCTGTTCCTAAGTCACTGAGTGTGTACCTTCAGGCTTCTGTACCTCCTACCTGAGGGTAACAATGAGAAGAGGCAGAAATATTTTATTCTTTGGAACATATTTTGGTTGAGAATGGAACTGTGTACTTTTTTTGTTTTTCCATTCACATTCCCGAGACTGGAATAATGTCGACTGTGGTTAACATTAGGAGATAAATTATTAGGGCTTTCCTCCCATCCACGTGGACAGTAGGAAGAAGACTGGAGGTGGAAACATGTTCCCATGCTCTGGAACCATTTCAAGTCCAGATGAAAGAAGCATGCTTTCCGGTCGGAGTGTTTCCAGCCTCTTGCTGTCTCCCAAGTATCTCAGCCCTTTGACTTCTGAAAGTGTGTGCTGGTTATACAGGGCTCTGTGTGTGACAAGAATGATTATAAACCACCAAGGCCGTTCAGGCATTTGGTGGGATGTCTTATGATTTTTAGGGAGGGGAAGAAAATATTTATGAACAAGCCTTTGCTTCCTATGTGTAGTTGTTAAATTTGTTTTGTGCTGAGTTTTAAATTTGGTGATTTACAGTGAATCTGTGACTCTGAGATATTTTGTTAATCTGGAACATAGACTATAGAACACAGTGCAGGCCTTTGGCCCGCGATGCTGTGCCGACTTTATTCTCTGGAGCACAGGAGAATGAGGGGAGATTTGATAGAGGTACAGTGTACAGAATTATGAGGGGTATAAATAGGGTTAACACAAGCAGGCATTTTGCACTGCAGTTGAGTGAGACTAGTACTAGAGGCCACAGGTTAAGGTGAAAGGTGAAATACTTCAAGGGGAACCTGTGGAGGAACTTATTCAATCAGAGGGTGGTGCAAGTGTGGAAGCAAGCTGCCAAGAGAAACTGCTGGAAATGGATTCAATTGTAACATTTTAAGAGAGTTTGGATAAGTACATGGATGTGAAGGGTATGGAGGGCTATGGTCTAGGAGCAGGTCAACGGGACTAGACTTGAGGGGCCAAAGGGCCCGTTTCTGTGCTTTAGTACTCTATGACTCTGCCCCATGGACACTGGTGTGCAACCTCAGAAACTCCCTTAATGTAGTTTTCATTTCAAGGACATGGAGACAGCTGAGGTTTCTCCTGACCTGCTAACATGTAAACTAGTTAAGCCCGTTTTGCGGACCATCTTGTTGGCAACTACTGAGTCAGTCTGGATGAGGACGGTATGCCAGAAAGTAAACGAGCTGCCGGTGAACCGTGAGAAGGGAATAGCATCACTGGAGAATTCTGTCCTCAAGAACTTGCTTAACGTGAAGTAATCACACTGGATCAGTCAAAGGCTCAGGTCAACAACACTAACCAATCACAAGACAGAAAAGAAGTGGGAAGTTCTACCATGTAAGAAAGCTCATTGGCCTCAGGACTAACTCAGTTTAAGTTGAGGACCATAACAGTGCAGGGCATATCTCAGATGTCATAACACCTCGAACAATAGATCTCACCAGGGACTGAGTAACTCCTGCTTTGTCTGTATGGCTGGCTAATAGGCTATCTAATACCTTATTTTCTGGCAGATGTTGCTTTAGAAGGATAGTAATCTGCATGGGAAATCTTTTCATCCCTGTTTCCCTGAGAATAGTTTGAACGCCTTTTGTTTTTTTTTCATTTTGAAGTCCCCTATAGTATAACATTAAGAGAATATTTCCCCCTAGACACAAAGGAATCTCAAGTGGTCTCAGAAGTCACAGGGGTTTGGTAGTTTGTTCTGCTGATTCAGAACTGTATTAGTGAAGTACAATTGATTTATTTTCAATATCTCCTAGAAGATATTTCAGGGGTATCCAACCCCCAAAACAGAAAGGTTTGGTAACTATTCTCCTCAGTTCTCAAAGGGGATTCGATGGGATTTTTTTTGCTCATAGAGGGTAGTTTATATTTGAAATGTACTGCCAGAGTAGTTGGTGGAATCTGATACAATCACTAAGTTTAAGAGATATTTAGACAGGCACTTAAATAGTAAAAGGCATAGAAGGATATGGACCTAATGTGAGTAAATGAGATTAATGTAGATGGGCAAAGGGGCCAGTATAGATGTGGTGGGCTGAAAAGCCCATTTCTGAGCTATAGAACTCTATGGCTTATTCCATTGCTGCTTCCTTTAATAGGCTGCATCCTGGAAAATGTCTCTTCAGCAATTCAGACAGACACAATATCAAATGATATGTTTCTTCCTTCATGTGCTTTGCCAACACTTTGCTACACCGCCATTTTAGTCAAACGGGTTTTCCAATGGTGAGTTATTTACACTGTGAAGGAACTGCTATGAGATTCCTACAATGGTAGGATTACTACATTGACCTTTGGATTCAGTCAACACTTACTACTAGAAGCAGTCTAATTTACAACTCCATATCTCTTGATGATGTAATTGAGAAGAAGATCCAAATGTAGGAAATGTAAATTTTTTGTCCATCCACCAAAAGGAATACTTAGAAAATCAATGTGATGTGAGGCAGAGGAAAGGGAAGTGAGTGTGTTGAAATAGTCAAATTTTGGGATCATCTGGCAGAATGGTGGATATATTGACAGCAGTATCTTGTCAAGAGGTCCTCAAGGCTCTTCAACCTCCAAATTCCACCATAAAGAACAAGAGTAATCAGTGCAAAGGAACATTTTCATCTTCCCATCCAAGTCATTCATCAAATGGATTTGCACATATGCCTTTGTTTCTTCATTAACACTAAATGAAAATCATGTATTTCTTTATGCATAACATGGACTATCTGCCAACTTACCCTGATGGCATCTACTGCCATGGCCCCTACACCAAGACCAATGGAGATGGACATGTGGAGATGCCAAGATTGGATATTCAGAAGATGAATTCTAATATGTTCCAGCCTCCAGAATTGTGCATGTTTCTAGCATTACATAATGTAATAAAACGACTGCAAATCATTATACAGCACTACAGTAAACATGCTTCAGTATTGAAAAGGAAACAGAGAGCTACAAAAAGATTGATTGTAAGTGTGAAGCGAGTGAGCTGCTGGATCACAAAAGCTCATGCTGAACATGAAGACTTGAAGGATGAAAATTAAGAAGGTACTTCATCAAAGCAAATAAAATATTAAAGCTGCAGAATATTACTTATGATTGTACAACCGGAACATAAATTCAGATTAGTGATAAGTACCTCCATGTCTTTATTCAAGGTGACAAATTTTTGTTCTAATCTGTGGGGTTGGGATGGAGCAGACAGGTACATAAGGAGCACTGATAAAAGGGAGAGGCATGATGGAAAGAAGACTAAATTTAATGAGAAGAGTGGCTTTAGTTCGTTTTTAAATATTATGATTTTTCAATGCATCGAACTATGAGGAGCATGAATCAATATTATAATTCAATACCAGTCTGATTCAAAACATTTACAAGAAAATCAAACAATATAGGAAAAGAACTTACCCTTTACTGTATTCTAGATTCTCCGGAGATTGCTGTTCTAGTTCTGTATGCGTCTAGATGAGCTGGTGGACAAGTCATGAGACTAGGCTGAGAGATTTCCGAACTCCCTGCAACTGCCCAGGTCTTATTACGCATGAAATGGAGTAATGTTATACTGTTTACTTTCTAACCTATGTCATGAAGGCACCTCATGCTAAATGTCAATCTTCCGGAATATATTTTATTATTTGTTAATTGACTTGTGATAATATTACTTCATGCATTGTGTGTGAGTAATATGTACTGTGGGTGGATGTTTGGGCAAGGTAGGATATAATATTCTATATTTCAGGTTGTTGTCTGTTCAACCAGAGTCGCTGGCTGAATCAAAGGTGGTGACAAATCAGCATATAGAAGGGAGATTGAAAATTTGGCTGAATGATGCCACAACAACAACCTCTTATTCAATGTCAGCAAGACCAAGGAACTGGTTATTAATTTCAAGAGCAGGAAACCAGAGGTCCATGAGTCAGTCGTCATTAGGGATCAGAGAGTGAGCAACTTTAAATTCCTTGGTGTTATCATTTCAGAGGATTTGCTCTGGGCCCAGCACATAAGTGGCATCATGAAGAAAACACTGCAGTGCCTCTACTTCCTGAGAAGGTTGCAAAGATTTGGAATGACTTTGGAAATCTTCTATAGATATGTGGTGGAGAGTATATTGACTGGTTGCATCACAGCCTGGTCTAGAAACGCCAGTGCTCTTGAATGGAAAATCCTTTGAAAAGTAATGGATACAGCTCAGTCCACCATAGGTAAAGCACTGCCCACCATTAAACATCTACACAGAGTACTGATATAGGAAAGCAGCATCCATCATCAAAGCCACCCACCATCCAGGTCATGCTCTCTTCTCACTACTGCCATGAGGAAGAAGGTACAGGAGTCTTAGGACTTGCACCATCAGTTTTAGGAACAGTTATTACCCCTCAACCATCAGACTCTTGAACCAGTGGAGATGACTTCACTCACCCCAATACTAAACCTATGTTCCCACATTCAAGAACTCTTCATCTCATGTCCTCAATATTTACTGTTTATTTATTTATCAGATTTGTTTGTATTGGCACAATTTGTTGTTTTCCTTTTGCACTTTGGTTGTTTGTCCAAGATAAGGCCTTCAGAATGTTTGTCCATCAGAGTGAAGGAGCAGCACCTGATATTCCATCTAGGTGCCCTCCAACTTGATGGCATGAATATTGATTTCTCCTTCCAGTGAACAATTTCCGCCCCTCCCTTCCTCTGCTCCCACACTCCTTCTTCTCACCTGCCCATCACCTCCCCGGTTCCCCTCCTTCTTCCCTTTTTCCTATCGTCTATACTCCTCTCCTAACAGATTCTTTCTTCTCCAACCCTTGACCTTTTTCACCCAGCTGGCTTCACCTATCACCTTCCAACTAGCCTCTTTCCCCTCCTCCCCACCTTTTTATTCTGGCGTCTTCCCCCTTCCTTCTCAGTCCTGCCTGAAACATCAACTGTTTACTCTTTTCCATAGATGCTGCCTGACCTGCTGAGTTCCTCCAGCATTCAGTGTGTGTTGCTTTGGTTGTTTGTCCATCCTGTTGGGTACAGTGTTTCATTGATTCCATTGTGTTTCTTAGTTTTGCCTGCAAGAATATGAATCCCAGGTTGGTATATAGAGATATGCATGTACAGCGATAATAAATTTACTTTGTACTTTGTATAAATTTTAATGAAAAACAAGCAGTTGATACACCAAGCATCTGATCTGAATCACAACAGACTGACCAGGCTGGGAGCTGAAAACCTACCCTACTCATCATTGTTAATATATTCTAGGATCATTAATATAGCTGCTGGGCAAAGCTGTATCCAGCGGTAAAGCAAAGGAATTTATAGAACATCTTCGACAACCTTAGGACAACTCAAAGTGCCTCACAGTGAAGAAAGTGCATCACGGAGATGTGGTCGGTGTTGTACAGCACTGGAGCAGGCCCCAAGGTCAAGAGATCCTGCAGATGGTGGAAATCCAAAGCAACACGCACAAACTACTGAAGGAACTCAGCAGGTCAGGCAGCATCTACAGTCAACATTTCAGGCTGAGACCTTTCATCAGGACTGGTAAGGAGGAAGGAAGAATCTAGAAGCAGGGTCCTCGGCCCACACAGCCTACCGTAAGCTGTACACTGTTCATTGATTTTGCCTGTGGGCTAAAATGGCAGCCAGAACACTAGTACAACTCCTCTGCTCTTTTTGAAAATACAGGCTATGTCTCACTTGAAAGTCAGCACCTCCTGCCATACAGTATTCCCCTCGATGTTGCCTTTAACTTTTGGACTCAGGTTTCTGAAGTAGGATGTTACCAGGAAGAGAGAGTGAGACCCACTAAGCTCTGGCCAGCCGGTTTAAGTGTTTATTCTTGTCACTTTCTATTAACTCCTATTCAGAAATTAGTCATTTTCAGAATTTGCTTTGGCGCTGTATTTGATTTGTTTTGACTTGCTCTGTTGAGGGACTCATACGGGAGGTTGGCTCATGCTTTCTCAAGACTTTTTTTTTGTTTTCATCTACAGTTTTGTCTTTGGCCATTTGCCACCACTTTACAAAAGACATTGAGGGTGACCAGGGAATATCAGTAGCACATTGTAAAAGAGATTTGAAAGAAAGCTACTTAAAACCCACTCTACAGAAGGAAACTCGTGAGATTTGAAAATTGCCCATTCTTGCAAAAAAATAAACAAAGTTTTCAGCAAGAAGAAAGATTCATTTTTTATCTGAATAGCAAAATAAACTAGCTGAATGTTTTAGAAAAATAGAAGGGTAAACTGGAAGGTTGTGACATGACTCCTCGCAATCTTTCTGATATACTTAAAGTGAATTATTTGCTCTGCAACACAGTAGTGTAGGGGTTAGCGCAACGCTGTACAGCACCAATCAGTGTTCAATTCCCATCGCTGTCTGGAAGGTATTTATACTTTCTTCATGTAACTATGTAGGTTTCCTCCAGGTGCTCCAGTTTCCTCCCACGTTACGAACATGTGCACTTACAGTTAGGGCTAGTGAGTTATGGACTAGATACACCCGGACGCGCAGAGGTACTTGGGTGCCTTCCCCAGCACAATCTTCGGACTATAGGTCATTAACACAAAGAGACACATTTCACTGTGTACTTTGAGGTACAGGTGCCAAATAAAGCTAATCTTTATATTCTTCATCTTTGTACAATTATTTTGTTATAAACTGCTATCACGGTCAAACGCAGAACTGTATTCAGAATATTGGATTAAACCAACTGTTATAGAGTTATAGAGCACTACAGTATAAAAACATGTTTGTCAGCCATTCTTCTTTGTGCCAAACTGCTATTCTGCCTAGTTCTACCAACCTGCACTTGGACCATAGTTTTCCATATACCCCTCCTATCCATGCACTTATCCAAACTTCTCTTAAGTACTGAGATTGAACCCATATCTACCATTTCTACAAGCATCTCATTCTACACTCTCAACACCATCTGAGTGAAAAAGTTCCCGCTCAGGTTCCTTCAGTTCAGCTTTCACCCTTGACCTATCACCTCTAGTTCTAGTCTCACCCAACCTCAGTGGAAAAAGCCTGCTTGTGTTTACTGTGTCCATACCCCTCCATCAACTTTCCCTCATTCTCCTACACTCCAAGGAATAAAGTTCTAACCTTTACACAGATTCTCAAATCCCAGCAATATCCTTGCAAAGTTCTCTGTACTCTTTCAATTTTATTCATATTGTTCCTGTAGGTAGATGAAAGACTGTGTTTAAGTGTGTGTCAAAGCTTAAACAGGAGAGATGCTACCTGATGTCTAGCTTTCATTTCATTCCAAATTACTGAAACTACCTCTAATTTGTCTATGATCTCATGTTCCCCTCAGCTTCAGAGCTTTTGCGTCAAAAAAGGTTTGCTTGACTTTCATCCTCTGCTGAAAATTTTTTTTAAAACATATTTACATTCCTACCATGGATACCCTAGTTTGTTGGCAGAGTCTTGGACCTCTCAATAGTTGCCTTCACCTGCTGGGCTATAAAGATAGTAATGTATTGAAAATGAATTATGGCTGAAGCCTATTCATGTAAATGCATGCATACCAATCCTTTGAAATCTTGTTATTTGTTTAATATTTTCTGACATACCGAATGTTGGCTTTCATAAAACTGCTCTTGTAACTTCTGACACATTTTCGCAAGTTGTCAACCTAGTTTGCAAAATGATTTTTTCTGTTGAGTCTATATACTATTCTCAAATTACATATCTGAGAATGAGTTTAACCTAAGGCTATGTTTTAAATTAACTTCGAAGAACTTGATTCTGCACCTCCTCTTCACCAAACTCACCAAACATCCCGTGAAGGATATGCCCTCTTCAAAAGATATTTTCCTGATGTGGCTTGGGTGGAATGAAAGAAAGAACACCCATTTGTAGAGCGCTGCTTGATGTCTTGCCCTTTTCTTTCTTCCATGGCCTTCTGTCCTCTCCTATCAGACTTCCCCTTCTCCAGCCCTGTGTCTCTTTCACCAGTCAAGTTCCCAGCTCCTTACTTCATCCGTGGCCCTCCCGGTTTCATCTATCACCTTGTGTTTCTCTCTTCCCTTCCCCCACCTTTTAAATCTACTCCTCATTTTTTTTCTTCAGTCCTGATGAAGGGTCTCGGCCTGAATCGTCAACTGTACTTATTTCCACAGATGCTGCCTGGCCTGCTAAGTTCCTCCAACATTTTGTGTGTGTTGCTTGGATTTCCAGCATCTGCAGATATTATTTTGCTTGTGATTAAAGTACAGATATGGAATAAAATGTGCATATATATAAATATATAAATACCAGCTTGCATTTACAATATATGTAACATTATAAAGAGAGACTTTTTGACTGGGGTGTTAGAGGGGGGTGGAGAGAACTTTCTAGAATGGTTGAGCAAATTAACCGCCAGAGAAGAAACCGGGGAAGAAGACATTCTAAAATGCAATTGAATGGAAGCATTAGTCAGGTTGTGGTGAAGCTTCTAATGGTTTTAGATATTCTACGACAGTGGTTTCCCCAAGTATGACCAGTAAATTGATAAACTCATCATCTTTAGCATCATGTGCTGTGTTGTATGATATGGGTGATCATGGCTTTTCCACGATCATGACCATTCTCGGCAAGTTTTTCTACAGAAGTGGTTTGTCGTTCCCTTCTCCTGGTGACCTGAGCCATTATCAAAACCCGTCAGAAATTGTCTGCCTGGTGTCAGTGGTCACATAACCTGGACTTACGACATGCACCAGCTGCTCATACGACCATTCTCCACCTGCTCCCATGGCAACAGACATCCCTGAACAGGCAGAGGGAAGGAGCACCTTACACCTCCTTTGGTAGAGATGTAGCTCCATCCTGACACCCAGATAAACTGACATTATTTTGATTAAATAAATAAAGTGATCCGTTAGTCTTGCAAGACCATGGATCTGTGCCTGGAAAGTCTTCACTCCCCAGGGCACAGGCCTGGGCAAGGTTGTATGGAAGACCAGCAGTTGCCCATGCTGCAAGTCTCCCCTCTCCACGACACCAATGTTGTCCAAGGGAAGGGCATTAGGACCCATACAGCTTGGCACCAATGTCGTCGCAGAGCAATGTGTGATTAAGTGCTTTGCTCAAGGACACAACACGTCGCCTTGGCTGGGGCTCGAACTCACAACCTTCAGGTCGCAAGTCCAATGCCTTAACCACCAGGCCACATGCCCACACAATAATATTTTTATTATTGTCACATGTACCAAGGTTTGACAACGTTGGTGACCATGTCTGAATGTCTCCGTATCTCAGAAAATGCTGGTCTCCAAGGATTTTCATGCAGAACAGCTTAGAGTTCACAGAGAATGGTGCAAGAAACAAAAGATATCAAGTGATCAGTAGTTCTGTGGGTGAAAACTCCTGGTTAATTAGAGAGATCAGGGAAGATTGGCCAAACTGGTTCAAGCTGACAGGAAGGGAACAGTATCTCAATAACCACACGTTACAACAGCGGTGTGCAGAAGAGCATCTCTGAACACACAACTCATCGAACATTGAAATGGATGAGCTACAGCAACAGAAGGCCACAAACGTACACTTAGTGGCCACCTTATTAGGCACTAAAAATAAAGTGGCTACTGACTGTATGTTACTGAGCATGAAATAAAACATACATTTTTAGTAATAATCCCATTCCTTTAACTTATATTGTCACCACCCTCCATATTTAATGAGTGTTGCCAGAAGATCTGGACTGAATGGCCTGCCGTAACACTTAAAACAAACCCACATCATTGCCTGTGGAAAGAAATAGTTGTGGTTTCTGTACGAAGATTTACAGTCCATGTGTGATCTGATTCCGTTTAATAGAAGCATGAGCTCTCACTTAGAGATTCTTAAGGTGATGCTCATCACAGGTGCTGGACATGTGATCTAGGGTCCCACTTGTTTTCAAGTGTGTAAGACGCATTAAGGTTGCTGTACCAACTATTTAGGTCATGGCAAATCCTGTGCCTCGGGTTCATCCCACATTTCCCTTAATATCTAAAAAGAAAATTATACTTTCCTCAGGCATTAATGATATTGGGAGACCTTTTTCTTCTGCGTGTGGATATGTTATATAAAATGAGTTTAGAAGAATGGGGGGGGTGGGTCCTTTTGAAACCTATCAAATATTGAAAGGCCTATATGGATCAGATCTGGAGAGGGTGTTTCCTGTAGTGGAAGAGTCTAGGACCGGAGAGCACAGCCTCAGAATCGAAGGACTCTTCTTTAGAAGAGAGATGAGGAGGAACTTCTTTAGCTGGAGGTTGGTGAGTCTGTGGAATTCATTGCTCCAGACAGCTGTAGAGGCTAAGTCAGTGAGTATATCTGAAGCAGAGGTTGATAGGTTCTTGAATAGTAAAGGTATCAAAGGTTATGTGGAGAAGACAGAGACTGGGTTTGATGGGAATAATAAATCAGCCAGGATGGAATGCAGAGCAGACTCAATGGGCTGAATGGCCTAATTCGGCTCCTATGTCATATGGTCTTGAGGTCTAAAATATTCAGCCTTGAAGTGCTATTTCATGCTGATAATGGTTCCGCATACAACCCAGAAATAAAGTGAATCTCTCCCTGTGTGCAACAACCCACTTCTCAGGAATATGTCATCATGAACGATTGCATTTTTAATAAAACTGTAATTAAGAGAAGTCAAGAATAAATGAGTTAAAGTTCTGATTCTGCTCGCGATGCTGGCTTGATCGTGCTGTTCAAACACACACGTGTCCTCTACGAGCAGCGGTGCAAGCCGAAAACAGAAATGACCAGGTAATGAAGATAGATGCATTCAGTTATCAGTGAGCCATTACAGGGGGCTCGCTAATACATTAAAGAATCACAGATAGCTTGACGGCACTTGCCACATAGAAACTAATTCATGGACAAGAGTCTACACCGTGCAGTGTGCATTTCAAATGAACTTAGAGCTCTAATTACATGATGTTGAAACATCAGGAGGAATCCACATTTTAATCTCTGTTGGAGGAAATGCATAAAGATCTTTCTGAAGGGAGTTCTTGTGTACAAACCAGGTGGGGAGCAAAACAAAGGGAAAAGCAGCCTTTTGCAGGTTATCTCTGAACTCAATGTTGTGCCAGTTGTAGAGTGATAAGAAACAGAACTAGAACTAAGTTCTACCAATGGGTGTAGCATAACAGCCACCCTTTAATTCCAGATTTAACTGTTTTAGAGTCATAGAGTCTTGACGACACATAGAACAGAAACAGGCCCTTTGGCCCACCGTGTCCATATATTGTTCCAATTTACCAGCACTTCATCCCTCGACTTCTATGCCTTGTCAAAGTGTTAATACAAAGAGCTAACCATGTGGCAACAACCCAACGCATAAAAAGCATGCAGGTTCAATTGTTGTTCGGAGTATACATCAGAATGGGGAAGAATTGTGATCTAAGTGACTTTGACTGAGAAATGATTGTTGGTGCTGAGGTTCAGTTGTTCTTCAGGCCAAGCAACAGAATAGGGAAGAAATGCCGCCAAAGTGACTTTGACCATGGAAGGATTGTTGGTGCCAGAAGGGGTGGTTTGAGTATCACAGCAAGTGCTGATCTGCTGGGATTTTCACGCACAATGGTTTCTGGAGTTCACAGAGAATGGTGTGAAAAGCAAAGAACATCCAGTGAGCGCCAGTCCTGTGGGCAAAAATGGCTTGTTAATAAGAGAGATCACTGAAGAATGGGCAGACTGGTTCAAACTGACAGGAAGACGACAGTGACTCAAATAACCATGTGGTATGCAGAAGAGCATCTGTAAATGCACAACAGATTGAACCTTGAAGCAGATGGACTAGAACAGCAGAAGACCTCGAACATACATACAGTGGCCACTTTATTAGGTGCAGGACATAATGAGTGTACGTGTTAAATGTTGTTAAAATATCTGCAACCACCACCCACACACGCAGTGCATTCCGATTAATGCATTCTGCTTTAAGTTGTCCGAATCCTATAACTATTAAAGGTAAAGGCAGAAACCACAACCAATGATCATTCGGAAAGGCAGAGAAAAATTAGAGATCACCAGCATAGCTTTGTCAAGGCAGGTCCTGTCTGATGAACTTGTAATTAGTTTGGAAACACCAATGCCCTGGAACAGGAAAGTCTACAGAAAGTGATGGACACAGCCAGTCCTGCCCACCACTCAGCACGTTTGCAGGAAGTGCTGCCACAAAGACCCCACCGTCCAGGCCATGCCCTATTCTCACTACTACCATTGGGCAGAAGATACAGAAGCTTTAGGTCCCACACCAACAGGTGTAGGAACAGTTACTAAAGATTAAAGATGAGCTTTACCACCGACAGACTCGCTTTCAAGGACTCTTTACAACTCGTAAGACCATAAACACACAGGAGCAGAATTGAGTCATTTAGCCCATCGAGTCTGCGCCACCATTCCATCATGGCTGGCTTATTATCCCTTTCAACCTCATTCGCCATTCTTCTCACCATAACTTTTGACACCCTGACTGAACAAGAACCTATCAACCTCCATACTTTAAATATACACAATGACTTGGCCTCCACAGCCACCTGTGGCAATGAATTCCACAAATTTTCCATCCATTGGCTAAAGAAATTCCTCCTCATCTCTGTTCTAAATGGATGTTCCTCTATTCTGAGCCGTCTGGTCTTTAAATTCACCAACAACAGGAAATACTCTCTTCACATCCACTCTATCGAGGCCTTTCAATATTCGATAGATGTCAATGAGATCTCCTCTCTTTTTGCTAAACTCTAGCAAGTACAGGCCCAGAACCACCAAATGCTCCTCATATGTTAACCCTTTCATTATGTCCTCAGTTCTATTTTTCAGTAAATGTCTACAAAAAAATGAATCTCAGGTAACATATGGTAACATATATGTACTTTGATAATACATTTACTTCAAGCTTTGAACTTTTATTGAATTCTTTAACGAGCTAGCGAAAGTGTAACAATGAGCAATCTGACATAATAATAACTTTTATAAGGCCTTTGACAGTGGAGACTTGGTCAAAAGGTTAGAGTCCATGGCATCCAGGGCAAGACGGCAAATTGGATAACAAATGGTGATGGCAGAGGATTGCTTTCACAATTCGAGTATATGTAACTAGTGGTGTTCCACAATGACTGGTGCTTTATTAAAATATTTGTGGTTAACTTGGATGTGGATGCGGGAAGTGTGGTCAGCAATTTTGTGGTTGGCATAAAGACTAGCAGGGTTGTTGATAGTGTGGAAGATAGCCTGAAAGCTGCAGATAGATGTTGACATAGTGGTGAAGTGGGTTGAATGACAGATGCAGTTTGATCCACACAAATATGAGGTGATTTCTTTCTGGAACAGTTATGAGATTAGAACATGTGACTTAGGGACTAAGGGCGTACTGAGGAACAGAATAACCTTGGAGTACAAGTCTATGCTTCAAGTTCTTGGGTGTCAACATCTCTGAAGATCTAGCCTAGGCCCAATGTATTGATACAATTATGAAGAAGGCACCCAGCAACCATATTTCATTAGGAGTTTCAGGAGGTTTGGTATGTCATCAAAGACTCTTGGAGATTTCTACAAACATGCCATGGAGTGCATACTGATTATTTGCATCATTGCCTGGTATGAAGGGTACACAATGATACACAAGATCAGAAAAAAATTGCAGAGGGTTGGAAACTCCGCCATCCCCATCATGGGCACTAGCGTCGCCTCCATAACAGACATCTTCAAAAGGCAATGCCTCAAGAAGGCAGCATCCACCATGAAGCATCCATCCAGGAGATGCCTTCTTCTCATTGTTACCATCACGGAGGAGGTAAAGGAACCTGAAGACTCACAAAGCTTCTTCCCCTCTGCCATCAGATTTCTGAACAATCTGTAAAGTCGTGAACACCATCTCTCTATTTTGCACTACTTATTTTTCTATACTGTGCATCTCTTATTGTAACTTACAGGTTTTTTACACATTGCTCTGTCTTGCTGCTGCAAAACAACAAATGTCAGTGATAATAAGCCTTATTCTGATTCTGATAGATCCTTGATGATGACAAGGGGAGGAAACATGTTCAGGATGTATATGCGATACTGCCCTTTATTAACTGAGGCATCAAGTACAGAGTAGGGAATTTAAGCAGCAACTTCATAAAAAAGCCAGGTCAGGCTTCAGTTGGAGTAGGACCATGTGCATTTTGGATCACTAAGGTATAGGAAGGTGTGGTGCATGGCCAAGTGGTTAGGGCGTTGGGCTCACAATCTGAAGGTCGTGGGTTCGAGTCTCGGCCACGGCAGCGTGTTGTGTCTTTGAGCAAGGCACTTAACCACACACTACTCCAGTCCACCCAGCTGAAAATGGATACTGGCAAATGCTGGGGGTTAACCACGCAATAGACTGGCATCCTATCCAGGGGGGATTCTCGTACTCTCAGTTGCTTCACGTCACAGAAATGGGCATTAGCACCAGCCTGATGGGCCACAGGGCTTGGGACAGACTTTTTAAAAAAAAGGTATAGGAGGGAGATGACAGCACTGGAGAGGGTGCAGGGGAGATTCGGCATGACATTGCCTGGGATGCAGCGTTTTAGTTTTGAGAGACTGTATCGGTTCTGGGTGGAGCGGAGGAGGCTGTGGGTGACAGTATCGAGGTAGATAAAGTTGTGAGGGGTGTAGATAGGGAAGGTCTCAGGAAACTCTTCCCTGCTGAAGCGGTAGCAGATTCAATGGCCTAATTCTGCTTCTATGCCTTATAGACTATATCAAAGGTAGATAGAAGTAGAGGGCACAGATTTTGTCCAAGATAGAGAGAAGAGACTTAGAGGGGAAATGACAGAGTACATCTTCACCCAGAGAGGACTGCCCGGAAGAAGCTGGGTCACTGACAGCATTTAAGAGGGACCTAGCTAAGCACTTAAATCGCCTGGCCATAGATGATTGTAGACTGAGTGCCTGGATATGGGACTAGTAAAGAGTGCCCACTAGTTGGAGTTGGGCCAAAAGGCCGATTTCCAAGCTGTATAATTATCTAACTTGTATGACACCTTCTGCCCTTCCTGCTTCCTTCCAGCCCAATGATATCCTCCCTCCTCCCATAACATTAAAGTGGTGATTGTCATGTTTTGTCACAGTACCTTAGCCTGGTGAACTATTAACACAAAAGATTCTGCAGTTGCTGGAAATCCAGAGTAACACACACACAAGACACTAGAGGAACTCAGCAGGTCAGGCAGCTTCTATGGAGAAGAATAAACAGTTGACATTTTGAACTAAGATCCTTCATTTGGACTATTGGTTCTTGCCACCAATACACAATTCTCATGGCTTTGTAAATTCTACAGATCCCAATCTAGTGATTTGGCTCTTTCCTACAGCCTTTTACAATGGAGTCAAAGTTTACCAATTGAGTTACCGTGAACTTCAGGTACAAAGGTGAGGCCACCCTCAGGCTGGAATAGCAACACCTTATATTCTGTCTGGGTACCCTCCACCCTGAGGTTTGAATATCGATTTCTCCTTCCAGTGCACAAATTACATCCCCACCCTTCCTCTATTCCCCACTCTGACCTTCTTACCTGCCTATTAATTCTTCTGGGACCTCTCCTCCTTCCTTTTCTCCCTTTGTGCACTGTCCTCTCCTATCAGATACTTTCTTCTGCAGCCTTTGTCCTTTCCCACCCATCTGGCTTCACCTATCACCTTCCGACTGGCCTCTTTCTAGTCACCCCCCCCCCCCCACCTTTTTATTCCAGTGTCTTCCCCCTTCCTTCTCAGTCCTGAAAAATGATCCTGGCCTGAAATATCAACTGTTTACTCTTTTCCATAGATGCTGCCTGACCTGCTGAATTCCTCAAGCATTTTGTGCGTGTTGTTTCAGGTGCTGAGTCCTGGTGTACAGTACCTGAAAATATCGTGATTCATTGCACAAGTTCTCAGCTGAAATATTCATGGCACATAAAGCCATTATTGTTGTTTATCAAATTCTTTTGACTCCATTGGTAAGTTTATATGTGTGTATTTAATTCTCCCATAAAAAAATTCCAAACAAAATGGATTTTTAAAAAATATTTAATTTTTTTTTATAACAGCATTTATATTTCAGCTGCTTCAAAAAAAACAATCATATGCTCCATCCAATTTTTATTCGGTGCTTTGTAAATCATTTAAGATCTTAATTTAAATTATATACTTTCTCATTGCTGGGTTGTTGTCCATGAGAATTTTTGACCTTCATGAGCACAAAAGTAACAGTGCAACTGGCTTACTGTTACACTCAGTGGCCAGTTTATTAGGTACGCCTGTACATCTGCTCATTAATGCAAATACTTAATTAGCTAATTGTGTGGCAGCAACTCAATGCATAAAAGCTTGCAGAAGTGATCAAAAGGTTGAGTTGTTGTTCAGACTAAACATCAGAATGAAAACAAAATGTAATCCAAGTGGCTTTGAGACTATGGAATGATTGTCGGTGGCAGACGGGGTGGTTTGAGTATCTCAGAAACTGCTGATCTCCTGGAATTTTCATACATAACAGTCTCTAGCGTTTACAGAGAATGGCATAATAAATTTTTAAAAAATCCAGTGAGTGGCATATCTGTTGTTGAAGAAGTCTTGTTAATGAGAGAGGTCAGGGGAGAATGGCCAAATGGTTCAGGCTGACAGGAAGGTGACAATAATTCAAATAACCACGCGTTACAACAGCAGTGTGCAGATGAGCATCTCTGAACATAGAACACATCGGACCGTGAAGTGAATGGGCTGCAGTAGCAGAAGACCATGAAGATACACTCTTTATTAGGTGTAGGGGGGACCTAATAAAGTGGCCACTGAGTATATTTATAAATGTCCTTGGTGAGACCACACTTGAGTATCATCTGCAGTTGTAAGTCCCTGACCCAAAAATGGCTATATGTGTCTAAAGAGAATGTAACAAAGGTTCTTGAAGTGGCACAACTTCCATATGTAGAGAGATAGAGTTAACCACCCCTGTAAAAAAAAGGCATCTGTTAGTCTTGCGAGACCATGGATCTGCGCCTGGAAAGTCTTCACTCTCCAGGGCGCAGGCCTGGGCAAGGTTGTATGGAAGACCAGCAGTTGCCCATGCTGCAAGTCTCCCCTCTCCATGCCACCAATGTTGTCCAAGGGAAGGGCATTAGGACCCATACAGCTTGGCACCGGTGTCATTGCAGAGCAATGTGTGGTTAAGTACCTTGCTCAAGGATAGAACACGTTGCCTCAGCTGGGACTCGAACTCATGACCTTCAGGTCGCTAGTCCAATGCCTTAACCACTTGGCCACGTGCCCACAACAACCCCTGTATTGTTTAAGATTCAGATTTACTTATCACATGAACATGGAAACAAAGCCAGTCCACCATGCCTCAACAGAAGAAAATGGAACACAACAAAACAAAATTCAACATTCAACAAAACAACACCAAATTAAGCCCCTTTTCTCCAACAACAAGACCTCCAACCCAGGGGTCACTGGCCCTCATTCCTCCAACCTGCATGGGTCTCCAATTCAGAACCAATCATCGACCTGCTGAACCTGTGGAGGGAGTGGGGGAGTGATGGGCACCAGCCCTCATCTGTGCCAGTTTGCCAACTGAACATCCAACCACAGATGTCACTCATCCTCATTGCTGGGCTTCCAACGTGGAGCAGAGACTTTAGACTTTGGCCTGACCTCCAATTCCCTCCACATCGTTGTCCCTTAACCCTAACCTGATCCCTAACTCCCCTTGCTGTTCCCAAAACCATCCCTATCAGGCAAAATAACAACTAAGTCTAACTGTGACCTTACCAGAGACCGAGAGATCAGCAAAATGAGACAAGATCTCACTGAAATGCACAGAACTCTGAAAGATCTGTCAGTCAGGATGTAGAGTAGTTGCTTCCACTCACAGTGGGATGAGGGTTCACAATCTCATTGTAGGAGCTATGTATCTATTTTCTGTCTATCTGTATTGTATCTTATGTTGCATGTTCATTATAGCTGATTTGTCACATGGGTTGGGGTGTGGTAGATCTGAAGAGTACAGTTATGTATTTGTGCTTTGTCTTTAGTTCCGTTTTTAGTCTGGTTTGAGCAGAGGGTAGGTCAAGGGAGTAATATTCTTTTTGTTGACTGTTTAAGAAGGCTTTGCTTAGTTATGTTTAAATATGCTAAATCTGCTTACACCTCATTACGTTTAAATACACATAGGCCTCTCTTTTCGGTGGATCACTAGTTTTAGTTTCATTAGCTTTTTATTGTTACAAGACAGTTCATTTTTTCGCTGGTTTCATAATAAGGGAACAAAAGTACTTTCCTCGACTTAGAACTTCATTATTGGTGCACGTCATATAGTGTCACCCACCTCCCCCCGTTAGAAGTCCTCATGCAAGACTCCCTGAGGATTAATTTATGGGTTGAGTCTGTGGCAAGTGCAATGTTGGAATTTATTTCAAGGAGACTAGAATATAAAAGCAAGTTTTTAATGCTAAGGCTTTACAGGACACTGGTCGGGTCACTCTTGGAGTCTTGTCGACAGTTTTGGGCCCCATATCTCAGAAAAGATATATTGTCATTGGAGAGAGTCCAGAGGAGGTTCACAGGGATGATTCCAGGAATGAAGGGGTTAACATATGAGGAGCGTTTGGCAGCTTTGGGCCTGTACTCACTGGAATTTAGGAGAATGCTGGGGTATCTCATTGAACCCTACCGGAAGTTGAAAGGACTAGATAAGGTGGATGTGGACAGAATGTTTCCTATGGTGGGAGTATCCAGAACTAGAGGGCACAGCCTCAAATTTGAGAGGTGACCTTTTAGCCAGAAAGTAGTGAATCTGTGGAATGCTTTGCCACAGACTGTGGTGGAGGCCAAGTCCGTGGGTTTATTTAAAGTGGAAGTTGATCGTTTCCTGATTGGTCAGGGCAACAAAGAAGGCAGGTGTATGGGGTTGAGTAGGATCTGGGATCAGTCAGGATGGAATGGCGGAGCAGACTCGGTGGGTTGAATGGCCTAATTCTGCTCCTATGTCTTATGATCCGTCTTAAGCTGATGCCAAATAACAACAGACATCAGTATAGAAGCAGAGAAAAAAGAAAAAACGATTCTTTATTTACCTATGAACATCAAACTATCAAAGCATACATTGAAATATATTGTTTGCATCAACAACCGACACGGTCCAAGGATCTTGCCGGGGCAGCCCACAAGAGTCAACACGCTTCTGGCACGAATACAACGTGCTCAACATGCTTACAACTCATTAAGCCTAACCCACACATCTTTGGGAATGTAGAAGTGTAATGGTTTTTCTGTAATGTTAACTGCTGAGGTAATGCTTTCTCTGCAGCTGCAATGTTTGGGTTATGACTGGAGATAACGGGACTTTAGTATTCAGTGGCTATCCAATGGGGAAAATGTTATTCTTTCTTGTGTGTCTGGAAGCTGTTGGTTTCGCGAGCTTTTGCCAGAAGGCGCGAGGGGAATCAGTGTAACACTTGCTTCACCTAGCGGCTTACTCTAGGCGGTGTTTCACTTTGGCGTAGCCCTTCACGAATCTCCGATAATAACCGCCGAACCCCAGGAACAAGCGCAGAACGCTCACAGTTTGGGGCCTTCGGCAGACCCGGCACTTGTCCGGGGAAAGATTTAACCCTTCAGCTTCCGAGTGGCCGAGCACCTGCAGTAGCCTCACTTCATGTTCTTCCAAGGTAGATCCAAATACCAGGAGATCATCCAAATACACCAACACCCCAAGCAAGTTCACATTCCCCACCGTCTTCTCCTCTTCCGGCAGAAAAACCTGAGGTGCAGATTCTTTATGACTCGTTGAGTTCAGAGTCTGACGGGTTTGGCACTAGTGCAGTAAGCTTCAATAACTTTCAATATTTGTGCATCTTCTTCGGAGCTGCTGTGCTTTTCCTCAGTGCGAACTCCTCATCAAAGAGTTTCCTCTCTGGTTTCCATTTGGGAAGCAGCTTCTTCATGGTTTTAGGGCTCCTGCTGAGGTCCTCCTTGTAACAAAGAGCGGCTGAAGGTTTCAATGGGGCTGCTGGCTGGAGGCAGCTCAAAGTCCACGGCTTTGGCATCTCGGAGTGCTCGAGTCCCCCAAGAGAAAGATGTCGGACCCCAAGGCCTTCTTGCAGGCTGTGCTCCGGGATGGCGTAGCCTTGTGTCAATTGCTGGAGAGGCTGGTGCCGGGCTCGGTGCAGCGGATACACCAGGATATGCAGCAATGGGCAGACAATCTGCAGAAGCAAACAAAAGCCCCAAGTATGGGAGTTGTGAGGCAGCGGTCTACGCCATGTCACACACTTCCATTGCACCCTGTGACACCACT
Source organism: Mobula hypostoma (assembly GCF_963921235.1). Lineage (NCBI taxonomy): Eukaryota > Metazoa > Chordata > Chondrichthyes > Myliobatiformes > Myliobatidae > Mobula > Mobula hypostoma. The sequence continues at coordinate 100,068,470 of NC_086108.1, forward strand.
CAACAAGCATTCTGACGGGTATCCGATCTCCGTGACTCCACCCTACTATGCCCTTCCTCATCCTTCCCTGCACGGGACAACCTATAGGACGCTGAGCTGGGAACCTCTGGAACCCCCCAAAGCCAGTGTTACAATGATTCCCCTCGAGCCTTCTGGTAAAAGCTCGTGAAACCAACAGCTTCCAGACACACAGGAAAGAATAACATTTCCCCCATTGGATAGCCACTGAGTACTAAAGTCCTGTTATCTCTAGTCATAACCCAAACATTGCAGCTACAGAGAAACCATTACATCAGCAGTTAACATTACAGAGAAGCCATTACAGAAGGGAGCCCACACGGCCATGGGGAGAATATACAGGACAAGTTCCTTCCAGACTGCTGTGGGAATTGAACCCTAATCTGTGAGGGTGTAAAATGTTGCACTAACCACTACACAATCAGGCACCACACCACCCCGACCCCCTCACACACATTCACCACCACCCTTTTGCCACAGGGATCACCAGCTCTGTTTGATCATTGCTGATTATAAACTTTGGGTAACACACACAAAATGCTGGTGGAACTCTGCAAATCAGGCAGCATCGGCGGAGAGGAATGAGCAGTCGACATTTTGGGTGGAGACCCTTCATCAGGACTGGAAAGGGAGAGTGAAGAAACTATAAATTTTGGGTCTGCTTTAGCTGAATAGTCTTTAGGTGGTCTATGGGCTTGTAGGTGAAGGCTGTGTGTAACACGGAAACATACTGGATGTCTTGCCAGTCCACTCCAGAGTCAATGCATTGGACAGGCAAAGCGTCTCTTAGACCAGGGGTTCCCGACATTTTTATGCCATGGACAAAAGTCATTCAGCAAGGGATCAGTGGACCCCAGGTTGGGAAACACTGGCATGAAGGTTCAGAGAAACGGTCTCTGAAATATTTGAGACTGAGACCCATCAGGGAGAGATTGGTTGAAGAGGTGGGCATTAAAAAGCTTTCATAAACTTCTAAGACTGACACACATGACAAAACAGTAGGGTGAAGAGGTAGGTATTAGAGAGCTTTCAAGAGTGAAAGGTTTAACGAAACATTTCCAGAGCTTGGAACCTTTGCAGCTGAGGACAATGTCAAGTTCCATTTATTATCAAAGTATGTATATGTTACCACATTCTACCTTTAGATTCATTTTCTTGCAGACATTTACAAGAACATAAAGAAATACAACAGAATTTATGAAAAAAACTATACATAAACAATGACTGACAAATAACCATTTGTGCAAATATAAAGAAAAAGTTAGGGGAACATGACTTGTAGAGTCATTGAAAGTGAGTCTATAGGTTGTGGAATCAGTTCAGAGTGAAGTTATTCCACATTGGTTCAGGAACATGATGGTTCTGGGGTACTAACTATCCCTGAACCTGATGATGTATGGCCTCCTGCTCTAGCAAGCAGAGACTATGGCCTGGATGGTGGAAGTCCTTGATGATGAATGCTGTTTTTTGTAGAGGCACTCCGTGTAAATGAATTCAATAATTGGGAGGGCTTTGCCGGTGACGGACTGGGTTGTATCCATTACGTTCTGGAGACTCTTCCATTCTTGGACATTGATGTTTTCATACCAGGCCATGATGCAACCAGTCGGGATACTCTCCACTGTGCATCTGTAGAAGTTTCTCACATGGAGCGATGGCAGGAAAGGAAATTAGGCAAATAAAATTTGGAAGGAAGCATGGCTCATCAAGTGAGGAACTGGACAAAGTAGAAGATGTAAAAACATTTTCTCTTTCAATAATTTCAGAATTAAAGTGGGCAACAAAGAGAAAATGATCATCCACTCTTTGTTAAGTTCCACTAAGTAATATATTGCTGCTGGCTTTTAAGAAATCATATTGGACAATTTAGTAAAAGTTGGCTGGTGTTTATTGTTCTGTACTTTGAATCATACTTACCTTGTGAAGCAGAAGGCAAAAAACATAATTCCATTGTAAAATATGGATTAATATACTACATCGTCTGCACAAACAGATTGAAAGTTTTTGCTGGAGAGGTGCATAGTGTGGAATATCAATACAATATATAATAAAGGCTATCCTCACTAGTTTAATAATATATAAGGATGCACACACAGTTACATGTTTAATAGTTACCCTATTTTCTCATAAGATAGCATTTGGATGGATTTACAGTCAGCAGAGATGTTGAGTAAACCAATATGTACTTGCAGCTATAATTTTATTTGAATTTTGCAAAATGAATTGCAGTAATAATTACAAGTCAACAGATGTGAGTTATTGCCATGCTGTTTCTCTGCCTTGTTTTTCCTAGCTATGGGCTATTTATGTGCAAAGCAACAGACATGGTAAGAGATTTGTGTTCATAGAGTGGTACAATGAGGCAACATGGAAGAAAGTGCTTAGGCTACCTCTCTGAAGGAGCTCTCCAGTCCCAAGACCCTGCCAGTGCCTCCCCCTTTCATTGGCAAATCTGTTATTCAGTTTTCTACCATTGCTCTTCCCATATCACCAGGTTTAGTAACAGTTCCTACTCTTCAACCATCATGCTCCTGAACCAGCGTGGATAACTTCACTCACCTCAGCCATGGATGCGTGGGTTTCCTCTGGGTGCTCCGGTTTCCTCCCGCAGTCTAAAGACACACCAGTTGTGAGGGTAATTGATCATTGTAAATTGTCCCATGATTAGGCTAGGATTAAATTGAGGGACTGAGAGCGGCATGGCTCGAAGGCCCTATTCTGCACCGTATCTCAGCAATAAACAAACAAATAAATGAACTAACTTTAAATACCACTATTCTGAACTGATTTCATGAGCTACAGACTCACCTTCAAGGACTCTTACAACTTTTAGCTACAGCTAGTACAGTACTTTAAGACTTTTTATGGATAGCACTTTTCGAGGTACAGTACAGGTACATCTGCCTCCAAGATGCACTATAGAAAGCATCCCATCTGGATGCCTCACAGGTTGGTATGGCAGTTTTGAAATGGGTGGATACACCATCCAGCCTATGCTCCCTGCTCTCTTCTCACTGCTGTCATCATGAAATAGGTACAGGAGCCTTGGGTCCCACACCGTCAGGTTCAGGAACGGTTGTTGTCCTTCAACCATCAGACTCTTGAACCAGCGTAGATAACTTCACTCACCTCCACACTGACCTGATTCCACAACCTACAGGCTCAAGGACTCTGCAACCCATGCCTTCAGTATTATTCAGTTATTAGTATTCTTCTGTATTTGCACAGTTTGTCTTCGTTTGCACATTGGTTATTTGTCAGTCTTTGCATGTGTGCAGTTTTTCATTGATTCTATTGTACATCTTTGTTCTACTGTGAATGCCTGCAAGAAAAAGGACTCAGAGTAGACTTTGATAACAAGTTTACTTTGAGCTTTGAATCTTAGGCAGTGCAGCCCAGGAAGTAACTTTCTCTTTCTGTGTCCACAGTACCACTTGCGGAACAGCTCAGCATGGAAGCTGTTTGCATTGCGCTGGCAGAACTGGATGATTCTCGGGTTAATCCTGGGCCTGATGGTGATTGTGCTATTCACCGTGTACTGGATGATGACTGCCTTCAGCAACCCACCACCCCACTTCCTTTTCAAAGCTGCTTCCATTTGCTTCGGGTTGATATCGGAAATCTTGCTGATCAGGTGAGTAGAAGCAGTAATTTTGCCTCCTGTGTTTTCGAGGTTGCAAATGAGCATTTTGGCGCCAAACATCTGCCCTCGTCAGGGCCCAGTGTCTGCAAATCCGTGAGTCCACTGGAGTGGCTGAAGATGTCCTGTTCTGGGGTGTGGGTTGCTGAGAGGGAGCGAGGTTAGAATGGGCCTAATTTTGCTCTTTATGCTTTGTTACTTGAAATGTTCTGTATTGTTTTGCCGAGCATTGTCAGCATGCCGTGTTGGGTCCAGAATGTCTGGTGACAATTGTAGGCTGAACCCGGCACATCTTTTGGTTTGTCGGCCGTTAACACAAATGACACATTTCACTGTATATTTCAATAACATCACAGAAAGATACAGCACAGAAATAGGCCCTTCAGCCCATCTAGTCCATGCCAAACCATTTAAACTGCCTACTCCAATCGACCTGCACTGGGACTACAGCCCTCCATATCCCTACCACCCTTTTACCTATCTAAACTTCTCTTAAATGTTGAAATCAAGCTTGCATGCACCACTTGCACAGGCAGCTCATTCCATACTCTCATAACCTTCTGAACGAAGAAGCTTCCCCTCATATTCCCCTTAAAAATTTTACCCTTCACCCTTAACAAATAACCTCTGGTTTTAGTCTCACCCAATCTCAGCAGAAAAAGCATTTACCCTATCTATACCCCTCATCATTTTGTATACCTTTATCTAATTTCCACTCAATCTTCTATGTTCCAAGGATTAAAGTCCAAACCTTTTCAATCTTTCCTTATAACTCTGGTCCTCCAGACGTGGCAACATCCTTGTAAATTTTCTCAGTACCCTATCAACTTTATTTTCTTGTAGGTAGGTGACCAAAACTGCACACAATACTCCAAATTAAGCCTCACCAACACCTTCTACAACTTCAACATAACATCCTAACTCCTGTACTCAATTTATGAAGGCCAAAGTGCCAAAAGCTTTCTTCACAATCCTATCTACCTGTGATGCCACTTTCAATGAATGATGGACTTGTATTCCCAGATCTTTTTGTTCTACCACACCGCTCAGAGCCCCACTGTTCATTGATCCACATTCAAAATAATTGTATTATCAAAGTACATATATGTAACCACATACTACCATGAGATTCATTTTCTTGGAAGCATTTACAATAGAATAAATAAATCTGAATCTGAATTTCTTGAAAGGCTTCCTAGCCAATGACTTCAAGAAAGCGCATCACATTTTTGCCATGTAGAAACTGCTTGCAAAACTGACTGACTAAGAGCTTTAGGTCTGTTTCAGATCATTAAGCATTACAAGTCTATGCATGCTTAACTTCCTATCTTCAGTAAACATCCAATGCAAAATATAAGCTGAATTTGTTCTGCTTGGCTGAACACTAAATGAGGAACATGTGTTCACCATTGGTACTCTGCACAGTAGTAGTGGAGTCGAGTGTGATACCCTCCAAAGAGGATGTTTATTGGCAGTCTTCAGGTGGTTGTAGAGGCCGATCCTGGACCAACATAACCAGGATGTTAGGGAGGGTTTCTTTAATCGAGGACATCTGTATGTAATGTTGTTTATTGTGGGGAGGCTGAGACATGGGCAGCCACCACACGGTCCCTGACAGATCAGGATTAGTGTCCACTGGCATGGAATGCAAGATGGCTGGGGACCCATCACTGCAGCATCTTTCCTCCACCTTCACTGCCATGGTGATATGTCATCATCTTCCGCCAGGTCACTAGAACGACTACTGGACAATCATTCTACTCACTCATCACTGTATTGTGTACTTTTATACAATGAAAGTGAGATCCCTTCTACCAAAGCAAGACAGTTGACACACACAAAATGCTTGGAGGAACTCAGCATGTCTGCAGCATCTATGCAGGGAAATTAACCCTTCATCAGGGTTTCAAGCAGCACACATAAAAATTGCTGGTGAACGCAGCAGGCCAGGCAGCATCTATAGGAGGAGGTACAGTCGACGTTTCGGGCCGAGACCCTTCGTCAGGACTAACTGAAAGAGGAGATAGTAAGGGATTTGAAAGTGGGAAGGGGAGGGGGAGATCCGAAATGATAGGAGAAGACGGGGGGGGGGGAGGGAGCTAAGAGCTGGACAGGTGACTGGCAAAAGGAATATGAGAGGATTATGGGATGGGAGGCCTAGGGAGAAAGAAAGGGGGAAGGGGAAGCCCAGAGATGGGCAAGGGGTATAGTGAGAGGGACAGAGGGAGAAAAAGGAGAGAGGAAAAAAAAAAGTATAAATAAATAAATAAATAACAGATGGGGTACGAAGGGGAGGTGGGGCATTAACGGAATATGAAGGGGAGATGGGGGTTTCAAAAATTGTTTGTTTTCCCTCAGTCTGGTGGCCTCTCATCCCTTTTCTTCTCTTCCCCGTTTACTGCCTCCTTCTCCTTATTCAATGGTCTACTGTCCTCTCCTATCAGATTCTTTCTTCTTCAACCCTTATGTCTTCCACACATCACCTCCCAGCTTCTCACATCATTCCCTTTCATCCCCCTTCTCCCAGCCATCCAGCTTCCCCCTCACCTGACCTCACCTATTGCCTGCCAGCTTGTACTCTTCCCCCCTCCCCACACTTTTTTTTATTTTGTCTTTTGTCCCCTTTCTCTCCAGTGTTAGGCAAGGGTATCAGCCTGTTCATTTCCATCCTTAGATGCTCCTTGACCTGCTGAATTCTTCTCACATTTTGTGTGTGTTTTGTTCAAGATTTCCAACATCTGCAGCATCTTTTGCGTCAGCAATTACTATCAAGAGAGATAAATTTACTGAAACTGACAAGGGCGTGTACACTTGATCTCAAAATGGCAAAGGGGATCTAATTCTTTAAGACTAAGAATGTCAGGGACGAGAGGAAAGGGGAGATGCTGGGATTTGAGGGAAAATAGTTTGGTGTGCCTCAGGAAGGAGTGATGTCCCGAAAGAAGAAGTGATAGAAGTAGTAAGGGATACCATTACATAAACAAACAACTCGTAATCCATAGAGTCAGAAAGGTATAGATTCATACTGCAGAAATAGGCCCTTTGACTTATTGTATCCATAGCAACCATTAAGTACCTATCTACACTAATCCCATTGCCCAACACTCGGTCTGTAACTGTCTATGTCATTTCATTTCAGGTACTTGTTTAAGTACTCACCGCCTGCCTGTTGTCTTATACTTCTCCACATTCCACTAATCACCCCAGAATCGTTTCTCACCACTCCACTTCTGTGATTTCTACTGTCCATCTTGCCTCTCTGCTTTCAGAGCAGATGCAAGATATCGGACCAAAGTGTCAGCAATTCCTTCCCTCCCACAGATGCTGCTTAAACCATACTGCGATCCCCCAGCATACAATTTGTTACCCATGTAAGTAATTCTTAAATGTTGTGAGAGTGGACCATAAGGCCATAGGCCACAGAAGCAGAATTAGACCATTCAGCCTATTGAGTACGCTCTGCCATTCTATCATGCTGGTTTAGTTTTAGTCTCAACCCCATTCTCCTGCCTGATCACTGTGAACTTTGACATCCTTACTAATCATGAACCTACCAACCTCCACCTTAAATATGCCCAGTAACTTGGCCTCCACAACTGTCTGCGGCAATGAATTGTACAGATTCTGGCTGAAGAAATTCCTCCACATGTCTGTCCTAAAGGGAGGTCCTTGTATTCTGAAGCTGTGCCACCTGGTCCTAGATTCTCCAAATATATTTGAATCATTCTCTCCACATCCATTCTGTCAAGACCTTTCAATATTTAGTAGCTCTAAATGAAATCCCACCCTCATGCTTCTAAAATCCAGTAAGTACAACCCCTTTCAATTCCGAATAATTCTCGTATATTTCTTCTGGATCCTCTCCAATGCCAGAGCATCCTTTCTTAGATATAGGGTCCAAAACTGCCCAGAATACCCAAAAGTGGCCTAAACAATGCCTTCGAAAGTCTCAGCATTACACCCCTGCCTTTATATACTAATTCTCTTGAAATGAATGCTAACATTGCATTTGCCTTCCTTACCACCGACTCAACCTGTGAGTTAATTTTTAGTGAATCCTGCGTTAAGGTTTACAAATCTCTTTGACATACAGTGTGGAATAGGCCCTTCTGGTCCACCCAGCAATACCCCGTTTTAATCCTGGCCTAATCATGGGACAATTTACAATGACCAATTATCATCAAACGGTACATCTTTGGACTGTGGGAGAAAATCCGTAGAGTCACGTGGAGAACTTACAAAGTCCTTACAGAGAGCGGCAGGAATTGAACCTGGGTCACTGGTACTGTAAAGTGTTGTGCTAACCATTACACTACCATGCTGCCCCAACGAAATATACGGTAAAGTTATATCTATTGAACAGTATACAACCATGGCAGGACTTGAAACTGCAGTCTTTTAATCATTACGATATACATTACTGGAGTCAGATGCCTTCCCCACTAGGCTGCATTTCTGAATTTGATCTTATTTAGAAAATAGTCTGCATCTTTATTCCTTTTCAAATTTAAAGTACACACTTGTCACCACATACTATCTTGAGATTCATTTTCTTGCAGGCATTTACAGGAAAATAAAGACATGCAATAGAACTGACGAAAAACTATACAAAAATTATGTCTGGCAAACAACCAATGTTCAAAGGAAGCAAATTGTGCAAATAAAATTCAATGATGTACCAAAGTGGATGACCATACACTTCCTTCCTCTGTAATCCACCTGCCATTTCTTTGCCCATTCTTCTAATGTGCCCAAGTCTTGCAGACTTCCCGCCTCCTCAACACCATCTGCCCCTCCACCTATCTTTGTGTTGTCCTTTCTGCACTACCCCATTAAACAGTTTTAAATGGAGAAAAGACAAAACTCACTGAAGATGGCAAAGCCAAGAAGTAAAATTTAGAAACTCTCACCATTTCAGTATCTTGAATGTTTATATTGTTTTAATTCACCTACTGTATGTATATTGGTTTATCACCTCTGTGCTCTTGAAAGAACTTATATTGTGAGTTAGTAAACATTCAGTATGCATGTAATAAAATCCATGGCACTTCCTTACTATCTAACGTCAGTGTGGCTATTTAACATGTAGCTATCTCTGGGAATACCAGTAGATTACCTCAAGCATTTAATTCTGGGATCATTGAAGCATAGAACCATAGAACATTACAGCACAGAAACAGGCCTTTTGGCCCTTCTTGGCTGTGCCGAACCATTTTTCTGCCTCGTCCCAATGACCTGCACCTGGACCATATCCCTCCATACACCTCTCATCCATGTACCTGTCCAAGTTTATCTTAAATGTTAAAAGTGAGCCCACATTTACCACTCCATCTGGCAGCTCATTCCACACCATTCTCTGTGTGAAGGAGCCCCCCCCCAATGTTCTCTTTAAACTTTTCCCCCTTCACCCTTAACCCATGTCCTCTGTTTTTTTTCTCCCCTCGACTCAGTGGAAAAACACAAACAACAGGAATTCTGCAGATGCTGGAAATTCAAGCAATACACATCAAAGTTGCTGGTGAACGCAGCAGGCCAGGCGGCATCTCTAGGAAGAGGTACAGTCGATGTTTCAGGCCGAAACCCTTCTTCAGGACTAACTGAAGGAAGAGTGAGTAAGAGATTTGAAAGTTGGAGGGGGAGGGGGAGATCCAAAATGATAGGAGAAGACAGGAGAGGGAGGGATGGAGTCAAGAGCTGGATAGGTGATTGGCAAAAGGAATACGAGAGGATAATGGGACAGGAGGTCCAGGAAGAAAGACAAGGGGGGGGGACCCAGAGGATGGGCAAGGGGTCCCTCTGAATATATCCCTTGCCCATCCTCTGGGTTCCGCCCCCCTTGTCTTTCTTCCCGGACCTCCTGTCCCATGATCCTCTCGTATCCCTTTTGCCAATCACCTGTCCAGCTCTTGGCTCCATCCCTCCTCCTCCTGTCTTCTCCTACCATTTTGGATCTTCCCCTCCCTCTCCAACTTTCAAATCTCTTACTTACTCTTCCTTCAGTTAGTCTTGCCGAAGGGTCTCAGCCTGAAACATCAACTGTACCTCTTCCTAGAGATGCTGCCTGGCCTGCTGCATTCACCAGCAACTTTGATGTGTGTTGCTCAGTGGAAAAAGCCTGCTTGCATTCACTCTATCTATACCCATCATAATTTTATATACCTCTTTCAAATCTCCCCTCATTCTTCTACGCTCCAAGGAATAAAGTCCTAACCTATTCAACCTTTCTCTGTAACTCAGTTTCTCAAGTCCCGGCAACATCCTTGTTAAACCTTCTCTGCACTCTTTCAACCTTATTAATATCCTTCCTGTAATTTGGTGACCAAAACTGCACACAGTACTCCAAATTCGGCCTCACCAATGCCTTATACAACCTCACCATAACATTCCAACGCTTATACTCAATACTTTGATTTATAAAGGCCAATGTACCAAAAGCTCTCTTTATGACCTTATCTACCTGTGATGCCACTTTTAGGGAACTTTGTATCTGTATTCCCAGATCCCTCTTTTCTACTGCACTCCTCAGTGCCTTACCATTTACCCTGTATGTTCTACCTTGGTTTGTCCTTCCAAAGTGCAATACCTTACACCTGTCTATATTAAACTCCATCTGCCATTTTTCAGCCCATTTTTCCAGCTGGTCCAAATCCCTCTACAAGCTTTGAAAACCTTCCTCACTGTCCACTACACCTCCGATCTGTGTATCATCAGCAAATTTGCTGATCCAATTTACCACATTATCATCCAGATCATTGATATAGATGACAAGTAACAATGAACCCAGCATTGATCAGGAGAAGAGCTTTCTGATCAGCTTTGACTGAGAACACCAGCAAAAATACGGAAGCACTCCAAGATATCCTGATGTTCTTCCGACGGGAACTGTTGAGCATGAGCCTCTTCCAAATAAGTTGAGAGGCTTCTCTGCAATGAGGGCCGAGCAGTTTGTGATCATGTTGCCCAATTGGAGAGAGCAAGGAAACTTTCATCTGAACGGCTGCACTATAGGAGAGCTGAGCAGCAGAGGACTTCCAAGCTTATAGGCAAACATATTGCATACAGAAGTGAAGACTAAGAACTTGTGAAAATAAAGAACACTCTGAGTAGACTGATATTGACTGTGCTCAGGGCACTATTGGCCATCATTGGGAATTCAGTCCAACACGAGGCCCAAGCCTCAAGGCATGTGGAAGAGAAAGAGTCATTTCCTGGGTAATCAGACCAATATACCATAAACCAACACAATGACTATCCTGGAAGAGTGCAACAGGACCTGCTGTATTCACCAATATAACACCAGTCCTTGCATGGCAGAATGGGCTTTGATTTCAAATGCTCTTTGACACATTCCACTGAGATGAGATTCGAAAGCTATGTAGAGCTTTCTTGGATTTGTTCTACTTTCGATCAAAGCTGTGTTGCAGGGATAAAAGTTCACTTTCCGTTATCATAGAGGTAAAGAATCACAGCGAGGCATATTATTCAATCAGGCCCTTCAGCGACATAGGAGCAGAATTAAGCCATTCTTCCACTGAGTCTGCTGTACAGGCCAGGCCATTGGATATATTTAAAGCAGAGGTTGATAGATTCTTTTTTAATCAAGGTGTCAAAGACTATGGGGAGAATGCAGGAGAATGAGGTTGAGAGGGATAATAAATCAGCCGTGATGGAATAGCAGAGCACACTTGGCCTGATTCTGCTCCCATGTCTTATGTGACTAATTTACCAACATTTTGGAAGGCAAATCTCAACTGCTTAAGTTGCAACAAATTAAGTTGAAGTCAAAGTAAATATATTGCTAAAGTATGCATACTGTATACTGCCTTGAGATTCATTTTCTTGTAGGCATTTACAGAAAAATAAATATAATATAATTGTATTGGAACGTTTGAAGGCGCTGGGTCTGTACTTGCTGGAATTCAGAAGGATGAGGAGGGACCTCATTGAAACCTTTTGAATGTTGAAAGGCCTGAACAGAGTAGATGCGGTAAGGATGTTTCCCATGGTGGGAGAGTCTAGGACAAGAGGGCAGAGCCTCAGGATAGAGGGGCGTCAATTCAAAAGAGAGATGCGGAGAAATTTCTTTAGCTAAAGGTGGTGAATTTGTGGGATTTGTTGCCACATGCAACTGTGGAGGCCAGGTCATTGGGTGTATTTAAGGCAGAGATTGATAGGTTCTTGATTGGACATGGCATCAAAGGTTACGGGGAGAAGGCCAGGAACTGGGGTTGTAGAGGAGATAGAAAAGAAAAGAATCAGCCATGATTGAATGATGGAGCAGACTCGATGGGCCAAATGGCCTAATTCTGCTCCTATGTCTTATGGTCTTATGGTCTTATAATTCTTGAAAACATATAATTAGATTAGATTCAACTTTATTGTCATTGTGCCGAGTACAGAAACAAAGCCAATGAAATGCAATTAGCACCTGACCAGAAGTGCAAAAGAATAGTATTATTTACAAAATAACTGCAAATAAAAAGTAAGTGCTACCGTAAACAAATATAAAAGTAGTGAGACAGTCCAATATGGGTGCAATACTGCTTGGCGCTGTGCTATGAGGGTCAATGAACAAATACTGATAAGCAACCAATGTGCAAAAGAAAAAAATTGTCAAAATAAAAATCAGTAATACTGAAAACATGAGTTGTAGATTAATCAGAAACAGAATCCTTAGAAGTGACTCCATAGGTTGTGGGGTCAGTTCAATGTTGATGTGAGTGAAGTTACCCCCATCGGTTCAGGAGCCTGATGGTTGAAGGATAGTAACTGTTCCTGAACCTGGTGGTGTGGGACCAAAACAATATTTAAAAAAAACAATATAATCAGTTATATTTCAGAACTCTGGATATGGAGCATGAAAATGGTGTCTGAGAAGTGAAAGTTTATTACTTAATTCTGAGCATCAAAGGAAGTTGCTGATATGAAAACTATGGTTGAATTGACAAAATATGTATTCTATAATTCAGCTTCTTTAAACTTGAGCTTCTTTAAATTCAGTTTCCTTAAACGTGAGGTAGTACATTTTGATTTAAAAAATTAATGTTATGCTTTAATAGTAGAAAATAGTGTTAGAAAGCAAGAAGATTGAGAGAAGGGAGTGAGTTCAGATTCTCTAAATTTTAAAAGCAGCATCATAGCTGACTACACTTGATGAGACAACAGTTTTTATGGCAGAAGTTATTGAAAATAGAAGATGAAATGTGGTGGTGAATTTATAGAAACATTTCATAAAAGCGCAGTCAGAATTGTGTTTGGACTCAATTCAATAAGCAAGAAGTTCAGGCAATAGAAAAGGTGTAACACAAATTTAGCAAGTATAAAGTGTGATGAGCAAGGAAATTTTGGACAATCTTCGAAGTGTGGATGACAAGAGGAACTTTAGTGTCCAACAATCCTTAAGTGTGGCACAGCAAGTTGATCAGATGGGATAAAGAAATAAATAGGTTGTGTGGATTATAAACAGAGGAACAGAATATAAATATTGTGTACAAATCTAGGCACTCTAAAATACTGTGGAGGTTTACCAGCAATTATGTTAGGATGGAAATGTTAAGGCTGTGCTCTTTGAAGGACAGCAAGTTAAAATGTGATCTGTGACAACTTTAAACTGAAAAGTTTTATCAGATTTTGTTTCTTCATTATGTATAATGTCGTATGATGTGTCAGTCATGATCTTTTCATGACCATGATTGTTCCTGGCAATTTTTTCTACAGAAGCGGTTTACCATTGCCGCCTTCCGTATCAATACTCTTCAGAGATGGTCTGCCTGGCATCAGTTGTAGCATAACTTGGACTTGTGATATGCACTTGCTGCTCATATGACCTTCCCATGGCTTCACATGACCCTGATCAAAGAGCTAAGCAGGTGCTACGCCTTGCCTAAGGGTCACCTGCAGTCTTGTGGAGGGAAGAAGAGCCTTACACCTTCTTCAGTAGAGACGTATCTCCAGACTGCCGCCCATTTGATAGATTAGAGCGAGAAAAACTATTCCTTCTGGTGAGTGCATCTTGAAGTCAGCAAGAATGCATATGAGGCATGACTGAATTCTCAGTATCAAAAATTAAGGACATAGTAGTGGGTATATATATTTACACCTCCAAAAAGCGTCAAATTTAAATCTGTTTGCATACCCTCAAAAGAGACCTAAGGTAACAAGACAAAGGGTTGTTGGGAAATAGAGCAATTAAACTGAATTACTCAGAGGCAGCAGAGAAATGATGGGCTGAATAGCAGTGATACGAATTGCTGCAATCCTGTGCTGTCTAATTTGAGTTATGACAATTACAGGGAAGGAATTTTCATCAGACCGCGGTGCTTTTGCAGAGTAATTTCCAGAGTAAACATTAAAGTAGAGGCTGAATGAAAATGGATGGCTTAGTGGTTAGCATATTACAGGTGATCCGGGTTCAACTCCCTCCACTGCCTGTAAGGATTTAGTACGTTTTCACCATGACTGCGTGGGTTTCTTCCAGATGCTCCAGTTTCCTTCCACAGTCCAAAGATGTACTGGTTGGTAGGTTAATTTGTCGTTGTAAATTGTTCTGTGATTAGGCTAGAATTAAATCAGGGGATTGCTAGGTGGCGTGGCTCAAATACCAGAAGGGCATATTCCATGCTGTTTCTCAATAAATAAATTAATTAAAGGAACAATATTTGGTTCAGAGAATAGGATAAAATTACCATCATTGAAGACATACCCAAGCATTGGAAAGCTGTTAGGGGGTGAAGCCACAAAGTTAACAGATTTCACAACATACGCCAGTGATATTAAACATGATTCTGAATAATGATTATTATCTATCTCACCCAAATTCTCCATGATCAAGGATCAACTTTATTCGCCATATATATATTTATATTTATTCAGAATTTGCTGTGGTGTGTTGGTGTGACATGCATCAAAAATCAACAACTTTCAACAATGATAAGATTAAAGGAATATATAAAAATAAAGTTAGAGGTTGAAGTATGGACATGGAACAAAATGAGCATAAGTACAGAAATTCCAATGTAAACAGCATTATGAACGTGGTTTAATGTGTTCCACTGCTGTGCAGTGATAGGGGTAATAGATAGAGAAGGGGTAGGGGAACTAACTCAGATGGTTGGCCAGATTAACCGCCTGGTTTAAGAAACTTATAAAATGGTGTGAAGTTTTTATTTTAATAACTCTATAGTGCTTTCCAGAAAGGAGCTTTTGGAAAAGGCAGTTTGCTGGTAGTCTCCACAATGATTTTTCCTGCCAGCTTCCCTATCGTTTAAGTGCAATCTAGAGGCAATTGGGTAAGGTGTATAATTGATGTCTATATCAGCATTAGTTGATAGGTTTTGTTACTCATGAGAAAACATGGAATGGTCCAGGTATATGAGAAAGACAAGATATTAGGATAAGGATTGCTACTCGTGGTATGGCGCAAAGCCAATGTTAACTAATGACTTTGTGGCCAAGCTTGCAAATGGTGATAGGTAGAGGGGCAGATAGTGTGGAGGAAGCAGGCAGTCTGCAGAAGGATTTAGACAGGTGTGTAAAAAGGTCCCGTAGGATCATTGGGGACCCAAGTCACCTCAGCCACAATCTATTCCAGCTGCTACCATCTGGGAAATGATACCGCAGCGTAAAAGCCTGGACCAACAGGCTCCGGGACAGCTTCTTCCACCAGGCAATCAGACTGATTAACTCACGTTGATAAAAGAATATTCTATGTTACATTGACTGTTCTATTTATTATAATTTTTTATAAATTACTATGACTGCACATTGTACGTTTAGACGGAGACGTAACGTAAAGATTTTTGCTCCTCATAAATGTGAAGGATGTAAGAAATAAAGTAAATTCAGTTCAATTCAATAGATTAGGAGAATGGGCAAAGAAGTGGCAGATGGAGTACAGTGTAGGGAAGTGTACGGTCATGCACTTTGGTAGAAGGAATAAGGGCATATTCTATTCTAAGAGGGAATCAAATTCAGAAATCGGAGGTCCAAAGGTACTTGGGAGTCCTAGTGCAGCATTCCCTGAAGATGAACTTGTACGTTGAGTTGGTGGTAAGGAAGGCAAATACAAGGCTAGCAATCATTTCAAAAATACTAGAATGTAAAAGCAAGGATGTAATGCTGAGGCTTTAAAATACACTAGTCAGAGCACATTGAGCATATTGTGAGCAGTTTTGGGCCACTTATCTAAGAAAGGATGTGTCATTGAAGAGCCTATAGGAGGTTCACAAGAATGATCCCACGTATGAAAGGTTTAACATAAAAGGAGCGTTTGATGGTTCTGGATGTTTATTTGCTCAAGTTTAGAAGAAGGGGAATCTCATTGAACCCTATTGAATATTGAAAACCAGTACAGAGCGGATGAGAAGAGAATGTCTCCTGTAGTAGGAAGAATGTCTCCTGTAATAGGAGAGTCTGGGGCAAGAGAGCACAGCCTCAGAACAGAGGAATTTCTTCAGCCAGAGAGTGACGAATCTGCGGAATACGTCGCCACTAATGGCTGTAGAGACTAAGTCAATTAGTACATTTAAAGGGAAGCCTCTTGATTAGTAAGCACGTCAAATTTTTCAGGGAAAATGCAAAAGAATGGGGTTGAGAGTGCTAATAAATCAGCCACGATGGAATGGTGGCGGAGACTCGATGGGTCGAGTGACTTGTGGTATTTTGATCGGGGCAAAATGGCCGATTCTGGTCTAGCGATTCCCATGCAATTCTGCAAGAACCCTTTTTCTGTTAAGCTGACGTGGCAGGAAAACAAGAATATATGTTGAATAATGTTCCTTCAGTGTGTATTGGGGGGGGGGGTGGGAAACAAGCAAGAGAAGCCAGCCATCAGTTAGGTTAACACAGAACGCTGAGCACCCATGTCTGCACCATCAGACTTAATACAGTGATGAATTATGAAGCAGACAGGAGCTTATCGTCTGAATGGGAAGACTGTCTTCCTGCTGGCTGTCCTGCTCTGTCAACTAGCTTTTCTTAAATTATCCGTACCCTTATAACAATCCTATTACAATCGTGCAGAAATATCACCAACACGCAACTTTAATGGATAGGGCAATGTTAGTCAGTGCATTGAACACAGGAAAATCAGGAGGAAAATATCACAAGTAGCAATACTGATGGACTGAGTTTTGGTACAGTATGTCGCTTGTCTGGGTGACAGCTGTTTTCACAGCTATAATTCTAATGAAAGGAGAACTTATTAAAATACCTTTCCTGTCACTTTCAGATAATCACATGTTTCATAGTCAATATAGAGTACTGTGCTAAAGCCTTAGGCACATATATAGGCACTGTCATAATTATTGTCGAAGTATGGATGTATAATAGAACTTTGATATTTGTCTTCTCCAGATAGCCGTTAAATGCAGAAATACCATGGGCATTGTTGAAAGAAAAGACATCAACTCCCCTCCCCCCAACTGGCATGAAAAAGAAAAGAGACAAAACTCGCAGACCCCAGAATCCACCTCCCCACCCCGCCGGCAGCAAAAAAAACCAGCCACAATAACATCCACTGACCCCCTACACATAACAATCCCAGACCCCCTCACTTGCAGAAAAGAACAGAGACGGTAGCTCCAAACCTCCAACTCCCTCTCTTACACACAGAAAAAAAATAACAGGTCACCCACCCGCCAATCAACCATGAGAATGAAAACACCAAAAGTCTGAAGGAAACCAATATAGAGTATAGTCCAATAATACAGCCCTTTATGTTATTTTAACATTACAGGTCAAACACTAAGTCACTGATGGGGAGGATAGTGGGGGTACTTCTCAACACAATTCTAACCAGGGGCAAGTGTAACCAGGGGCAAGTTCTCTACATAGGGTTAAGTTCTAACCAAGTGCAAGTTCTAACCAGGGGGATAGTTCTAACCAGGGACAAGTCTAACCAGGGGCAAGTTCTAACTGGGGAGGCAACTCTCAACACAGAATATTCTTTCTTAGAGGCAAGTTCTCAACATTCTGTGTCAGTTCTCACACAGAATATTTTTCCTTAGAGGCGAGGGTGGAAGCTGCTCGGCAACAGCTGACTTTTCTGCGGTGAAGCTGTGGAATTCATTGCCACGGACAGCTGTGGAGGCTGAGTCATTGGGTATATTTACATAAAGTGGAGGTTGACAGGTTCTTGTTTAGTAAGGGTTCTCAAACTGCCTCCTAGTTTTTAATTCCTCTTCCCTGGGAAAAGAAGTGTGTGAATTCACCCGATCTATGCCCGTTTTGATCTTATACACCTATGTAAGGTCACTCCTCATTCTCTTACACTCCAAGCAATATCCATGTCATATTATTATTAATCCGAATCAGAATCAGGTTTAATATCACCAGCATATGTCATGGAAAAGAGAGTGAGAGAGAGAGAGAGAGAGAGAGAGAGAGAGAGAGAGTGTTAAATTAAATAATTAGTGCATAAAAGTATGAGGTCGTTTCATGGGTTCAATGTCCATTCTGAAATCGGATGGCAGAGGGGAAGAAGCTATTCCTAAATTGCTGAGTGTGTGTTTTCAGGCTCCTGTACCTCCTTTCTGATTATAATAATGAGAAGGGGACATGGCCTGAGTGATTAGGGTCCTCAATGAAGGACGCTGTCTTTTTGAGACACTGCTCCTCGAAGGCATGCCGGGGAGACTGGTGCCCATGATGGCAATCAACTTTCTGCAGTTTATTTTCAATCTGTGCAGCAGCCCTCCCCTCTCCCACCATACCAGACGGTGATGCAGCCAGTCAGAATGCTCTCCACAGTACATCTGTATGTAATGTTGTTGTTTCCCTGGTATTTTTTTGTTATCAAAACTGGGAAAGTTTGTCTTGTTGGCTTTGCCAACCATATCATTAATTCTTGTCCGAAAGATATGCTTAGTAGTGACAAAGCATCTGTTCTCACACTCCCATTCATAACCTTGATTACAAATTTAACCTTCCAGACATATAGCTATAATTAAGGAGGAAAGAAGCCTCTAATGTGCTGAACTGAAAGTCTATGGCATTAAATCCATGAGGCAAATTTAGAGCCAAGTATTTAAGTTGACAAAAAACACTTTATAGAAAGTTGGACAGAACATAGTGAGACAGTATTATAGCACCAGGCACCCGGTTTCAATTCTGCCACTGTCTATAAAGATTTTGTCCATTCTCCCCATGACCGCATGGGTTTCCTCTGGGTGCTCGATTTTCATCCACATTCCAAAGATGGTCGGGTTAGTAGGTTAATGGGGCTACTACTACTACAACGTCGACTCAGGCCTAGGGAGCCGGGTCAGGGCCAGGGCCTTGCCTTGCTACTGGTACCACGTAGCCCAGTACTACCTGGCTCAGGTCGGGTTGTCGGCGACTCAACGGGCACGGCCCCTGGTGCACTTCGGTTAACCAGGGAGGAGGGTGTGTCGGCACCCAGCAGGACTAAAAACAAAACCCGTCAAAGTCCGGATAAACTGTTTGTGACAACAGCCACCTACTGTCTGTGTGAGGAGTGGCGCGCCACACAGTCTTTCGTTTCGTGCCTTGTAGGGCAAGTTAATGGGGCACATCGGTATAATTGGGTGGCACAGGCTCGTTGGGCTAGAAAGGCATGTTACTATATTGCATCTCGAAATTAGATAGATAAATAATAAATTAACTAATAAACAAATAGATTGATGAATAAATAAATAAATGCATAGGGTAAATAAATGGATAAATAAATAAGACAACCACATATTTTAATGGACTGACTTTAGCACTGATCCATCATTCTGAAATTCATTCCCAATTTTATGAACTGTCTGTGTTAGAAACCTATTCTAGTGCCCCCTATTCACTATGTTTTAACAGCTTTGGCCTCAGTGAAAGAGACAGACAGGAAACAGAAGATTAGATCCAAGACTAATATCTTGAAACATAAATGACTCAGGCCTATACTTCCTGATGGCTGAGTTGTTCACAAATATAGTACAGTCTATGCTGAGAATGTACTTGTCTGCATGAGCTGACACTTGATGAAAAACTAGAGGAGCCAAACACAGAAAATGCTAGAGAACCTTTCTTCAGGACCCTTCTTGGCCCATATACCCCTCGATGCCCTTCTATCGACACTGCCTGACCTGGTGAGTTCCTTCAGCATTTTATATGTGTTGCTCTAGATTTGCAGCATCTGCAGAATCTTTTATGCTTATGAAAGACTATAGGATGCTGCTTTGCCAGAGTTCATGTGGTGGAAGGAATCCAACCGTCCAAGCACCTTTCCAGTGATAATCCTTGGCAATCCTTTCAATTTCATCCCCAATCCCAATCTCAATCATGAATCATCTGGATGTTGTTAGGGTATGAAGAGATTCACAATACCAAATTTGGTGGAGTTTCTTGGCTTACAATATCAAGGTCAAGGCGCAAAACATAGTACCAACAATCACCCATAGCACAAGGCACAAGTATAACAGGTTATTAAGAAGGCAAACGGAATGTTGGCATTCATCGCTAGACGGATTGAATTCAAAAGCAGGGAGGTCATGCTGCAACTATACAGGGTACTGGTGAGACCGCACCTAGAGGACTGTGTGCATTTCTGGTCTCCATACCTGAGGAAGGATATACTGGCTTTGGAGGCAATGCAAAGGAGGTTCACCAGGTTGATCCCAGAGATGAAGGTGGAAGACGTCCCTATGCCAAAGACGCCGCGCCCCAGCGGCCTCAGTGACTACAGACCGGTGGCATTGACCTCCCACATCATGAAGACCCTGGAGAGACTTGTTCTGGAGCTGCTCCGGCCTATGGTCAGGCCACACTTAGATCCCCTCCAGTTCGCCTATCAGCCCCGACTAGGAGTTGAGGATGTTATCTTCTACCTGCTGAACCGTGTCTATGCCCACCTGGACAAGCCAGCGAGCACTGTGAGGGTTATGTTTTTTGACTTCTCCAGTACGTTCAACACCATCCGCCCTGCTCTGCTGGGGGAGAAGCTGACAGCGATGCAGGTGGATGCTTTCCTGGTGTCATGGATTCTTGATTACCTGACTGGCAGACCACAGTATGTGCACTTGCAATGCTGTGTGTCCGACAGAGTGATCAGCAGTACTGGGGCTCCACAGGGGACTGCCTTGTCTCCCTTTCTCTTCACCATTTACACCTCAGACTTCAAATACTGCACAGAGTCTTGTCATCTTCAGAAGTTTTCTGATGACTCTGCCATAGTTGGATGCATCAGCAAGGGAGATGAGGCTGAGTACAGGGCTACGGTAGGAAACTTTGTTACATGATGTGAGCAGAAACTTTGTTAAAAAGACTAAGGAACTGGTGGTAGACCTGAGGAGAGCTAAGGTACCGGCGACCCCTGTTTCCATCCAGGGGGTCAGTGTGGACATGGTGGAAGATTACAAATACCTGGGGATACGAATTGACAATAAACTGGACTGGTCAAAGAACATTGAAGCAGTCTACAAGAAGGTTCAGAGCCATCTGTATTTCCTGAGGAGACTGAGATCCTTTAAAATCAGCCGGACGATGCAAAGGATGTTCTACGAGTCTGTGGAGGCCAGTGCGATCATGTTTGCTGTTGTGTGCTGGGGCAGCAGGCTGAGGGTAGCAGACACCAACAGAATTAACAAACTCATTCGTAAGGCCAGTGATGTTGTGGGGATGGAACTGGACTCTCTGACGGTGGTGTCTGAAAAAAGGATGCTGTCCAAGTTGCATGCCATCTTGGACAAGTCTCCCGTCCACTACATAATGTACTGGGTGGGCACAGGAGTACATTCAGCCAGAGACTCATTCCACTGAGATGCAACACAGAGCGTCATAGGAGGTCATCCCTGCCTGTGGCCATCAAACTTTACAACTCCTCCCTTGGAGGGTCAGACACCCTGAGCCAATAGGCTGGTCCTGGACTTATTTCCTGGCATAATTTACATATTACTATTTAACTATTTATGGTTTTATTACTATTTAATTATTGATGGTGCAACTGTAACGAAAACCAATTTCCCTCGGGATCAATAAAGTATGACTATGACTATGATTTATGAGGCGAGATTGAGTCACCTAGGATTATACTCTCTAAAATACTGAAGAATGAGAGGGGATCTTATAGAAACAAACAAAATTTTGAAAGGGATAGATAAGTGGTAGGTGAGACTAGAACTAGGGGACATTGCCTCAAGATTCAAGGGAGAAGATTTAGGACAGAGATAAGGAGAAACTGTTTATCCCAGAGAGTGGTGTATCTGTGGAATTCTTTGCCCAGGGAAGCAGTTGAAGCTTCTTCACTAGATATATTTAAGATACAGTTAAATAGATTTTTACATAGTAGGGGAATTAAGGGTTATGGGGAAAAGGCAGGTAGATGGAGCTGAGCTTATGGACAGATCAGCCATGATCTTATTGAATGGCAAGCAGGCTCGATGGGCCAGGTGGCCTACTCCTGCTCCTATTTCTTATGTTCTTATGTATAGTAAGATAACTTGGAAACCTTCCAAGGCGCAAATCCATGGTCTCACGAGACTAACGGATGCCTATAATAAGATAGCATACACATATAATATATCAGTAAAATACAGTCACACAAAACAAACTATAGTCCAAGATCCTGAGTCCATGAATGTTGCAGAAATCTGCAGCCGAACACAATACAGCTTGCCTTCTGCTGAGCAAACACTGGCAGTTCCTCTTCCCTCCTCAGAATCTCTTATGACAGACTACGTGTCTGTTTTGGAAATACGGTGATGGGTATTTGAATAGCATTGCTGTTCAATAGCAGAGCAAAGTGATAGTTTGTCCATGGACTAGATGGGCTAAAAGAGCCTGTTGCTGTGCTGTAGTGGTGTATTACTGGAGCGAGTTAAGAATTATTAGGGCCTCAGTATTAGGGTGGGTGCAACCCTAGGAGAGGTCTCTGATATTGGTTCACCTATCCTATCATGGATTTGAACTATTTTACAGATGTAGAGTTGGTGATATCTTTGCATTGTTCTGAGGTGTCTGCTGCCCGTTTTTCTGAAGTGCCCTCCTGACACTTGTTACAGGAATATTGCGCACCTCTCCATCATCTGGTGGAGCATCGTTCGGTGCTCCCGATGTGGCCTTCTATATATTGGCGAGACCCGACGCAGGCTGGGAGACCATTTCGCTGAATACCTACACTCTGTCCGCCAGAGAAAGCAGGATCTCCCAGTGGCCATGCATTTTAATTCCACGTCCCATTCTCATTCTGATATGTCTGTCCACGGCCTCCTCTACTGTCAAGATGAAGCCACACTCAGGTTGGAGGAACAACACATTATATTCCGTCTGGGTAGCCTCCAACCTGATGGCTTGAACATTGACTTCTCCAACTTCCGTTAATGCCCCACCTCCCCCTCGTACCCCATCCGTTATTTATTTATTTATTTTTATTATCAAAAAATTTTTCTCTCCTTTTTCTCCCTCTGTCCCTCTCACTATACTCCTTGCCCATCCTCTGGGCCTCCCCCTGCCCCCTCTCTTTCTCCCTAGGCCTCCCGTCCCATGATCCTCTCCCTTCTCCAGCCTCGCATCCCTTTTGCCAATCAACTTTCCAGCTCTTAGCTCCATCCCTCCCCCTCCTGTCTTCCCCTATCATTTCGGATCTCACCCTCCTCCTCCCACTTTCAAATCTCTTACTATCTCTTCTTTCAGTTAGTCCTGCCAAAGGGTCTCGGCCCGAAATGTCAACTGTACCTCTTCCTATATGCTGATATATTTGCTTTGTTCTGAGGTGTCTGTTGATGCTGCCCGGCCTGCTGCATTCACCAGCAATTTTTGTGTGTGTTGCTGCCCATCATCTGCTTGTGTTTTTGAGCCTCTCAACACTTTAATACTTTGCTCCTTCTTGTGGTAAATTACCAACACACGGGACACAAACCTAGGTGCATACTCCATTCTGTCTAGACGTTGGTCAATTTGGCTTACACTCAGTGAGCAGAAAGACATTTTCAAATACAAGAAAATCTGCAGATACTGAAAATCTAGGACAATGCACACAAAGTGCTGGAGGAACTCAAAGCAGTTCAGTCAGCATCTATGGAAATGAGAAAACAGTCAATGTTTTGGGCCAAGAACCTTCTTGAGGGACTGAGAGGAAAGAGGGGAGATACCTGAATTAAAAGTTTGGGGAGAGGAAAGATGGTAGCTGGAAGGTGATAGGTGAAGCCAGGTGGGTGGAAAAGGTCCAGGGCTGGAGAAGAAAGAATCTGATAGGAGAGGAGAGTAGGCAATAGGAGAAGGGGAAGGAAGAGGGTCCTGAGAGGGAATATAAACATTGACTTTTTTCCACAGATGCTGCCAGATCTGAGGAGTTCCTCCAGCATTTTGTGAGGATTAGATTATTAGATTAGATTAGATTATTTTATTAGATATTTTATTTGCTATCCTTCATCGCTTTCACCTTGCCTTATGCAGGAATAGTTGCAGCCAACTGCAGGAAGATAATCACCAGTCTGCGAAAATCAATCAAATTTTAACAGCATCATTGTCTGCTGTTCAATACAATGAAGTCTTTAAAATATAGAATGCACTGGGATAGTGGGGTTTCTCAATGATGTTGGTGGGTTACTTTGCTGCATTCAGTGGTAATAGATATTCAAAGGAAGCTGTGTTGGCAATTCTAAAGCCTCATGTTTCAGTTCTAATTTCTTGCCAGTGAGGTATTTTTGTACCACATAATTGTGTTGTGATTAGTGCCAAGCGAAAATGTCAAAGCGACCTGCACTTGATCAATTCAATAAGGCTGGCCTTGGATTCCTTGCAAGTTGCCAGATTTCTCTGTTTACAAAGAAATCAAAACCTGAGCTGACAAAATAAAAACGTGGATCAGAGCCAAGTCATTGGCGTTGGAACTATAATGGTACACCGTTGTCTTTGACTTCAACGAGCTGGGTCAACTTAGAGTAAAGTTCTGAAGATGGGTCTCAGCCTAAACATCGACTGTTTATTCATTTCCATAGGCCCGACCTGCTGAGTTCCTCTTGCACTTTGTGTTTGTTAACTTAGATTAAAATTGTTCTCCAGATTCCAATGTATTGGTAATCTCTTCTATATCTTCCTTCTAAGTCTGTAAAAAGACTTTAAACAGATTAGGGGAATGGGCAAAGAAGTAGCAGATGCAATACACCGTAGGAAGTATACAGTTATATACGATGGTGGAAGGAATGAAGGCTTAGAATAAAGGGAAAGCAAATTCAGAAATCAGAGGTGTAAGAGGTGAATCCTTGTGCAGGATTCCCTAAGATTAACTTGCAGGTTGAGTTGGTAGTGAGGACGGCAAATGCCATGTTATCATTCATTTCAAGAGGATTAGAATATAAAACCAAGGATGTAATGCTGAGGCTTTATAACATATTGGTCACACCAAACTTGGGACACTGAGCAGTTTTATGCCCCTTTTCTAAGAAAGTTTGTGCTGGCATTAGAGAGGGTTTGGAGGAGGCTCATGAAAATTATCCTGGGAATTAAAGTGTTAATGTATGAGGTGCATTTAATAGCTCTGGGCCCGTACCTGCTGAAGTTTAGAAGAATGAGGGGATATCTCATTGAAACCTATTGAATATTGAAAGGCCTAGACAGAGTGGATGTTTCCTATACTGGGGAAGTTTAGGATCAGAGAGCATGGCTTCTGAATACAAGGGTGTTCTTTTAGAATAGAGATTGGGGGATTTCTTTAATCAGCAGGTAGGTGAATCTGTGGAGTTCATTGGAACAGACAGCTGGGTATATTGAAAGCAGAGATTTTTGCAGGTGCTTCATAAGTCAGGGTGTCAAAGGTTACGGGAAGAAGACAGAAGAATGGAGTTGAGAAGGATAATAAATCAGCCATGATAGAATGGTGGAGCAAATTTGATAGGCCGAATGGCCTACTACTGCTCCTATGTCTTAAGTGGCTGTATGTGTGAGAATGGCAATTGTAGACTCATAGAGAAAGATGGAAAGGAAACTGGCACTTAACTCTAACTCATCCACGCTGGCCTCAGTGCCCACCAAGCTGGATCCATTTGCCTGTGTTTAGGTCATATCTTCTCAACCCCTCCTATCCATGGACAGATTCAAATATATTTTATATATTGTTATTTAATGCAAGAAGGACCTTGTTTATCACAGCTCAGAAGGAAACTACACTTTTGCTTCGGAGATCTAAGTATGAATATGACAAGGGGGAAAAATACCTTAAATGGTAAAGCAATTTTAATCCATTCCTTATCAATCATACCTTGCAGGGCATGATGGGTATTAGTAGGTGACGATGAATCCTTGGCTTGTGTCAGTCAGCGTGCACTTGCAGACCTGTGATCATGCTTCGAATAGTTTCAGGATAATCAAAGAAAATGTCAGGATTGGTGCTTCATCGGCTGTCGAGGCCAAGTCATTGAGTACATTTAAAGTGGAGGATGATAGGCTCTTCTTTAGTAGTGTGTCAAAGAATACAAGGAGAAGGCAGGAGAATGGTGTTGAGAAGGGTAATAAATCGGCCATGATGGAATAGTAGAGCAGACCTTTTCAGCCAAATGTCCTAATTTCACTCCTGTGTCTTATGGTCTAAATGGGGGAAAGCAAATTGTGATGGTCTCAGACTTCCAAAAGTCGATTGGGAAAGGCTGTTTCAGGTAAAGGAATTTGGAGGGTTTTGAAAGTGAGAAAGGGAGAGTCAGGACCAGTATATTCCTGATAGAGTGAAGGGTGAGGTTGGCAGCATTAGGAAATCTCAGATGATAAGGCTTATTAAAGGCCTGGTCAGGAAAAAGAAGGAAGCATGTATCAAATATAAGCAGCTGGGATAGAGTGAGTCCTTTGAGTTAAAAAAAAAAGTAGGAGTATACTTGAGAAAGATATTAGAAGAGCAACAAGGGCCCTGAGATATTCCTGGTGGAGAAATTAAAGGAAAATCCTAAAATATTCCAGCCTACCCACCATCAAGGGCCTACGTGCAGAAAGGTGCCTGAACCGCCAGACTCAAAAGCAGTTACTTCCCTCAAGCTGTCAGGTTGATCAACACCTCCAGCTATTAACCAAGCCCACCATACCCCCACAGCCTCTAATGTATCATTCCCATCAGAGTCACTTTACGTACAGATACTCTTGTACATCACTTTACGTACATACAGTCAGCCTCTGTATAAAACCTCATTTTATATACAGTATTTATATTTATTGTGTTCTTTTTGCTTGTAGTGTTTTTTCAAGCTGCATCTGATCTGGAGTAACAATCATATCATTCTCCTTTACACTTGGGTGCTGAAGAACAACAATAAGCCATCATGAGTCTTGAGGTATCTTTAAGAGTAAAAAGTCAGAAAGGAGAGATTAGATTTCCTCAAGGATCAGTGTGGTAAGAGCAAAGTGATACATCTTGAGAAGGTAAAACAAGGCAGGATATACTCAATGAATGGCAAGGCCCTTGGGTGTAGTATCGAACATAGAGGCCAGAGGTACAAATTACATGGTTCCTTGAAATTGGCAATACAGGTAGAGAAGAAGGAGGCATGTGCCATGCTTTCCTACATCGATCAAGGTACTGAATACAGAAGTTGGGACGTAACATTATGTTTATACATAATGTTGGTTAGGTTGCCCTTGTTTACTCAGTGAGCCCAGAGAAGACATTAAGCAACAACATTTGTTTGTGAGAAGTTCTGGTCCGAGGCATAGGAGGTGGTTGAAAAAGGGCAGAAGAGTAAAAGTCCAGGTGGGAATGAGGCAACAAGTAAAAGAGGTTCACGGTTACATGAAAGATGTTGAAGGTCATGCCAAATAAACAATTAAGGTCATGCCTGAGCTAGTCTGTAATTGTTCTGTAGTTATAGACTGCTTTAGTTGTAATCTATGGAGACTGAATGCGATTACATTTCTTGAGGTTTTTTTTAGCAATATAAAAGACTAAATGGTTCCAGCATCAATAAAAATCAGAAGGAAAACACATGCTTAAGATGGAAACTGGAAAAATTCAAGCCCTTGACTGCATTCTAGTAGATTTGATTGTGTATAATCTGATCACTTTGATATCAAGCGGCATTTAATCAGATGATAGTTGCCAACAGAATTCTTGTTTGCCTAGTTAATGTCTCATCCCCTAATGCTGTCCATGACTTTGAATAAATAAATCTCCTCACTGGCAGGGTCAAATTTGATATTGAGAAATAAAAATCAATATCGAACAATGAGCACTCCAGCCAGACAAGATCAGGAATAAGGAAAATGGACAATTGAAAAGAGACAATACAGTAAAATTAAGCCTTTCTTTGCTATTTCTTCAAAGTTCAAAGTAAATTTATTAACAAAGCACATATATGTCATCAGATGTATTTTCTAGCAGGCATACTCAATAAATCCAACCATAATAGGATGAATGAAAGACTGCACCAACAGGACATACAACCAGTGTGCAAATACAAATTTTAAAAAAATATAGTAATAGTAATAATAATCGTAACCATCTGGATATAATAATAGCATAAGCAAGCAATTATAGCTTAATTAATAGATATAACCATTCCAAACACATACAGAAATCAGTAAATGAAATACACCAGAAATATGCTAAATTTAAAGAGGAAATTGAAAGACTATGGAACATGAACAGGGCATACATTGTCCAAAAATGTCTATGAAGGTTCTCAGTTGTTGTATATCAGGTTGTTGTATATCAGGCAGTAGTAAATCAAGGCAATTGGACTAACTGTGTTGTCTAGAAAACATTTTACCACTCATCCAAGAGGTTTCTTCAGTTCTAATCCATGGTGGGTAGATTTTTGGCTTATAAATTCTGTGAGTTGTTTAAAGGTGTAGAAACCACATGAGGGTCATTAAGAGTCATAGAGGTAATGAGTGGGGCATTAGTCTTATCTTTAGACACTCAAAGCTGCTACGCAGGTTAACTCTGTGGTTAAGAAGGCATATGGTGCATTGGCTTTCATCAATCGTGGGATCGAGTTTAAGAGCCGAGAGGTAATGTTGCAGCTATATAGGACCCTGGTCAGACCCCACTCGGAGTACTGCGCTCAATTCTGGCTATCTCACTATAGGAAGGACGTGGAAACCATAGAAAGGGTGCAGAGGAGATTTACGAGGATGTTGCCTGGATTGGGGAGCATGCCTTATGAGAATAAGTTGAGTGAACTCGGCCTTTTCTCCTTGGAGCGACGGAGGATCAGAGGTGACTTGTTAGAGGTATACAAGATAATGAGAAGCATTAATTGTGTGGCTCGTCAGAGGCTTTTCCCCAGGGCTGAAATGGCTAGCTCAAGAGGCATAGTCTTAAGGTGCTTGGAAGTAGGTACAGAGGAGATGTCAGGAGTATGTTTCTTTACGGAGAGAGTGGTGAGTGCGTGGAATGGGCTGCCAGCGGCGGTGGCGGAGGCGGAAACAATAGGGCCTTTTAAGAGACTCCTGGATGGCTACATGGAGCTTAGAAAAATAGAGGGCCATGGGTAAAGCCTAGGTAGTTCTAAGGTAGGGACATGTTTGGCACAGTTTTGTGGACTGAAGGGCCTGTATTGTGCTGTATGCTTTCTATATTTCTATATTTCTATGTTTTACATGAGTGGAGTTGTGAACTGTTGTGGAGACACTGGGTAGACATGTTAGGACTACATTGTAAGTAGCTGATAGGTGGTGTCGTAGTCCACCCCCTCTGTTCAGGGACGGGTTTTCCAGTTTGACAAAGATGGTTTCTTTAGCTCTCTTTCAAACCATCTGCCCTCCCTGTCCAAAATGTGCACTTTGTTATCAGCAAAGGAGGGTCTCCACCCCTAGGATCCTACACCCAAACATAAAACAATGTAAACTGCACAGAGTTGTACACCAGTGACACAAATAAAACACTTCACAAACAGATGCCCAACATAGAAGGACTAACACCTCAGGTCAAGACTCGGCTGTATATCTACACTAAAGGGCAAGGGACACTCCTTTGTTGATAACAATGTACACATTGTGGACAGGGAGGACAGGCACAATCAAGTGGCAAACATCATTAATCAAAATCTTGCTTTAAAATACAAACTCAAAATCAGAATCAGACTCAGGTTTAATATCACCGGCCTATGTTGTGAAATTTGTTGTCTTTGCTGCAGCAGTACTATACATTATATAGTAATAGAGAAAAAGAATTGTGAATTACTAAATATATATATGTATAATACTAAGTAGTTAAGTTAAATAAGTAGAGCAAAAATAAAAATTTAAAGGAAGTAGTGAAATTGACTGGCAAAGACGAAGAAGCTGTTGCTGAATCATTAGTGTGTGAGCCTTCAGGGTCCTGTATCTCCTTCCTGATGGTAGCAAAGAGAACAATGCATGTCCTTGGTGATGGGGGTCCTTAGTGATGGATGCTGCCTTTTTGAGGCCTCGCTTCTTGAAGATGTCCTGGATACTATGGAGACACTATACTTTGCTATAAATACAAGCCTGATCCAATTTTAGAGTCAGGATCCTCCAAGTTATTCTATGACTGATCCATTATTACAGATAGGACAATCCATAATAACTATCTGGATATAATATTATACGATAAACAAGCAAGAACGACTGACTTAATAGACATAGCCATTCCATCTTACAGAAAGCAATAAGTGAAAAACACCAGACATATCCTGAATTAAAAGAGGAAATGAAAAGACTGTGGAACATGAACAGGGTATACATTGTCCCAATAGTAACATCTATAACTAGTATCAGCACAAAATCACTACACAATAGTATTAAACAATTGGGCCTGCACAGCAATATTTATGTAAATCTCCAGAAAGCCACAATACTAAACATCACTGGAATAGTCTGAAATTTCGTAGCAATTAAGAAATGATTGTACTTGGCTATGTCCCTACTTCAGTGCTTACCCGCTTGAGCTGAGAAAAAAATAAAAATATAATAATAAATACATAAGCAATAAATATTGAAAACATGAGATAAAGATTCCTTGAAAGTGAGTCCATGGGTTGTGGGAACAGTTCAGTGATGGGACAAGAAAAGTTGAGTGAAGTTATCCCCTCTGGTTCTAGAGCCTGATGATTGAGGGGTAATAACTGTTCATGAACCTGCTAGAGTGAGTCTTTGAGCCTCCTGTATCTTCTTCCTGATGGCAGTAGCAAGAAGAGACCATGAGCTGGATGGTGGGTGGTCCCTGATGATGGATGTTGCTTTCCTGTGACAACACTCCATGTAGATGTGCTCAATGATGGGGAGGGTTTTACCTGTGATGGACTGGGTTGCACCCTATATCATTTGTAGGATTTTCTGTTCAATGGTATTAGGGTTTCCATGCCAGGCTGTGATACAGCCAGTCAATAGACTCTCCACCATGTATCTATAAAAGTTTGTTAATGTTTTGGATGTTATGTCAAATCTTCGCAAACTTCTAAGAAAGTAGAGGTGCTGCCGTGCTTTCTTCATAATCGCACTTAAGTGCTGGTTGCAGAACAGATCCTCTGAAATGGTAACACCGAGAAATTTAAAGCGGCTGACATTCTCCACCTCTAATCTCCCGATGAGCTCGCGGACCTCTGGTTCTCTCCTCTTGAAGTCAATAATCAGCTCCTTTGTCCTGCTGACGTTGAGTAAGAGGTTGTTGCTGTGGCACCACTCAGTCTGATTTTCAATCTCTTCCTATATGCTGATTCGTCACTACCTTTCATTTGGCCAATGACGGTGGTGTCATCCGGAATCTCAAATATGGCATTGGAGCTGTGCTTAGCCACAAAGTCATAAGTGTAAAGCAAGTAGAGCAGGGGGCTAAGCACACAGCCTTGTGGTGCACCTCTGCTGATGGAGATTCTGGAAGAGTTGTCATTGCAAGTGAGAAAACTGAAGATCCAATTGCACAAGGAGGTATTGAGGCCAACGTCTTGGAACTTATTGATTAGTTTTGAAGAGATGATGTAATTGAATATTAAGCTGAATCAAGAAGGAGAATGCTGACATAAGCATATTTGCTGTCCAGATGCTCCAGGGTTGAGTGAGGTGCCTGTGAAATGGCATCTGCTGTGGACCTCTGTACCAGGAGGCAAACTGGATCAGATCCAAGTCCATTCTCAGGCAGGAGTTGATATGTTTCATCACCAACCTCTCAAAACACTTCATCACCGTGGATGTAAGTGTTACTGGACAATAGTCTTTGAGGCACACGACCACATTCTTCTCAGGCACCGGTATAATTAAGCCTGCCTGAAGCAGTTTGGTACCTCGGGCTGCTGAAGCAAGAGGTTAAAGAGCTCAGTGAACACGAGCCAGTTGATCGGAATACATCTTTAGTTTGTGGCCAGGTACACTTTCCAGGCTGGATGCTTTCTGTGGGTTCACCCTCTTGAAGGATGCTTTCACATTGGTTTCAGAGACTGAAATCACAGGGTTTTGTGGAAGTTCATGATGGTTCTTCCATGTTTTGAAAGTCAGAGTGAGCATAGAAAGCATTGAGTTCATTTGGAACCAAAACCATGTTGCCATCTATGTTGCTTGATTTCACGTTGTAAGATGTAATAGCATGCAAGCCTTGTCACAGCTGTCGAGCATCCTTCAGTGATTCAAGCTTGGTTGGAAATTACCACTTTGTCCATGAGATGGCTTTTGGGAGATCATAATTGGACCTCTCGTAACTTTCTTGTTTGCCAGACCTAAATGCAACTCATCTGGTCCTCAGCAGATTGCAGATCTCATGGTTCATCCAGGGTTTCCGATTGGAGAAGACTCTGAATGATCTTGTGGGGACATGGTCATCTACAACGGTTTGCTGCACACATCTTGTTCCACCAAGGCAAATATTAATTACTATTACACGTAAATGAAAGTCACAGTCATAATGTGCTGCAGGGTTAGCTCTTGAAACACTTAACAATGGGTCTGATAAACAAATGCATAGCACATATATTACTTTTACTTCTGTGTTGAAATACATAACCAAAGATTTGTGAGAAATGTGGAAACTTGGCACAACTTTGTGGGCCTGGACTGTACCGTAATGTTCTATACTCTATGTTCAGAAAAAGAATTGGAATCAGAATCATAATCAGGTTCATTAGCACTGATTCGTGTCAGAGTAAGGGTTCATTGTCCATTCAGAAATCTGATGGTGGTGGGAGGAAGGGTTTCCTAAAACATTGAGTGTATGTTTTCAGGCTCCTGTACCTCCTCTCTGATGATAGTAATGAGAAGAGACCAGGTCCTGGATGGTAGGGGTGCTTAATGCTGGATGCTGCCTTATTGAGGCATTGCCTTTTGAAGATGTTCTCAATAGTGAACATAATGGAGCTGACTGAGTTTACAACCCTCAACACCTTTCTCCAATCCTGTGTAGTGGCTCCCCCATACCAAACAGTGATGCAACCAGGCAGAATGCACTCCATGGTACATCTGCAAAATTTACCAGAGTCTTTAGTGACAGATCAAATTCCCTTAAACTCCAAATGAAATATAGCCTCTTTGTAATTGCATCAATATGTTGGGTCCAGGATGGATAGAAGCATAGAGAAAGCCTACAACACAATACAGGCCCTTCGGCCCGCAAAGCTGTGCTAAACATGTCCTTACCTTAGAACTACCTAGGCTTACCCAAAGCCCTCTATTTTTCTAAGCTCCATGTACCTATCCAGGAGTCTCTTAAAAGACCCTATCGGTTCCACCTCCACCACCACCTTCAGCAGCCCATTCCACGCACTCATTCCACGCATTCCACTCTCTGCGTAAAAAACCTACCCCTGACATCTCCTCTGTATCTACTTCCAAGCACTCTAAAACTATGCCTCTTGTGCTAGTCATTTCAGCCCTGGGGGAAAAAACTCTGACTATCCACACGATCAATGCTTCTCATTATCTTGTACACCTTTATCAGGTCACCTCTCATCAGCTATCACTCCAAGGAGAAAAGGCCAAGCTCACTCAACCTATTCTCA
The DNA here is from genome assembly GCF_963921235.1 of Mobula hypostoma. Taxonomy (NCBI): domain Eukaryota; kingdom Metazoa; phylum Chordata; class Chondrichthyes; order Myliobatiformes; family Myliobatidae; genus Mobula; species Mobula hypostoma. The sequence continues at coordinate 100,101,992 of NC_086108.1, forward strand.
GAAGGCATGCTCCCCAATCCAGGCAACAGCCTTGTAAATCTCCTCTGCACCCTTTCTATGGTTTCCACATCTTTCCTGTAGTGAGGCGAACAGAATTGAGCACAGTACTCAAAATGGGGTCTGACTAGGGTCCTATATAGCTGTAACATTACCTCTCAGCTCTTAAACTCAATACCACGTTTGATGAAGTCCAATGCACCATATGCCTTCTTAACCACAGAGTCAACCTGTGTAGCAGATTTGAGCGTCTTATGGACTCAGACCCCAAGATCCCTCTGATCCTCCACACTGTCCAGAGTCTTACCCATTAATGCTATATTCTGCCATCATATTTGACCTACCAAAATGAACCACCTCACACTTATCTGGGTTGAACCCCATCTGCCACTTCTCAGCCCACTTCTGTATCCTATCAATGTCCTGTTGTAACCTCTGACAGCCCTCTACACTATCCACAACACCCCCAACCTTTGTGTCATCGGCAAATTTACTAACCCATCCCTCCACTTCCTCATCCAGGTCATTTATAAAAATCACAAAGAGTAGGGGTCCCAGAACAGGTTCCTGAGGCACACCACTGGTCACCGACCACTAAGCAGAATATGACCTATCTACAATCACTCTTTGCCTTCTGTGGGCAAGCCAGTTCTGGATCCACAAAGCAATGTCCCCTTGGATCCCATGCCTCCTTACTTTTGTAAATAAGCATTGCATGGGGTACCTTATCAAATGCCTAGCTGAAATCCATCTACACTACACCTACGGCTCTACCTTCAATAATGTATTTAGTCACATCCTCAAAAAATTCAGTCAGGCTTGTAAGGCACAACACATCAAAGTTGCTGGTGAACGCAGCAGGCCAGGCAGCATCTCTAGGAAGAGGCACAGTCGACGTTTCAGGCTGAGACCCTTCGTCAGGACAACCTGCCTTTGACAAAGCAATGCTGACTATTCTTAATCATATTATGCCTCTCCAAATGTTCATAAGTCCTGCCTCTCAGGATCTTCTCCATCAACCTACCAACCACTGAAGTAAGAATCACTGGTCTGTAATTTCCTGGGCTATCTCTACTCCCTTTCTTGAATAAGGGAACAACATCTGCAACCCTCCAGTCCTCCGGAACCTCTGCCGTCCTCATTGATGATGCAAAGATCATTGCCAGAGGCTCAGCAATCTCCTCCCTTGCTTCCCACAGTAGCATGGGTTACAACCCATCTGGTCTGGGTGACTTATCCAACTTGATCCTTTCCAAAAGCTCCAGCACATCCTCTTCCTTAATGTCTTCATTCTTAAGCTTTTCAGTCCACTGCAAGTCATCTCTACAATCACCATGATCCTTTTCCATTGTGAATACTGAAGCAAAGTATTCATTAAGTAGCTCTGCTATCTCCTCTGGTTCCATACACACTTTTCCACTGTCGCACTTGTTTGGTCCTATTCTCTCACGTCTTATCCTCTTGCTCTTCACATACTTGTAGAATGCCTTCAGAGATGTGAACTTGAAACTCGTTCTGCACGCGTTTGCTTTCAGTGTCAGTTACTTATATTGCAGCCCTTGAACTTAGAGAACTTCATATAGTCTGCAAAGAAGGCTGGCAATTCAGAGTCTGTTTAGACACCTTCATAGATTTGGAACATAGAACAGTACAGCACAGGAACAGGCCTTGGAGGTCCATGATACCTGTGCCAAGCATGACGCCAAATTAAACAAAACCCTGTTACCTGCACAAGAACTGTAACCCTCAATTCCCTGCGTGATCAGGTGCCTACCTAAGGGCCTCGTGAATGCCTCTCTCTTATTTGCTTCCACAACCACCACCTCTGACAGTGTACCTACCACCCTCAGTATAAAACAAAAATCACCCCACACATCTTCTTTAAAATTTCTTCTTCACACCTTAAAGCTTTCCCGTATAGTATTTGACATTTCAGTGCTGGGGAAAAGATCTCCTACCTATGTCTCTTATAATTTTATAAACTTTTCATGTTTTTATAAACTTCTAGCAAGTCTCGCAGTCGAGTACAAAGTTGTAGAACACAGAGGGATGTTCCATTCTCAGAGGTGTTTCAGGAGAGGCGTTAAACTGAGGCCCTTTCTACACTCTTAAATGGAGATAACTGGTTCTATGCCTGTACTTTAGATTCAGAATCAGAATCGGGTTTAATATCACTGGCATACGTTGTGAAATTTGTTAACTTTGCAGCAGTAGTACAATGCAATACATGATAATAGAGGAAAAAATCTGTGAATTACAGTATGAATACACATATTAAATAGTTAAATTAAATAAGTAGAGCAAAAAAAGAAATAAAATAGTAGTGAGGTGGTGTTCATGGGTTCAATGTTCATTCAGAAATTGGGCGACAGAAGAGAAGAAGCTATTCCTGAATCACTGAGTGTGTGTCTTCAGGCTTTCGTACCTCCTACCTGATGCTAGCAATGAGAAGAGGGCATAACCTGGGTGCAGGGGGACCTTAATAATGGACGCCACCTTTTTGGGTCACTGTTCCTCAAAAGTGTCCTGGATACTATAGAGGCTAGTACCCACAATGAAGCATGAAGGAAATAATTCAACTAGTCCATTGTCACAGCCAATCCGTATCCCCCAACTCAACAGCAGGAAAGCAAGCTACCTGGTCCTTCATAGATTGCTGACAGCGGGTGTCTGCAATGCACTAATTAAAGTTCAAAGTTACTTTATTATCAAAGTACATAGATGTCACAATAGTAACACACACAAAATGCTGGAGGAACTCAGCAGGCCAGGCAGCATCTATGGAAATAAATAAAGAGTTGGTGTTTTGGACCAAGATCGTCATTCAGGACTGGAAAGAAAGGGGGAAGGTGCCATAATAAAAAAGAAATGGGGAAGGGAGGAAGATAGCTAGAAGGTAATATGTGACTATAATTACATTGAGATTAATTTTCTTGTGGGCATTCTCAGTCCATACAAAATACAATAGAATCATTGAAAAACTGCACACAAAACCAGACAAGCAATATGCACAGGACTACAAATTGTGCAAGTACAAAATGAAAACAAAATAATAAATAAAGAATGAAACGAAAAAACAAGTAACGAACTGAACAAATAATATTGAGGACATGCGTTGTGTAGTCCTTGACAGTGAGCACTTAGGTTCTGGAATCAGTTTATTGTTGAGGTGAGTAAAATTATCCACACTGATTCAGAAGCCTGATGGCTGAGGGGTAATAACTGTTCCTGAACCTGTTGGTGTGGGACATAATGCTCCTGTACCTCCTTCCTGATGGCACTAGCAAGAAGAGAGCATGGTCTGGAAGATGAGGGTCCTTGGTAATGGATGCTGCTTTCCTCCGACAGAGCTCCTTGTAGATGAACTCAGTGGCAGGGAGCATTTTACATGTAATGGACTGGACTCTATCCACCACATTTTCTAGTTTTTTTTCTTCTATTCAAGGGCATTTGAGTTTCCATACTTAGCCATGATGCAAACTGTCAGGATACTCTCCACTGTGCAGCTATAGAAGCTTTAGATGACATGCTGAATCTTCACAAACTTCTAAGAAAGAAGGAATTAGCCTACATTATTTCCTAAATTGCCTCAGTACTAAAGTGTTTTGTTGGCTGCATGATCACTGAAGCAATGATTGGCACCACGCAAAATGTGAAGAATTAATTCCCCATTATAGTTTGTGATGAATGGCAGCTTAGGGGTTAAATACAACTGTCATGGAAAGATATACAATGGATAAAGGATCTGTTGTAGCTGCTGGTATAATTGAATGAGTATCATGCCAATTTTTTCCATCTGCTTGAATTCATTGGGCATTTTTCCATGAGGACCATTCCCATGAGTGCAAATTGGGAATATACTGCAAGCCAGAAATTCTTCATAAAGAAACATTCATTATACACATTGTGAAATCTTACTATGTAATATCCATCACTGCAGTCAAAACAAAAGCAGATAATAATTAGGTCTTCAGATGTCTTTGATGCCCATAAAACCTTCAGTACTGAAGCCCTACTGTCCTCCCTCTCCCACTGACCTCTGAACTCATCTCTCCAAACTTTGCTTACTCTCATTGGCATGCTAGCATAATCTATGGATTTGATTCCTCCTGAGTTTCTTGCAATAGTTTTAGGGAATTAATCATTCATTCATTGAGAGCCTCAGAATAGAGTGACATCCTTTTAGAATGGAGATGATGAGAAATTTCTTTAGCCAGTGTGGTGAGTCTCTGGAATTCATTACCACAAACGTTGTGGAGGCCAAGACTTTACGTATATTTAAGGCAGAGGTTGGTAGATTCTTGATTGCTCAGGGCATGAAGGGATACGTGGAGAAGACAAGAGACTGGGGCTGAAGGGGAAAAGTGGATCAGCCATGATGAAATGGTGGAGCAGACTTGTTGGGCCAAATGCCCCATTTCTGCTCCTATATCTTATGGTTTTATGGCAACTCTACTGATGCTACAATCATATTCCATTGGCACCTTGGAAATTTTCCACTTTGGACATTGCCATCGTAATACCCATAGCTCAAAGTCATTCAGGATGGAGAAGTTGAGTATTCCATTCGTTCCACTACTGGATTTAATATTATGCACTATGACAGCAATACAGAATGCATGGCAAATACCCAGCAATGTTACTTAACAGCACTTCCTGCTTGAGTAACCTTTACTGCCAAGGTAAACAGGAATATCAATCTTGTCGGAATGGTATTGTCTCCGAGCTTGCTGCTAACTCCTACACCACACTGTTATGGGCATGCATCATTGTTTCTTCATCAACGCCAGGTCAAAGTCTAAGAGTTCCTTAACAAATACTACTTTGTCAGAATATTGACAAAAGGGGTGTGCTGATTCACCAGAGGATACCCGCCCTCATGGACAGCGGGGATGGGCAATAAATGCAGGTTTGCTAGCACTTTTGGTTTACAGAATTTCGCCGGTAAAGCAAGGCTTTCATATTTATATGCGAATTACAAGAGTATTTTGTCAGTAAGCAAGATGACATTCAGTGAAGATTCTGTGACTGAGAAGTAGACAGACTTATGGTCTGCAAGACTTGTTCAAGCCACTCAGCTTAATTTCCACATCAAAAGACCTCCCCCCCCCCCACCCCCCAATCCTGCATCCAGGACTTGACATCTTTGCAAGTCCACAGGGGTAGCCCAATGTCACCATGTCTGAGTACGGATCTGAACTGGAGTGCGAGTCAGTGGAGGTTGCAAGCAAAAGAAGTTGGCCTGTTTTGGGATTGTGGGTAGGAGGGAGGAATATGGGCTTGTTTATCTGTTTAAGTTTTGTTACTTGTTAGTTCTGTCATGTTCTGTGTTGCTCTGTCGAGCAGTGCGAGCATGCTGTGTTTGTGTTGCAATTTGTGGCAACACTTGCGGGCTGCCCCTGATGTGTTGGTTGTTAACGCAAACGACGCATTTCACTGTCCATGCGATAAATAAACTTGAACCCTGACTGTCCAACCTTGAACCTTAAATCTTCTCGCAACCACCATCTGGCGGGAGCTTAGGAACACAACTGAACACAACCGAAACAAAGAAAATACCATTGTAATGCAAAGTGATAAAGTGGCCACACCACCAGGTTCATGAACAGCTACTTCCCTTCAAGCATTTGAATTGACCCGCACAACCCTAGTTGCCACTTCAGTATGGCAATACTAAGGCCACTGTGATCACTTTGCATTACAATGAATATTGTCTATGTTTCAATTGTGTTCTTTGTAAAAATTGGTTGAAAGTTAACGTTTTCTCTTGTGAATGCTGCTTATCTGATTCTATGCGCCCATGATATTGCTGCAAATAAATTCTTCATTGCATCTTTGCATTCATGTACTTATACATATGGAAATAACTTTGACTTTGAATTTGCATTGTGCTGTGTGTACTTCTTATTTATTTTTGTGGGCCTGGCAGCACTGAACCTTTGACAGGGTCCATAGAGCGTCCATTGTATTCAATCACTTCTTGAGGTGAGTTGGACAGACGGAGCGTCGTAATGGCAAAAATCTCCAGTACAGTCAGGTAGAGAGTTCCTAATGGAATACATATCTCATGGGTGTTATGTCTGCGTTCACTCTGTTCTGTCCAGTTCAATGTCCAGAGGTGAGACACTGTGCATAAACTAGGTGGAAAAATTCAGTTTCAGATTCAGATTAGAGTCAAGGCATGTTCAAGGGGATGTGGTCGGAGCAAGGTCAAGACATGTTCAAGATAGAGTCGGGGCATGTGGAGCAGAGAAAAGTCAGAGTGGAGGAACTTCGGAATCTGTCCACCAAAATCAAGAGCAAGGTTTCACTGATCTAAGCACCGGACTGATTTGGAAAGGTCAGATGTAGGCCAGAATGAGGCAATGGGGTCCAGGCCCAGAGCATATCGAAGCAACAGGGCCCGAGTCGCAGTGCAATGGACAACCCGGAGTCAGATGGATTGAAAGGGCTGGGTGTCAGGAACCGGGGGTGAGGGTTGAGGTGGTTCTGCTTGCTGCTTCGCGATGTTTACTCCACTCTCCACGGCACTGACGCTGTGGGCCTGCTCTGGCTGCTCCAGGATTCGTGTCTGTGAGCTTCGTGATGATTTGCCCCCCTGTGTGATGTACTGAGGCTGACGCTGTGGGCCTCCTCTGGCTGTTTTGGGCTTCGTGTCTGTGGACTCACTTTAGTTCTGAATACCGTTTATCGTTTGTACAATTTGTGATTTTTTTTTTCTCTCTCTCTATGTATTGGGTGTTTGTTAGTCTTTTTAAATGGGTTCTTTCGAATTTCATGTTTTGAGGCTGCCTGTTAGGAGACAAATCTCAAGGTTGTATAATTTATACATACTTTGATAATAAATGTACTTTGAACTTGGAACTTTGATTTATCACATGTATATTGAAACATCCAGTGAAATGTGCCCATTTTTGTTTAATAAGCATTCATCTTCCAGCCTCCCTGGGTAAAACAATTGGGCAATTTTTAACTCTGGTAATTTGTGAAATTGCAGATTTATTTGCGCCCCTCCCCCACCAACCTCCATAATTCGTACATTTCCCACACTCCACCGACTTAGAATGGATTACTTTGTGGCTACATAGTGAAGTAAAATGCCCACAATAGGAATATTTCCCACTACATGCATAATGACTGCATAGTGCACACAGCAGTGTGAATGGAACTGCACGCCTGGTAGCTGTTGAGCTAAAATGTTGTTACTAATTATAATGTCATAAAGCGAACATTTAATTTTACTAACCTAGAAATTTCAGCGAGTAGGTCTGATTTCAATATTTTCGTGTCTGTTTCGGCTGTGTACTTTTTGGCAAAGTCCATGTGGTACAGAAGCTCGTTTCGTGCCAGCATCCAAAGAGAAATGCCACAGATCAAGGACCTTTCCTGACTCCAAACTTTTGAACATTGCTGCCTGCAAACGTAAACAATTTGTAAAGATGTTTGAAAGTGAAGTGACTTTGCCCAGTGGCACTGATGATAGTCCTGCCATCAGCCAGCCTCCTGCTGTCCATTGTCAATGTGTGTCACACTCACTAACTGGCCTGAGGTGAAACTGCTGCTCACTGACTCCTCTTACTTCCAAACTCTGAAACTACTTGACAACATAACCTTTAAAGGAATGCTCTGAGACAGCATCTAAAGAACATCCAAATCCTTTCTGACCTTTGTTTTTTTTCTCTCCAAGGACGTGTTTGTTCTGCCCAACAAGCTGTGATAAATTATGTTCCTCCCGTTCTCTGCCTTTTGCAGCAGGTTTGTTGTGAGTGCTCCCCTTTCATTTCCTTCATCCCTACCCCGAATGAGTCGGAACTTGGATCCATTGCAGCATCAGACTCTCAGTGGCCACATTAGTAAGTATCTCCTGTACCTACTAAAGTGGCCACTGAATGTATGTTCATGGTCTTCTGCTGCTGGAGCCCAATCACTTCAAGGTTCTTCTTGTTCTGCATTCAGAGATGTCCTCTGCACACCACTGTCGTGACATGTGGTTATTTGAGTTACTATTGCCTTCCTATCAACTTGAGTCAGGCCATTCTCCTCTGACCTCTCTCATTAACAAGGAATTTTCACCCACTGATGCTCACTGGATGTTCTTTGCATTCTCTGTAGACTCTAGAAACTGTTGTGTGTGAAAATCCCAGGAGATCATCAGCTTCTGACATACTCTAGCCACCCTGTCTGGCACCAAAAATTATTCCACAGTCAAAGTCACTTTGATCACATTTCTTCCTCATTCTGATGCTTGGTCTGAACAAAAACTGAATCTCTTGACCATGTCTCCATGCTTTTATCCATTGAGTTGCAGCTACATGATCAGCTGATTAGATATTTACATTAACAAGCAGGTGTACCTCATAAAGCAGCCGGATGTAATAGATAGGGTGCTGAAGAAGGGAAGAAGGCTGGCTAACTGCTTTAACCAACATTTGTTTGCCAGGGAAAATAGACTTCCTGGTCAAAGAGTTCAAAATTCAAAGTACATTTTATCATCAGAGTACACATATGTTGCTATATACAACTATGAGATTCATTTTTTTACTCAACAAACCCATAGAAAAGTAACTGTAACAGAGCCAGTGGATGACCACCAAACTTGGGCTTTCAACCAGAATGCAGAAGATAACAAACTGTGCAAATACAAAAAGAAAAAACAATAGTACAAATAAAAAAACAATAAATATTTTAAGAACATGAGATGAAGAGTCCTTGAAAGTGAGTCCATTTGTTGTGGGAACATTTCAGTGATGGAGCAAGTGAAGTTATCCCCTTTGTTCAAGAGCCTGATGGTTGAGAGGTAGTAACTGTCCCTAAGACATGATGACGTCAATGGTCAGAGCACAGAGTGCAGGGGTAACAACCTATCTGCTGGAAGAACTCAACGAGTCAAGCCCCGTCAGTGGAAGGAAAGGAATTGCCAATGTTTCAGGTTGAAACTCTACAACAGGACACCGACAGTTCCTTTCCTCCGATAGATGCCACTCTACCCACTGAGTTCCTCCAGCTGGTCACTTCTTGCTCCAGACGCCAGCATCTGCAGTATCTTGTGTCCACTGAGTGAATATCACAGTTAGCAATAGCACAAGAGATTCTGCAAAAGCTGGAAATCCAGAGGAACAGACACAAAATGCTGGAGGAACTCAACAGGTCCACAGATATAGCTGTCCCTGGTGGATATCAGCACCATTTAAACTTGTTTAATCTGGTGCGACACAGACAAAATGATGAAGGAACTCAACAGGTCAGGCAGCACCAATGAGGAGAAATAAACGTCAACGTTTCAGACCTAGACCCGTCACCAGTCCTGATGAGGGGACTCAGTCCGAGATGTTGTCTGTTTATTCCTCTCCGTAGGTGCTGCCTGACCAGCTGAGTATCTTCAGCATTTTGTGTGTGTTACTCTGGATTTCCAGCATCTGCAGAATCTTTCGTGTTCATGTTTTCATTCCATCTAGTGTCCCAGAGGAAATTGGGCATACTGTAATCCAAACTCAAGCCCTTTTTCATTAAAGATTTTGTTTTTTTTTTCATTTCATTGTGAGTAGTGTCAGCATTTAATACCTATTCATAAATGTCCTAGAGAAGGTGCTGAGGAACCACTGCCTTGAGCTGTTGGGATGAAGGTCCTCTCTCAGTGCTGATGGCTAGCGGTACTGTTTCAGGACAAGGACTGCACAGCAGTGAAGGCACAGCACTTCATCTCCAGCGCCGGTTGGGTGTGACAGGGACGGGAGCTACATCATGACAATGACATTCTGAAATAGCAGTATGAAATAGTTCCTTTCACTAGGCACCAATGAAACTGAGTGGTTAATTTTGTAAGTTTTGAAAGATCCAGAGGGATGTTCAAGGTTCTGAAATATTGTGACAGAATAAATGAAAAGGAACTCTATTTTCACTGGCAGAGAAGTATTAGTTAAAACAGTTAGCCAAAGAACCAAAAGGAGAATATGACTCAGCAAGAAAATGAATCAGAAGAAAGTGAAGAATGCTTCCGAAGGGAAACTGGATAGTAATAAAGGAAAGGTTAACACGGCCATGTCGAGTGCAATGTGTAAGAGAAGTTTGGATAGATACATGGATGGGAGGAGTATGGAAGGCTATCATTCTGGTGTGGGTCGATAGGACTAGGGAACCTAAGGGGGAGCTTCTTCACGCAGAGTTTGGTGTGAATGTAGAATGAACTGCCAGTGGAAGTGGTAGATACGGGTTTGGTTTTAACATTTTAAAAAGGTTTGCATAGGTAGATGGATAGGAGGGGCTGAGGACTATGGTCAAGATGTGGATCAATAGGACCATGCAGAATAACAGTTAGGATTGGACTAGATGGGCTGAAGAACCTGTTTGTGTGCTGTGCTGTTCTATGACTAGTTATGGAGTTTTGAAGAGCTGGAATGGCCACAGTGAGATGAAATGTCCTACCCAACCTCTGCTTCATTCAATCATGTTAGACTGTTTCCGCTGTCTTGCTGCTATTCAGAATTGTACCTAGCATCACTGACATACACTCAGTGCCCACATTATTAGATACCTCTTGTACCTAATGAAGTGGTCACTAAGTGTATGTCCGTGATCTTCTGCTACTGTAGCCCATCCACTTTAAGATTCAACATGTTGTGCATTCGGAGATGCTCTTCTGCACATCACCGTTGTAATGCATGGTCATTTCAGTTACTGTCGCCTTCCGGTCAGCTTGAACCAGTCCGGCCGTTCTCCTCTGACCTCTCTCAGTAACAAGGCATTTTTCTCCCACAGTACTGCTGCTTGCTGGATTGTTTTGTTGTTATTCAGAATCAGAATCAGGGGTTTATGATCACTGATACATTGTGGAATTTGTTATTTTGTGACAATAGTACAGTGAAAGATGTAAAAGTTCTATAATTTATCAGAAATAATGTTAAAGACGAGTAACGAGGTAGTGTTCATGGATTCATGGACCGTTCAGAAATTTGATGGCAGATGGGAAGAAGCAATTCCTAAAATGTTGAATGTGGATTTCAGGCTCCTGTATCTCCTCCACAATGAATTGCATTGAATTGAATTGTATTGAATTTATGAGACTGGAATAACACCAGAAGAGAAATGAAAAATCAGTATTTATCACTCTTCCTAAGAAACCTGGAGCAATAGAATGTGAATTACATAGGACCATAAGTTTAATGAGTCATATCACTAAGATACTTCAAAGAATTTTGATGACAAGAGCTAGAAGTAAGATACAAGCTGAAATAGGTAAAGAACAATGTGGTTTTGTGAAAGACAAAGGTACAAGAAACACAATATTGATGTTAAGGATACTATCAGAATGAGCTATTCAAGTGAAAAGAGATTTGTTTGTTTGTTTTATCGACTACACTAAAGCATTTGATAAAGTGAAGTACAATAATATATTTGAAATATTACAGGAAACTCTAGATCTAGATTCGAAAGACCTCCGCCTAACCAGAAATCTGTATTGGGAACAAACTGCCGCTGTAAGAATAGATGGAGAAGTGAGTCAGTTTACGAAAATCAAGAGAGGCGTTAGACAAGTATGTGTTCTCTTCCCTGATTTGTTTAATGTGTACAGTGAAACAATATTACAAAAAATAAGTGACATCTTGGGAATCAAAGTGGGCAGTGAAAACATCAATAATTTCAGATACGCGGATGACACTGTGTTAATAGCAAGTACGGAGAAAGAACTACAAAACTTATTGATATAGTTGTTGAAGAAAGTGCAAAAATAGGTCTATCTATCAACTACAAAAAAACGGAATGTATGGTGATGTCCAAAAAGAAGGAGAATCCTAACTGCAAGCTGAGAATAAACGGGGAAGACATGTAACAAGTACAGAACTTTTTCTACTTAGGAAGCTGGGTGACATCAGATGGCAGGTGCGACATGGACACCAAAAGAAGAATAGGGATGGCAAAAGACACCTTTATGAGAATGAAGAGTATACTGACCAGCACTAAACTAGGCATGACAACCGGCCTCAGAATACTGAAATGTTATGTTTATCTAGTTATGTTATATGGCTCAGAATGTGGCACAATATCTAGTAACATGAGGAAATGTACTGAAGCAGCAGAGATGTGGTTTTTGAGTAGGATGCAAAGAATATCATGGACAAAACGAATATCTAACGAGGATGTCATGAACAGAACAAGCACAAAAAGAGAAATAACGTATGAAATCATGAAAAGGCAACGTAACTTCATTGAATATGTGATTAGGAAAGAGGAGTTAGAATGCACGGTAGTTATGGGAAGGATTGAAGGGAAGAAAGCAAAAGGAAGGTAAAAACAAATGATGATGGAGACAGCAGCTAGAGAACTGGAAATGAATACCAATGAATTGATCCACTTGACCTGAAACAGGAGTGTGTGGGCCATGGCAGTCAAAGCTCAAACTGGGCATGGCACCTGATGATGATGATGATGATGTATTGAACTGACTTTATTTCTTACATCCTTCACATACCTGAGGAGTAAAAATCTGTACGTTATGTCTCCATCTAAATGTGCAATGAGCAATCATAATAATTTATGATAAATAGAACAGTCAATGTAATATAGAGTACTGTACACAAGTCAGTGTGAGTTCATCAGTTTGATGGCCTGGTGAAAGAAGCTGTCTCGGAGCCTGTTGATCCTGGCTTTTATACTGCGGTACCACTTCCTGGATGGTAGCAGCTGGAATAGATTGTGGATGGGATGGCTTGGATCCTCAATGATCCTACGGGCCCTTTTTACACACCTGTCCTTGTAAATGTCCTGAATCATGTGAAGTTCACAACTACAGATGCGCTGGGCTGTCCGCACCACTCTCAGCTGGTGTATACAGACCACATGAGGTCCTCGGTGATGTGGATGCCAAGGAACTTGAAGCTGTTTACCCTCTCAACGCCAGATCCATTGATGTCAATAGGGGTTAGCCCGTTTCCATTCCTCTTGTAATTCACAACCAGCTCCTGAAGAGGATGTATCCTGGATGGTGTAAATACTTAAAAATGGAGTTCAAAATAAATGTGCTTTCATCCTCTCCATACAAGTGGATGAAAAGATGTGACGTTAAAATGGCCCATGGAATAGTTTTTTCACAAACACAAGAGATTCTACAGATGCTAGGAATCTTGAGCAGCACACACAAAATGCTGGATGAACTCAGCAAGTCAGACAGCATCTTTGGGGAGGAAAGAACACTTTGGGCCGAACATCTGATGAAGGATCTCAGCCCAAAATGTTGACTGTTTATTCCCCTCCATAGATGCTGCCCGACTTGCTGAGTTCCTCCACTATTTTGTGTGTGCTGCTCAAAATATATTTCTTTATATTCCATCTTTATCAGAACCAGGTATAATATCACCAGCATATGTCATGAAATCTGTTCACTTTGCAGCAGCCGTACGATGCAATACATGATAATAGTGAGAACAAAATGCGAATTACAGTGTATATATACATTAAATAGTTAAATAAGTAGCGCAAAATATAGGAAATAAAGAAGTAGTGAGGTAGTGTCCATGGGTCCAATGTCCATTCGGAAATCTGATGGCAGAGGGGAAGAAGCTGTTCCTGAATCGTTGAGTGTGTGTCTTCAGGCTTCTGTACCTCCTCCCCGATGCCAGCAATGAGGTAAAAGAAGCATGTTGCTGGCATCTCTACCAAATCATCCACAATTCACTCAGTTCACCCCGTACATGCGACTTGAGACGCATTATTGACCTGTGGATAGACTTTATTCCATTGTACTCTTTCCTTGAATCAAAATTGTACCAATTGTAGAGACACCACATAATATTTCCAGTGTTATGGCTCTTTGCTGTGATTGCTGTTCTGCTCTTTATGTTATTATTATTGTTATTGTTGTGGGAACCTCAGCTGTCAGTGTGTACACAGCAAGAGCCCACAATGAGCACCAAGGCACCAACAGGTAGTTAGAGCAGAGTACTGCAGAAACTCATTGTGATTGCAACATCCCACCAGGCACTGGTTTAACTCAAATCCTATTATTTTATTCTCATCAATTCCCACCAGATTCTACCAGCCACCTGTACACCTGGGGTACTTAACCTACCAATCCACGTCAACATTCAGGCACTCATTTAAAACTAATCCTATTTTTTTAAATTCTTCCCATTTCACATCAATTCCAACCAGATTCTACTAGTCACCTGTGCACCTGGAACAAGTAACATACCAGCCCACACGTCTTGGGAGTGTAGGAGCTCAGGACTGAATACAGGTTTCTGGGGCTGCACCACATATGTGTCATCTTGATCAAGGTGTAAGCATTGGACAGATACTGCTCTGCTGGTACTGTGAGAACTCTCAGACCCACCATTCTCCAATGGGGTCACATTCAGTGCTGATAATCAGATATGTTGGTGAAGCTGAACTGTGTACAATTTTGGTCACCCTATTATACTACGACGTCATTAAGCAAGAAAGAGTGCAAAGATTTAGAAGAAAGTTACCAGGACTTGAAGGCATCAGCTTTAGGGAGAGGTTGGGAAGCTAGGGCTTAATTTCTTAGAGTGTAGAGTGTAGGAAACTGATCATCATCATCATTATGTGTCTTGCTGTATGACATAGACAATCATGATCTCGTGACCACCATTGTTCTTGGCTAATTTTTCGACTGAAGCAGTTTGCCATTTTCTTCCTCTTGGCAGTGTCTTTACAAGACGGGTGACCCCAGCCATTGTCAATACTGTTCAGAGATTGTCTGCCTGGCGTCAGTGGTCACATAACCAGGACTTGTGATATGCACCAGCTGCTCGTACGACCATCCACCACCTGCTCCCATGGCCTTAGTGACTCTGATCCAGGGAGGCTAAGCAGGTTCTACACCTTCCCCAAGGGTAACCTGCAGGCTTGCAGAGTGAAGGAGTGCCTTCCACCTCGTTTGGTAGACATACCTCCACCCACCACCATAGAGATGCATAAAGTCATGAGGAGTATAGACAGCAACACACATCAAAGTTGCTGGTGAATGCAGCAGGCCAGGCAGCATTTCTAGGAAGACGTATGGTCGATGTTTCGGGCCGAGACCCTTCATCAGGACTCGTGAGGGGTATAAACAGGGTGGGTGCATTCAGTCTTGTTCCCAGACAAAGGGAATCAAAAACATGAAGGGATACTGTTGGCTTAAAGTGAGAGAGGAAAGATCTGAAAAGGACCTGGGGTCAACTTCATCATGCAGATGCTATCAATTCACTTTATTCTTATTCAGAGATACATCTCATTGACATGTCCTTCTGCCGAACCATCCCATGCCCCCTAATTTCACCCATGTGACCAATTAACCCTCTCTGGAATGTGGGCAGAAGCCGGCGCACCCGGTAGAAACCAACGTGGTCACAGGAAGAATGCACTAATTCCTTACAGACAGCGTCGAAATTGAACTCGGGTTGCTGGCTCTGTAATAGCATTATGGCAACCGCCGTGCTACCGTGCATTTGTTGAAAAAGTTGCCAGAGGTAGTGGTAGAGATGGGTAGAATAACAACATTTAAAAGCTATGTGGATAGGAAAGGTTCGGAGGGATACAGGCTGGACCTGGGCAAATAAAACTAGCTTGGGTGGGCATGTATGGATGAGTTGGGCCAAAGGGCCTGTTTTCATCCTGTAATTCTTTATGACTGCTACCTCTACTGCACAGGATCAAAGTAAGCTGCAGAGACGTAATCTCAGTCAGCTCCATCATGGGCAGTAGCCTCTGAGGTATCCAGCACATCCTCAAGGAGCAATGCCTCAAAAAGGCAGCTTCCATCAATAAGGAACCCCCTCCACCAAGGACATGCCCTCCTCTCATTGTTACCATCGGGGAGGAGGTACAGAAGCCTGAAGTCACGCACTCAGTGATTCAGGAACAGCTTCTTCCCCTCTGCCATCGGATTTCTGAATGGACATTCAACCCATGAACAATACCTTACTACCCCGATGCAGACAGTGGAGTTGGTCATCGAAACATCAGTTATAATTGATATCAGTACCCAGCTGGAAGCCCAGGAAGAGTTTATTCAACTGTCTCACTACTTTTTTTTACACTTTTTACACTATTTATTTAATTCAACTACTTACTGTGTGTGTGTGTATATGTGTATATATATATACACACACAGAGACAGAGAGAGATAGTCAGAGAAAGAGACAGACAGAAAGACAGAGAGAGAGAGAGAGAGACACACACACAGACAGAGACAAAGACACAAGAGACACAGAGAGAGAGAGAGAGAGAGAGATTTGGAGGGAGAATTCCAGAGTTTAGTCCTCACATTGGGAGAGTCTCTTCCTGACTGAGACAACCTGAGTGAACCAAGTGGCTGACCAGAGATCTGCAACCATCCTAATTTATAACTGGAAAACTCATTCGGCCAAACCCCTAAGGGGCAGGTGAACACTGCTTATTTACAACTCCCGACAGACTGAATGCTTTGAAACTGAACACGGTTCCTGCCCTTCTCCCCATCCTCCCCAGGTGATGAGTTGGGTTGTAAATCATTGCGGAGCCACCATTCCGTTCACTGTGTTTTCCCCACTGACTGATAATGAAGCACATGCCCAACGGATGCCAGTGACACACCCTTCCCCTCAGTGCTGTCCAGTACCTCCCCTGAGTTCAACCTCCCACTGTTGTCCTGTGTCCCACTCTTGACTTCTGCTCAGTCACCCCTGCTAGGCTCAAAATTAATATTAAAAATTATTCCTGGCAAGTTACCATGGGGAATGGGGAGAGGGAAAGAAGCTAACACAAGCAGTGAGGAGGGGTGGTGTCCATTGAAAGACCTAGATAGAGTGGACGTAGAGAGGATGTTTTCATTAGTGGGAGAGTCTAGGAGCAGAGAACAAAGCCTCAGAACAGAAGGATATCATTCCAGAACAGAAATAAGGAAGAATTTCTTTAGCCTAGAGGGTGGTGAATCTGGAATTCATTAACACAGGAGGCCAAGGCATTGGATATATTTAAGGTGGAGGTTGATAGGTTCTTGGTAAGTCAGGATGAAAAGGTTACAGGGAGAAAGCAGGAGAATGGGGTTGAGAGGGACTGAATGGTCTAATTTTGTTCCTATGTATTATGATCTAATGCTCTTCATTCCAGTCCCAAGCAGTCTCTTCTGGCAGTGGGCCTTCTCCTCCAGTTATACGTCCTAATGACACATTTTGCAAAAGCTATCGGAGCAGAGTCCTAGCCTGCCTCTGGGGTAATTCTCCTTGCAGCAGAGCAGAAAGGAAACTTTAACTGGATATTGGTATTGGTATATTATTGTCACTTGTACAAGATACAATGAAAAACTTGCCTTGCCTACCATTCATACAGATCAACTCATTACACAGTGCATTGAGGCAGAACAATGTGAAACAATATCGATGCAAAAGCTACTGGGAAAGTAAAGTGCAGGTAAACAATAAGGTGCAACATCATACTGAGGTAGATTGTGAGGATGAGGGTCCAATGCAGTCACATGTTCACCCAAATACACACACATGAATGCATATGTTCACACACATCTCACAGACAACTATGCACACGTGTATGGACATACACTAAAGCACACACACACACACACACACTATTGCAATTCAGAGGAAAACAGGAAGTTCAGACCTGCTATTATTTTTGGACCCGGTCCAGAAAGGCTGCAGCAGTTCCCAGCAAATTTCTACGCCTCTAATTGCAGCCTGTGTCCAATTAATACGAAGTCCACTGTGACTCCGCTCAGAGTTTACTCTGGGTAATGGAGAGAGATAAGAATCTCTATTTGGTTACAGCTTCTTCCCCTCTGTCATCCAATTTCTGAATGGACATTGAACCCATGAAAACTACCTCACTACATTTTTTTCTCTTTTGGCATTACTTATTTAATTTAACTTTATATATTCTTTCTGACTAACAGACTCCAATCAGTTAAGTTAGACAACCTTTCCTCCTCCACTCTCACCCTGAACACCGGCGTGCCTCAAGGCTGTGTGCTGAGCCCTCTTCTGTACTCCCTTTTCACCTATGACTGCGTTCCTGTACATGGTTCTGACTCCATAATCAAGTACGCAGACAACACCACGGTGCTTGGCCTGGTCAGAGGGATGACGAGACGGCTTACAAGGACGAGGTCCAGCACCTGGCTGCGTGGTGTGCCGACAACAACCTGGCCCTTAACACCCAGAAGACCAAGGAGATCAATTTAGACTTCAGGCATGCTAGGAGCCACATTCACATTCCCATCTACATCAACGGAGCTGCAGTGGAGCGTGTATCAAGCTTCAAATTCCTTGGTGTCCACATTTCCGAGGATCTCACCTGGTCCCTGAACTCCTCCATTCTGGGCAAAAAGGCGCTGTGGAGCATCAAGAAAGCTCACCTCTGTCTCAGGATACTGATGGACTTTTACCACTGTACCATTGAGAGCATACTCACCAACCGCATCTCAGAGTGGTATGGCAATTGTCCCGTATTGGACCGCAAAGCACTCCAGTTTGTGGTGAAAACTGCCCAGTGGATTATCAGAACCAATTGCCCACCATTGAGAACATCTACCATAAACGCTGCCTGGGCAGGGCGAAAAGCATTATCAAGGATGCATCTCACCCTAACCATGGACTTTTTACTCTCCTCCCATCCGGTAGGCGCTACAGGAGCCTCCGCTCCCACACCAGCAGGCACAGGAAAAGCTTCTTCCCTGAGGCTGTGACCCTGCTGAACCTCACATCACAGCGCTAAGCAGTATTGCACCCATATTGTACTGTCTCAGTACTTCTATATTTGTGTGCTGTAGCACTTTTTATTCGTAGTTATTTTGTAAATATTCTTTGCACTTCTGGTCAGATGCTAACTGCATTTCATTGGCTTTGTACCTGTACTCGGCACAATACAATAAAGTTGAATCTAATCTAATATTTTATATATATATTTACCATAATTTTTTAATGTATTGCAATGTACTCTGCTGCCAAACAACAACAAATTTCACAACATATGCGGGTGATATTGGACCTGATTCTGATTCTGATTCCTCATGGCTTTCTGTCAGGCTGCCATTGGTTATGTTGTCCCAAAGCACAGGGAAGTTCCACCCTGAATGGGGACAAACAGGTAGAATTCCAGAAGAAAACTTGGCTCGGCATCCATTGCTAAACTGGGAGGGTATGTTTGTTGCATATAGGGCATTAGTTGTCCTCTTCAGCAGGATTTACATTGCAAATTGTACTGCCTGGATGAATAGACACAATGTTTACTCAGCGACAATGAGCACAGGGAAGACTTTCAACTAAAGAGTTCACAGTCGAGGTCAAAAGGTTATCCAGCTCACGTTCAGTGGTCATTGGTTGCATCAGGTCACCATGCACATGGAAAATAATATTGTGAGCTCATGGCTTCCTTCGTCTTCCTTTCAAACTACAAGGTCCTTTAGAACTTTTTACTCTGCTGCACTACATGACTTTACTCGATTTCTCAAAGAGAAAGTGTCAGAGGGATCTTTTGTTCTAAGGAATGCATAATTATTCAAACGGATACACACACCTTACCACACAGTTGAAGGCTGTTCCATGGTATTTATTTATTTAGAGATAGAGCACAGAATAGGACCTTCCTGCCCAATGAGCCACACTGCCCAGCAACCCACCCATTTAACCCTAGCCTAGTCACAGGAACAATTTACAATGGCCAATTAACCTTCTAACCAGTAGGTCTTCGAACTGTGGGAGTAAACTTACCCAGTCATGGGGTGAACGTACAAACTCCTTACAGACGGCGCCAGAACTGAACTCCAAACTCCAACGCTCTGAGCAATAATTGCTTTGCGCTAACTGCTACGTCACCGTGGCTGTGCCCTGCAAGAGTAATCCTTCCAACATCATTCCGAACAATCTCCTGACAGAAGCGTAAGGAGATGAGCAACCCTTCCATTTCTTTCTCCTGTTTTTTTTTAATCAAGCATCCACTTTATTAATTACAGATGCACTTATAGGGATTGCAAGGCGGCATAGTGGTTAATGCAACCCTTTACATGGATGGCGGCCTGGGTTCGGATCCTGCGCTGCCTGTAAGGAGCTTGTATGTTCTCCCCATGACTGTGTGAGTTTCCTTTGGGTGCTCCAGTTTCCTCCCACATCCCAACAAGTGCGGGTTAATAGGTTAATTGGTCACAGGGGTATAATTGGGTGGCTTGGGCTCATTGGGCCAGAAGGGCCTGTTACCATGCTGTACCTCAAAAACAAATTTACCTCATCAAATTTAAGCCTTTCTATGGGTGGCAATATTTCTGCTGAATTTTTGCCAGATTTATCACCAGTATTAAATGTCTCTGTGAGTGGCATTTTCACCTAAGGAAGCCATGGGTTCAAGGCTCCCTCCAAAAACTTATTTATTGATTGATTGAGATACAGTGTGGAATCGGGCCTTCCAGCCCCTGTAAGCATGGAGGCTTTGGAGAGGGTGCAGCATAGGGTTCACTGGAATTTTACCTGGATTGGAGAGATATTCTATTGGAAAGATTGGATTGTTTTCTCTGGAACGTTAAAAGCCGAGAAGTGACCAGATAGAAATATATAAAGTAAAATTCTGAGAGCCAGATAGAGGCTAGATGATTCTTTTACTCAGGGTGCAAATATCAAATACCAGAGGGATAGGTTTCAGTCGAAAGAGCGAAAGTTTAAAAGAGACTTATAAGGCAAATTTTCTTTTCACAGAGAGTGGTCAGTGTCTGATGGCAATTGAATGCAGTTGGTGTTACTGCAAAAAATGCGGCCTCAGCCACCAGCTGCAATGTAGACTTGGAATCAGTTGGTTGATTTATAAAGTATCGTGTGCTTCTTGGAGTGCAACATCAAGTACACAGTAGGCAAATACACGCACAGGCGTCTTCGCTCTGTGGGCCACTTCTTCAGAATGAAGACCATCATCCTCGACCTTGAGGGATAGACACGACGACGACGGCAATGTAGATGCAGTCATCAGCTTCATCGTAAATCCATTGAGAAGTGTGCGAGAGGTGTCCTGGGTGGACGAACAGTCTTCAAACCAGAATCAGAATCAGAATCAGGCATATGGCGTGAAATTTGTTAACTTAGCAGCAGCAGTTCAATGCAATACGTAATCCAATGTAACACTCGCTTTGCCTAGTGGCATGATCTCTGGGGTGATAACCCCCTGCCCGGCCAAATTTTAGACCTCTCATTTGGGTGGATGCTGTGCGCTGTGTCCCCTGTTTCAAATCAGTACCCCAAAATAACAAGCAGTACACAATATGCGGTGCGGTTAAACGATTAAGATTTTATATTTGACTGTGGGGTTAATATAGAAACAAAATATAAAATAAAAGGTGCCAAGAATCTTATTAAACAGTTCGTGCACAATTCGTTGGAGCTCATGGTTCCACTTCGCTGATTCCTCCTTCGATCGTCGTCGACCTCCAGCTCCCGCCGGAGCCCAGAGGGTCGGGCAGCCCACCGACTCCTCAAGTCACATCTCCTCTCTTCATTCCCCTCGCACCTTCTGCCTAAAGCCCACGACAACCAACAGCTTTCACACAGACTAGAAAAAATAACATCTCGCCCATTGGTTAACAATTGAATGCCAAAGTCCCATTATCTCAGTTATAACCCAAACATGCTGCTACAGAGAACCCATTACCTCAGCAGTTAACATTACAGAGAAGCCATTTTACCATAACACTACAGAAAAGCCATTTCATTAGCCTTAGCAGTTAACATGAAAGAGAAACTCTTATACTAGCAGAGAAAAAAATAATAATAATAATCAATAAACAAGTAAATCAATTATGTATATTGACTAGATTAAAAAAGTGCAAGAACAGAAATACTGTATATTAAAAAAAAAGTGAGGCAGTGTCCAAAGATTCAATGTCCACTTAGGAATCAGTTGACAGAGGGGAAGAAGCTGTTTCTGAATCGCTGAATGTGTGCCTTCAGGCTTCTGTACCTCCTACCTGATGGTAACAGTGAGAAAAGGGCATGCCCTGGGCGCTGGAGGTCCTTAACAATGGACGCTGCCTTTCTGAGACACCACTCCCTGGAGATATCCTGGGTGCTTTGTAGGCTAGTGCCCAAGATGGAGCTGACTAGATCTACCACCTTCTGCAGCTTCTTTCGGTCCTGTGCAGTAGGTCCTCCATACCAGACAGTGATGCAGCCTGTCAGAATGCTCTCTACGGTACAACTATAGAAGTGTTTGAGTGTATTTGTTGACATGCCAAATCTCTTCAAACTCCTAATGAAGTACAGCTGCTGTCTTCCCTTCTTTATAACTCCATCGATATGTTGGGACCAGGTTAGATCCTCAGAGATCTTGACACCCAGGAACTTGAAGCTGCTCACTCTCTCCACTTCTGATCCCTCTATGAGGATTGATATGTGATCCTTCGTCTTACCCTTCATGAAGTCCACAATCAGCTCTTTCGTCTTACTGACGTTGAGTGCCATGTTGTTGCTGTGGCACCACTCCACTAGTTGGCATATCTCACTCCTGTACGCTCTCTGGTCACCACCTGAGATTCTACCAACAATGGTTAATTCATGGGATGTGTGCCTAAATGACAAGCCAAGCATCTATGGTTCCTTAGGATTTGTTTTTAGAGATACAACACTGTAACAGGCCTTTCTGGCCCAACAAACCTGCACGTCCCAATTACACTCATGTGACCAATTAATTTACTAATCCACGTATCTTTGGAATGTGCAAGGAAGCCAGAGCATCCGTAGAAAACACACGCCATCTCGGGTATGCATTACAGACAGTGGCGGAATTGAACCTGGGTCGCTGGTGATGCACTAACCACTACACCACCATGCTGCCCCAATTTGACGGCGAGCGGCCGTCAGCGCACACCACCGTCTTTCTTCGAGGCAGCTTGATGCAGACATTCTGAGGGTCTGAAGTCACACTCAGACTGCACTCGGTAACGCCAGCAGATTGCCTTCCTTCCCTGAAGTGCATTAATGAACCAGATGTTTCTTTTTTAAATCACAATCCAGAAATTTCATGGTCCTTGGTACTTTTTTTGTTGAAGTTCCAGATAATTTAATTAACTGAATTTAAATTTGGCATTTGCCTTTCTGGGATTTGAACTGTATTTTCATTCAAGGCTCTTGGATTGCCTGTCCTTGGATTTAACCATTATACTACCAGTTCATATGGATCTCTGCAAACTCCCTGAAATTGAATTTGAGCTTTCTGCAGGTTTCTCCGACATAGATCTTTCTTTGGTACACACTCACCACGTTCTGCTAGCTCACTGCTCCAGTGACCTGACCCAGGATGCTGTCGAGGCAGAATTTGCACATTCTCTCTGTAACTGGATGTGTTTCCCCCAAGTCTCCGATATTCTGATTCAGATTCACTTATCACATGTACATCAAAGTATACAATGAGGGCATCATTTGCGTTAACAACCAACACACTCGGGCGTGCACTGGGGCAGCCCATTAAGTGTCGCCACTCATTCCGGCGCCAATGTGCCTTGCCCACAGTGTTCAGCAGAAGAGCACATGCAACAACAACAACAGAACAACAGCAACAGCCCCTCCGTCCCACCCAGCCACTTACACACACAGACAGACCCCCAGCTCCGGGACTCCAGTCTCTAGCAGGCTCACAGGCTCATAGGGCCAGTGCTTTGTCTATTGGAGATTGACTTCGAGACTTTCAATGGACTTCAATCTTCGCTATCAACCCCAGAACTTGTTGATAACAGAACCCTCGAACTCCGGACTCACTGATGAAGAGACCTGAAATATTCTCAATGTTTCAGGAACAGCATCTTCACCTCTGCTATTGAATTTCTGAATGGGCAATGAACCCACGAACACTACCTCCGTTTTTTTTTCCCACTTTTTTCATACTTACTAATTTATTTCTTAATATACTTCTTTTTGTAATTTATACAATGAGAAGTGTATCTAAAAAAGGGACAGGACCGTTCAGCTCTGGCCTGAATTAAGGGTCCATGGGCGGACTGTCTTTGTGGACTTCAGTTCCAAACGCTATTTGCTTGCATTCATTGTTTGCATGATTTGTTTTTTTTATATCTCTGCAGTTTGCGTGTTTGACTGTCTTCTATTCTTTAATGGATTCTTCTGGGCTTCTTTGTTTCGTGGCTGCCTGTTAGGAGACAAATCTCAAGCTTGCATAATGTATAGATACTGTGATAATAAGTGTACTTTGAGTTTGAAGCTGTTGCTGAATCATTAAGTGTGGTCTTCCGGCTCCTGTACCTCCTTCCCGATGGTAGAATCGAGAAGAGGGCATGTTCTGGATTCTACACAATAGATGCCATTTTTGTGAAATGTCACTCCATGAAGATGTCTTCAGTGGAGTGGAGAGTTGTGTCCATGTTGGAACTGGCTGAATCTACAAACCTATGCAGTCTTTTGCGATCCTGTGCATTGGAGGTCCATACCAGGCTGGGGTGCAGCCGGTCAATATGCTCTCCTCCATATATCTGTAACAATTTGTAAAAGTCTTTGTGACATACTGAATCTCCTCGAGCTCATAATGAAGTAGAGCCCCGACAGGAAAGTACACATAGAGGACAGCCACGAAGGTGAAGCACAAACTTGAGTAAAGGACTCAAACAACAGGAATTCTGCAGATGCTGGAAATTCAAGCAACACACATCAAAGTTGCTGGTGAACGCAGCAGGCCAAGCAGCATCTATAGGAAGAGGCGCAGTCGACGTTTCAGGCCGAGACCCTTCGTCAGGACTAACTGAAGGAAGAGTGAGTAAGGGATTTGAAAGCTGGAGGGGGAGGGGGAGATGCAAAATGATAGGAGAAGACAGGAGGGGGAGGGATAGAGCCGAGAGCTGGACAGGTGATAGGCAAAAGGGGATACGAGAGGATCATGGGACAGGAGGTCCGGGAAGAAAGACAGGGGGGGGGTGACCCAGAGGATGGGCAAGAGGTATATTCAGAGGGACAGAGGGAGAAAAAGGAGAGTGAGAGAAAGAATGTGTGCATAAAAATGAGTAACAGCTGGGGTACGAGGGGGAGGTGGGGCCTAGCGGAAGTTAGAGAAGTCAATGTTCATGCCATCAGGTTGGAGGCTACCCAGATGGAATATAAAGTGTTGTTCCTCCAACCTGAATGTGGCTTCATCTTTACAGTAGAGGAGGCCATGGATAGACATGTCAGAGTGGGAATGGGATGTGGAATTAAAATGTGTGGCCACTGGGAGATCCTGCTTTCTCTGGCGGACAGAGTGTAGATGTTCAGCAAAGCGGTCTCCCAGTCTGCGTCGGGTCTCACCAATATATAAAAAGCCACATCGGGAGCACCGGACGCAGTATATCACCCCAGTCGACTCACAGGTGAAGTGATGCCTCACCTGGAAGGACTGTTTGGGGCCCTGAATGGTGGTAAGGGAGGAAGTGTAAGGGCATGTGTAGCACTTGTTCCGCTTACACGGATAAGTGCCAGGAGGGAGATCAGTGGGGAGGGATGCGGGGGACGAATGGACAAGGGAGTTGTGTAGGGAGCGATCCCTGCGGAATGCAGAGAGAGGTGGGGAGGGAAAGATGTGCTTAGTGGTGGGATCCCGTTGGAGGTGGCGGAAGTTACGGAGAATAATATGTTGGACCCGGAGGCTGGTGGGGTGGTAGGTGAGGACCAGGGGAACCCTATTCCTAGTGGGGTGGTGGGAGGATGGAGTGAGAGCAGATGTACGTGAAATGGGGGAGATGCGTTTAAGAGCAGAGTTGATAGTGGAGGAGGGGAAGCCCCTTTCTTTAAAAAATGAAGACATCTCCCTCGTCCTAGAATGAAAAGTCTCATCCTGAGAGCAGATGCGGCGGAGACGGAGGAATTGCGAGAAGGGGATGGCGTTTTTGCAAGAGACAGGGTGGGAAGAGGAATAGTCCAGATAGCTGTGAGAGTCAGTAGGCTTATAGTAGACATCAGTGGATAAGCTGTCTCCAGAGACAGAGACAGAAAGATCTAGAAAGGGGAGGGAGGTGTCGGAAATGGACCAGGTAAACTTGAGGGCAGGGTGAAAGTTGGAGGCAAAGTTAATAAAGTCAACGAGTTCTGTCCGCCAGAGAAAGCAGGATCTCCCAGTGGCCACACAGTTTAATTCCACATCCCATTCCCATTCTGACATGTCTATCCACGGCCTCCTCTACTGTAAAGATGAAGCCACACTCAGGTTGGAGGAACAACACCTTATATTCCGTCTGGGTAGCCTCCAACCTGATGGCATGAACATTGACTTCTCTAACTTCCGCTAGGCCCCACCTCCCCCTCGTACCCCAGCTGTTACTCATTTTTATGCACACATTCTTTCTCTCACTCTCCTTTTTCTCCCTCTGTCCCTCTGAATATACCTCTTGCCCATCCTCTGGGTCACCCCCCCCCCATCTTTCTTCCCGGACCTCCTGTCCCATGATCCTCTCGTATCCCCTTTTGCCTACCACCTGTCCAGCTCTCGGCTCTATCCCTCCCCCTCCTGTCTTCTCCTATCATTTTGCATCTCCCCCTCCCCCTCCAGCTTTCAAATCCCTTACTCACTCTTCCTTCAGTTAGTCCTGACGAAGGGTCTCGGCCTGAAACGTCGACTGCGCCTCTTCCTATAGATGCTGCTTGGCCTGCTGCGTTCACCAGCAACTTTGATGTGTGTTGCTTGAGTAAAGGACTTCTGTGTGCATAGTGTCCCTGTGTGCAAACCTGGTATGTAATTGAAGAGGATAGCAGAGAGAACGCCTCAGTATCTGAGCTTGATTTAAATGATGTGGGTGAGTTTGACACAAGTTCCCAAGTCCCAAGAGTGACAAACCCTTCATCTAGGCCTTCAGTGCAACATCAAAAATCCTTGGTTTCCTCTCTTCTGTGTTCTTCAATTTCCCAGGTCAGATGTACTTCCTGCACAAATATCAACACCTGCTATAAGCTGACTTTCAACAGTATATCAGTTGTCATTTCGGGGCCAAGCCCGTTCAAAATGGCAACTGCTTATTCCATTCCATAGGTGCAGCCTGACCTGCTGAGTTTCTCAAGCATTGCTCTGGATTTCCAGCATTTGCAGAATCTCTTGTGCTTAAGCAGTTGCATGGTACTTTTAATCGGTCACAGCCACTCACAATATTGGGCCCACCGCTGATGCTAATGAACAGTGCAGTTATCACTGGCTGGACATTATAATGTACAGGCAACAGTAAGTTCAAATTGCAATCCACGGGTGCAGGTTAATGACACATTGAGATCATTTTCGGGGCTATTGAATTTAGTCCCCAGTGTATTTGGCCAGTAGTTAACAACAGTGAATTGTGGTACTCATTTCCTGCACATTTCCTTAATGTTATTTGCATGTACTCATTTAATTTAAATTGAATTTGAATTAAATAACACTACCTAAATTATGCAGATGGGTTTTATTCAAATTCAAGCCAAATTTAGAACCTGCTGCTTTGCCAAGATTGTCATTTCCCAGAATGAATCCCACATTTTTCTAGCTGCCCTGATGAAAATTGGATTTGAAACTTTCCACAACAGTAAGGTTGCTGGGTATCCAAGAGAGGGAGAATCAGCCCCCTGACCTTGCTGTGAACTTCTCAAAAGCCTTGCCTGTGATGTCCTACCTATTAACAAAAGAATTAAAACATGCTCTGTATTTTTATTTCACATCATTTTCTCTCCCTCTGCACTCAAGAGGTAAACATCATTAGATCATAAGATATAGGAGCAGACTTGGGCCATATGGCCCATTGATTCTGCACCACCATTCCATTGTGGCTGATTTATTATCCCTCTTAATCCCATTCTCCTGCCTTCTCCACGTAACCTTTACCAGCCTTACTAATCGAGAACCTATTAACCTCTGCTTTAAATATACGTAATGACTCCGTCTCTGCAGCCATCAGATTCACCAGCCTCTGACTAAAAAAGTTCGTCCTCATCTCTATTCTAAAGGGATGTTTTTCTATTCTGTGACTGTGCCCTCTGGTCCTAGACTCCCCGGCTATAGGGAACATCCACTCCAAACCTACTCTGTCTAGATTTTTCAATATTTGGTAGGTTCCAGAGATTCCCCCCGCACTCTCCCCCCCCCCATTCATCTAAAGGAGACAGGCCAAGAACCATCAAATGCTCCTTGTGCATTAACCCTTTCTCTCCCATGATCATTTGTGTTAACCTCTTCTGGACTCTCTCCAATGCCTGCACATCCTTTCTTAGATAACGGGGCCAAAACTGCCCACAATACTCCAAGCGCGGTCTGACCAAGGCCTTATAAAGCCTCAGCAATACATCATACAATAACCACATGAGATTCTTCAGACGCTGGAAATTCAGAGCAACACACACAACATGCTAGAGGAACTCAGCAGATCAGGTTCTGACCCAAAACATTGACTGTTTCTTCAGTTACATGGATGCTGCCTTGTTTAGTTTTCTAACTCTAAAATATAAACTAATTTGAAATAAAAACATGGATCCAGGAATACCTTGTCTAACTTCATTTTTACTTTAAACGAGCTGTGTGCATATGATGTGGTGGTGTGATGACGTACGCCATTCACGTACTTTTACGTATAACCCGTAATTAAGTATTTAAATGAACAAGAATACTTGATTAAAGAATATATTTACAATATTACTGAAATATTAAATACACGGCAGCCTGACCTATGAAGTTCCTCCAGCATTTTGAGGGTGTTGCTCAGCATTACATCCTTGCTTTTATATTCTAGCCTTTTCGAAATGAATGCTAACATTGCGTTCATTTTGAGAGGACTAGAATACAATTAGAAAATCATGTGGCTTATTCTTTGAATAAGCCACTTGATGTTCTAATTACCACTCAAGCGGAAACCAAGCGCAGACACCATGAGAACTTGCCTCCTGCATGTTATATACTGGTGCTAATATAGTAATGCACCCACTGTTAATGAATCTTTCTGAAAGTTTCTTCAAATCCTTTACACTCAACCTCTGCAAATTAAGCAAATCTTCAAGAGTTACACTGCCAGCTGGCTCCATAATTGCAGTATTAATTTGGGTCTTGAAAGAAAGTCTGTGATGTTTATTAATTAGAGGCACATGTCAAATATGGACAGATTTTCAGTCATTTTGATTCCTCCTTATCAGATGGAAGGCAGCAGTGGAGAGCAGTGATCAGAAGTGGAAAGGGTGAGCGGATTTAAGTTCCTGGGTGTCAACGATTCTCAGGATTTATTCTGGGTCCAACAGATCAATGCGATTACAAAAAAGGCACAACGGTGGCGATAGTTCATTAGGAGTTTGAGGAGATTTAATATATTACCAGAGACTGGCAATTTTCTATAGGTGTACCATGGAGAGCATTCTGACAGGTTGCATCTCAGTCTGATATGGAGACTCCAATGCACGGGATCGGAAAGAGTTGGAAAAAGCTGCGGTGGGTTGTAAATTCAGCCAGCGTGGGCACTAGCTTTCCCTCTGTTGAAGACGACTTCAAAAGGCGACACCTCAGGAAGGAGGCGTCAATCATGAAGGACTCTCACCATCCAGGACATGCCCTCTTTTCATTGCCACCATCAGAGAGGAAGTACAGGAACCTGAAGACACACACTCCATCATCTGGGAACAGCTTCTTCTCCTCCACCATCAGGTCTTCCTTCTCCCCTAGATGAGCTGCCAGCCACGGCTGATGAGTCCCAGACTGATTTTAAGGCACCAGTAACTCGCCTTTCCCCCTTCTCCTGTCGGTAGAAATGGTCCTGCCAGGCCTAGTAGCTAAGCCACTCATGAAGGCCAGGAGCGGGACTTAGCTGTCAGAGGCTATTTGAGGTGCACGTCATTGGGAGCATTTAATAGGTAGAGGGAGCTTATCCCCATTATCAGCCCTGGCTATAACAACATCAATAGCAACATTACCATTCCTGGAACCAAATGACCACAAGTGACAATGAAGGAACAATACATGTGTAAATCATACTGTCTTGGAGAGGAATTGGTTGATGGTTGTGTTCTGTGCTCCTGTTGCTTTTGTTCTTACTAGTCACAGAAGTCAAGAATTGTGAGTTGCCATCAGGGTAGCTTAGACAAAAGAGTACAATGTATTCTGTGGTGTAGCAGTTAGCGCAGTCACTTTACAGCACCAGCAGGGTTTGATTCCCGACGTATCGGTAAGGATAGTTCTCCCTGCAACTGCCTGGGTTTTCTCACACTTTCCAAAGACATACGGTTAGCGTTAGTGCATTGTGTGGATGCTACGTTGGCACCAGCGGTATGGCAACACTTGCAGACTGTCCCCAGCACAACCCTCTGAATGTGTTGGTCATTGTCGCAAAAAAAAGAAGCATTTCACTCTATGCTTCGATGTTTCGATGCACATATGACAAACAAATCTTCAAAATCTTTAAGTGATACATACTGAGAGCTGCAATGCACTGGCAATGAAGGGAGCGATAAAGGAGGCAGACAGATCCCCAGTCGTGGGAGCAGATTTATCTGAGATGATGCTGAGATACTTGAGTGTTGATGAAGCTGCACTTATTCAGACAGATGCTATTGACCAAAAGTGAACTCTCCCCAGCCCTTCACAACCCCTTTGGATAAGAGCAATTTTTAGTTTGTTCCCAGTGATTCCCTCTCCTATGACGTATTCCCAATTTCATGCACAGCATCGGGAAGAGGAATGGAGTGAAGTGTGCCTGAAAAGAGCTGGGGATTTTTTAATATCCAGCCAAACCTTCAGACTAAGTTTGAGTTCAATGTCTCACTGGGAGTAAATGTTTCAGCAGTTGTAAAGATGACTGCCCAGATCAGAAGGCCTTGGATTCATTGAATTGGTAATTAGTTCACTAGTGAAACGATTACATTGAAAAGCTTTGTCTCTCGTGCCATCCATACAGTTCATTTCATCATATCAGAACATCAAGGTAGGAAAAGGGAAAAGCAAAAACAAAATGGAGAATAAAGTGTTACAGTTGTAGAGAAAGTGCAACACAGGCAGACAATGGGGTGCAAGACTATAACGACGTAGATTAAGAGGTCAGGAGTCCATCTTATTGTACAACAGGTCTCTTTGAGAATTGTTATGGTGGGGTAGAAGCTGTCCTTGAGCCGATTGGTATGAAGCCTGGTAGCTCTGGCATTCATACTGATCAGTATTTCTCCAATGTCAGCAAATCACTTTGGAATAAACATCAACAGAAATATATAAAACTATTAAAGGGAGCTCTGTAAGACAAGAAGACATAGAAGTAGAATTAGGCCATGCATCCCATCAAGTCTGCTCCACCATTCCATCATGGCTGATTTATTATCCCTTCTCAACCATATTCTCCTATCTTCTCTCTGATGGCCCTACTAATCAAAAACCTATCAACCACCATTTTAATTATATCCAATGATGGCCTCTACAGCTGTATCAGGCAATGAATTCCAAAGATTCACCACCATTTGGCTGAATAAGTTCCTCCTCAACTCTTTTCTAAAAGAACATCTATTTTGAGGCCATGTCCCTTGGTCCTAGTCTCTCCCACTATTGGAAACATCCTCCCCACATCCTCTCTATCTAGGCCTTTCATTATTCAATAGGCTTCAGTGAGACTGCCCTCGTTCTTCTAAAACCCAGCAGGTACTGACCTAGAGGGATCAAAAGTTCCTCAAGCATTAAGTCTTTCATTTCTGGGATCATTCACATGAATCTCCTCTGGACCCTTTCCAATGCCAGCATCGTTTCTCAGATCAGGAGCCCAAAACTGCTCACAATACCCTAAATGCCACATGTCAATAGCTTACAACGACTCGTAATAACATGAAAACCGATGATGTCGAGAGCTTAAGGCTCTTTGTCCAGCGAAATTCTCCCACTAAAAGGGCCCCTTGAAATTCCATCCCTTAATATCTCAGCCTCTCCAACTCCCTTTCCTTCTGAAGAATCTGATATTATATTAACAATGAACAATGACACTGAAACAATCTACAATAACTTGGACAGGTGTGTTGTGCAAAACATTTAGAGGAATGTGGGCCAAGCACAAACAAACAGGTGGTGACCAGTATGGACAAGTTTAGGTCAAATGGGTGACTTGCCCAGCAAGGAAGAGTCTAGCTCAAATGGTTGACTTGACCGGCATGGACGAGTTGGACCAAAGGCCTGTTTCTGTGGTATATGATTCCATGACCCTGAAAGCATTTTGTGCCGTGCATCACAGCTCCAGTGACCACCTACCTTCAGCTGGAGCCTCCAGTTTCACCCAATGACATGTGGATTAGTGGATTAATTGTCCCTAGCTGGGTAGCAGGGGATTTAGAGGGAAAGTAATGGGCATTCAAGTGAGAATAAGTTACAAGGAATGGGATTCATGTGATTGCACTCAGATCTCACGTAGAACTGATGGGGTGAATTGCCATTTGTGTTCACTCTCTCAACTACACGCAGTGGTCTCTTTATTCGGTACAACTGTACACCTGCTCGTCATTGCAAATATCTAGTCAGCCAATCACTCAAATAAACATCCATTACAACAGTTGTAAGCAGAGAGCATCCCTGAATGCACAACTTGCCAAACCTTGAAGTGGGTGGGCTACAACTGCAGAAGACCACAAACATCCACCCACTGGCCACTTTATTAGGTACGGGAGGTGCCTCATGAAGTGATCACTGAGTGGAGATTTGAAGATGACATTTGACCCAGGCACACTTTGCCATGTTAAGGCTGCTGTAAAAATGTGTGATACTGGTGTGTAAATCTGGGCTTGCGATTCACTTTAAATAAACCATAAGTATTCTTTGTCAGTAATCTATTGTTGATTCCTACTGCAGGGGTATCCTCTACCCCGTAAGGAACAGGGCCCTGATCAGAGCCATAGAGATCCCTGGACTAAACAGAAAGGTAGAAGTGGGCAATGTCATTTTGTATTCATGACTTGCAATCACAATTAACCTCCACAACAGCAGATGCTCTTCACAAATTTATTTCCCACTATGCTTTGCTGAATGACATTTGGACTGAACATATGGAGGTGCATTTGGAAAGAGTCACCAAAGAAAGCACATCAGCTCTTTATAATAGACAGCAGCAACCAGACCCAGAGAAATACCAGAATGGTATAATTGTGAGATATGCCAGGACTGATTTGATGATCGCAGCCAATGTGAATGCGTCCAGTTCCTTACAGATGCATCATTGTGAAGTGGTTGGGGAGAAGACACCCAGCATCAGGAATCAGCAACAGATTATTTAATTTGCTGAACCCAGTATCCAGGGGCCTGAACTTCATAATCTACGTTTGGGAGTTTAAATCCCACCTCAGCAGTCAGTAATACAAACAACTTAATAAATCTGAAGTTTCAAGCTAGTTTCAATTTCTATTACTCTACAAAATTTCTTAAAATCCACTGTCCTTTAAGGAGCTGAATCAGAGGTATTGGTGGGGCCTGGATTTCACAGCCTGAAAGGGTGGTAGAGGCAAAGATCCTTATCTCATTTCAAAGTGGATGGATTGATCCTTTTAAGGACTCTACAACTCATGTTCTCAGTATTTATTTACTCATTTTTTTTATTTTTTGTGTGTTTGTACAGTTTTTCTTTTGCACATTGAATTGTATGTCAGTCTTTGTGCGTGGTTCTTCATTAATTCTGTTGTATTTCTTTGTTCTACTGTAAATGCTCACAAGAAAATGAATCTCAAGGTAGCATATAGTGACTGTATGTAATTTGATAATAAATTCATATTTAACTTTTGAACTTTGAACTATGACCTGCAGGGTTATATCTCAGGTGCTGGGAGCTGGGAGAGCAATCTGTATGGACGTGATAGGCCAGATCACCTTTTTCTGCACTCTAGACTCTCTCTGATTCTATGACAATGTGATCTTTTATCCAGTCCAGCCTTACGTTACTCCAGTCTCAGCAGTGTGTCGAAAACTTACGTGTAAATGGATGCTTGATGGTCAGCACGGACTCAGTGAGGTGAAGGGCCTATTTCTGCAAAGTTTACCTCGCAGACTCCATTTCCTCATCAGCGCAGGGTAGTTAGAGGGGGACCATAAATACCAACACTGCCAGTGATGCCCACGTTCCATGAATGAGCAATTAAAACTCTTGTGTTTCTGAAGCTGACTTGATCCACTTAGCACAACATGGGATGGCATGGTGGCAGAGTCGTTAGCACAATGCTTTACAGCACCAGCAACCCATGTTCAGTTCCCTCCGCTGCCTGTACGTAGCTTGTACATTCTCCCTGTGAATGCATGGGTTTCCTCTGGGTGCCCCGTTTCCTCTCTCAATCCAAAGATGTATTGTTTGGAAGGTTAATTGGTTGTTGTAAATTGTCCCATAATTAGGCTAGGATTAAATCAGGGGATTGCTGAACAGTGTGGCTCGAAAGGCCAGAAAGACCCATTCCATGCTGTATCTCAATAAATAAATTAATAAGCATTGTCTTCAATGATGCAACTACCCCCAGTGTCAGGACGCATTGAGGTGGCATCGTTCCCCATCCAACATCTCTCTGGGAGATTTGTGAACAACATGTGACACACACCCTGAGACAACTTAATCTTCCCCTTAGAGTTCCAAATTGAGACCTTTAGAAAATGTCCCTTTCAACCTCTTCATCACCACACCCCAACCACGAACACCCTCCCCCAACTTCTGATCTCAGAACTCAATCTCCTGATCCCGCAACCAATTAGAGAGTTTGATCTCCAGATCTCCCTGAATCCCAGCATTACATCACAAAACTCAGCTCTCTCCACCTGTCTCAGATCACAGTACGTGAGCCACAGGATGGGGGTGGTGGAGCCAATGGTCACCGGCCAGTCTAACCCAGCACTGTAACTGAACTCAGCCTGGAATCAGACAACAGGTAGCAAGTATTGTAGTTGGAATGTTGGGTAGGTTGCTTTGTCTAAAAACTGGAATTAAAATGATCTCCTTTTAATCAGCATTGTTGATTAAATTATACAAGGAGAGGCTGGACAGAGTCAGGTCATTTTCTCTGAAATGATGAGGGCTGAGAGGAAACCTAATGGATATTTATTTAATTGTGAAAGGGCAAAGAGCCAGTATCTTCCCCCCCCCCCCCAATCAAAATGTCTAATACTGGACGCCATGTATTTAAGGTGAGGGAAGGAAGGCTGGAAGGAGTTGTGTGTGGAGAGTTTGTTTTTACACATGGAATGGTGGGAGCCTGGAACTCCTGCTTAGGGAGATGGTAGAGACAGATATGACAGCAATGTTTGAGATGCTCTTCAATAGGAATGTGGATAGGAAGGGATACAGACCATGTGTTAGCAGAAGGGATTTCTCTAATTCAGTGTCATTCACTTGAGCAATGCAGTACAACTGTGTGGGCTGAAGGTCCTGTTTCTCTGCTGTGTTCTATGTTTTATGTTGAAACACACTGACCTTTTGGTCCCAGTGACTTGTCTCATAGTCATAAAGTCATTGAACACTACAGCACAGAAACAGGCCCATCTAATCCATGACAAACTATTAATCAGCCTAGTCCCATCAACCTGCACCCTAACCTCCTCTGAGAGTAATCTAACCCTTCCCTCCTACATAACCCTATCATTCATTTGCCTGTCTAATAGTACCTTCAATGCCCCTAAAGAATCTGCCTCTAACACCAGCCCTGACAGGGCACTAGACACAACCACCACTCTGCGGATGAAAAACTTACCTCTGATATCCCCCCTATACTTTCCTCTAATCACCTTAAAATTATGTCCCCACTTTTTAGCAATTTTTGCCCTGTCCACTCTCTCAATGAAAAAAATTGTACTTCAAGACTGGTTGCACTTAGAAAAGCAAACGGATAATCTGCTTTAGCAGGAAATCAGGAAATTATGATCCCAGAACACAATGCTCTTTATTCTAATCATAGTGCAGTTATGCTGTCATTATGTGACAGCCCTCACAAAGTGCCTTTGATCAGAATGTTGGAAAGGGCAGAGAACAGGCACCTCTGGCCATCTTTCTGAATATTTATTCCCTGTACAGCTGAATGGCTTGGAGGGCGCAAAAGCAGGACCACCTTCCCTCCCAGTAAAGGAAATCCAGGAAGCTGGCAGGGAAAAAAAAATTTTGGACACTACCCAGCCAACAAAAAACCTTTTCCAAAAGGTCCCTTCCGGAAAGTAGTGTATAGGGCCATTAAAACAAAAATCTTCACCCCAACCTTAAAATTTTCTCTCCCCTCCCCAGGTAGTTAACTTGATTGACCATTCTAGTTTGCCCCCAACCCCCTCATCTATTATCTCAGACTGCAATGGACTGTAAACACTTTTAAAACACCCACTTTTCAAAGTTCAAAGTAAATTGATTATCGAAGTACATATTTGTCACCATATAAAAAGTAAAGGCATCCATTAGTCTTGCGAGACCATGGATCTGCGCCTGGAAAGTCTTCACTCTCCAGGGCGCAGGCCTGGGCAAGGTTGTATGGAAGACCAGCAGTTGCCCATGCTGCAAGTCTCCCCTCTCCATGACACTGATGTTGTCCAAGGGAAGGGCATTAGGACCCATACAGCTTGGCACCACTGTCGTCACAGAGCAATGTGTGGTTAAGTGCCTTGCTCAAGGACACAACACACTGCCTCGGCTGGGGCTCGAACTCACGACCTTCAGGTCGCTAGTCCAATGCCTTAACCACTTGGCCACGTGCCCACACTATACACCATATACAACCCTGATATCCGTTTTCTTGCAGGCATGCTCAGTAAATCCTTGAGTCATAAAAGTACGAATCGCAGACCACACACAACAGGGCAAACTAACAACCAACGTGGAGAAGACAACAAACTGAGCAAATACAAAAGAAAAAAAAATAATTATTATAAATAGATAAATAAGCAATCAATATTGAAAACATGAGATGAAGAGTCCTTGAGTCTATAGGTTGTGGGAACAGTTCAGTGATGGTGCAAGTAAAGTTGAGTGAAGTTATCCGCTCTGGTTCCAGAGCCTAATGGTTGAGGGGTAATAACTATTCCTGAACTTGGTGGTGTGAGTCTTGAGGCTCCTGTACTTTCTCCCTGATGGCAGCAGTGAGAAGAGAGTATGGCCTAGGTGGTGGTGGTCCTTGTTAATGCACACTGCTTTACTGTGACAGCACTCCATGTAGATATGCTCAGTGGTGGGAAGAGTATGGACTGGGACTGGACTGTAATGGACTGGGCTGCATCCACTACCATTTGTCGGATTCTCTGTTCAAGGGCATTGATGTTTGCATACCATGCTGTGCTGCAGCCAGTCAATATATTCTCACCACACGTCTACAGAATAAAGCTATTTACATTGCAAATACATGCTGGCATTTATGTAATTATGCACATTTTATTCCATATCTGTGCTTCTAACTTACTTTTATATAATTCTATATTCAATCAAATTGGTGAACGTTGGCGGTTTTGTTGCATGTCGCACCAACAGACAAACAATTCCCTAATACTTTCCTAATATATGGCAAATGAAGTTGATCTTGTTGATCCTAAAATCTCTTCTGAGTGTTCTTTAAGAGGACAGACCCCTGTCAGTGGAGCAGCTGCAAATAGTAGTCCAAATAGAATTGGTGGAAGGATTAGAGGGGAGATAAGAGAATGTTAATAGCACAGCTGTGCAACAAGTAGGGCCACCAACTCATAGTGTCAGAGACCGGGGTTCAATCCTGATGCTGGGTACTGTCAGTGTGGAGTTTGCACGTTCTCCCTGTGGCTGCGTGGGTTTCCTCTGGGTGCTCCAGTTTCTTCCCACATCCTAAGGTGTACTGGATAGATTAAATTAGACTAGTTAAAATTAGTTCATTGTCATAGGTGAGTAGGTTAAAGGACCACTGCAAGATGTCACTAGTGTGTGAGTGAGTAACAGAATCTGGGGGTTCTTGGGAGAATGTGGGAAGAATAGAAAACTATAGAATTATTGTAGGATTATTGTAAATGCTTGTCTGGTAGTCAGCATGAGCTCAGTGGGTCAAGTTTCTGTCTATGACTATGACTCTCAGTAAATGGTAGTGATCAGGAATGATTCAAGGGATAGATTATTGAAATAGAGGCATTTAAAAAATAACAGGGTGAGCATTCAAAAACCATAACCTGCAGGGCTATGGACCAAGGTCTGAGGACTAGGATCAGCCTAAACCCCCTTTGGATACCAGGTCAAACCAGACTGAATGTCTTCCTTCTGTGTCGTTAGCTTCAATAAAAACTTTCTCCTACTTCTGAAATTCTTGTTCCTCCATCCTTGGGAGTTGCTGTCCCTTGGAATACTCTTCTCTCTGGGAGTCCATAACTGTAGCCGTTCACTTTACAATTTCAGGATAACTCACACCATTCACACCCCTCCTTGTATCAGTAGCGCAGCAGAAGAAACTGCGAGTGGTTTCAAACTCCTGAGAGTGCACATCTCACACAGCCTCTCATGGTCCCAGAACACCTCCGACACAATTAGGAAAGCTCACTAATGCCTCTACTGTCTAAGGAGGATGAAAAGAACTGGACAATGCCCATCTATACTCATGGATGGGAGAGGTCTGGAGGGTTATGGGCTGGGTGCAGGTCAATGGGACTAGCAGAATAAAGTTTGGGCACAGACTAGAAGGGCCGAATGGCCTGTTTTCTATGCTGTAGTGTTCTATGGTTCTAACGGGTCAAGGTGCCCCCTCATATTAGACACTCCCTCCATGGGGAAAATACCTATGGCTATCCATTCAATCTATGCTCTTATCCTCTTGGTCACCTCTATCAAGTCACCTTTCATCCTTCTTTGCTCAGAAAAATCAATAAATTTCACAACATATCATCAGTGACCACCTTATTAGGTTCGCCTGCAAAATTGCTTGTTAATGAAACTATCTAATCAGCCAATCATGAGGTTGCAACTTAGTGGATAAAAACATGCAGACATGGTGAAGAGGTTCAGTTGTGGTTCAGCCAAAACATCAGAATGGGGAAGAGCGGTGAACTAAATGACTTTGACTGCGGACTGGTTGTTGGTGCTAGACAGGGTGTTTGAGTATCTCAGAAAATACTGAATTTCACATTCAACAGTCTCCAGAGTTTACAGGGAATGGTGCAAAAAACAAGAAAGCATTCAGTGAGTGGTAGTTCTTGTCAAAAACGCCTTGTTGACGAGAGAGGTCAGAAGAGAATAACCAGACTGATTCAAATTGACAGTAACGCAAATAACCACGTGTTACAACAGTGGTGCGCAGAAGTGCATCTCTGAATGCACAACACATCAAGCCTGGAAGTGGATGGGCTACAGCAACAGAAAACCATGAACATATAGTCAGTGGCCACTGTGTTTATGTCAGCGATAACGATCCCAACTCTAATCCTGATTTTGATTCTGCAACAAGTATAAGACTGTACAACAACCCAACAGGAAGAGACACCACAAGGAAGCGAGATTGAGAGAGCTGACTCAGGATCTTCCCACAAACAGTTAATAAGCGCTTTACCGCGTAACCCGCAGCTACAGTAAAGAGCATTACAGCAGCAGAATTCACTCAATAGCCCAGCACTTTGTAAAATATGATAACTGCAAGTTAGTTAATTTTTATAGTGGCTGTAATTTGGTAGAACACATGTTTTATAATCTTTGTGCCATACGTAAACGAGTGTTTGCAACCCATTGAATGGTCTCATTAAGTGAAGGCATGTGTGTGTTTGTGCTTTATTTCAGGCTGCTACTCCACTGCTGCTCCAGCAGGTACAGCAGAGCCAAGATATCCTCGTTCTCTGTCATGGGGAGGAGTCTGGAGGAAGGGGACAGAGGTGCGGACGTTCTGTCACGGCCTGGTCAGAATCCACCAGCAACGGCATCCAGCAGAGTGGAGACGGGCAAGAGCCTCGGCTTGATCTTGTACGTCTGAGCCAAACGTCTGGGGCAGGGCTAGGAGCCAAAGATACTTGGCCAACGACACCTGCCTCAGAAGGAAACAGACGGACTCTTGGTGACTCCATTGGCTTTTGAGTTTGGGGAGAGGACTAGCTGCTCTCTCCATGTTGAGGAGAGAGGGGCACTATAGGATGTGGGGGGTGTAGTAGCTGTACAGGGGACGGACTGGATAGACAAGGCTTGAATCCATACAGTTCACCAGCTGCAGTGTTTTCAACGGAAAACAAATATCGCGGGGGGGGGAATAAAAAACGTATTGGAGGACAAGAAATTTGCAGCTGCACAAGACTTGTTGGGCAGCCACTTAAGAGAAATCGGTAAACCTGCCCAAACCTGCTCACCTGTATATGCAGTGTAATTATCATTGAAAAGGCCAGAGGAAATGCTGAAGGGCAAAATTGCAATAACACAAGAAAGCAGGCACTGCTAAACTCAAGTTAAGTTGTCCTGCACTTATAGGCCTGGCCAGGTTTTACAGTAAGTCTCTCTGTTAACTGTTTCTTCACTTCCGAAAAGTATATTAGCACGTTTGCACTCCAGTAGCCTATAAACTGTACCAAGGCAGTGTGGCTGTGACTAATTCTTATGAATGCACTTTTTTGTTAAAAGATATGTTTGTTACTTTTTAAACTTATAAGTAGCAAGAGAAAAGCACTTTTCTCAGTGACAAGGACTGTTCCTTCCTGCCAAATCTATGCTCACACTACATAAAGGGTTAAAAGGAGAATATATTTCGTGCTGGTTTAATTTTTTTTCCTCTCTCTTCGCATGTGGAAAGCAAGAGGTTGTGCATTTGCAGCAAGATAGCCCTGCATGCCAGATGGGCATTTACATGTCTGTATGAGTGGTTGGATTATTTCATTTCCTGCGCAGGGGCCTCCAAATGCTTGCACTGAATGCCACTAGCAAAGCAGAGAGAAGCAGCGAGGGAAGCTTGCTAAAGCAATGACTCGAGCTAATCGGGGTTAGACTGCAGGAAGGGAAGCCACAAGTGCCTTCCTAATGACTCTCACGACAGTAGAGGATATATATTTTCCATCCCATATATCTCAGTAATTGGTGTACACTTCAGTTAACCTTTATTGCTGGTTTAATACTTGCACATGATAAGGACTTTGCATCAAATGATTGCAAGATTCTTAATGAGAATATTGGTAAATTTGTTTCCTTTCTCAAAATAAAGGCAATCCACTAAGGATTTTAGATGGGCCTATTAATTTAACCAAGTGCTTGAGGAACCCTTATAGACAGCTATAGGAAGCTTTAAACAGTCGGGATATTTCTCTTAAATGCTAAAGGAATGAAATTAAGGTGACGGGGGAAAGCTTGGAGCATCGTGAGCAGGTTCCGGCCTCTTATCTAAGAAAGGATGTGCGGCCTTGGAAAGGGTCCAGAGGAACTTTACATGAATGATCCCTAGAATGAAAAAGTTAATGTATGAATAGTGTTTGATAGCTCTGGAGTTTAGAAGAATGAGGGGGGACTTCACTGAAACCTATCAAATATCGAAGGCCTAGATAGAGTTGAAATGGAGAGACTATTTCTTATAGTGAGGGAGTCTAGGACCAGAGGACAGAGTCTCAGAACAGAAGGACACCCCCTAGAACAAAATGAGGAGGAATGTCTCTAGACAGTGGATGTGGAACTCATTGCTACATATGGCTATGGAGTCCACACCAGTGGGTATATTTAAAGCAGAGGTTGCTAGGTTCTTGTTTAGGGTGCCAAAGGGAATGTGGAGAAGGCAGAAGAATGGGTTGAGAGGGATAATAAATTAGCCATGATGGAATGGTAGAGAAGACTCACCGGGTCAAATGATTTAATTCTGCTCCACACATCAAAGTTGCTGGCTCCTATGTCTTAAGGTCCTACAGTCTTATATTTACCTCCACGTCACCTCAGGCAGCGTATTACGGAAACCTACCGTACTTCGTGTAATAAAATGTGCCCCGCACATCTACCTTGAACTTACCCCTCCCACTTTACATGCATGCCCTCTGGTATTAGACATTTCATTCGTGGGAAAGAGATTGCCAGTCTACTCTGTCGATGCCTCTCATGACCCTACAAACTACTAACGGGTCTCCCCTCGTCCTCCACTGCTCCAGAGAAAGCCACCCAAGTTTGTCCAACTGCTTCTTATAGCACATGCCCTCTTTAGGATCATGGTATCCTGTATAATATCAGTTCGCATTTGGGTCATGTAACGAGGTTTGTATGTGGAAGTATGTTGAAACTTTGTTTCAAGATGGCT
This sequence comes from Mobula hypostoma, assembly GCF_963921235.1. Taxonomy (NCBI): domain Eukaryota; kingdom Metazoa; phylum Chordata; class Chondrichthyes; order Myliobatiformes; family Myliobatidae; genus Mobula; species Mobula hypostoma. The sequence goes on from NC_086108.1 coordinate 100,144,075, forward strand.
CTGAGCTGTGACATTCATCATTGTTGTGGCTCAGAATTTGTTGTTGCTTTTAGAATCTAACCTGGGGTCCATGGACTCCTTGCTTAAAGGTATTGGTCCATGGCATAAAAAAAGGTTGGGAACCCCTGCTTTAGATTCATATGAATGGTTTTGGGTGCAGTGCAGGGAATTAGGGGCCAGGTGAGGTTTTAAGGACGTGAATAGGCAGATGCAGGAATCATTGTGTTCAGAGCCCAGGTCGGAATGCTTCGGGGTCAAAGGTCAGGTAGGCAGGCGCTGAGAAAACTGCTGGTTCCCAGGTTGGTGAATCTCGAGTCAGAGACACATACAGGCGGGAGCCATGAGGGCTGGTGGTGCCCCAGGCCACTGGGATCAGAGGTCCATGCTAGTCCAGAATTCGAGGCCCGAATGTCAAACCCATGACTGGGTCAAACCCATACCCCTTCTACTTCTGAGTATTAACCAAGGCCTGAGGTCAATACCCAGAAGTAGGAGGCCCAAAGGCCGAAAACTGGAGGAGGTGAGCCCAGAAGCAGAGGACCAATAAACAGGTCTGCAAGTCCACACCAGGGACTGAAAGTTGGAGACACGAGGTCTGCAAATCTGGAAGTCCAGAGGCAAGCAGTGGGGGCCCAGGGGTTGGAGGACTACCTGTGAGTGTGAATGGATGTGTCTGAGGGTGGGAAAAGGGCTTGTCTTGTCTTATTCTGTGTTGCTGATGTTGCTTGTGTTGTTCCGCTGAACATTATTGACATACAATGTTGGCACCAGAATGTGTGACGATACTCTCAGACTGGCCCAAAAACATTCTTCGGTGTGTTGGTTGTTAAAGCAAACAATGCATTTCACAGTATGTTTTCAAGTTCATATTTACTGTCATTCAACTGTATACATGTATATCACCGAACGAAACATTGTTCCTCCAGACCAAGGTGCACAATGCAGTACATATGACTCACATACATAACCCATAAACTAAATGAAAATAAATTAAATAATCATAATAATGTGTATATACAACACGTTAAAAAGTAAACAGTATTATGCTACTGGTGCTTCATATGTGATGAGACCTGGGTGGTGGCAGGGAGTTCAGTAGTCTTATGTCCTGGAGGAAGAAACATCCCAACAGTTCTTGTCTTAATGCTATGGTACCTCCTGGCTGATGGTAGGGGGCCAAAGAGATGGTTGGATGGATCGGAGGGTGGGAGGGTTCATCGACAATGCTAAGGGTCCTGCTCATGCAGTGGTCCTGGTAACAATCTCTAATGGGTGGAAGAGAGATCCCGAATTTCCACTCAACAATCCTCACAATCCGTTACAGCAATTTGTGGTCAGATGCCTAGCAATTCCCATATCAAACAGTGATGCGGCTGCTCAGGACACTCTCAATGCTGCTGCTGTAAAAATAGGTTAAAATGACTCGGGAAGCCTCTCTCACCTCAATCTCCTCAGGAAGTGGAGACGCTGCCGTGCTTTTTTTGACCAAAGATGTGGTGTTGAGGGAACTGGTAAGATCGTACATTATGTGCACTCCCAGATACTTGGTGCGACTAACTCTCACCACAGAGGATCTGTGTATGTGCAGCGAGGAATGGTCAGCCTGCACCTTTCCGTGATATACATGTGATAAATAGATGTAAATCTAAATCTAACTGAGTTCAAATCTCATGATGGGGACTAGGAATTTAACTTTAAAGTGATTAAATAAAATGCTAGCACTATAATGCTGACCATTAAATTAATGAGTTATAAACACAAGGGATTCCGTGGATGCTGTAAATCCAAAGCAACACACACACACACGCACAAAGTGCTGGAGGAACTGAACAGGTCAGGCAGCATCTATGGAGAGGAATAAACAGTTGAGGTTTTGGTCCGAGACCCCTCATTAGGAAGCTTCAGTCAATTAATGAGTTGTGAAAACCCATGTTCACTCCAACACAATCTGGCCCATATCTGTCACTAAACACATACCTATGGAACTAATATCTGTCACTAAACCCATATCTATGGGGCTAATCTTTAATTGGTTAGTGGGACACTCAGTTCAAGCACAATAACAGATGGGCAATAAAGCTGCCCTTGCCAATATCCCATGACTTTATAAAGATGAAAGTCTAACACGGGGTGTTATTCTCAAATTCTCCAAGAGGACCACAACTTTGCTTTGGTTTGAAGACTTGTGTGCCACAGTAACTGCAAGAGCTATGTCAGAGCTTTAGGCTTTGGCTCTCAGTAGGGTCATCCATTCCAAACAAGTCAAAGGGTAGAGGCAAGACTAGGAGTTGTCCACTGGTCCTCCAGATTGGGGGGTTTAGCTCAGGACTAACAATACTGATTTGTTACGGAAATAGCAATGAAGAATCCTTCTACATCTGAGTGGCCAACGTCAGGCAGAGATGGAGGACCGCCATTGCTGCCCTCAACGCCAGCAGTGTAAGGGGCAGAAAGTAAGTACAATTACTGGTACAACACTGAGCTCTTCTGCAGATTGTGTCGTCACTTTGCACTGAGATGAGGCAATCTCGGGGTTAAATGTTAGCTGAGCTTGAAGTTCCTTTTTTGTCTTGAGTACAAGATACACCTGAGCTTACACCCAATGCTCCGAGTATTTTATAAATGTCAATATATTCCCCAAGTCTCCTCCTATTTTCATTAGAATGTGCCCGAACTTAAAATGAGCCAAAATCAGCATAAACAATTGGAGCCTAAGGGAAATAGCAAAAACCCATGCAATATACTTCTTTAAGTATGCAAATTTCAGGTTTCAACTCATTTAACCGTCATTCATGCCCATTGGGCACAGCAGGGTTAAGAACATGCACAAGGGGAGGTTTCTCAGCTTTTAAGGTGACTTACACGGATGTCACGAGGATCCACTCAAAGAAGAAGAAAATACTGAGTGGGTTGCACAGAAGATCATATATCCAGTGCAAAATAGATGCAAAGAAACACAATTAACTTTCCTTCCAGCCTGAGCATCTGAAATACTGGCTGCTTTTTTTAAAAACACACACTTACTCTGACTTTCAACCTGTTCCAACATCTCTGAACTCTCACTATCATCCATAGACAGAAGGAGAGGCTTGGCCACTGGCTTGGGTGGAGATTGGTCTCAGATGACGTATGCGAATTGGAAGAGATGTGGTTAAGCACATAAGTTCTGTAGTTGTTAAGGTGCTTTAATTGGTCTGATTCAGATCACGGGGCAACTTTTTCACACATGCTGGATATATGGAAAGAACTGCCAGAGGAAGTGGTAGAGGTAGATAAAATAGCTGTGTTTAAATGGTGTATAGACACTTGCATGGCTGTACAGACCAAGTCTTTGGGTGTTTTTTTTTTATATTTTGAGATACAGCATGGAATAGGCCCTTCTGGTGCTTTGAGCCCCCGGCCTAATCATGAGACAATTTACAATGACCAACTAACCTCCCAACCGGTGTTTAGACTGTGGGAAGGAACTGGAGCACCCAGAGGAAACCCATGTGGTCACGGGGGTCGCTGGTACCGTAAAACGTTGTGCTAACCACTACGCTACCGTGCCATGTTATGGGGAGAATGGGATTGAGTGGGATAATAAATCAACCATGATGGAATGATTAATTTGACTCGATAGGTCGAAAGGTTTAATTCTGCTCCTATGTCTTATGGTCTTTAGGGGGATATGGGAAAGCATGAGGAAATGAGACTAACACGAGAAGACAGCTTGGTTGGCATGAATGAATTGGCCGAATGGCCTGTTTCTGTGCTGTGTGACTCTATGATTCTATAAATATCATGTACAAAATGCATCACAATTTATGACTAGACGACTCTGGCAGCATCTCACAAACAAACGCCAGATTCACTAAACAGGACAAGGAAGCAGGTGCAGGGCAACTCTATTACCTGCAGGTTCCCCTCCAACTTGGAAATACTGTGTATCGCTGGTCACCTGGTCCACACACAAAAACTCCCTGCCCAGTGGGAGCAGCTTCACTAGAAACACTGCAGTGATTCAAGATGGCTGCATTCTCGTCCCATAGATGACTAAACAAGTTATTCAGGACAGGTAGCTAAATGTTTGTACAATGACACAGGATTTTAAAGGAGGAGAGAGAGAGTGAATCAGACATATGTTGTGAAATTTGTTGTTTTGAGGCAGCAGTACAGTGTAATACATATAAAAATTACAATAAGAAATATATATTCTTTTAATTAAATTACATAAGTAATGTGAATATGGAGCAAAAATAGTGAGGTAATGTTCATGGTTGTTTCATTGCCCATTCAGATGGTGGAGGGGAAGAAGCTGTTCCTAAAATCTCCAGGGTCCTGTGCTACCTCCCTGATGGTAACAATGAGAAGAGGGCATGTCCTGGGTGGTGGGGGTCACCGATGAAGGATGCTTCCTTTAAGAGGCATCGACTTTTAATGATGTCCTTACCTTTTGAAGAGGCAAAGGGTTCTGGAACAGCAATTTAGCATTTAGGACCCATGCAACAAAATACACCAGCCATGACTGATAGGCAGATGAATAGATGACATCTAAATAACGGAACCTTATTTTTCCTCGTTGGCATTTAAATATGCATTTCTGATGCTAATGAGAAAATGGTGCTGCAAATCTCTCTCCTCTTCCTCAACAGGCTAAAAAAAATCAAAGTACAACAAAAGATCAAACTGCTGAATGTTTTAGAAATAACTTCTCCCCCTCCACCATCAGATTTCTGAAAGGCTCATAAACACTACTTCACTATTTTGCACTCTTTTTGCATTACTTGTTTATATTATATACATTTATTATTATAGCTTATAGTTTTTTTAATGTATTGCACTGTACTGCTCTACAAAACAACAAATTCTATGACATAAGCACAAGGAAGTCTGCAGTTGCTGGAAATCCAAAGCAACACACACAAAATGCAGGAGGTACTCAGCAGGTCAGGCAGCGTCTATGGAAATGAATAAACATTCAATGTTTCAGGCCGAGACCCTTCTTCATGACCTATGTCAGTGATAATAAACCTGATTCTAATTCCGATTTTCCTCAACTTGAAGGATTAATGTTTGAGGAGCATTTGATGTCTCTGGGCCTGTATTGGCTGGAGTTTAGAAGAATGAAGGGGGATCTTATTGAAACCCATTGAATATTGAAAAAGTAGAAGTGGAGAGGATGTTTCCTATAGTGTGGAAGTCTAGGACCACAGCGCACAGCCTCAGAATAGAAGGATGTCCCATTAAATAGAGATGAGGAGGAATTTCTTTAGCCAGAGGGTGGTGAATCTGTGGTATTCAAACTTCAAGATTCAACATTCAAGACTGTTTAATCTAATTTCCAGTACACAAGTGTGAAGGAGAATGAAATAATTGTTACTCCAGATCTGAGGAAGCACAAAAATCACAATATAATAAAGACCACAATAATAAAGTAAACATAATAAATATGAATACATAAGTTATATGCATAGATTGATTGTATATCCAGAAAGTTACACTAGGTACAGGAGCTTTTTATATATAAGGTGACTGACAGGACATAATAAAGTAGTGGTGGTTGGGGGTGTGGAGGAGTGGGTTAGTGGCTGGAGGTGTTGATCAGCCTTACTGCTCGGGAAATGTAACTCCTTTTGAGTCTGGTGATCCTGCTCTGGATGCTATGTAACCTCCTTCCTGATGGGAGTGGGACAAACAGTCCACGAGCAGGGTGGGTGAGATCCTTCATGATGTTGCTGACCTTTGTCCAGCATCTTTCTGTATATACGTCCTTGATGGCAGGTAGGCTGTGCTGGGCAGTTTTGACCATCTGTTTTAGAGCCACAACAATGTAGTTCCTGCAACACATTGCCACAGTCAAGCTGTGGAGGCCAAGTCATTTGGTACATTTAAAGCAGAGGTTTATTGGTCCTTTACTAGGAAAGAGTCAAAGGTTAATTGATTGATTGGTTGACATACAGCATGGAATAGGCCATTCTGGCCCTTTGAGCTGTGCTGCCCAGCAACCCACAGATTTAATCTGACCCTAATCATGGAACAATTTACATTAACCAATTAACCGAGCAACTGGTACGTCGGTGGGAGGAAACCAGAGCACCCAGAGGAAACACATGCTTAATAGGGAGAACATACAAACTCCTTACAGGCGGAAGTGGGAATTGAACCCAAGTCACCAGTACTATAAAACGTTGCGCTAATCACTACACGTTCGTGCTGCCCAATAGAAGAAGGCAGGAGAATGGGGTTGAGAGGAATAATAAATCAGTCATGACTGAAGGTGGAGCAGTCTTGATGGTTTGAATAACCTAATTCTGCTCTTATGTCTTATGGTCTAACTGAAAAAAATATTTTCCGCCTGTGTCTCCTGTGCCCCACCAAGGTCAGCAGTTTATAATGTGCTTAATTGGATCTGGAGTAGACCTTTCAAACATCAGGCTAAACTGCAACAGGTAAACTTAGTGATTTATGGTGAAATAGTGTTAAGAAAAAGGTCATTTTGCCGGCATAATGTGAAATAGTTACAGACCAAACAATTTTCCAATCTTGCACTGTATAAACTTTGCTTTTTCCTTTTGCTCTTTCTTCCATGCAATGGCGTCACTGCCAGCCAGCTTTATCATTAACACTAACAAGTAGCATTAAGCAAAAGAATGTTTAACTCACTGCATTATAAACCAACAGCGTTAAGTAAGAGAGAAATGGTGAAAGAGAGAAAGAAGGAGAGAGAGAGAGAGTGCTGTTGGCAAATGCAGAACTACATGTTCATTTGGTTACTAAGGGAAGCACATAGCTGAGGACTGTTCACTGCTGTTGTAAATTCCTGCCCCAGGGCTTGTAGGCCAGCTCTCAATTACATGAGGTCTATGTTCATGGACAGTGTTTGGCATCCGATTGAGGGTCCACTGCAGCTAATTAATTTCATTAGGAAGTGAAGTCATCTTCGAGCAGGAATTAATATTTGGAGCTTCATGTTGCTAATTCATTTCCAGATTTAATTAGCTCGGAGAAGAAATGTTGCTTGGGCAAGAGGACTTTTTAATTATCAGCTTGGATAAATTTGAGAATGTTGATGCCTAGGGGTTGAGTTAATTAAAACCTGCATTATTTTAAGTTTAATTAGCTCCCATCTTTGTTTTGCTTTACCATATGGCCATGTCCTGTAGTCAAATTTAGTTAATTAAGCTAATTAAGCTAATCATTTTAATTACTCAAGACAATGTGATTGGATACAGGATGACTACAAGTTTATGGCCAACTACTTACTTTTCATTAAGCTGAAGGGACAGAACGGTTTCTGATTGCGACTGGCAAGCAATGCCACAGAGTTCAGAGAATGTGACAGCCTCGGAGATATTAAGGCTGAAGTCTAATTGCATACTTTGATAAAACAAAATGTCAGTAACACAACTCTTTTAAACATGAGAATAATTTAGTCCAGTGGCTATTAACATTCCTAAAATAGCTGCAATGTCAGGGGACATTTGCACACCATTTTACTAACCGGAAAAACCAGAGATGCCTTATTCAACTTGTGAATTTTCAGCTCATTAAGGTAGTATGTGTGTATTAACAGCCACCTTGTTTTGGTTTTGTTCTTTAAATACATTGACAACTCTATTTCCACATATTCATGGCTATAATATATTTCTAGCTGAGGGAAGTTTTCAAATAAATTAATCCTGAAAATCAGTGAAATTAAAGTGGGGCTTTTCACCCTGATTTGGCGTAGGTTTCACTTTGGGCAGATGCACAAAATGAACAGATCGTCTGGTATGGAGGAGCCACTGCACAGGGTCATAAAAAGCTGCAAAGGGTTGCAAACCCAGCCAGCTCCATCCTGGGCACTAACCTCCCCAGCACTGAGGACCACCCCGAAAGGCGCCATCCATCATTACGGACCCCCATCAGCCACGGCATGCCTTCTTCTCATTGGCACCACCGGGGAGGAGGCACAACAGCCTGAAGGCCCACACTCAACATGTTACAAACTTCTTCCCCTCCACCATCTGATTTATGAACTGACGGTGAACAATGAACCAACCCATGAACACTGCTTCACTATTTTTGCTCTCTGTCTGCACTACTCACTTAATTTATGTACAGTACCGTCAAAAGCCTTGGGCACAATATAAAGCTAGGGTGCCGAAGACTTGCACAGTACTATATTTGTCAGCGCGGAGCAGAGAGTTGTAAATCTGTTGGGAATGGAGAAGGTGGAGTGCCCCGGGAGGGAGGTGTGACCAGGGGCAGGGAGTGACTCGGGTGCAGATACACCCAGCCCTGAGACCCCAGGCAAGGTCATCTGATTCCAAACAATTGCTTTATTGATCACTACAGAATGTCTCTCTGGTGCTTCCCTCTCCCTTCTCCCTTCCCCTTTTCTCAACCATGATTCTCCCCTCCCTGCCCCTTTCGCACTCTTAGAGACCCATATCAGAATCAGGTTTATCATCACTCACATATGTCATGAAATTTGTTTTTTTTTTGAGGCCGCAGTACAGTGCAATACATAAAATTACTACAGTACTGTTGAGAAGTCTATGTATATGCCTAAGACTTTTGCACAGTGCTGTTTATATATGATATTGAAGCCTCCATCATCAGGTCGACCATGGATGTTGAGTCCTAGATGTCTAGATACGCAAGTCAGGACAGTACAATATGAAGAGCAAGCAATTGCCCATGTAGCAAGCTTCCCGATCCACGTATCTGATGAGCCCAAAGGAATAGCAGAGACTGATACAATTTAGTATCAGTAATGCTACAGGAGTTGCCAGTCAGCATTGAACTCAACATAGGTCTGCCTTGGAGACTCCAGCTCTGGATTTTTCCCTTGGGGTTTACTCATGAAGCCTTCCCCATGAGTGAGTATACATAGCCACAAGGCAGTGGAGAGTTTTCCTTCTCCTAAATCAGTTACCAACCACGGCTGATAAGCCCCATCTGCCCAAAGCGATTGGTTTTAAGGCACCAGCCTCTGTTCCTTCTCCTATCAGGAGAAAGGGTTCCTCTGGGCTTAGTAGCTTAGCCACACATGAAGGCCAGGAGCTGGACTTGGTTGTCAGAGACTATTTGAGGTGGACGCAATTGGGAGCATTTAATAGGTAGTGGGAGGTTATCCCCACTACCACCCCAGCTATAAAAATCTTAAGGAACCATATGTATAGTTGTTATTGTAATTTATAGTATTTTTATGCATTGTTCTGCACTGATACCACAAAAAAAACACAAATTTCATGACAGACTGTATGTCCGTGATATTAAACCTGACCCTGCTTCTGATTCTGACTCTGAATACCTTTCCTGATTTGCTTTCCCATTGAAGTCAATGCAAACAGAAATGTAGGCAAAGTGCCAAACATGCTCTGACCCATTTTCACACACAGGAAAGACAAATTCATATTCCTTTGTGTCCTTTAATTAGTCAGGCTTTTGTTCTCTTGTGTGGTACAGAGGCAGTTATTTTGCACGGAGACAAACCCAGTTTGGTTAAGCTGCGGCTCCCATCGAAGGAGGCAGTATCTATTGTTTTCTGCCCTGTGTTGAAGATTGATTGGACAACCTACCTTGCCATTGTTTAGTTTGGGTCTATTGTGGCCAGCAAAATGTGACACGTGGCTTTGGTACTTCCAACAGAAACACCTTAACATTTGCATTATTAAAGACTGTGCTTCTCTCAATGCCAGAGATAAGCATATAGTTTAATGAAGCAAATGTAAATGTTTCTACTATTGAAAACTAGGCCAGGTATATATACACGTGTATGTATACACGCCCTCCTCTTCCACCACCACCCTCCCCGTGGCCCCCCCACTATATACACACACACACACACACACACACACACCCACTCCAGAATCATATAAAAAGTGGTCTTAATAATAATGATCACAGATTTACCAGCCAGGTTGCTAACACTTCACAGAGGGGGAAATCTGTCCATGCTAACCATTCAGGCATATACGCGATGCCAGATCATCAGCATATAATGTTTTTTTTAGATTATGAAGACCCGCAGTCCTCTTTTATTGTCAATTAGTAATGCATGCATTAAGAAATGATGCAATATTTCCTCCAGTGTGATATCACAAAACACAGGACAGACCAAGACTGAAAAAAACTGACAAAACCACATAATTATAACATATAGTTACAACAGTGTAACAATACCATAACTTGATGAAGAAGTCCATGAGCACAGTAAAAGTTCAAAGTCTCTCAAATGTCCCACATCTCACGCAGATGGGAGAAGGAAGAACTCTCCCTGCCATGCCAACCACAGTCCGACTCTGAGTCATCCGAAAACTTCGAGCCTCCGAATCAGCTCTCCGACACCGAGTACTGAGCGCCATCTCTGTCCGAACGATTCGACCTCAATCTCAGTCACCAACAGCAGGCAAAGCTGGGATTTTGAGGCCTACTCTCCGAAAGATTCCCGACCACGCAATAACAACAGCAGCGAACGAGCGTTTCAGAAATTTCTCCAGATGGTCCTCTGTACTTTCACGTCCCTCTCCATCAATCAGAATTGTCCACGGCCCCTATTTAATAGATACGATATCATTTTTCACCAGAGGGCTGCGCATGGGCGGTGCGCTGCTCTCTCTCCTCCCGCCTTAATGCTTAAATAGAACTTAGAACATATATACAACATTATAGCACAATGGGTACTGACCTTTTAACCTACTGTAAGATCAATCTTGCCCATCCTTTCTACATAACCCTTTCATCCTTTCTGCTTTCATCCATGTGCATATCTAAGAGATCCTTAAATGTCCCTTATATATCTGCCTCTACCACCAGTGTGTACCATGTACCTACCACTCTCTGTATAAAAATCTGTCTTTGACTTCCCCCTAAATTTTCCTCCCAACACAAAGTTATGCCCCCTCTCGTATTAGCCATTTCCGCACTGAGAAGAGTCTCTGGTTGTCCACTCGATCTATGCCTCTTATTTTGTGCCTCTATCAAGTCACTTCCACCTTCTTCTTCTTGGGCCCTTTTCTCCCAGTGGGTGACCTCCCATCTCCATCTTCCTCTGTTCTGAGTCAGTTTCTCAGGGGTGGACTAGGGGTGTCCCCATCATCTGAATTTGGCCTCGACATCGCTCCTCCATGTGTTCTTTGGATGTCCCTTTTTTCTGTTTCCTTGGAGATTCAGTTTTAGTGACTCCATGGTGATGTTTGTTGGCTTCTTCAAGGAGTGGTCAATCCACCTCCATTTCCGTTTGTGTATTTGTATCTCTATGGGTCTCTGTTCGCTGTTTTCCCACAGTGTCTGGTTGGTTACTTTGTCAGTCCATCTGACATCTAGGATCCTTCTCAGGTACTGCTTGATGAAAGCCTGCAGTTTTTGTAGTGTCTTCTGTTGTTTTTCAGGTTTCATATCCTTATAAGAGCACGGTTTTAACATTTAAGTTGAAGATTCTGATTTTGGTTTTCCTTGATATGATTCTGGTTCTCCATACTTCCTTCAGGATGTTGAAATCTACTCTGGAATTGATGATCCTGGCTTTGACATCCTCATCTGTTTCACCATATATACTGACAATGCTTCCAAGATAGACAAAGGAAGTCACTTCTTCCAGGGTTGTATCTCTCATCACTGTGGGTCTATTGCCGGTGCATTTTACTTTCATCACTTTTGTTTTATCTACATGGTCTTTGACCCAGCATGGTGGCATTAGCACACGAGAATGTTGATTTCTCCTACATCTGTTAGTTAAAGCTTCTACATCCTTTGCATAATGGGGCGACCAAAAGTGAACACAATATTGCAAGTGTGATCTAACCGGAGGTTTATAGAACTGCAACATTTCCTCATAACTCTTAAACTCAATCCCCTAACTAATGAAGGACAACACACCATATGCCCTCTTAAGCACTCTATAACCTAGCACTGCAACTTGGATGGATCTATGAACATGAATCCCAAGATCCCTCTATTCCTCCACATAGCTAAGAATCCTGCCATGAACCCTATATTCTGCCTTCAAATTTGACCTTCCAAAGTGAATCATTTCACACTTTTCCAGACGCCCTGTAAACTGATAATATAGCATCTACACTGGGGTTCACAGTCCGAATGTACCAAGTCTACACTTCAATTGACAGTTCTGGGTACAGGGACTACACTGGGATTAACTGTTCGGGATTACAAGGACAACACTGGGGTCTTTTCTGGGCTCAGGGTCTACAAAGGGATTCACATTCTGGAGTACAGAATCAACACTGGAATTCCTTTCTGGGGTACAGACTCTACACCAGGGCCGTTCAGGGGAACAAGATTCACAGTAGGGTTCACTATTCTGGAGTACAAGGTATCCTGTACTGGGGTCTGCTCTGTACGGGGTCTACACTCAGCTTCAAGCAAGAAAATGATTCTGCTAGCAAAGATGATACTTTTCTCCCCCCTTGAAAGGTCTGGAGTTTTTAAGAACTCTCTTCCTCAAAGGAGGCTAAAAGAAGAGTCCTTGAAGGTGTAAGGCAGAAGTAGAAAGGTTTTTGATAAGCAAGGTTATTGGGGATGGCTGAGACTGTGCAGTGAAGTTACAAACCCTGCCAGCTTGTACTCCTCTGTCTCCCCTCATCTTATTCTGGCTTCTTCCCCCTTCCTTTACAATAGTGATGAAGGGTCTTGGCCTGAAACGTTGACTATTTATTCCCCTCCATAGTTGCTGCCTGATCTGCTGAGCTCCTCCAGCATTTTATTTGTGTTGCTCAAGTTTTCCACCATCTGCAGAATCTCTTGTGTCTCAGGCTACAAATCAGGTCAGTTTTGATCAGATGGAATGGCAAGCAGACTGCGGGGATGGAAAAGCCTACTCCTGCTCCAACTTTGTATATCAGCAGTAGTCTCATCTTCTGACTGATCTTGCTGAGGCTTGAAGGACATTGCTCCCAGCCTGGGTCAGCATTAGCCAACAAAAGGATTAAACCTACTTGATGTTGTTCTCATAACAGATTCATCTCTCAGCAACAGAAGTGACCACTACATTGTCCTTGTGGAGAAAAATTTCTGTCTTCAAATTGAGGACACCATCCATCATATTCTTTAGTCAAAGGGTGGTGAATTTGTGGAATTTATTACCACAGGTCATTGTGGAGGTCAAGTTATTGGGTGTATTTAAGGCGGAGATTGATAGGTTCTTGATTGGACACGCCTTCAAAGGTTATAGGTAGAACTCTGGGAAGTGGGGCTGAGGAGAGGAAAATAAGTATCATCCATGATTGAATGGCGCAGCAGACACAATAGGCCAAATGTCCTAATTCTATTCCTATGAATTATGGTCTTATGGAATAATGTGGCACTGCTATTGTGCTAAATGGGATTGACTTGGAAACTCAGAACTAAGTTCTAAGACTGTACGGACCATTAGTAGCAGAAACATGCACCATGGTCATCTGTAACCTCATGGCCCATAGTATCCCACACCCACAACATTGGTCAAGCCAGAGGGTCTACTTGACTCATTGCAGAGTGCAGAGGTTCTTGCTGGGAGCACTCAATATAGCTGATGGCCCAACCTGGTGAAACTACAACACACACCACACAAGCGCCAACAACAAAAGGAGCATGCAATGAAATATAGAGTCATAAAGTACTACAATACAGAAAGAAGCCCTTCGGCACCATCTAGTCCTGGTCTTCTGCCTACTCCTATCTACCTGCATCTGGACCATAGACCTCCAAACCCCTCTCATCCATGTCTTTTTAATGTTGAAATCAAACCTGCATCTACCATTCACACTATCCTCTGAGTGAAGAAACTTCGCCTAAGATCCCCCTTGAATATTACACCTTTCACCCTAAACCTATCACCTCTAGTTCTAGTCTCATCAAAATGAGGGAGAAAACTCTACTTAAATTTATCCTATCTATACCCACCATATTTTTACTGTATTAGATCTTCCCTCATTTTCCTGCACTCCAGGGAATAAAGTCCTAGCCTGTTCAGACTTTCCCAAAAACTCAGGTCCCCAATCCCATCATCCTTCTAATTATTCTCTGCTCCATTGAGATGTTTCCTGTAGGGAGGTGAGCAGAACTTCACAAATTACTCCAAATTTGGCCTCAGCAATATGTTATACAACTTCAAAGTAACATTCCAACTCTGGTACAAATGCCCTTATTTATGAAAGACAATGTGCCAAAACCTCTCTTTACAACCTTATGTGATACCACTTTCAAGGAATTATAGATCTGAATACCCAAGGCCCTTTGTTCTACTGCACTCCTCAGAGTACAATCATTCACTATGAAAGCCTTAACCTGGTCTGTCCTTCTAAAGTGCAATACCTCACATTTGTCTGCAACAGCTAGAAGTAGGCAATTCCACAATCAACAAGTCTGACCTGAGATTTGCACCACCTTAGGACCAAGCCTTTAACCAATTCAGTTCATAACACTGATACCAAGAGATGGATGCCACAATAACATAGCAGTTGGTGTGATGTTATTACAGCCCACAGCATCAGAGTTTGGAGTTTAATCCAGCATTATCTATAAGGAATCCCTGTACATCCTCCCCATGGAATGTGTGGTTTTTCTCTGGGTCCTCCGGTTTCCTACCTCAGTCCAAAGACGTACCAGGTAGGGTAACTGGTCATTGTAAATTGTCCCGTGGTTAGGTTAGGATTAAATCGGGGGTTGTCGGGTGTTAATGGGCATTACAGCTCCAATGGCTGGAAGAGTCTATTCTGTGCTATATCTCTAAATAAGTAAAAAATAAATAACTAGTTCAGGGGACCTGGAGAGCAAAGGCCCTGGAAATAGACAACATTATATGACTTTAGGAAAGAAAAACTGTGTGATACAATAGTTATCTCAAACCAAGTTGTCCCACATTGGCACCTGAAAGTTCAAAATTTAAAGTAATTTTATTATCAAAGTACTTATATATCACCATATATTACCTTGAGATTAATTGTCTTTCAGGCATTCACAAAACAAAGAAATACAATAGAATCAATGAAAAACTACACGCAAAGACTAACAGACAGTTAATGTACAAAGGAAGACAAAACTGCAAATACAAAGAAAATAAGTCAATAAATAAAACTGATAATATAAGCCGAAGAGTGCTTGCAAGTGAGTCTGTAGGTTGTGGACCCATTTCGGTGTTGAGGTGAGTGAAGTTGGTTATGCTGATTCAGGAGCCTAATGGTTGAAGGGTAATAACTGCTCCTGAATGTTGTAGTGTGGGACCTAAGGCTCCTGCACCTCCTTCCCAAAGGAAGCAACAAGAAGAGAGCATGACTTCTCTCCTGTGGGTATATTCCCATTTGGATATGTCCATACATGGCCTCCTCTACTGTCATGATGAGGCTAAACTCAGGTTGGAGGAGCAACTCCTCATATACCACCTAGGTAGTCTCCAGCCCCTTGGTATGAACATAGAATTCTCCAACTTCCAGTAATTCCCTCCCCTTCCCTTCCCCTATCCCTATTTCACTCTGCCCCCTCCCCAGCTGCCTATCACCTCCCTCATTGTTCCACCTCCTTCTACTACCCATTGTGCTTTCTCCTATTCCTTCTTCACCTTTCCTGCCTATCCCCTCCCTGCTTCCCCTCCCCCACCCCTTTATCTCTCCCCTTACTGGTTTTTCACCTGGAACCTACCAGCCTTCTCCTTCCCACCCTCCCCCCACCTTCTTTATAGGGCCTCTGCCCCTTCCCTCTACAGTGTTGACGAAGGGTTCCGGCCCGAAATGTTGACTGATCATTTCCACGGATGCTGCCTGACCTGCTGAGTTCCTCCGGTGTGTTGTGAGTGTTGCAGAGAGCATGACTTGCCTGACAAATATGGAAAATTACCCAGGGACATCCTATTCTCAAATTGCAGGACTAATCTAATCAGCCAGTTACTGCCCAGTTAGTCTGCTTTCAGTCTCGGCAAGGTGATGAAAGATGTCATGAATGGTGTTATCAAGTGGCACTTTAGTCACCAATAACTTGATCACTTATGTTCAGTTTGGGTCTCACCAGGACACCCGATTCCAAACCTCATCACATCCCTGGTTGTAATCTGGACCAAGGAGTTGAATTCAAAAGCTGAGGTAAGATGTCCTTGAGGTCAAGGTAGCACTTTACCAAGCTGTTATGTTTTGTAACTTCAAACATTAACCTAATTCAAGGAAGATAGGGAAGTCTGGAATGCGGGTGTAACTTCATCTTTACTTTAAGCAAGGCTTGCACGTATTACCTGGTAGCGTGATGACGTATGCAATTCAGGTATTTATACAGATGACCCATAATAAATTATTCAAACAAACAAGAATGCTTAATCAACCATTATTTATATATATATGCGCGCGTGCGTGCGCGCGCACACACACACACACACACACACACACACACACACACACACACACACACACACACATACATATATATACACCCACACATATATATACACACACAAAGATTACTCATAAATATCTAATACACAACATAAATGTGACATGGAAAAGCCCTGGTAAAACAAGGGAAACCTCACCAATAGTTGGAGTCATACCTTGTGCAAAGGAAGACGGCTTTTATTGTTGGAGGTTAACCATCCCAGCCATATGACATCTCTGGAGGACTTCCTCAGGACAGTGTCCCATGCCCAAACATCTGCATCTGTTCTATCAATGGTCTTCCTTCCACCATAAGACCATAAAATACAGTGAAACCCCAATTTTATGTGCCCCAATTTAACGCAAATTCGGATATAACGCAATGAGTCATTGGACTCCATGTTCATGTCAATCCATACTCTTCCTTCTCCAGCCTTGTATCCCTTTTGCCAATCAACTTCCCAGCTCTTGGCTTCATCCTTCCCCCTCTTGTCTTCTCCTGTCTTTTGGGTCTCTCCCTCCCCCTCCCACTTTCAAATCTCTTACTATCTCTTTTTTCCATTAGTCCTGATGAAGGGTCTCAACCAGATGCTGCCTGGCCTGCTGCGTTCCGCCAGCATTTTGTGTGAGTCATTGGGCCTTTTTTTTTGCTCAAAATAGAACAAACTGCTAGAAAAAGAAAATCGTTTTCTGTGAAAGATAAGCTTCACGCACTTGATGCAATCAAGACTAAAAGTCAAACTCAAGTTGCATGAGACCTCGGGATACCGGAATCAACATTTCGTGGCTGGAAAGTTACGTGCGTCGCTTTGCAAAGTTGAAGAAGAAGCAGGACTAAAAGCCAAATGCCTGAAGACAGCCAAAGGTGTCAGCCTCGATGACTCCCTATACGAGTGGTTTGTTCAAGCTCACTCAGAAGCCTTCCAAAATTAATTTGTGTTTTAATTTCTACAGTAACAACAACGTTGATTTAGCGCAACCCAGCTTTTTTCGCGATGACATTTTATGGACCCAAACGATCACGTTATAATGGGGTTTCACTGTATAGGAACAGAATTAGGCCATTAGGCCCTTTGAGTTGGCCCCACCATTTAATCATGGCTGATTTGTTTTCCCTCTCAACCCCATTCTCTTGTCTTCTTCCTGTAATCTTTGATGGCCTTACAAATCAAGAAACTATCAGCCTCCACTTTAAACATATCCAGTGACTTGGTCTCCACAGCTGTCAGTGACAATGAATTCCATAGATTCACCACCCTCTGGCTAAAGAAGTCCCTCCTCATCTCTGTTTTAAAGGGATGTCTTAGTACTTTGAGGCTGTGCGTCAGGGCTTAGAATTTCTCTCTAATGGAAACATCCTCTCCATGTCCTTTCTAACGAGGCCTTTCAATATTTGATAGGTTTCAATGAGATCCACCCTCATTCCTTTAAACTCCAACAAGTACATGCCCAGAGTCATCAAATGCTCCTCTTACATTAACCCTTTTGTTCCCAGAATCATTCACATAAACCACCTCTTGGCGCCTGCCCCTCCCTCCCTCCTCCCCGCTTTCTTTCTCTCTCTCTCTCTCTCTCTCTCTCTCTCTCTCTCTCTCTCTCTCTCTCTCTCTCTCTCTCTCTCTCTCTCTCTCTCTCTCTCTCTCTTGCCCTCCCTCCTCCATCCCATAGGATGGTAATGGTTCCTTTCAGTCAGTTAGTGGGCTTTAGGATACCCCACTCCTCAGAGAGGAACAGTGTGTGCCTGAGTGGATTTTTAGGTGAGTAGGGGGTTGCACAGATCCAGACCCACCCTCTCGACATCCCCTCCCGGATCCAGCTGCATGGTGGAGTCCAAGACGGCTGGGCGATCTTCCGTTGCAGTGAATGGCCAGACCAAGCTTCGAAGCAAGGGATGCCCTTTCTGTGCTTCACGGCACGTGTTTGCTAGATGGCCGTTGACCCTGCAAGAGGGTTCATCGAGCCGGTTTAGACGCCGACCACCCGACCATGCGACAGGTAGTACAGGTCGACCTTCACTAATCCAACTACCTGTAATCCGGTTCCTTCAGTAATCTGAAACTGATTTCAAGTTTTCCGTGCAACTGTAATTTCAAATTTCCCGGGCCACCATACCAATCTGCTGCGCATTGTTTTGGTTGCGCTAGATCTGTTCACATGTTGGCGCGCTCTTGAAAGCACAGACAGGTGATTCCTGCTTGATTTCCTGCATTTACTAATATCATTTGTGTGAGGCGCGGCTGCTGGGCACCTGCCTGTCTCACCCGCCAGCGGCGGGGGAGCTGGCGGCACGCTGGGCTAGTCCGCCTTCTCGCACGCCAGCCGGCCGTCGTGCACTGCTCTCCGGCATCACCCGGCCGGCGCTCCATTCTCTTCTGCCTACGACCTCAGATCAGACCTGCTGAATTTAAGCATATTACTAAGCGGTGGAAAAGAAACTAATGAGTAACTGCGAGTGAAGAGGGAAGTTAATTCCTGTACATTAACCTGTACCCTTTATATTATCTGTGTCTGTACAGTATATTACTCTATTAAAATTTCACTTGCTACTCATTTAATATTTCTGTTTCGTTATTATCTAACGTACTGATTTACATGATATTTTAAAGGTATGATGAGGCGGTTAGTTATTGCTTAATGTGATCCTTCCGTAATTCGGCATTTTCACTAATCCGGCACTCCTCAGGTCCCAATGTTGCGGATTATAGAAGGTCGACCTGTACTGGGTTACATGGTACCAGTAGCACTCAGACGAGTGACCTGACATTAATTTCCAATAATGCCAGCACATCCTTTCTTAGATAATAGGCCCAGGATTCTGTGCAATCTGACCAATGCCTTATAAAGCCTTAGCATTACATCATTAAGGTCAGATCTTAAGATATATCTAAAAATTGCACAATAGTCAATTTCATTTGCATTTCCTCAGGCATATGAAACAGTCATTGCTTGTGCACTAAAAAACCTGGATAACAGTCAAGTATGGGCTGAGAATGGCAAGTAACATTCACATCATAAAAATGCCAGGTAGCGGTTATCGCCAACCACAAAGGTTCTGACCACTTGTCCCCAATAATTCAATGGTATTGCCATCACTGAATCCCCAGCAGGGACAGATTCAGATTCAGATTGAGAATTGGATTCTTTTATCACATGCACATCAAAATGCAAAATGAAATTTGTCATTTGCATTAACAACCAACATACCCAAGATTGCGCCGGGGGCAGCCGGCAAGTATCATCACACAATTCAGCACCAACGTAGCATGCCCACAAAGTTCAGTAGAACCACACAAGCAATAGCAAAGCAGGTCCTTTTCCCACCCACACACACATGGATAGGCCTCTAACGCTAGGGCATACCACCTCTGGGCCTCCAGCCCTTGCCCCAGACCCACCAGTACACAGGCAACCTCTAGTGCCTAGCCCAAACTCACAGGCTCATGGACATTGAGCTTCTGATCGCCGGACAAGTGACCCAGGGGCTTCAATCTTCGGGTCTCTACCTCTGGACTTGCCAACTTCAGTCTTCAACATTCAGGCTTTATACCTCCACCCTCACTGAGCTCTGGATTTCATCCTTTGGCTTTGCCCTCCAGACCTTGCAGACCTCTGGGTAGAACCCAGGTCTCTCCATTCGCGGGTTTGACCTTTGGGCCTTGACCCTCGGACTCTATGATCATGGTTTTGACCTTTGCACCTCTAGCCCAGCACGCAGCAATCATGGGTTTGAACTTCAGGCCTCGACCCTAGGACTCTCTGATCACGGGTTTAACCTTTGGTTTTGACCCTAGGACTCTCCGGTCACAGGTTTGATCTTCAGGCCTCAAACCCAGTACTCAGCGATCATGAGTTTGAACTTTGGGCCTCAAACCTAGGACTCACTGATTTGAAATGAAGAGCAAGCTGTTGCCCATGCAACAGGCCTCTCCTCCCCATGCATCTCATGAATCCAAAGAAGTGGCAGAGACTGATACAGTTTGGCACCAGCGGTGTCGCAGGGGTTGGCCAGTCAATGTTGAACTTGACGTTGGACTGCCTCAGTGACTCCAGCTCCAGATTTTTCTTTGGGGTTTACGCCCGAAGCCTTCCCCATGAGTGGGCGTAGCAGCAAGACTGCAAAGGTTTCAGATCAGAGATATTCTTCTGGATGAGCTGCCAAACCCAGCTGATGAGCCCCATCAGCCTGAAATGTTATATACCACACTACCCCAACCCCTGCTCTCCAACCACCACCCCATAGGCCTCACGCCAATACCATCAACAAATGCTAGAAGAACTTACAAGTGAGGCAGCAGCTATGGAAAGGAATAAACAGTTGACATATTGGGCTGAGACCCTTCATCAAGGCTGGAAAGGAAGGGGGCAGAAGACAGAATAAGATGTTGTGGGGGATAGGATGGCTCTCCCTTCCCTATCTTTCATGCTCCACTATCCTCTCAAATTAGACCCCTCCTGCTTCGGCTATTTACCTCTTCCATCTATCACCACCCAGCTTCTCACTTCACCACCTCCCCTCCTTCCCCCTTACCTGGTCTCACCTATCACCTGCCAGCTTGTACTCCTTCCCATCCCGACACCACCTACTTCTGTATTCTGCCCCCTTCCTTTCCAGTACTGATGAAGGGTCTTGGCCCGAAATGTCAACTGTTTATTCCCTTCCATGGATGCTGCCTGACTTGCTGAGTTCCTTAAGTATTTTACGTGTATTGCTGATGGTATTTGTGTGAGGGCTACAGGGTGGTGGTTGGAGGGGGTATGTACAGCAGAGCAGGGATTTCAGGGTAATATGGCGTATAAATTGTGTGAGGGCCAAGTGGTTAAGGCATTGGACTAGCGACCTGAAGGTCGTGAATTCGAGCCCCGGCCAAGGCAACGTGTTGTGTCCTTGAGCAAGGCACTTAATCACACATTGCTCTGCGATGACACTGGTGCCAAGCTGTATGGGTCCTAATGCCCTTCCCTTAGACAACATTGGTGTCGTGGAGAGGGAAGACTTGCAGCATGGGCAACTGCTGGTCTTCCATACAACCTCGCCCAGGCCTGCGCCCTGGAGAGTGAAGACTTTGCAGGCACAGATCCATGGTCTCGCAAGACTAACGGATGCCTTTTTTTTTAGCATGTAAATACAGGGAACAGTGAGGAGGGAACATCCAAACTTAACATTGTAGCTGCAACACATACACAAGAAATTCTGCAGATGCTGGAAATCCAGAGGAACACAATAGAATTGCTGGAGGAACTCCACAGGTCAGGCGTATATCAAAGGAGAGGAATAAACAGTTGATATTTTGGGCCAAGACCCTTCATCAGGACTGGTAAAAAAGGGGAAGAAGCCAAAATAAGAATATAGAGGGAGGTGTAAAAGTACGAGCTAGGAGGTGATAGGTGCGACCAGGTGAGGGGGATAAAGTGAGAAGCAGGAAGGTGATAGGTGGAAGAGATGAAGGGCTGAAGGAGGAATTTGATAGGAGAGGAGAGTGGACCATGGGAGCAAGGTAAGGAGGAGGGGCAATAGCCAGGTGAGGAGAAGCGAAGAAGTAAGTGGGGAGCCAGAATGAGGAATGGAAAAAGAGAGTCTGCATTTGCAGTTGGTTTGCCACACTCTGTGGACAGAACCTAGATAGGATTACACAGCACTTTATGTCTCAATTTGTGCAGGATGATCTTATTGGGTTCATACTTCATTGTTCTGTTGGGCAAACAATTTGTTCCTGCAATCTGTTCCTATTACAAAGCATTTCAACGGCAAGCAGTTAAGCACTTTAATGACCCTTTAGCAATTCTGTGCTGTTATAAGCCTTCTATATTGTTTTACTGTGTTTGCAGATGATTCTAGTTATGTTTTGATAGAACAAATCAAATGATGATCTTCCAATCATGGTCTGAATTGTTTCCAGATTACAGATTGTTATTGCTACTCTGTGAGGTGCAAATTTTCTTGCTCACCACTAAATACTTATTGAAGTAAAATCAGATGCTTTTTATTTGAGCTTACGGCCTTGATTGTATTTTCACTCACCACCAAAGCTTGTCCAGCAATGTTTCCCATTTGCCAAATTCATGTCCCGTGTATCGTTTAGGACATTTTGTATTAACAATTAGTTACCTAATTTTCTTTAACGTAATTTTCCTCCTTTATTCACTGTTCTTACTATGCTGAGACTTCAGCTATCAAGGATGTTATCTAAATGTCCAATCCTAACTGTCATGATAGAACCTTAAGACTCAGAATGAGACCATTTGGCCCACCATGTTCTTTCTAGCCAAGGATAGA
This sequence comes from Mobula hypostoma, assembly GCF_963921235.1. Classification (NCBI taxonomy): domain Eukaryota; kingdom Metazoa; phylum Chordata; class Chondrichthyes; order Myliobatiformes; family Myliobatidae; genus Mobula; species Mobula hypostoma. Next base: position 100,166,671 of record NC_086108.1, read on the forward strand.
AAGCATAGAATAATAAAGCACAATACAGACCCTTCAGCCCCTGATGTTGTGTAAGCCAATATAAACCTATTTCAAGATCAAGCAACATACATCAAAGTTGCTGGTGAACGCAGCAGGCCAGGCAGCATCTATAGGAAGAGGCGCAGTCGACGTTTCAGGCCGAGACCCAAGATCAAGCACTTCCTTTTTGCACAGCCAATAACACTCCATCTTTCTTAAATTCATGGGCCTATCTAAGGGTCTCTTAAATGACCCTGTTGGAACAGCCTCTACACCAAAATCACCCCTCCCCCCCTTTAGCAGTGCATTCCAGTCACCCACCACTCTCTGTGCAAAAAACCTACCTCTGATGTCTCTCCTAAACATTTCCTCCACTCAACTTAATTTAATATATTGGCTGTTGCTGCTTACAGAGAAAGACGTTGGCTGTCCACTCTAAGTCTCTCATAATCTTATTATGGATGGCTGAGTGGAAATATGTCTCTATCAAAGGAGGTATAAGGCACACATTCCCTCCGCTAGCCTGCCGGTCACCCTTGGGCAAGGTGCAGCGCCTGCCTAGCCCCCCAATCAGGGTTGCGTGAAGCCGTGGGAGCAAGTGGAAGATGGTTGTATGAGCAGCTGGTGCATATCATATCCTGGTTATGTCACCACTGACACCAGGCAGACAATCTCTGAAGAGCATTGGTATTGGCTGGTGTCACCATCTTGTAAAGACACTTCCCAGAAGAAGGCAATGGCAAACCACTTCTGTGGAAAAGTTTGCCAAGAACAATCTTGGTAATGGAAAGACCATGATCGCCTATGTCATATGACACACCACATAATGAACCAGCGAATCTTATACGCCTCTATCAAGGTGCCTCTCATTCTTCTTTGTTCCTAAGAGGAACATATTAGCTTGCTCAACCTTTCTTATAAGACATGCTTTATTTCTAAAATAGAATTAATTCAAAATAAAAATATATACAAAGTAGACAGTGCAAGTGTATCGAGATAATGGCCTGATTCTGTTCCTGTATCTTTATGATCTTATAACCTTATATATGTAGCAAGAAAAGCTTGTCTTGCATACAATTCATAAAGATCTGATCAATTACACAGAGCATTGAGCTAAAATAAGGTAAAACAATAACAATGCAGAATAAAGTGTAATAGCTGCCGAAAAGCTCATTGCAGGTAAACAATGAAAAGCAAAATTATAACCAGATAGATGGTGAGATCTTGGAAAGAGATCTCCAATTTTGAAATCAATTCTGGACACCATACTCAAGAATATGAAAGACCTCGAAAGGGTGCAGAAAAAAATAATTCAAAATTGCTCCAGGAATGAGTTCAAATTAAAGAAATTAAAGTTGTCCTCCTCAGAATAAAGAAGGTCGAGAGGAGATAAATAGAGATAGGTAAGTTCATGGTGACTTTTGACAGGATAACGCAGGGAAGTTGTTCCCATGAACAGATGGTTCAAGAACTATGGTACCGATTTAAAGTCAGGGGAAAGACATGGCGAGGATATGAGGAACGTAAAGATTGGTGATGATTTTGACCCACTCTTGAACGTGAAGCTAGAGTTGATCAGGGCTTACAGAAAGGGACTGGATTGGCGCACAGGTAGATAGTTTATAAACGTAAGAGATCTACAAATGCTGGAAATCCAGAGCAACACTCAAAGTAAATTTATTACCAAAGTATCTATATGTCATCATGTACAGCTCTGAGATTCATTTTCTTGTGGGCATACACAGACGAACAAAGAAGTACAAAAGAATTTATGACAGACTATGCACAAAGACCGACAAGTAGCCAATGTGCAAAAGAAGACAAACAGAGCAAATACAAAAATAAATAAATAAATCGATAGATATGTTGATAGATAGATGGATGGATAGATAGAGGGTGGGTACTAAGAACATGAGTTTTAGAGTCCTTGATAGTGAGCCCATAGGTTGCAGAAGCAGTTCAGAGTTGCGATGAGGACCCTGATGGTTGAAAGGTAATAACTATTTCTGAATCTGGTGGTGTGGGACTTAGGGCTCCAGCACCTTGTTCCTGATGGCAGCAGCCAGATGCTTAACTGTGCTTCCCAATGGCAAACATTTATATAGCACCCGTAAAAACGTTTTTTTTATGATGTTCCGAAGAGTTATATCCCATTGAGTATTTATTGAGAAACATTCAATGTAGGAATAACACCAGCCAATTTACCTCTTGGCTGAAGAGTAATAACTATTCCTGAACCTGGTGCTGTGAGGCTGAAGGCTTTTATACCTTCTTCCCAATGGCAGCAGTGAGAGGAGAGCATGGTCTGGATCATGAGGGTCCTTGATGATGGATCCCTATCATAGCAGAACAGGACAACTCACCTGCACATAAAAGATCTCACATCTCTTCTCAAGCTTCTTCCAATTAACCCATATCATCTGCTCACTGACCCTCCTATTGCTGGAGAAACATTCTCCTAATTTTCTTCATTAAAACCCAATAGCTCCCTTAATCTCTCCTTTTTACCTCAGTTTGAAAGAAAATAATTGTAGGAAGAATTAAGGTGAAAACTACTTCTCTTCAATTTTCAAAGTTCAAAGTACATTTAATATCAAAGTTACCATACACTACCTTGAGATAATCTTCTTGCATACAGACACAAAACAAAGAAACACAATAGAATTCACGAAAAACCCCATACCACAAAGACAAACACCCAACGTGTGAAAAAGAAAGAGCAAATCATGCAAACAATAAAAAAAAGCAAACAAACAATCCACAGAACATGAACTGCAGAAAAAGTAAGTCCACAACCACGAAGGCCAGTTCGGTGCTGCAGTCAGTCCAGGAGCCCGATGGCTGCAGGCCCTGATCATGGAGCCAGGATCAGCACTGAGGCGAGTGCCGATAACTGCAGGCTGCAGGTACAGAGTCAGTTTGAAGCTGAGGTGAGCAAAGCCTCCTGGAGTAGTGAGCTGAACACTGGTTCATCTTTCTCCTTCGGCCTTGACACCTTAATCTTTTTAATCTGACTCAGCGCTTAAATTGGCTAAACGTCGGTTCCCCATCCACTCTTGGACCCAGGCCTCACCGGCTCATTTCCCAAGTCCCACTCCAGTAATGGCCGCAGCAGCCATACAAGCATTTTCGAGTGTCCAGTTTGCCAAATCCTTCAGGATACCACAAAAACACCAGGTCGTACAGACGGTTCAAAAGTACACCTGCCAAAGGGAAATTACAGGCTGTGGATTACATAATCGCAGATAAGGCTCTTTTCCCATCTCCAACCCTTCTCCTCCTCTTGAACAGCCCGCTCTGATTTTCTGACTGCTCTGGACCTTTTATCTCTAATTGCTGACAAGACATCAACCGACCCAACTTCAGCGCTCCTCTCTCCTCCTCAAACCTTACCCTCTCAGAACACACTGCTTTCCACTCTCTCTGCACCAATCCAAACCTTTTCATCAAACCCAAAAGAGGTGTTGTTGTAGTCATTGTACTGACCTCTACCTTGCTGAGGCTAGGTGGCAACTCTCAGACACCTCTTCGTACTTATCCCTTGAGAAGTACCCCACTCCAGACTATCAGGCCACTGTCTCTTGCACCATTACTAACCTCATCAACTCTGAAGAATTCCCATCCATTGTTCCCAAACTCATAGTTCTCTTACCCAGCACTGCACATTTCTACCTCTTACCCATGATACACAAACCTGACTGCCTGGGTAGGCACATTGTCTCTGCCCTATTGTACTCAAGTCCAACTACCTCGACTCCATGCTATTCCCCTTGGTTCAATCCCTTCCACCCACATCTGTGACACTTCTTATGCTCTCAATCTCCTCAAGAGCTTTCAATTCCCTTGCCCTGATCACCTCATTTTCACCATGGTTGTCCAGTCCCTATAGACTTCTATCCCACATGAGGAAGGCCTTGAAGCTCTCTGCTTCTTTCTCGACAAAAGACCCAAACAGTTCCCCTCCACCACCACTATCCTCTGGCAAAACTGGTCCCCTCCCATTTTCTCCAGACTCAGGGGGGAGGTTGCCATGGATACCCACATAGGCCCCTGCCATGCCTGCCTTTTCACTGGCTAAGTGGAACAATCCATATTTCAAGTCATCCCTGGTAATGCTTCCCAACTGTCTACTGACATCTTTTATAAACCTACTGACTCCCACAGCTACAATATCTTAACTATACCTCTTCCCACTCTGTCTCCTGTAAAGATGCTATTCAATTTTTTTCAGTTCCTTTGTCACAGTATGTTTCCAGGATAAGAGTTTCCTTTCCTTTCCAGGACATCAAATATGTTCTCCTCCTTCAAAGAAGAGGGTTTTCCTTCCTCCAGTATTGATGCTGTCATCACTGACATTTCATCTATTTCCCAGACATCTGCACTCATCCCATCTTCCCGCCGCCTTAACACGGATAGAGTTCCTCTTGTCCTTACCTGTCACCCCATAAGCCTCCACATCCAACACATTATTCTCAGCAACTTCTGCCATCTTCAACAGGATCCTACCACTAAACATATCTTTACCTCCACCCACTCTCAGCTTTCTAAAGTTCAAAGTTAACTTATTATCAAAGTACTTATATGTCACCACATACAACCCTGAGATTAGTTTTCTTGCAGGCATACTCAGTAAATTCAAGTAGTATAATAGGGTTCTATTAATTATCATTATTTTATATAGTAATATATAGTAATAGAATTTCCACAAGGGTCACTCCCTCCATGATTCCCTTGTCCATTCATCCCTCCCCACTAATCTTCCTCCTGGCACCTTATCCCTGTGAGTGACAGAAATGCTACACCTGCCCATTCACTTCCTCTCTCACCTCCATTCAGCACCTCAAACAGTGCTTCCAAGGGAGGCAACACTTTACCTGTGAATCTGGGGTCGTCTATTGTATCCGGTGCTCCCAATGCCGCCTGCTCTACACTGGTAAGACCCAAGGTAAACTGGGGGACTGCTTTGTCAAACACCTCCGTACCATCTGCAAAAAGCAGAATTTCCTGGTGGCCAACCTTTTTAATTCCTATGTCCATTCCTGTTTTGAGACGTTAGTCCATTGCCTGCTCATCTGCTATGATGAGGCCACTCTCAAGATGGAGGAGCAACACCTGATATTCCATCTAAGTAGCTTCCAAGGTGATGGCGTGAACATTGAATTTTCCTTCTAGTAACCTGCTTTTTTCTTTTTTCTTTTCCCCACTCACCTCCCACTTCTTCTATTCCCCACTCTGGCACTTTACCTCTTTTCCTCACCTATCACTTCTCCCTGGTGCCCTTCCTCCTTCCCTTTCTCCCATGGTTCACTTTCCTCTCCAATCAGATTCCTTCTTCTCTAACCCTTTAACTTTCCTACCCAACTGGCTTCACCTATCAGCTTCTAGCTATCCTCCTTCCCCTCCTTAACCTTTTCATTCTGGCATCTTCCAGTCGTCAAGAAGGGCCAAAACATTGACTGCTTATTATTTTACATAGATGCTGCCTGACCTACTAAGTTCCATCCGCATTTTGTGCGTGTTGCTCAAAGATCAGGGATCTATTTTATTTACCATGTATATTTTCCTGTATTAGGAACTTGCTGTGTTGGTCAGTGTGTGACACGCAGGACAGAAACAACAACATACAACAACTATATAAAATAAAATTAGAGGTTAAGGTACAGACATGGAATAAAATGTGCATCAATACAGAAATACCAGCATGTATTTACAATGCAAACAGTATTATAAGATATAGTCTGAAGTATCTACAGAGAATAAGAGGTTGAAGCAGACCTCATTAAAACTCAGTCGGATTTATGAAAAACTATACATAAACAAAGACTCAAACAATCAATGTGCAAAATAAGACAAATTGTGCAAACAAAAAAACTACTGAGAACATGAGTTGTAAAGAGTCTTTGGAAGTGTGTCAATGGGTTGTGGAGTCAGTTCATTGTTCAGATGAGTGAAATTATCCACACTGGTTCAGGAGCCTGATGGTTGAAGGGTAAAAACTGTTCCTGAAACTGGTGGTGTAGGACCTCCTGCTTGATGGTAGTAGTGAGAAGGGAGCATGGCCTGGATGGTGGGGTCCTTGATAATACATAAACACAAGAGATTCTGCAGATGTTGGAATCGCAGAGTAACACACACAAAATGCTGGAGAAACTCAGCAGGTCAGGCACCATCTATGGAGAGGAATAAAGAGTTGGTGTTTCGTGCTGAGTTCCTTCATCAGGTCTGGAAAAGAAGGGGGAAGAAGGTAGAATAAGAAGATGGGGTAAGAGGAAAGAGTACAAACTGGAAGGTGATGGGTGAAGCCATGTGAGGGGGAAAGCATGTGATTGCAGGGAGCGGGGGGATAAAGTGAGAAGCATGAAGTGATTGGTGGAAAAATTAGAGAACTGTAGAAGAAGGAATCTGATAGGAGAGGGGATTGGGGACCATGGGAGAAAGGGAAGAAGGAGGGGCACAAGAGGAGGTGATGAGTAGGTGAGGAGAAGTGAATGAGCCAGAGTGTGAAGTGGAAAAAGAGAGTAGAGGGAGGGGAGAAGAAAATACCGGAAGTTTGAGAAATCTACATGGATGCTTTTTATTTGTTGCACTGCTCCATGTAAACATGTTCAATGGTGGATAATTCTATTTTTGGATAATAGTTACAATTGATAGAAATAACTCGGAAAATGTATAGCTTGGGAGGTTGATGGTTGAGTTGTTTTCCAATCATTGCGATCCATTTGCAAATGTTTTATCATCCGACAAGGAGACACCATCAGTGTACTGTTCATTTGTGCTGTGCCATCCAAATGCTTGGCCCTTATATACTTATCAATCAGCTGATAGGCCATCATTACAGAAACTCAATAGTGACATAGGGAGGGGGTGTCATTGCTGATTAGTTGTATGGTGAACTTAGTGCGTTGTAGTCTGGAACTTTGCATGCAATGGTTTATAAATAGGATCGAGGACTACATGGCTGCTTATGGAATTGTTTGCGGAAAACCATGCTTCTAGGAATTCTCTTGCATGTTTGTCCTTCACTGGTGACAAAATACTTGCAAATGGATTGCCAAGATCACAGAACAACTTAACCCGACCAGTTACCAAATGGTCAGTAATCTCCAGCTCCTGTCTCACCACTCTCCTTCTCCCGATGAAAGGTCTTAATCCAAAACACCAACCGTTCCCTTTCCCTGACAGATACTGCTCGAATATCTCTAGCAGGTTGGTTATTGTTCCAGATTCCAGCAGCTGCAGTCTCCTGTGTCTACATCAAAGGCCTTTTACTTCATTCCCTCTCCTGTACTCAGTACAGATTCCATCTCTTTCAAGATCATCACAAAGAGTAGCCACAAAATGTGTGCAGTTTCACAAAGCCCTGCTCTGAGTTTCCATCTGTGTACAATTTGTAGGTAAATAAAAGCCAAGGTTGTTTTTATTCCAGGAAGTGATTCTGAGTGATATAATTTTTTTCCAACAGATGCTACAGGAACTGTTGTCAGTCAACTGGTAACTACTTGTGCTTTCCAATTTGGCTTTTTCTCTAAAGCTTATTTTTGCTGAAAATTAACGTGAAGTCTATTCCCAGGAGCAGAGAGAGGGAGAGCTTAAATCTCCTCTTTGCCTCCACCTTCATTTTATAAGCTATTCTCCTCAATTCCTTTCATGGACCTGTTGTCACTGCCCTGTGACTTGAGTACTCCTGAAGACAGGACAACTGCACAGAGAGTAGCTGGCATGGATTTGATGGGCCAAGCGGCCTTCTTCTGTGTCAGAGTAAGTGAGGAAGTGGCTTTGCTCTGTGCCGCAAATTTTGATGCTCTTGTTATCGTTTCCTAATACACGTGCAGGTATTGTGCACTCCATTGTTTGCACACTATTGACTGTTGGGTTTAAAGTAATTGAGCAGTTCCTCTGACAATTGAACGCAATTTCTGTGTACCCATCTTCCATTCCCACCATTAAGGTAACAGGAATCCCCTACTTTTGACCAGGAACTGAAAAGTCTACAAAAAATTGATGGGTACAGCCCAGTTAATCACAGAAAAAGCCTCCCCATCATTGAGCACGTTAACATAGAATGTTGCCACAGGAGAGCTGAATCCATCATCAAGGACCCCTGTCATCCAGGCCATGCTCCCTTCTCATTACCACAACTGGGCATGAGGTGCAGAAGCCTTAGGTGCCACAATACCAGGTTCAGGAAGGTACTAACCTACAACCATTAAGCTCCTGAACAAGTGTGGATGACTTCACTCACCTCATTGCTGAACAGATTCCACAATCTACCACCTACACATGTCTGGGCACGTGTGTCTGTGTCTGTGTATGCCGTGTCATGGTCTATGTATGTTTGAGTATCTGACTGCATATGTATGCATGTGTGTGTGTGTGCACTGTGAATGTCTATACACTGTATGTAACGGTGTATGTTGATTGCCTGTGTAGATATGTGTGCATGTGTGTGCGCACGTGTGTGTGTGTGTGTGTGTGTGTGTGTGTGTGTGTGTGTCTGTCTGTCTGTATGTATGTCTATGTCTGTATATATCACAGTGCATGTGTGTTTGATTGTCTGTGTGTATACAGTATATGCGTGTGTGCTTGCACAGATATCCGATCCTGGGACCCACTGACCTGGGGCAGCCCGACATTCACAGATGTCCTTCATCCCTCCTCCACATCGCTGGCCAAGTGCAGAGTGGAGCCTGAGAATCCGAAAGTCCTTCATCAGCTGTCCACTTCCTTCACTCTTCACCTAAATATCTGGAGATGTTTTCTCCCCGGTGTCTGTTCAAATTCATCTCAACACCCTTAAATTAATTAGCTTGCCCTCTCGCTGCAGGCAGTGAGTTCTAGATCAGAAATATTCTGCCACACACACAGAGAAAGAATTCCCTCACAAACTCTTTGCATCTTTTGCCCGGACGGTTACACTTGTGTTCACTGATTCTTGGGCACCTGCTGATGGAGAAGTTTCCTTACATCTATACTGCATAAATCAGAGATGACCCTGTGCCCTTCCTTCAAGTTTTCCTCAGCCTAATTTGCAGCAAGGAGAGCCAAACTCAGGTTCCCTGCCTAAACCTATGAGAGTTCTGCTCCGCTGCCCGTGCTGTAGTTTGATCTGATTCAGCCTTCTGAGTCAGTCATTCTTGGCTAGAGTGCTAATGAAGTCTTGCATTTTGCTTTAGGACACCGGAGTGAAAGAGGGAAGAAACAACCAGCTGGGATTCTGCTCCTGCTCGACTATGAGAAAGCAAATGTGAACACCAAAGGCAACCTAAAATCAGAGTTATTTATGGCATGTCTTCAATGTGGGAAGCCATGCTCCTACCTTATACAGGAGCCTCCACAAAGAAAGGGATAGTGATCGGGAAAGATATGTTGAGACATACAGATGTGCATCAGTCTTCAGAAATCTGGAGATGCTTTGCTCCAGAATTCCTGCTTTCAGTGTGGTTTCTTCTGCCTTATAATGACGCCTTGCCAGAATGAAGCACAATCCATCCTTAACCTTACCACTGTGTGGATGCTCAGCCAGGCCCAGACAGTCACAAATCCGGGGACAGTATTCCTGTGCTTTGCAGGGTTTCCCTGGAAGTTAGATCACCTTCTCTTGAGGAAATGTTACTCACTCCCAAGAACTAGATGGCATAGGTTTAAGGAGGAAGGTTCAATAGAAAGCTGGTGGGCAGTTTTTTCACCCAGAGGGTGGTTAGTTCATGGAGTGAGCTGCCAGAAGAAGTAGTCGAGGCAGGTACATTAACAACATCTAAAAGAGACTTGGACAGGTACATGGATAGGGCATCCTGAAACCCTTCGGACCAGCAAGGGGCACCGGGTAACGGCAGGTCTCAGTGCACCCGAGTGCCATTTATTTGAGGTCATTAGAATTGCCTGATGATTTCTTTTATCATTAAGTTGTCACTGCGCTTTTTGTGATGCCCGTTATGTGAATACGTTTTCCTTATGCTTCTCGTTCTTGTGATTAGTTTTTGATTTCGACCCGCACGGGTTTTCTGTGTTTTATGGTCTACTTAAGGTTATTCTGGACAAGCACTTGTTGCTGAGTCCTGGGTTGGAGTTCTGTGTGAGCTAACATTCTGTGAACCCAAGTCACAAATAAGTGAGCTCTTTGCTTGATTATTCCTTGTATTATTCTCCAAATAAGTCTTCATTGTTAATTTATATGATCGAGCCCTGAGTTTACTCCACACCTGAGTCCCCCTGTCTGAAGATTGTTTCAGTGGGTAAATGAGATCAGCTTAGATAGGAATACTGGTCAGCATAGACCATTCGGGCTGAAGGCCTATTTCTGTGCTGTATCACTCTGAAAGTACCAGGCTTCCGTGGAGGTGTAGCCCTCTGGAGCGGAACAGTGCTGGGAACCCCATTCAGCTTCGTCCTCATTACCTGTACTTTTCAGATCCCTCATTGCCCAAAAAAATCTTTCAAGGGGTCCCTTATCCCAGTTCCCATACCCAGTTCATTTCTAAGAAGCTTCACACCACCCTAATAAGGTCACGGTCATTCCTCTCCTCTGGCTGCTGACTGTCTATTTTCACTTCATACCATCCCCACGGGGTCAGACACAGCCCGGGTCTTGCAGCAAGCAAAGGTGATCCATAGGTCCACAGCTTTGGCCTCCAGTCAGTACAGGCTACTATAGCCATAGATACACAAACTCTCCTGGCCTTGAAATTGGAATTGGTTTATCATTGTCACTTGTTGGTGCATGGCCAAGTGGTTAAGGTGTTCGTCTAGTGATCTGAAAGTCGCTAGTTCGAGCCTTGGCTGAGGCAGCGTGGTGTGTCCTTGTGCAAGGCACTTAACCACACATTGCTCTGCGACGACACCGGTGCCAAGCTGTATGGGTCCTAATGCCCTTCCCTTGGACAACATTGGTGGCGTGGAGAGGGGAGACTTGCAGCATGGACCACTGCCGGCCTTCCATGCAACCTTGCCCAGGCCTGCACCCTGGAAACCTTCCAAAGCGCAAATTCACGGTCTCACAAGACTAACGGATGCCTCTTTATATATGTCACTTGTACTGAGATACAGTAAAAAACTTGTCTTGCATGCTGTCCATACAGATCAGATCATTACACAGTGCATTGAGAAAGAACATGGTAAAAAATAATAACAGAATGCAGAATAAAGTGTAATGGCTACAGGGAAAGTGCAGTGTAGATGAACAATAAGGTGCAGGATCATAATGAGGTAGATTGTGAGGTCAAGGGTTCAATTTGTCAATTTGTCATACTACGGTAAATTTAACAGGGTTATAACAGCAGGGTAGAAGCTGTCCTTGAACCTGATGAAACGTGCTTTCAGGCTTTTGTATCTTCTGCCTGATGGGCAGAGGGAGAAGAGAAAGTGTCCGAGGTGGGTAGATCTCTGATTTTGCTGGCTGCTTTACTGAGGCAGTGATAACTATAGACAGAGTCTCAAAGGGAGGCTGGTTCCCAAGATGTGCCAAGCTGTGTCCATAACTCTGCAGTTTCTTGCAGTAATGGGCAGAGCATTTGCCATCCTAAGGCATGATGCACCCCGGATACGATGCTTTCTATGGCCAACTTTTAATGTCCCAAAGTATTTCCAGGTCAATTAAACTGTGAGGGATCGATACATCAGCCACATTCATTTACCCCTAGACAAGACATCCACATTTGGCAAGATCCACAGCATGCTTGGCTTGGAGAAAGTAACAACGCTGATAAAATAGAGAAGCTCCATAAAGCAGCCATGGAATCCCGTTGGATGCCCTGGAGTTCAGGACATAGAACAGTACAGGCCATTCAGCCTACAATGTTTTGCTGACCTTTTAACTACTCTATTATCAATCTAATACTTTCTTCCCAGATAGTCCCCCTTTCACTTCCGTCCTAGTACGTTCCTCACAGTCTTTAAGCTCCACTGTCATCCACAAACAGAACAAACTAGAAGATGATCACAAGTGGGATCTGAGGGGAGATGAGGTTACTGGCCTGGCTGGAGATTGGCTCAGATGATGTATGGGAATTGAAATGGATAGAACATGGAACATATAACAGTACAGCACAGTCAGGTTCTTCGCCCACAATGCTGTGCCAACCTTTTAACCTATTCCAAGACAAATCTAGCACTTCTCTCCCACATAGTCCCCTATTTTTCTGTCACCCATGTGCCTCTCAAAGTCTCTTAAATGTCCCTAATGTATTTGCCTCTACCAGCACTCCCGACAGGTCATTTCTCACACCCTCCACTCCCTGCAAAAGACTTACCTCTGATATCCCCTCTGTACTTTGCTTCAAATACCTTAAAATTATGCCCTCTCGCATCAGCCGTTTCTGCCCTGGGGAAAAGTCCCTGGCTGTCTACTCTTTCTATGCCTTTTAATCATCTTATGTCTATCATCTTAGACTCATCAAGGTCAATTTAGCCCTTCTTTCTCACATAAACTTCTATTTTCCTTTCACCTATGTACAGTACCTGTCTGAGGCTCTTTTAAATGTCCCTGATCTATCTACCTCTACCACCACCCTGGTCATGCACTGACCACTCTCTGTTTAAAAAACCTACCTCTGACACCACCCGACCCCCCATACTTCCCTCCAAACATCTCGCATTAGCCAGTCCTATCCTGGGAAAAAGGTGCTGGCTGTCCAATCTATCCATCCCTCTCATTATTTTATACATCTCTTTCAAGTCATGTCTCATCTTTCTTCAATCCAAAGAGAGAAGTCCTAACCTCCTCAACCCTTCCTCATAAGACTTGCTGTCCAATCCATTAGAGAAGTAAAATCAGAAATCCACTAGACCTAGAAGAGAAACAGAAAATGGGACAGAAATGAAGAGAATATTGTGCCAAGCTGAAGTATTCATTTCATTCCTATTTTATTAGATTTAGTCAATAAAATAAATTCCCATTGTCTCATTCCTGATATTCTGCTGTACTCCACAGAGAACTAATAACTGGGTAGGTTCCTTGTGACTTCAGACACATTAAAGTCCATAATGTGCCCTTTGTCATAATAATAAGTTCTTAGAAAGTGCTGTTAACTTCACTCTGGAGGACGTGCTGCAGAGCAACACAGCCAATCAATTAGATTTTATTTCCCTGTATTTATTAGCCCTCACCAGATGGACCACTTTGGACAATCTAGCAAGATAAGTGGGCCTCTTTAATACATTGTTATTTACCTTCACCAACCAGCAAGAAATATTTCTGAAAACTATAATTATTATTTCCATTAAAAAATGCATTCAATAACATAATTCCCAGGAGAATTTGGCTTGTTATCCCAGTGGGTTTCTGAGACATGAAGTTTGGGACTGTCTCCAGTTTAGACCTAGTTTAGCATCATGTAATCATTCAGACAACAGTACAGCCAGTGTCCTTTGCTCAGGAATTGGCATGGGGCAGCATGAGGGGCACATTTTATTCCTGAGAGCCAATGGGTGAATGGGTGTGTGTGTATGTATGCGTGTGTGTGTGTGTGTGTGTGTGTGTGTGTGTGTGTGTGTGTGTGTGTGCATGTTTGTGTTTGCTTGCATACATGTCTGTGCCTATGTTTGTAGCCATGTACTTTTATACTTTATACTTTATTGTCGCTAAACAATTGGTACTAGAACGTACAATCATCACAGCGATATTTGATTCTGCGCTTCACACCCCCTGGATTACAAATATTAAATATTAAAAATATTAAAAATAGTTAAAATTAGTAAATATTAAAAACTTAAATTATAAATCATAAATAGAAAATAGAAAAATGGGAAGTAAGGTAGTGCAAAAAAACCGAGAGGCAGGTCTGGATATTTGGAGGGTACGGCCCAGATCCGGGTCAGGATCCATTCAGCAGTCTTATCACAGTAGGAAAGAAGCTGTTCCCAAATCTGGCTGTACGAGTCTTCAAGCTCCTGAACCTTCTCCCGGAGGGAAGAAGGATGAAAAGTGTGGTGGCTGGGTGGGTCGTGTCCGTGATTATCCTGGCAGCACTGCTCCAACAGCATGCAATGTAAAGTGAGTCCACGGACAGAAGATTGGTTTGTATGATGTGCTGGGCTGTGTTCACGATCTTCTGCAGCTTCTTTCGGTCTTGGACAGGACAACTTCCATACCAGGTTGTGATGCACCCTAGAAGAATGCTTTCTACGGTGCATCTATAAAAATTAGTGAGGGTTTTAGGGGACAGGCCAAATTTCTTTAGTTTTCTTTGGAAGTAAAGGCGCTGGTGGGCCTTCTTGGCAGTGAACTCTGCTTGGTTGGACCAAGTCAGGTCATTTGTGATAACCTTGGGTCTGGATGAAGGGTCTCCGCCTGAAACGTCAACTGTTTACTCACTTCAATCAATGCTGCCTTGGTCTGCTGAGCTCCTCCAGCATTTTGTGTGTGTTGTTATGTATATATTTACTTTGATAATAAATCTATTTTGAACTTTGAATGTGTTTATGAGTAAGTCTGCGATAATGCCTGTATATCTATCTGTATCAATGTGTGTGTGCATGCATGCTTGCATACGTATCTGCGTCTGTATTTGTATCCGTGTGTGTGTGTGTGTGTGTCAGTGGATACATTAATGTTTATGTACGTGTGTGAGTGTGTGAGTAGATATATTAATGTTTATGTACGTGTGTGTGTGGGTTCAAGCAGATGAAGGAAGCATGCCAACTTTAGGTTGTGGACCCAGGATGGTGAATAGCTGTAATTTCCATTACGTCTTTGCTGGCCTCACATGTGTATGTAGGTGGACAGAAGAAGTCCACACAAAAGGACCCCTTGATCGCTGTGCTGTATAATTTTAATGATTCAATTACTTGGGTTCAAAGGTTTGCTTGCCTGCTGCAGTTTAACTACTATCCAGAGAGTGCTTGAGGGGCAGGGTGCCTGTGCTATTGGGGTACCCTGCTGACTGCAGCCCAGCAACCCCTCAGAGAAGGTAGTCAACACCTCACCTACATCCCTTCACCCTAACTCCCTAAGCCTTAAGAATTTTGTTTTTCCTTTGTTAGGCATCATCAGTATAGCCAAGAAGAGAAAGAGACCCAACTTCAATGTTTTGCTCCTTTGTCTTATGGTCTTATGGTTTTCCATGAGTTACAATGAAGGGTTTCAACCCAGAATGTTAACTGATCCATGGAGGTTTCAAATCAACACATATTTTGTTTTAGGACACAGAATCTGAATCAGGTTTATTATGTATAGTGGAATTTGTTCTTTTGTGGCAACGGCACAGTGCAAAAACGTTAAAAAATAATAAATAGTGAAAAAAAAAAGCAAAATAGTGAAGCCGTGTTCATGGCTGTACGGGTCATTCAAAAATCTAATGGTGGAGAGGGATAAGCTGCTTGTGCATCTTTCGGCTCCTGCACCTCCTTCCTGATGGTAGTAATGAGTAGAAGGCATGACCCAGATGGTGAGGATCCTTCACCAAAGATTCTAGCAGATTTCCACACATGGACCATTGACAGCATTCTGACTGGCTGCGTCACCATCTGGTTTGGAAGCGCCAACACACAGGATCGGAAAAAGATGCTGAGGGTTGTAAAGTCCATCATGGTCACGAGTCTCCCCACCTTCAAGGACATCTTCAACAAGCATGCCTCAAGTGAGCAACATTAGATTAGATTCAACTTCATTGTCATTGTGCCGAGTACAGATACAAAGCCAATGAAATGCAGTTAGCATCTGACCAGAAACGCAAAGAATAGTGTTATTTACAAAATAACTGTGAATAAGAAGTAAGTGCTACAGCACACAAATATAAAAGTACTGAGACAGTACAATATGGGTGCAATACTACTTTAGCGCTGTGATGTGAGGTTCAGCAGGGTCACAGCCTCAGGGAAGAAGCTCTTCCTGAGCCTGCTGGTGCGGGAGCGGAGGCTCCTGTAGTGCCTACCAGATGGGAGGAGAGTAAAAAGTCCATGGTTGGGGTGAGATGCATCCTTGATAATGCTTTTCGCCCTGCCCAGGCAGCATTTATTGTAGATGTTCTCAATGGTGGGCAATTAGGTGCCGATAATCCGCTGGGCAGTTTTCACCACACGCTGGAGGGCTTTGCGGTCCGATACGGGACAATTGCCATACCACACTGAGATGCAGTTGGTGAGTATGCTCTCAATGGTACAGCAGTAAAAGTCCATCAGTATCCTGGGACAGAGGTGAGGACATCCACCATGAAGGACTCTCAGCATCCAGGACATGCCCTCCTCTGAATGCTACCATAAGGGAAGAGATACAGGAGCCTGATGAAACCTGCACTCAATGTGTTAGGAACAGATTCTTCTCCTTCACCATCAGATTTCTGAAAGACCCAAGAACTCATGAACACTTCCTCACAGTTTGCTCTTTTGGCACTACATTTTTAGTAATTTTTAGTACAGTAGATTCCAGTTAATTGGGCAATTGGTTAATCAGGGCAGCTGCTTATTTGGGACAACTCTGAAAGAACAAATTCTAATTGAGAAAATAGCCAGGATTCCTTTTGTTCATTTGGGGTACAATGCTGCGCAACTGGGGCAGGAGACCATTGCCAAACAGTTTCTAACTGGCGTCAGATGCATGCTCTGTGTGGCCATTAGACACTACAATGTGTGCTTAGAGTGAACAGCTTCTAAAGAGCATCTATTGTGTGTGTTTGTGTTCAAAAATAAATAATTTCTGTCACTGATTGTTGGTGAGAAATACGCAGTAAGAGAATTCAGAACTGTTTTGCTCACTGTGATTTCAAGCAATCAGTCTTGGAGATGCCAGAAATGGTTGGGAATGAAAATGAAATTATTTCACTATTTCAACAAGTTAGCAACTATGAAAAATTTGAATCATCTTGAATGTTACGATGAAAATGAAGATTTGGAGGATGCAATTGTCAATTGCATTGTGTGAAGGCAGTCCATTATCTACACCAGGTGTCTGTGCTGATTTTGTTCATTTACAGCCAATCAAAAGAACACGCCAACGTACGCTGGATGAAGTCCTCCACCAATAACTATCGGGAACCGATACACAGTATTACGGTACTCTTTTAGTATTGATAGTGCTCTAAGTTGCTCTGTATTTCATTTAAATACAAAATTGAAATGCAGAGTAGTGTTGGAGTCCTGGTCTTGTCAATGTTTAACTGAGGCAGTTTGTGGACTAGACTCTGTAGTTCATGTTATGATGTGTTTCTGGTTTCTGGTTGCTCTGTTTTCAGTGTTATTTTGTGTGATTTTGATCGGTGCAGACTGGCTCTGCAACCTGTAGTCAACAAGTAACACAGCGCTTGATTGAAATGAACTGAACATTCTTGGACTGTCAATTACTTTGTGGTTTGATGTTTCATATTGAGTTTTCCACTCGTATTTTGCCATTTGCACGATTTGTTCTTTTTCCCTTGCGCATTGGGGGTTGATGCTTTTTTTGTAAGGGTGCCATGGTTTTCTTTGTTTCATGGCTGTCGGTGGGAAGGCAAATCTCAGCGTTGTGTACTTTGAATCTTTAATTCATTACTCGGCTAAATAGTAGTTTGCCTTTCCCAGAACTTCTAAACTATTTCCATGAAACTTCAGCTAAATGGGACAGCCGCTTAATTGGGCCAAAATGTACTGGTCCTGATGTGCCCCAATTAACTAGAATCCACCGTATTTTTATCTATGTCTTTTAATGTACTGGGGCTGCAAAACAACAAACGTCACGACATATTGTACGTCAGTGATAATAAACCTGATTCTGATTCTGAAACATTCTGACCAAGAAGTCAGCAGACAGTGGGGATGGCAGATTGAGGGCGGTAGAGTCAAAACATTAAAGAGTTGAGTTGATGCATCAAATGGATGTGTCACCAGCTAATTTGTGTGCTTTGCTATCTGTCTAGGAGCTTTTTAAGAAAACAAACTTAATTGAAATGGTGTGTACTCATATAACAGCACAGATTAACTCACTGAGTCACGGTGACATTGAAAAGCTCACTAGGAAATTACTTTGCCTTCCAAAGAACTCAAGAATATTTCTTGAGGAATGACATACACAAACACAAAGAGTAGTGCAATCACTTAGGTTGAGTATGGTGTTCTCCTAAGGGGTTAGTTATTCTCTTAATGGAGAATGCCTGTGCGTGACTTTGTTTAACATGAGTAGGCTGATGCACAGGCAGCCAGTACACGGTCTTTGACAGATCAGGGTCAGGGTCCATTATCATGGTGCCTTTCACTGCTGTTGTGAAGGGTCATCATCTTCTGCCAGCTCCACTGTTGAAGTCTCGGTTGGATCGCTCTTTGTCTGGAATATCTCCTGAGAACTTCCCACCGTGGGTGACCCTACCAAGAGCCAAGCTCCAGACAGCAACGTCACGGTCGGGACTCACAAGCCTCTCTACTACAACAAAGTGACAATCCACATACACACACACACACACGCACGCACAACCATAATATTTACGGTATTGTACAAATTCCTAGACACACACACGCATACCCACACTTACATATATGGTACCTCAGACCTTTGCAGAGTACTGTAGTAATTTTATGTATTGCAGTGTACTGTTGCCATCAAAAAAAAGATTTCCTGACATATGTGAGTGATGATGAACCTGATTTTGATATAAATCTCTGTGGTGGATTGAGAGTGAGAAGAGAGCAGGGAGCAGGGAAATCATATAACCATATAACCATATAACAATTACAGCATGGAAACAGGCCATCTCGGCCCTTCTAGACCGTGCCAAACGCTACTCTCACCTAGTCCCATCTACCTACTCTCAGCCCATAACCCTCCATTCACTTCCTGTCCATATACCTATCCAATTTCTTTTTAAATGACAAAATCGAACCTGCCTCTACCACTTCTACTAGAAGCTCGTTCCACACAGCTACCACTCTCTGAGTAAAGAAGTTCCCCCTCGTGTTAGCCGTAAACTTTTGCCCTTTAACTCTCAACTCATGTCCTCTTTTAAATCTCCCCTACTCTCAAAGGAAAAAGCCTATTCATGTCAACTCTATCCATCCCCCTCATAATTTTAAATACCTCTATCAAGTTCTCCCTCAATCTTCTATGCTTCAAAGAATGAAGACCCAACTTGTTCAACCTTTCTCTGTAACTTGGGTGCTGAAACCCACGTAACATTCTAGTAAATCTCCTCTGTACTCTCTCTATTTTGTTGACATCTTTCCTCTTATTCGGTGACCAGAACTGTACACAATACTCCAAATTTGCCCTCACCAATGCCTTATACAATTTTATCATTACATCCCAACTCCTATACTCAATGCTCCAAATCATGGTTGGAGAAAGGAGAAGGAAGAGGGAAAGCAGCGGGAAGCACCAGAAAGACATTCTTTAATGATCATTAAACCTATCATTTGGAATCAATTGACCTTGCCTGGTGTCTCAAGGCTGGATTTGTCTGCACTCGTGCCATCCCCCAGTCCCTAACATTCCGTCTCTGCCGCCTGTCCTACAGCACTCCACCCTCGCCATTCCCAACATCCTTTGTTCCCCACCATGTTTACAAATGCGCTCTGTGCTCCACGTTGGCAAATACAGTACTGTGCAAAAGTCTTAGGCACCCTAACTATACATACAGCATATGTCTAAGACATTTGCACAGTACTGTATCAGCAAGGACACTAACATAACAGATTGATGAGGATGTTGCCTGTCCTTAAGGGACTGAGGTGTGGACAGAGATTGAACAGTTTTAGACTTTTTGTCACTGAAGTGTAGGAAAATGAGGGATGGTCTTACAAAGCTGTATAAAATCATGAGGGGCATAGACAGGGTGAACACGCATAATCTTTTTCCCAGGGTTGGGAATTAAGAATTGAAGGGGACAGGTTCAAGATGAGAGAGGAAAGATTAAATAAAAACCTGAGGGATATCATTTTCACCCAGAAGGTGGTCAGTATTTGAAACAAGCTACCAGAAGAAGTGGTTGAGGCAAATACATCAACAACATAAAAAAGGATCTTGGACAGGTACATGGTTAGGAAAAGTTTTTTGGGATATGGGCCTTTCACAGCAGGGTTGAAAGCAAAGATCAAAGCCTGAAGGTCAATCGGAAATCCAGAAGTCAAGTTCTGATGCTGGGTCGGTGAGTGTTTGAGTCCAGTGGAGATGCTAAAAGCCCAATGTCTGTGAGTCTATGAGTCCGCGGGAGGGTGGAGACCAGAGATGGCCTGTCCTCAGGTTGAAGGACTGTGTGCAGTTTGTGGGTGGCTGGGTGGGAGGGAGGAAAGGGGTTCGATTTGCTGATGCTCTGTTGTGTTGTTCTGTGAAAATTGTGGACATGTTATGTTGGTGGTAGAATGTGTGGTGACTCTTGTGGGCTGCCCCCAGCACATCCTTGGGGGGGGGGGTAATTTGTTAATTCAAACAGCACATTTCACTGTGTGCTTTGATGTTCACGCGATAAATAAATCATTCTGAATCTGAATCAAATGAGACCAGCTTAGATGGGAATATTGGTCAGCAAGGACCAGTTGGGCGGAAGGGCCTGTTTCTGTGTGGTATGACCCCATGACTGATCATCAAATGAGCAGCACAATGAAACAGTGTGCCGGGGCTGCTGCCTCACATCTCCGGTCCATGTTCGATCCCAGCCTCAGGTGTGTGGAGTTGACATGTTCTGTCTGTGTCTCTGTGGGTTTTTGTATTGCTCTGCATTTCTTCTCCATCCCAAACATGTGAACGTTTGGTACATTGACTGACCCCTGTAAATTGCCCCTGGTGTGTAGGTGAGTGCTAGAATCTGGGTGCTTGTTGATGTGAATGCGGGCAGGATAGAATGGGATTATTTTGATGGGTGCTTCACGACTGGATTTAATTCAATGAGCCAAGGCGTTTTTGCTCTATGATTCCATGAAAACATTTCACTTTGCTTCTTTCTCATTTCACAGGCTTGTCCTCTTTTTCCGCGTCTTCTCTTTCAGCAAGTCCTCTTTCGTTCAGTTCTGCTTGCCTCATTACGTGGGGGCTTCAGCAAGGGTGCAGAGATTTACCAGCATGCTCTTTGGAATGGAGACCATGTCTTATGAGAATCGGCTGAGGGAGCTGGGCTTTTCCCTTTGGATAGAAGGAAGAAAACAGGTGACTTGATAGAGGTATATAAGATGATAAGAAGCATCAACCAAGTGGACAGCCAGGGACTTTTTCCCAGAGCAGAAATGGTTAATACCAAGGGGAATAACTTTAAAGTGTTGGGAAGAAAGGGATGTCGGAAGCAGGTTTTTTACACTGAGTGGTGAGTGCGTAGAACACATTGCCAGGGGAGGAGGTGGAGGCAGATGCTTTAGGGACATTTGAGAGACACTTAGATAGGCACATGGAAGATGGGAAAATGGAGGGCTATGTGGGAGGGAAGGGTTAGATTGATCTTGGAATAGGTTAAAAGGTCACCAGAGCACCGAAGAGCCTGTACTGTGCTGTATTTCTCTGTAATCAATGTTCTTTGACTTGGGTCATTAGATGAACCCTACAAGCTTCTGAAGGCTGAGCTGCTGCTTCCTCATTGATGGGCTTGTTCATGCCCATTCACTTCACATACCAGATCCGACACAGAGTACGTTATTGAGTTTGACCACTGTTGCAAAAATAGTTGCTTATTAGCTAAAAATAAAACAGGAAACTCTGCATACAGTCAACAATTCTGCGGCGAGAGAAACAGAGTGATTGTTTCAGATCCGTGACCTTCCATCAGAACCGACGGGTGGCTGACAGGAAATATTAACCTGCTTCAGTTTCCACGGATTCTGTTTGATAAGCTGAGGGTTCCCCGCATTTTCTGTCCCATTTCAGAGTTCCAGGATCTGCAGCCTTTTCTTTTCAATGACTGCTCGGGTTTCAATCCTCACTGTCAAACTTAAGCAATAATCGGCCTGAGAGTCACTAACTCTGATTGGACCTTCGCCTGGAGCACGTGGAGCATATCGACAAGGAGCGCTGCCACAAGAAGGCAGCATCCATCAACAAAGACACCCCCACCCCCACCAGTCACACCACGCTCTATTCTATTTACTGCCATCAGGAAGGAGGTACAGGAGCCTTAGGTCTAACACGACCGATTTCAGGAACAGTTATTACCCTTCAACCGTCAGGCTCCTGAACCGGCGTGAATAACTTGGTTTATCCATCAAGTGTCCACTCTTACCACAGCAAATTAGAATGTGAGTGGTTACCCATTGATAACTAATCTTTGCCAGTAGTTATTAATAGTTAATCAGAGAAATAAATCTTAACAAAATTGCCTCTTTTCTCCATCTCAATATTTTTCAACTAGTGAATAAGGTTCAATGCCAACAAGTTAATTTAATGATGAATGCTTTTTATCCTGAGTTTCTGACAGCAATGTCAGGGAAATTAATCTTCAGTTTCTGGAAACACTGGGACATTTCTGAAAGTGGTAGCTGTAATTGGTCCCAACTTTTCCCAACAATTCATTAAACTAGTTACGAGCTTGGGCAAAGCACTTAACATGTAAGGGCAGTTTAATGAAGTGATATTATATTACTCTAGATTCCCAAACATTAGATATTGAATATTGGATGTTGAATATATTTGGGAATACTATATTCCCAAAGCTGGGTTGTGAATAATGAAATTCAAAATGGCATTAAGCTGCAGGGACCAAGGTTCAAGGCTCAAACTCAGGCTGTTAGGTTCGTAGGGATGGTTTTTGTAGACAGAGTCAGAAGTCTGGGGTCGGGATAGGGTTCCAAGATGGGGTAGGAACTGGAGGTCAGTGCTCAGGACGAAGTACTCCTAGGCTGGAGGCCAGTGATCGCCAAGGACGTTGGTTTGTTATTCTCAAGAATGAGGGCTGGTGATGCCCAAGGTCGGTAAGTCCCGGGGTCGGAGATCTGAGGTCAGCAAGTCCTGGATTGGAGGCCAGTGATTGGCATCTCCTGAATTCAAACCGGGAGATCAGCAAGTCCAAAGGTCAAAATCCCAAAGTCAGCAGGTAGTGAGATCGAGGGCAGTGAGTAGCAAGTCATGGGGTTGAAAACCATTAGTCACCAAGTCCGGAGGTCAAAGCCCAGAAGTCAAGATTCTGAGGTCGGTGAGTCCGGAGATCAAAGTTTAAAGGTCAAAGTCAGAGATTCAATGTTTGCAAATCTGTGAGCCGAGGGCCTGGGCTAAGGACTGGAGGCCCAGAAGAGGCCTATCTTGGGATTGGAAGCCCGACTATGTGTGAGAGGTGAAGGGTAGGGAGGAGGTTTGTTTTGTGGTTAGTGCTTTGTTTATGTTGTTTTTGTTGTTGTTGTTGCTTGCTGTAAGTTGGTTGTGTATTGATCTACTGAACATTGTGGTTATGTTGTTGCCTGAATGTGTGACAGCACTTGCAGGCTGCCCTCAGCACATCCTTCGGCTGGGTTGGTTGTTAACACAAATAATGCAGTTCACCCTATGTATCAATGTACATGTGATAAATAAATCTAATTTAATGTACTCCCTCCCAGCAGTTTGCAAATATATGAATCTAAGGGCCTTCATTTCATACAGCACTACAGATAAAATATTCCATCAAATAATGCTTTCTCCTTTAATTTACTAAGGTTTGCATCAAAGTCACTTCAAGGGACAAAATTTCAAATGAATAGATCTTCACTACGTCCAGCTTTAATGATCTGCTAAGTTTCAAATACTGTGATTTGATTGCTAAAGAGTAGTACCAGAAACACCAAATCAATTCAAGTCAAAGTTAAAGTAAAATTTTTTATCAAAGTACATTCTCAAAGGTTTTGAGAGGTTGGTGATGAAACATATAAACTCCTGCCTGAGCAGCCACTTAGATCCATTCCAATTTGCCTATAGAGCAACAGGTCCACAGCAGATGCCAACTCATTGGCTCCCCATTCAACCTTGGAACAGCTGGACAGCAAAGATGCAGACATTAGGATGCCCTTTATCGACTACAGCTCAGCATTCAATATCATCATCCCCTCAAAACTAATCAATAAGCTCCAAGACCTGGGCCTCAAAACCTCCATGTGCAATTGAATTCTAGATTTCCTGACTTGCAGACACCAGTCAGTTTGGATGGGCAACAGCATCTTCCCCACAATTTCCATCAGCACAGATGAACCACAAGGCTGTGTGCTTAGCCCCCGGCTCTACTCACTTTACACTTATGACTGTGTAGCTAAGCACAACTCCAAAGCCATATTCAAGTTTGCTGACAACACCACTGCCGTTGGCCAAATCAAAGATGATTATGAATCAGCATATAGGAGGGTGATTGAAAATCTGTCTAAGTGGTGCCACAACAATAACCTCTTATTCAATGTCAGCAAAACTAAGGAGCTGATTATTGACTTCAGTAGAAGGAAATTAGAGATCCTTGAGACAGTCCTTTTTGGAGGATCAGATTTGGAGAGGGTCAGCAACTTTAAATTCCTCGGTGTTATTATTTTAGAAGATGTGTCTTGAGCCCAGCATTTAAGTGCAATTAGGAAGAAAGCACCTCTACTTCCTTTGGAGTTTGCAAGAGATTTGGCACAGCATCTAAAACTTTGACAAACTTCAATAGATCTGTAATCAGGTGTATATTAACTGGCTGCATCACAGGCTGGTTTGGAAACCAATGCCCTTGAATGGAAAATCCTACAAAAAGTAGTGGATACGACCCAGTACATCACAGGTAAAGCCCTCTCCACCATTAAGCACGTCTATGTGAAATGTTGTCGCAGAATAGCCACATCCATCTTCAGGGACCCCCACCACCAAGGATATGCTCTCTTCTCACTGCTGCCATCAGGAAAAAGGCAGAAGAGCCTCTGGACTCACACAAGAAGGTTCAGGTATTGTTACTACCCCTCAACCATCAGGCTCTTGAACTAAAGGAGATAACTTCACTCAACTTCACTTGCCCCATCACTTGACTGTTCCCATAACCTGTGGACTCACTTTCAAGGACTCTTCACCTAACGTTCTCAATATTTATTGCTTATCTATTTATTATTATTATTATTATTATTATTATTATTTCTTTCTTTTTCTATTTGTTGTCTTCTGCACTCTGGCTGAACACCCACATTGGGCAGTCTTTCATTGATTCTGTAACCATTATTATTCTATAGATTTATTGAGTATGCCCACAAGAAACTAAATCTCAGTGTTCTATATGGTGACATAAATGTACTTTGATAATAAATTTGCTTTAAAGCTTTGAACAAATATGTTACCATATACTACCTTGAGATTCATTTTCTTGGAGGCTTTTAAAGGAAACTAAAGAAATACCATAAAATTTTCAAATAAACTATACAATAAAACTCACTAACAATAACACTGGTGCACATCAAGGATGTGTGCTTAGCCCCAATACTTTACTCTCTCTACACCCATGATTGTGTGGCTAGGCACAGCTCAAAGATCATCTATAAATTTGCTAATGACACAACTATTGTTGTAATAACATTGGATGGTGATGAGGGGGCTTACAAAAGCAAGATAAATCAGCTGGTTGAGAGGTGTTGCAAGCAACAACATTGACCTCAATGTCAGTAAGACCAAGGAATTGATTGTGAACTCCAGGAAGAGAAAATCAAAGGAACTCACACTAGACCTCATCAAGGGATCATCAGTGGAAAGGGTGAGAATTTTTAAGTTTCTGGGTGTCAACATCTCTAAAGATCTATCCTGGGCCCAACATTTTGATGCAATTACAAAGAAGGGATGGCAGTGGCTATATGTCATTAGGAGTTTGAGGAGGCTTGGTATGTCACCAAATAAATCTCTCATAAATGTCTACAGATGTACCACAGAGAGCATTCTAACTAGTTGCATCACCATAAGGTATGGTGGGGACACAACACAAGACTGGAAAAAGCTGTAGCAAGCTGTAAACTCAGCCATCTCCATCATGGGTGCTAGCCTCCCCAACACTGAGGTTGCCTTCAAAAGCCGTTGCCTCAAAAAGGCAACATCCATCATCAAGGACTTCCATCACTCAGGACATGCCCTCTTTTCAGTGCCAACATCAGAGAGGAGGTACAGGAGCCTGAAGACACACACTCAGCACTTCAGGAACAGCTTCTTCCCCTCTGCCAACAGATTTCTGAATGGTCAATGAACCTTTGAACACTACCTCACTATAGTTTTTCTGAGTCTGATAAAGAAAAACTGACAAACAACCAATGTGCAAAAGAAAACAAATTGCACAAATGTGAAAAGATACTGAGCTGTATTAAAGAGTCCTTGAAAGTGAGTCTATAGGTTATAGAATCAGTTCAAAGTTGTGGTGAGTGAAGTTATCCAGACTGGTTCAGGGACCTGATGGTTGTAGGGTAATAACTGTTCCTGAACCTGGTGGTGTGGTTAACTGATGTTATTTATACCTCTGTATAACAAAAATACTCGAATAAGAAGGTGCTACGTTCATACCACACTGACATATTGAAGCAAATATTGAACTATATCAAAGCAAAATGAGGGAAGTCTTGAATCTGCAGAAATATGTTTTTTTGAGAAGAATGATGAAAATATCGTGGAAGGACAGAGCAACAAATGAGGAAGTGTTGTGAACATCTGGAATAAGATGAGAGCTGATATCATCAATCAGGAAACGGCAGCTGGAATTTCTGGGACATGTACTCAGGAAAGAGAAGCTCGAACATCTTGCAGTGACAGGAAAAACTGATGGAAGAAAAAGTCGCTGTCGACAGAGCATGATATTCATCAGTTACATCAAGCTTATTAGAACTTCTCAGATTAAAGACAAACGGAAGACCATGATCGCCCATGCCATATAACATGGCACATAATGATAATGACGATGATGGGAAGGTCATCTCTCCACCATGACCATTTTAAGGTATTTTCAGACCTGCTGCTGCTGTGTTGTCTGTATCCCTGAACTAAACTCTGAATTTAATTCTTCCAAAGCTGAAGCAGGCTGTTTTGTTGATTTACTTTTAGTGGCAGCTGATATGAAACTGTTGTTCTGGCCGTTGCATATTAGATTAAAGTGTGTAAACTGTGCCTTCATAGGGTGCATAGATGTCTTTTCCAAGAGAAAAGGAACCAAAAGCTAGAGCAGGGGTTCCCAATCTTGTTTATGCCATGGAACCTTACCATTAACCGCGGGGTCTATGGATCCCAGGTTGGCAACCTCTGAACTAGAGGGCAAAAACTAGGTTTAAGGGGAGAGAGGAGAGACTTAAAAGGGAACTGAAGGAACCACCAATGGAAATAGCTGAGGCAGGTTCAAGAATAGAATTGAAAGGTAACGGGGCATCTATTGTACATGGATTGGAAAAATTCAAAGGGATGTGGGGAAATAGATCTAGTTTAGATGGACATCTTGGTTGGTATGGATGAGTTGAGTCAAAGGGCTTATTTCTATGCTGCAGAAAGTTGTAAACTTTATCAGCTCTGCCATGGGCACTAGCCTCTTTAGTATCCAAGACATTTTTCAGGAGTGATGCCTCAAAAAGGCAACATCTATCATTAAGGACCCCATCACCCAGGTCATATCTTGTTCCTCAGTGCTACTATCAGGGAGGAGGTACAGAAGCCTGAAGGCACACACTCAATGATTCAAAAACAGCTTCTACCCCTCTGCCATTCAATTTCAGAATGGACATTAAACCCATGAACACTGCCTCTACCTTTTTATTTTTATTTTTACATTACTTATTTAATTTAACTATTTAATGTATATCCTATAATTCATGTTGTTTTTCTCTTTTATTATGCATTTGATTATGCTGCTGCCACAAAGTTTCACAACATATGCCCATGATATAAAACCTGATGCTGATTCTGACACTTCTCGATGACTCTAAAAGGAAAGGTTACAGGAACATGAAAACCCACACTCAGCATTTTAGAAACAGCTTTTCCCCTCTGCTATCAGATTTCTGA
Organism: Mobula hypostoma; assembly: GCF_963921235.1. Lineage (NCBI taxonomy): Eukaryota > Metazoa > Chordata > Chondrichthyes > Myliobatiformes > Myliobatidae > Mobula > Mobula hypostoma. Next base: position 100,194,482 of record NC_086108.1, read on the forward strand.
ACAGTCGATAAACCCATTATTCCTCTTTAGCACGATTTATTTATTGTTTCAACGCCATACTTTTTGTAGCCTGCACTGTACTGCTGCCACAAAACAACAAATTTGTCTGAGGTAAGTTCTTTACACAAAGAGTGGTGGGTGTGGCAGAGGCAAACGCATTGGGGGATTTAAGAAACTCTTAGATAGGTACATAAGACCATAAGACCATAAGACAAAGGAGCAGAAGTAGGCCATTCGGCCCATCGAGTCTGCTCCGCCATTTTATCATGAGCTGATCCATTTTATCCGATTTAGTCCCACTGCCCCACCTTCTCACCATAACCTTTGATGCCCTAGCTACTCAGATACCTATCAATCTCTGCCTTAAATACACCCAATGACTTGACCTCCACTGCCACCCGTGGCAACAAATTCCATAGATTCACCACCCTCTGACTAAAAAAATTTTTTCGCATTTCTGTTCTGAAAGGGCGCCCTTCAATCCTGAAGTTATGCCCTCTCGTACTAGACTCCCCCATCATGGGAAACAGCTTTGCCACATCCACTCTGTCCATGCCTTTTAACATTCGAAATGTTTCTATGAGGTCTCCCCTCATTCTTCTAAACTCCAAGGAATGCAGTCCAAGTGCAGACAAACGTTCCTCATATGTTAACCCTCTCATTCCCGGAATCATTCTAGTGAATCTTCTCTGTACCCTCTCCAACGTCAGCACATCCTTTCTTAAATAAGGAGACCAAAAATGCCCACAGTACTCCAAGTGAGGTCTCACCAGTGCCTTATAGAGCCTCAACATCACATCCCTGCTCCTATACTCTATTCCTCTAGAAATGAATGCCAACATTGCATTCGCCTTCTTCACTACCGACTCAACCTGGAGGTTAACTTTAAGGGAATCCTGTACGAGGACTCCCAAGTCCCGTTGCATCTCAGAACTTTGAATTCTTTCCCCATTTAAATAATAGTCTGCCCGTTTATTTTTTCTGCCAAAGTGCATAACCATACACTTTCCAACATTGTACTTCATTTGCCACTTCTCTGCCCATTCTTCCAATCTATCCAAATCTCTCTGCAGACTCTCCGTTTCCTCAGCACTACCGGCCCCTCCACCTATCTTCATATCATCAGCAAACTTAGCCACAAAGCCATCTATTCCATAATCCAAATCATTGATATACAATGTAAAAAGAAGCAGCCCCAACACGGACCCCTGTGGAACACCACTGGTAACCGGCAGCCAACCAGAATAGGATCCCTTTATTTCCACTCTCTGTTTCCTGCCAATCAGCCAACGCTCTATCCACGTATGTAACTTTCCTGTAATTCCATGGGCTCTTATCTTGTTAAGCAGCCTCATGTGTGGCACCTTGTCAAAGGCCTTCTGAAAATCCAAATATACAACATCTACTGCATCTCCCTTGTCTAGCCTACTGGTAATTTCCTCAAAAAATTGTAATAGGTTTGTCAGGCAGGATTTTCCTTTAAGGAATCCATGCTGAGTTCTGCCTATCTTGTCATATGCCTCCAGGTACTCTGTAACCTCATCCTTGACAATCGACTCCAACAACTTCCCAACCACCAACGTCAAGCTAACAAGTCTATAATTTCCTTTTCGCTTCTTTGCCCCCTTCTTAAATAGCGGAGGGACATTTGCAATCTTCCAGTCCTCCGGAACCATGCCAGAATCTATCGACTTTTGAAAGATCATCGCTAATGCCTCCACAATCTCCACAGCTACTTCCTTCAGAACACGAGGGTGCATTCCATCTGGTCCAGGAGATTTATGATATCATGGATGATAGAAAAAAGGTGTACTGTGTGGGAGGCAAGAATTTGATTGATATTAGAATAGGTTAAAAGTACAGATCATGGGTTGAAAGGCCTGTACTATACTGTAATGTTCTAATTTCACAACATTTGTCAGTGATAATGAACCTGATTCTCATTCTGACATAACCTGAAAGGACTGAATAGACTACTCCTTTGTTCCTTTGTTCTGCCTGTGATCAGGAGTTTCCATTCCATCTGCTGCCCAGAAAATCCCGTGGCCTGAGGCAGACCAATTAAGCAGTTTAACTACTGCAGACTATTTGGGCATATGCAATTTACAGGTTTATCTACAAAGTGTACAGAAGAGTTACCTGAAGATGCTGCCTGGATTAGAGAGCATGTATTGATCAAACTAGGGCTTTTCTCTTTGGAGCGAAGGAGGATGAGAGGAGAATTTGATAGATGTGTATAAGATGATACGAGACATTGATAGACTGGACAGACAGAGCCTTTTTCCCAATGTGGAAATGGTCTAATTTTATTGTGATTGGAACAGGGTATAGTGGGGCGGATGTCAGAGGAAGGCATTATTACACAAGGGTGGAAGGTGCTGCTGTGGGTGGTTGTAGAAGCAGATACATTAGGGACATTTAAGAGACTCTTAGATAGGCAAATGGATGGCTATGTAGGAGGGAAACATTAGATTGATCTTGGAGTAGTTTAAAGTTTACATAGCAACATAGAAAATAGGTGCAGGAGTAGGCCACTCGGCCCTTCGAGCCTGCACCGCCATTTATTATGATCATGGCTGATCATCCAACTCAGAACCCTGCACCAGCCTTCCCTTCATTCCCCCTGATCCCCGTAGCCACAAGGGCCATATCTAACTCCCTCTTAAATATAGCCAATGAACTGGCCTCAACTGTTTCCTGTGGCAGAGAATTCCACAGATTCACCACTCTCTGTGTGAAGAAGTTTTTCCTCATCTCGGTCCTAAAAGGCTTCCCCTTTATCCTCAAACTGTGACCCCTCGTTCTGGACTTCCCCAACATCGGGAACAATCTTCCTGCATCTAGCCTATCCAATCCCTTTAGGATTTTATACGTTTCAATCAGATCCCCCCTCAATCTTCTAAATTCCAATGAGTATAAGCCTAGTTCATCCAGTCTTTCATCATATGAAAGTTCTGCCATCCTAGGAATCAATCTGGTGAACCTTCTTTGTACTCCCTTTATGGCAAGGATGTCTTTCCTCAGATTAGGGGACCAAAACTGCACACAATACTCCAGGTGTGGTCTCACCAAGGCCTTGTACAACTGCAGTAGTACCTCCCTGCTCCTGTACTCGAATCCTCTCGCTATAAATGCCAACATACCATTCGCCTTTTTCACCGCCTGCTGTACCTGCATGCCCACTTTCAATGACTGGTGTATAATGACACCCAGGTCTCGTTGCACCTCCCCTTTTCCTAATCGGCCACCATTCAGACAATAATCTGTTTTCTTATTTTTGCCGCCAAAGTGGATAACTTCACATTTATCCACATTAAATTGCATCTGCCATGAATTTGCCCACTCACCCAACCTATCCAATTCACCCTGCATCCTCTTAGCATCCTCCTCACAGCTAACACTGCCGCCCAGCTTCGTGTCATCCGCAAACTTGGAGATGCTGCATTTAATTCCCTCATCCAAGTCATTAATATATATTGTAAACAACTGGGGTCCCAGCACTGAGCCTTGCGGTACCCCACTAGTCACCGCCTGCCATTCTGAAAAGGTCCCGTTTATTCCCACTCTTTGCTTCCTCTCTGCTAACCAATTCTCTATCCACATCAATACCTTACCCCCAATACCGTGTGCTTTAAGTTTGCACACTAATCTCCTGTGTGGGACCTTGTCAAAAGCCTTTTGAAAATCCAAATATACCACATCCACTGGTTCTCCCCTATCCACTCTACTAGTTACATCCTCAAAAAATTCTATGAGATTCGTCAGACATGATTTTCCTTTCACATTTCACCGCTTTCCAAATGTGCTGTTATCACATCTTTGATAACTGACTCCAGCAGTTTCCCCACCACCGACGTTAGGCTAACTGGTCTATAATTCCCCAGTTTCTCCCTCCCTCCTTTTTTAAAAAGTGGGGTTACATTAGCCACCCTCCAATCCTCAGGAACTAGTCCAGAATCTAACGAGTTTTGAAAAATTATCACTAATGCATCCACTATTTCTTGGGCTACTTCCTTAAGCACTCTGGGATGCAGACCATCTGGCCCTAGGGATTTATCTGCCTTTAATCCCTTCAATTTACCCAACACCATTTCCCTACTAACATGTATTTCGCTCAGTTCCTCCATCTCACTGGACCCTCTGTCCCCTACTATTTCCGGAAGATTATTTATGTCCTCCTTAGTGAAGACAGAACCAAAGTAATTATTCAATTGGTCTGCCATGTCCTTGCTCCCCATAATCAATTCACCTGTTTCTGTCCGCAGGGGACCTACATTTGTCTTTACCAGTCTTTTCCTTTTTACATATCTGTAAAAGCTTTTACAGTCAGTTTTTATGTTCCCTGTCAGTTTTCTCTCATAATCTTTTTTCCCCTTCCTAATTAAGCCCTTTGCCCTCCTCTGCTGAACTCTGAATTTCTCCCAGTCCTCAGGTGAGCCACCTTTTCTGGCTAACTTGTATGCTCCTTCTTTGGAATTGATACTATCCCTAATTTCTCTTGTCAGCCACGGGTGCACTACCTTCCTTGATTTATTCTTTTGCCAAACTGGGATGAACAATTGTTGTAGTTCATCCATGCAATCCTTAAATGCTTGCCATTGCATATCCACCATCAATCCTTTAAGTGTCATTTGCCAGTCTATCTTAGCTAATTCACATCTGATACCTTCAAAGTTACCCCTCTTTAAGTTGAGAACCTTTGTTTCTGAATTAACTATGTCACTCTCCATCTTAATGAAGAATTCCACCATATTATGGTCACTCTTACCCAAGGGGCCTCTCACGACAAGATCGCTAATTAACCCTTCCTCATTGCTCAAAACCCAGTCCAGAATAGCCTGCTCTCTAGTCGGTTCCTCAACATGTTGGTTCAAAAAACCATCCCGCATACATTCCAAGAAATCCTCTTCCTCAGCACCTTTACCAATTTGGTTCACCCAGTCTACATGTAGATTGAAGTCACCCATTATAACTGCTGTTCCTTTATTGCACACATTTCTAATTTCCTGTTTAATACCATCTCCGACCTCACTACTACTGTTAGGTGGCCTGTACACAACTCCCACCAGCGTCTTCTGCCCCTTAGTGTTACGCAGCTCTACCCATATCGATTCCACATCTTCCCGGCTTATGTCCTTCCTTTCTATTGCGTTAATCTCTTCTTTAACCAGCAACGCCACCCCACCTCCTTTTCTTTCATGTCTATCCCTCCTGAGTATTGAATATCCCTGAACGTTGAGCTCCCATCCTTGGTCACCCTGGAGCCATGTCTCTGTGATCCCAACTATATCATAATCATTAATAACAATCTGCACTTTCAATTCATCCACCTTGTTACAAATGCTCCTTGCATTGACACACAAAGCCTGGTGCAATGTTGTAGGCTGAAGGATCTATACTATGCTGTACTCTTCTATATTCTATCTGTTTCAATTTCTATACACCATTCTCCAGTCAAACCAGTGGCCATGCCTCCCCTCAGCTCTCAGTTGTGATTAGCCTCCAATTTATCCCGTTATTGGATGACAGTGGATGTTCAGGAGTGAGAGGAAGATCAGGAGACAGGGAGGATTTCAGATTTCAGATGCAGAATCTAGAAGGGTGTTTGTGGTGCTTTACAGACCTTCAGTGTGTGCTTAACTGCAACATCCCTACAAATTCTTCCTTCAAATTCATAATGTTCTGCTGAACAATATGGACATGCTATGTTGGCACTGAAATGTATGGTAACACTTGTGGGCTGCCCCGAGTGCATGCTTTGGTGTCTTGGTTGTTAATGCAGGCAACATATTAACAACCAAGTAAATCTGAAATTCCCATATATCATCCAAGCCAATCCCCAGCTATGGATGAGGTCAACCATAGGGCATATTTCTGTGCTGCAATTCTGCACGACTCTTTGACTCTAACATGGGGTGGCACAGTAGTGGAGTGGTTAGCACAATGTTTTACAGTACAGTACCAGCGACCTGGGTTCGATTCCCGCCACTGTCTGTACAGAGTTTGAATGTTCTCCAGTGACCGCGTGGGTTTCCTCTTGATGATCCACTTTCCTCCCACAGTCCAAAGGCATACCTGTTGGTAGGTTAATTGTAAATTATCCTGTGATTAGCCTAGGTTAAATCGGGAGCTGCTGGGTGGCATGTCACTGATTGGGTAATTATCTTCCTGGTAGCCAGCAATCTTTGATTTTATCATCCTACAAGCTCTCCAATCAGTGCACAAATAGATGTGTACTGAACTGATTTAAAGATGAATATACGATGTGTACTAGGTGTGACCTTTGCACACATTGTGTTAACGTAACCCTGGTAGACCAGTAACTTTGCCCTTGAAAAGACATCAACTCTGGCTAGGTATTTACTAAGACTTGAACTGTTTAAGCTTTGCCCTATGGGTGTAATGCTGGGATAACCTTTGCTTTCCCGATAGGACACCAGATAGGCATGGAAAGACAAACTCTCTCACAAGCAAGCAAGGAAAATTTCTTCCTTTACTTTTGCCACTTTGTACTGTCTATCATGTTAAGACATAAGGCATTTTCTTCTATTCTTGATCAATAACTCTTTGGCTCCTTAAGGTATTCGCCCCTTGCTTGATTTATACGTTCAATAGTTTTTTTTTAATCATCATTCTAACAAGTTTACCTGTCATTGTCTCTTCCTGATGAAGATTAAATGTCTCTTGGATAGCAGACACTGTGATGGAGTAGCAGCTTCCTGTCTGGCTTGAATTTAATGGCCTTTTCCTAAACAATTGTTTTTCATTTGTACATTCAGTATATTATTCTTTAAGGATAAATTTCAAACTGTGGCTGGGAATTAGGAGGGTAATTGGTTCATTGGCCTATATTGCAAGTGGGGATTAGATATTTTGAAAAAGGAGGTCTTGTTACAATTGTATAGTAATAGAAATGAGATAAAAGCTGGAGTACTTTGTATAGTTTTGGTCTCCATACCTAAGGAAGTATTTAATTGTCTTGGAGACTGTGGGGTACATGAACACTAGATTAATTTCTTGAATGAAAGAGTAGCCAGTGAGGAGAAGCTGAGTAAGATCAGCCTATACTCAGTGAAGTTACATAGGCCATTGGACTACTATGTACAATATCGGTCTCCATATAAGGCTAAAAGACCATAAGACGTAGAAACAGAATTAAGTCATTTGGCCCATCAATTCCACTCCACCATGCCATCATGGCTGATTTATTTTCCCTCTCAAACCTATTTGCCTGCCTTCTCCCCATAACCTTTGAAGACCTTATTAATCAAAAACCTATCAACCTTCACTTTAAATATACCCAATGAATTGGCCTCCACAGCCGTCTGTGGCAATGAATTCCACAGATTCGCCATCTTCTGGCTGAAGAAATTTCTCCTCATCTCTTTCCTAAAGGGACATCCTTGTATTCTGAGGCTGTGCCCTCTGGTCATAAACTCTCCCACTACAGGAAACATCCTCTCCACATCCGCCCTTTCTACTCCTTTCAATATTCAATAGGCCCCCTCCCATTACTTCTAATAGAGGGCTGGACCCTGTGGGCCACTTTCGCAGTCCATGACCTCATAATCTATCTTGTCATGATCTTGTACTTTATCGTTTACATGCACTGAAAATTTTTAGTAGATTTTAGTTCATTATGTATTGTTATTGTTTTCTCTTATACTAATTCAATACACTGTAATGATTTGATCTGTATGAACTGTATGCAAGACAAGTTTTTCACTGTATCTTGTTACAGATGACAATAATAAACCAATACCAATACCAATATCAGGCTGTGATTTGTCACAATGTGCTAGAATCAAAATAGTTCTACGTGTTTTAACACTGAACTGTCTTTGTCAGCTCTTCCTCCTGGCAAAGGAGCATCCCATGATTAGATTTGATGGGCAACCCACACTAACTGCTGGAGGAACTCAGCAGGTCAGTCAGCACCTATAGAAAAGAGAAAACGGTCAATGTTTCGGGCTGAGATCCTTCTTCAGAACTGAGAAAGAAGGGAGAAGATGCCGGAATAAAAAGGTGGAGGGAGAGGAAAGAGGCTAGCTGGAAGGTAACACACATCAATGTTGCTGGTGAACGCAGCAGGTCAGGCAGCATCTCTAGGAAGACGTACAGTCAACGTTTCAGGCCGAGACCCTTCGTCAGGACTAACTGAAGGAAGAGATAGTAAGAGATTTGAAAGTGGGAGGGGGAGGGGGAGATCCAAAATGATAGGAGAAGACAGGAGGGGGAGGGATGGAGCCAAAAGCTGGACAGGTGATTGGCAAAAGGGATATGAGAGGATCATGGGACAGGAGGCCCAGGGAGAAAGAAAAGGGAGAGGGGGGATAAAAACCCATAGGATGGGCAAGGGGTATAGTCAGAGGGACAGAGGGAGAAAAAGGAGAGAAAGAAAAAGAATGTGTGTATATAAATAAATAACGGATGGGGTACGAGGGGGAGGTGGGAAATTAGCAGAAGTTAGAGAAGTCAATGTTCATGCCATCAGTTTGAAGGCTACCCAGACGGAATATAAGGTGTTGTTCCTCCAACCTGAGTGTGGCTTCATCTTCACAGTAGAGGTGATAGGTGAAGCCAGGTGGGTGGAAAAGGTGAAGGGCTAGACAAAAATGAGTCTGACAGGAGAAGAAAGTGGACCACAGGAGAAAGAGAAGGAGGAGGGAACACAGGGGGAAGGTGAGAAGAAATAAAAGGTCAGAGTGGGAGAATAGAGGAAAGGGGTAGAGGGGTGGAATTTGTTTACCAAAAGGAGAAATCAATATTCATGCCATCTGATTGGAGAGTACATAGAGAGGATAGAAGGTGTTGCTCCCCCACCCTGAGAGAAGCCTCACCTTGGCACAAGGGGAGGCCAAGAGTCGGTACGTTGGAAAGGGAATGGGAGTCTGAGTTAGTATGTTTAGCCATTGGGAAGTCACACTTGTGGCGGATGGTGCTGGGGTGCTCAACGAAGTGGTCCTCCAATTTACGAAAGGTCTCACCAATGTAGATGTGGTCACCTCAGGAGCACCGGACACGATAGATGACTCCAGCTGATTGACAGGTCAAGTGTTGCCTTACCTGGAAGGACTGTTTGGGGCCCTGAATGAGGTGGGTGAGGAGTTGTATGGGCAGGCGTCACACTTAGACTGCTTGCAGGGTTAAGTGGCAGGAGGGAGATCAGTAGGAAGGGATTAATGGACAAGAGAATTGCAGAGGGAGCGATCCCTGTGGAAAGTGGAGGGGGGTAGGGAGGTAAAGATACGTTTTGTTGTCGGATCCCTTTGGAGAAGGCAGAAGTTGCAGAAGATAATGAGCTTGAATGAGGTGGGCTGATGGGTGGTATGTAAGGACAAGAGGGACTTTATTACTATTGGGGGGGCAGGAAGATGGGGTGCACATGGACGTATGGGAAATGAAGGAGTCACGAATGAGAGCAGCATCAACAGTAGATGGAGGGAAACCCACTTCTTTAAAGGAGGAGGACATTTCTGATGTCCTGGAATGGAAAGTCACATTTTAGGATCAGATGCAGAGGAGGCAGAAGAACTGAGAAAAGGGAATAGCATTTTTACAGAAGACAAGATATATTCAAAGTATCCATGGGAATAGTAGGTTTATAAAAAGGTGTCGGTTGACAGTTTGTCTCCAGAGATGTGGAGGGAGAGAGATTTAGAAAGGGGAGGGAGGTGGCAGAGATAGAACAAGGGAACTCAAGGGCAGGGTGGAAGTTAGAGGAGGCATTGATAAAATTGACAAGCTCAGCATGGGCACATGAAGCAGCACCAATGCAGTTGCCAGTGTAGAGGAGGGAGAGTTGGGTGGTATAACTGGGGAAGGCTTCAAACGTAGATTTGTTCTACATAACCAAAGAAGAGGCAGGCATAGCTGGGGCACATGCGAGTGTCCATGGCTACCCCTCAAGTACGTAGTAAGTGCGAGGAGTCAAAAGAAACAGTTCAGGATGAAGACCGATTCTGCCAGACAGAGGAGGGGGAAAGAAGCAGTGGATTTTGAGGTCTTTTTGATGGAGAATAGAAATGTATAAGGATTGAACATCCATGGTGAAGATGAGGTGTCAGGGTCAGGGAACTGAAAGTAACTGAGGGTATGAAGAGTGTCGCAGATGTAGGTGAGAAGAGACTGAATCAAGGGGGATAGAATGGAATCAAGATATGAGGACACATTATTAGATTTGATGAGCTTTATTTATCAAATGTACATTGAAACATACAGAGGAATGCGTTTGTTTGCGTCAAATCAAATCAGCAAGGATTATACTGGTGGCAGTCCACAAGTGCCCCATGCTTCTGGTGCCAACGTAGCATTGCTTACAACTCACTATAACCCTGACTGTATATCTTTGGAATGTGAAAGGAAACTGGAGCACCCAAAGGAAGCCCACACAGTCACAGAAAAACGTACAGAGTGTCAGCAGCGGGAAATGAACCCTCATCTTACTGCTGGTGGTGTAATAGCGTTACATTAACTGCTACACTACCTTGCTGATGAATATCTCTCTGGAACAATCTATTTTCCCCTCAGTTTTCAAGGGGGCAACCATCATTGCAGTCAAAGAAGGTGACAGTAACCTGCCCAAATGACCATCGTCTGGTGGCATTAACATCAACTATTATGAAATGCTTTGAACGGCTGGTAATGGAGCACATTAAAGTCTTTCTCTAGGCTACATTGAACCCTTTCCAGTCATTCATCACTCAAAGCGATCCGAGAGATAGCCAGATCTTCGCTTGCAAAGAACAGGAGGGAAGAAGAGCCCTCAGGAACGACGACAAAATCGTTGGTGACTGTAGAGGCCAGTTCCAGATCTGCAGACTCTGGATCAGTAGGAACATGAAAACAGCTGGGTTGCAGGCACTTGGGTAGTTGGATCCTTCCTGCGTCTCCTCTTCTCTGAGGTGCTCACTGTTCCGGATTCCTCGAAATTCTTGACTTCTCCATGAATCAGTGTTCTCTAGCAGTCTCTGTCACAAGCCAGCTGCTGCCACTCGTTGGCCTCGATATTTGCCTGAGAGAGCGGCTGGTTAAGTTGGTCTTTGTACCTCTTGCGTGGGGCACCACGATCTCTCTTGCCCTGAGAGAGTTCTCCGTAGAGTACTGCTTTCAGTAACCTGGAGCTGTCCATGCGAGACACATAGCCTGGCCAGAAGAGCTGCCTGAGCAGCAAAGTGGCTTCAATACTTGGAAGTTGAGCCTACTCCAGGACCTCGTTGGTGGAGACATGATCCTGCCAGCTGATACCCATGATGGAGCAGAGGCGGTGCTGAAGGAAGCGCTCGAGCAACTGGATTTGCTTGTGGTACAAGAGCCAGACTTTGGAGCCATATAGACTTCGGCAGCCCTGTACACCTGGACATTTGTGGACAGGTGCAGCTGGTGGTTCTTCCACACACATTCCTGGAGCCACTCGGAGTCACTGCTGGTTCTGACGTGTCGATTGTCAACGTCCCTCACTACCGTAGCGCCACTGGAGATGACACTGCTCAAGTAAGTGAACTGCTCGACCGGGGTGAGAGGGTGATCATCAATGGTTATCTGAGGTGGGTTGTAAACACCACGAGGGGGCTTCTGATGGAAGATCATTGTTTTCTTCAGACTGACCGTTCACCCGAAAGACATAGAAACATAGAAACATAGAAAATAGGTGCAGGAGTAGGCCATTCGGCCCTTCGAGCCTGCACCGCCATTTATTATGATCATGGCTGATCATCCAACTCAGAACCCAGCCTTCCCTCCATACCCCCTGACCCCTGTAGCCACAAGGGCCATATCTAACTTCCTCTTAAACACAGCCAATGAACCGGCCTCAACAGTTTGCTGTGGCAGAGAATTCCACAGATTCACCACTCTCTGTGTGAAGAAGTTTTTCCTAATCTCGGTCCTAAAAGGCTTCCCCTCTATCCTCAAACTGTGACCCCTCGTTCTGGACCTCCCCAACATCGGGAACAATCTTCCCGCATCTAGCCTGTCCAATCCCTTTAGGATCTTATACGTTTCAATCAGATCCCCCCTCAATCTTCTAAATTCCAACGAGTACAAGCCCAGTTCATCCAGTCTTTCTTCATATGAAAGACCTGCCATCCCAGGAATCAATCTGGTGAACCTTCTTTGTACTCCCTCTATGGCAAAGATGTCTTTCCTCAGATTAGGGGACCAAAACTGCACACAATACTCCAGGTGTGGTCTCACCAAGGCCTTGTACAACTGCAGTAGTACCTCCCTGCTCCTGTACTCGAATCCTCTCGCAGCCTGTCACGCGCCCTCTGCATGCAGGAGGAGAGCACAGTCGTTTGCATATAGTAGCTCAAAAATTGGCTCTTGCATGCTTTCTGTCTGGATGAGAAGGTCGGTGGAGATTGAAGATATCTCCAGCAGTGCAGAACCAAATGTTTACGCTCTCTGAGGTGGCATCTTTCACTTCCCGTAGCAACATGCCAAAAAAGATAGCAAAGAGAGTTGGTGCCAAAACACAGGCTTGTTTCATGCCGGTACTGATGGGGAATGGGTCAGACAGGTCGCTGTTGTGTTTAACCTGACCACTTTGGCCTTCATGGAGCTGCTGCAAGATGGTGAGGAATTTCAGGGGACAGCTGAGCTTTGACAGAATCTTCCAGAGACCGTTACAGCTGACTGTATCAAAGGCCTTGGTAGGTCAATGAATGTTGCATGCAGTCCATGTTCATAAGAACATAAGAACATATGAAATAGGAGCAGGAGTAGACCATCTGGCTCATCGAGCCTGCCCTGCCGTTCAATAAGATCATGGCTGATCTGTCCATAAACTCAGCTCCATCTACCTGCCTTTTCCCCATAACCCTTAATTCCCTTACTATGTAAAAACATATCTAACTGTTTCTTAAGTGAAGAAGCCTCAACTGTTTCCCTGGGCAGAGAATTCCACAGATTCACCACTCTCTGGGGAAAAACAATTTCTCCTCATCGCTGTCCTAAATCTTCTCCCCTGAATCTTGAGGCAATATCCCCTAGTTCTAGTCTTACCTACCAATGGAAACAACTTTCCTACTTCTATCTTATCTATCCCTTTCAAAATTTTGTTGGCTTCTATAAGAACCCCTCTCATTCTTCTGAACTCCAGAGAGTATAGTCCCAGGCAACTCAATCTCTCCTCATAGGTTAGCCCCTTCATCCCTAGAATCAACCTGGTGAACCTCCTCTGCACTGCCTCCAAAGTCAGTATATCCCTCCTTAAGTATGGAGACCAGAACTGCACACAGTACTCCAGGTACGGCCTCACCAGTACCCTGTATAGTTGCAGCACGGCCTCCCTGCTCTTGAATTCAATCCCTCTAGCAATGAAGGCCAACATTCCGTTTGCCTTCTAAATAACCTGTTCTGTTCATGATACTTCTCCAGTATCTGGGGCAGGATGAAGATCATGTCAGATCTGCCTCGTTCACTCTGAATCTGAACTGCTCTCTGCGAGGTTGCCCTCGGCAATAGTAGGGATGATTCTGTCCAAGAAAGTTCTAGCGAGGCTCTTCCCAGTGATGGACAGCAGGGTAATACTTCCGTTGTTTGAGCAATCCAATCTCTCCCCTTTGTTCTTGTACAGGCTGACAATTACAGAGTTGTGTAGGTCATTTGGGACTGAACCTTACTCCTAACAGAGTGTGAACAGCTTTGTGAGTTCACTCAGGAGAATGTCTCCACCCATTTTGTGTACTTCTGCTGGGATCCCATCAATGCCTGGGGCTTCGTGGCATTTCAGCTTGGAAACTGCAGCTTTGAACCCATCCAGAGTTGACTGGCCATCAAGCTTAAGCCTGACCTTATGCTGAGGGATCATTTCAATGGATGTTTCTTGTGGGCTGCATAAGTCTAGAGAAGACAATCTCTGGTCCCACCAAACACGTGAGATCGAGGTGCACACCTTCTGTTTGTGTGGATGCTGCGTGATTTGTTCCCCCGTTACAAATCAGTACCACAAAATAACAAACAGTACACCATATGCAATTAAATGATTTAGCTTTATAATTCTTAATTCGACTACAGGGTTAGTAAAGTAAAACAAAAAGAAAAGGGCCCATTTTAATGAAACAGTCTAACATGCACAAGTTGGAGCTCACGGTTTCCCTTTCTCCAATCCTCCATCGATTTCCCCGGGCTTTGTCAACTCCCAGCCCCACTCCAAGCCCACGCCTTTCTGGTGTCTACGACCTCTCCTTTCTGGCATCTTCTCATCTTCTCTCTCCATCTTCTGCCGAACAAAAGACCCAGATCACCTCGGTCTCAGGCACACAGCAAGAGAAAACACTTCCCTCATTGGATGGCTCAGATTCCAAAGCACCTGTTACCTCTAACCATAACCCCACGGAAAGACTATTACATTAACAGTGCTTCGACAGAAAGACCATTACGTTAGCAGTGAAACCTTTCCCAGTGTCACATACTTGATGACCATCCCTGAAAAGGCTCTCGTAGTGCTCTATCCATCGCCTTGTGATGGCTTCCTTCTCTGTCAGGAGGCTGGAGCATTGAATGAGCATAGAGAGGCTGGAATCTGACAAGTCGGACCATACACATGTAGTGATTTGTAAAAGGCTGGAGTGTTCCTGGTGTCTGCATAGTGCTGTGTTCATTCTGTTCGGGCCATCCACCAATCGTTCTGCATCTGTCTCATTTTGCCTTGGAGGGTGCTACTTGCTGCTCTGTATTCTGTCTTGACTGCCTGGTCGTCGGGTCTAGACAGCACCATTTGATGGGAGGAGTGTTTCTTCTGGAGCAGGTTCCAGATTTCAATGTCGTTTTCATCAAACCACTCCTTGTTTCTTCTTGAGGAGTACCCAACTACCTCGACAGCCGCATCTTGGATGGCAGTCTTTAGGTGCTCCCACTTAGTTCCTGTGTCAGCGTCTGCGCTTGGGTGCCTTTGCTGTCCAGTTTCTCCCTTACCTTGATCTGGAATGCATCACTGAGACCAAAGAGCTTATCCACCTGGAGTCTCTTCGACCGTGGTCCCCTTTTCCCTATTGCTGGCTTGTTAGCCAGTCTGACTTTCCCCCCGACCAGTCTGTGATCCATATAACAGTCTGTGGTCAGCATGACCATGCTGTGTAGAACTTCCGACACATCGTTTTGCTGCACCAGGCTGTAGTCCAGGAGGTCCCAGTGTTTGGAACGGGGCTGACTCCAGGTTGTCTCCACCCCAGAGGGTCTGTTCTTGTTCCTGCCTCTGCCTGACCAGAAGAGAGCGTAGCCTGCAAAATGAACTTCGCTTATAGCAGCAAAATCAATGTCCAGCCCAGCTCGTTCTCGTGCCACAAGCACTGAGCGTCTTTGGTGTCAGTCACCTTCTGTAGAGTCCTGTATGGTGCGCATACATTCCAGCATTCTGAGATATGTTGACTTCTTTGATTCTTTTCTTACCGCTTGAGTGAGATGCCCACTGGCCACGGCGAACCAGCAAGATGGTGCTGAGGCAATCTTTTTTTGCACCACCTTTTCTAGGTCCATCTCTATCCAGGGAAAGCAGTGCTAACACTGAAGAGGCCTGCTTGGTCACTCAGAGGGCTGCCGAATGCTGTTTTTGCCTCAGGTCAACAGACAGATGACCCATGGGTCTGAGCCACCTACATACAAAGGAGACTGCGACTTTCAGTGTCATCTAACACCTGTCGTTTCACCCCTTCTCAGTCACTGTAGGAATTTCTTCCTGTCTGCACTCCATAGGTTTATAGTGAGGGTCGGTGCGCGCGGACGGATTCCACTCTTTAGGCTGGAAGACGTTCCACAATGGCACAGCAAGCGGCGATGACTGTGATGACTGCAAGGGTCTAGGTTAAGAATCAGAGTTTTCCTTCTCCTAAACAGACTGCCTGAGAAGGCTAATGTGTCTCATCTACCCGGGTTTGCAATCGGAGTTGTGCTTCTCCTAGGCTGGCTGCCTGTCAAAGCTGATCAGCCCAGCCTGCCTGCCCAGTTTTACCGCTGGACACTCAGTCGCGGCACGACAGAGCAAACTCAGTAAGAACAGGGACACCAGCTGAAGGCATTGCAAGGGGCACAGTAGTGAAGGAGAGGCCATATTCAAGAGGCAAGCCAAACAGAGGTCCTGAGGCGATCACCACACATGGAAAGGAGAGGCTGTGGGAGACACCTCATCTTCCTTAAGCGAGCAGGACATCCAGCCCAGGACTCACCTGTTCCCAAAGGAGGTGACAGTAACCTGCCTCAACGACTATCGTACGGTGGCATTAACGTCAACCATTATGAAATGCTTTAAGCAACTGTTCATGGAGTGTATTAAAGCCTTTCTTCCAGCTACCTTTCGAGTTCACTTATCACTCAAATTGATCTACTGATGATGCAATAGCCTCTCCCCTCCACTCTGTCCTGTCCCACCCTGAAAATGGGGTCTCATATGCCAGACTGTGGTTTATAGACATTAGTTCGGTGTTTAACACCATCGTACCCCAGAAACTGATGGGGAAACTGTCCTTGCTGGGTCTCAACACTTCCTTCTGCAACTGGATACTGGACTTCTTAACAGAAAGGCCCTGTGGGCACAGATGTGTCTAGTCCCATTGCGCCAAGCACTGGCACTCCCCAGGGCTGTGTGCTCAGCCCACTGCTGTTCACACTGCTGACACATGACTGTGTCGCAGGATCCAGCTCAAATCGTGTCATCAGGTTTATGGATGAATCAACAGTGGTTGGCCTCATCAATGACGATGACGAAACCAAGTACAGACAGGAAGTGGAGTGGCTGGTAGATCGGTGTCAGATGAACAACCTAAGCCTGAATGTGGAGAAGACAAAGGAAATCATTGTGGACTTCAGGAAGGTCCAGACAAACCATCCCCCTCTGCAAATACATGCCTTCTCCATAGAGAGAGTTAAGTGCACCAAGTTCACATCACAGATTACCTCACCTGGTCCCTTAATAGCAGCTCCCTGAACAAGAAGGCACAGCAGCACCTCAGCTTCCTAAGAAGATTGGGGCAAGTGCATTCCACACACCCACCACTCTCTGTGTGAAAAACTTACCCACCCCTGATATCCCCTCAGTACCTATTTCTTAGAAACTTAGAAACTTAGAAAATAGGTGCAGGAGTAGGCCATTCGGCCCTTCGAGCCTGCACCGCCATTTATTATGATCATGGCTGATCATCCAACTCGGAACCCAGCCTTCCCTCCATACCCCCTAACCCCTGTAGCCACAAGGGCCATATCTAACTCCCTCTTAAACATAGCCAATGAACTGGCCTCAACAGTTTGCTGTGGCAGAGAATTCCACAGATTCACCACTCTCTGTGTGAAGAAGTTTTTCCTAATCTCGGTCCTAAAAGGCTTCCCCTCTATCCTCAAACTGTGACCCCTCGTTCTGGACCTCTCCAACATCGGGAACAATCTTCCCGCATCTAGCCTGTCCAATCCCTTTAGGATCTTATACGTTTCAATCAGATCCCCCCTCAATCTTCTAAATTCCAACGAGTACAAGCCCAGTTCATCCAGTCTTTCTTCATATGAAAGACCTGCCATCCCAGGAATCAATCTGGTGAACCTTCTTTGTACTCCCTCTATGGCAAAGATGTCTTTCCTCAGATTAGGGGACCAAAACTGCACACAATACTCCAGGTGTGGTCTCACCAAGGCCTTGTACAACTGCAGTAGTACCTCCCTGCTCCTGTACTCGAATCCTCTCGCTATAAATGCCAGCATACCATTCGCCTTTTTCACCGCCTGCTGTACCTGCATGCCCACTTTCAATGACTGGTGTATAATGACACTCAGGTCTAGTTGCACCTCCCCTTTTCCTAATCGGCCACCATTCAGATAATAATCTGTTTTCCTATTTTTGCCACCAAAGTGGATAACTTCACATTTATCCACATTAAATTGCATCTGCCATGAGTTTGCCCACTCACCCAACCTATCCAAGTCACCCTGCATCCTCTTAGCATCCTCCTCACTGCTAACACTGCCACCCAGCTTCGTGTCATCCGCAAACTTGGAGATGCTGCATTTAATTCCCTCATCCAAGTCATTAATATATATTGTAAACAACTGGGGTCCCAGCACTGAGCCTTGCGGTACCCCACTAGTCACCGCCTGCCATTCTGAAAAGGTCCCGTTTATTCCCACTCTTTGCTTCCTGTCTGCTAACCAATTCTCCACCCACACCAATACCTTACCCCCAATACCGTGTGCTTTAAGTTTGCACACTAATCTCCTGTGTGGGACCTTGTCAAAAGCCTTTTGAAAATCCAAATATACCACATCCACTGGTTCTCCCCGATCCACTCGACTAGTTACATCCTCAAAAAATTCTATGAGATTCGTCAGACATGATTTTCCTTTCACAGATCCATGCTGACTTTGTCCGATCATTTCACCGCTTTCCAAATGTGCTGTTATCACATCCTTGATAACTGACTCCAGCAGTTTCCCCACCACCGACGTTAGGCTAACCGGCCTATAATTCCCCGGTTTCTCTCTCCCTCCTTTTTTAAAAAGTGGGGTTAAGGTCCAAGCACCTTAAACCTATGCCCCCTCATATTAGCCATTTCAGCCCTGGGAAAAAGCCTCTGGCTATCCACATGATCACCTCATCATCTTATAACCATATAACAATTACAGCACGGAAAAAGGCCATCTCGGCCCTTCTAGTCTGTGCTGAATGCTTACTCTCACCTCTATCAGGTCACCTCTCATCCTCTGTCACTCCAAGGAGAAAAGGTCAAGTTCACTCAACCTCAACATGCACGAAACAGCACACGCTAATGCCTTCACCATCGTTTTGGAAGATTTTAACCAGGCCAGTCTGAAAACTATCAACAGATCACTTGCAATACCAGAGGAAACAACACACTGAACCACCATCAAGAATGCCTACCGTACTATTCCACACCCTCATTTCGGGAAGTCTGATCACCTAGCTGTACTTCTACTCCCTGAGTATAGGCAGAGACTGAAGACTGTAGCACCAGTAGTGAGGACCAAGAAAATATGGACAAGGGAAGCACAGGAGCACCTACAGGACTGCTTTGAATTGGTGGACTGGTCTGTATTCAGGGATTCATCTTCGAACCTGGATGAGTATGCTGCAGTTGTTACTGACTTCATTAAAACCTGTGTGGATAAGTGTGTGCCCACAAAAACCCACTGTACATTCCCAAACCAAAAGCCGTGGATGAACCAGGAGTTATGTCGTCTACTGAAGGCGAGATCTGTGGCATTCAATTCTGGTGACCCAGGCCTGTACCAGAAAACCAGGTATGATTTGCGGAGGGCTATTTCAAGGGCAAAGAGACAATTTCAAACGAGGTTGGAGGCGACATCGGATGCACAACAACTCTGGCAGGGCCTGCAAGACATTACTTCCTACAAAGCAAAACCCAATAGCATGAATGGCAGCGATGCTTCGCTACCAGATGAACTCAATGCCTTCTATGCCTGCTTTGAAAGGGAGAACACAACTATAGCTGTGAAGATCCCTGCTGCACCTGATGACCCTGTGATCCCCGTATCAGAGGCAGATGTTAGACTGTCTTTAAAGAGAGTGAACCCTCACAAGGCAGAAGGTCCCGATGGAGTACCTGTTAAGGCTCTGAAAACCTGTGCCAACCAATTAGCAGGAGTATTCAAGGACATTTTCAACCTCTCACTGCTATGGGTGGAAGTTCCCACTTGCTTCAAAAAGGCAACAATTATACCAGTGCCAAAGAAGAATAATGTGGGCTGCCTTAATGACTATCACCCAGTAGCACTCACATCGACAGTGATGAAATGCTTTGAGAGGTTGGTCATGACTAGACTGAACTCCTGCCTCAGCAAGGACCTGGACCCATTGCAATTTGCCTATCGCCACAATAGGTCAATGGCAGACACAATCTCAATGGCTCTCCACACAGCTTTAGACCACCTGGACAATACAAACATCTACATCAGGATGCTGTTCATCGACTATAGCTCTGCATTTAATACCATCATTCCCACAATCCTGACTGAGAAGTTGCAGAACCTGGGCCTCTGTACCTCTCTCTGCAATTGGATCCTTGACTTTCTAACTGGAAGACCACAATCTGTGCGGATTGGTGATTAACATATTCTCCTCACTGATAATAAACAATAGCACTCCTCAGGGGTGTATACTTAGCCCACTGCTCTACTCTCTATATACACATGACTCTGTGGCTAGGCACAGCTCAAATACCATCTATAAATTTGCTGATGATACAACCATTGTTGGTAGAGTCTCAGGTGGTGACGAGAGGGCGTACAGGAGTGAGATATGCCAACTAGTGGAGTGGTGCTGCAGCAACAACCTGGCACTCAACATCAGGAAGACGAAAGAGCTGATTGTGGACTTCAGGAAGGGTAAGATGAAGGAACACATATCGATCCTCATAGAGGGATCAGAAGTGGAGAGAGTGAGCAGCTTCAAGTTCCTGGGTGTCAAAATCTCTGAGGATCTAACCTGGTCCCAACATATCGACGGAGTTATAAAGAAGGCAAGACAGTGGCTATACTTTATTAGGAGTTTGAAGAGATTTGGCATGCCAACAAATACACTCAAAAACTTCCCGTGCAGAGCATTCTGACAGGCTGCATCACTGTCTGGTATGGAGGGGCTACTGCACAGGACTGAAAGAAGCTGCAGAAGGCTGCAAATCTAGTCAGCTCCATCTTGGGCACTAGCCGACAAAGCACCCAGGACATCTTTAGGGAGCGGTGTCTCAGAAAGGCAGTGTCCATTATTAAGGACCTCCAGCACCCAGGGCATGCCCTTTTCTCACTGTTACCATCAGGCAGGAGGTACAGAAGCCTGAAGGCACACACTCAGTGATTCAGGAACAGCTTCTTCCCCTCTGCCATCCGATTCCTAAATGGCTATTGAATCTTTGGACACAACCTCACTTTTTAAAAAAATACACAATAGCTCTGTTTTTGCATGTTTTTTAAATCCATTCAATGTACATAATTGATTTACTTGTTTACTTATTATTATTTTTAAAATTTAATTTATTATTTTTTTTCTCTGCTAGATTATGTATTGCATTGAACTGCTGCAGCTAAGTTAACAAATTTCACATCACATGTTGGTGATAATAAATCTGATTCTGATTCTGACTCATAAAGTACATCCTCCAATCCAGGCAACATCCTTGTAAATCTCCTCTGCATTCTCTCTATAGCATCCACATCCTTCCTGTAGTGAGGTGACCAGAACTGAACACAGTGGGGTCTGACCAAGGTCTTATATAGCTGTAATATTACCTCACCGCTCTTGAACTCAATCTTATGGTTGATGAATACCAACAGACCATACGCTTTCTTAACAACACTGTCAACTTGTGCAGCGGCTTTGAGTGTCCTATGGACATGGACCCCAAGATCTCTCAGTTCCTCCACACTACCAAGAGTCTTACTATTAATATTATATTCTGTCTTAAAATTTTGACCTACCAAAATGAACCACTTCACACTTATCTGAGTTGAAGTCCGTCTGCCCCGTCTCAGCCCAGTTCTGCATCCTGTCGATGTTCTGCTGTAACCTCCGACAAACCTCCAGACTATCCACAACACCCCCACCCTCCATATCCTTGGAGCTACTTACTTGTTTCCCATGATGCCTCCCTTGAGCTATTGATATTGCCTCCCAAGTCTCCAAGAACGGGTAGGATTTGGTTCCAAGCAGTGTCAAATAAACCCAAGAAGAACGACCCAAGAACTTCATCCCTTTGGGAGATGTTGTGTTCTGGACTTTCAATTTGAACTGGATGCTGAATGTATTGATTACTTCATAATCACGGCCAACTGCCCCCAGCAAACTAATTGCAATTGTACAGTCTGGTTTGCCTTGCCTGGTTGTCAGATCTGTTGCTGGCTTTGATGTCCTTGGGTTGGGTATGATGCAGCCTGGGAGATTTGAGAAGCTACCTGAGCCTGAGCTGGAGTTTAGAATGTCCAAGTCTCCAAGGAATCATCAGTTCCAGAAGATTCCCTTCTCGGGGTAGTTAATTAAAGTCCTTTGCCATTTACACCCACATTCCATAAATCAATGTTTTCACCATCTTTACAGGCATTGATATTCTAGATTAAAACTGCTCTGAATGAGGAAAGGATTTCACCAAATTTCCTTACGATGTAGAAGGAAGCCATTCTGCCCATAATTTCTGTGCTGGCTCTTAGAGCAGTCCGATGAATCCCATTCCCCCAGTTATTTCCCTGTAATATAGTTACCTTCACTTACACATTGCTGCTATCAAGGAGGTGGTACGAGAGCCTGAAGGCACACACTCAACATTTTAGGAACAGCTTCTTCACCTCCACCATCTCAACAGGCATTGAATCCATGTAAGCTACCTTATATATGGTAATTTTTAGATTTTTGTTATATATTGCCCGCTTCGCTGCTGCTGCTACTGTGCGAGAGAGAATCTCCAGAGGGGAAAGCTGCAAATCGTCGACTTTGCCTATTGCCTGTTGTCGGGGCCGGGGTCGAAGCGCTCGGCAGAGATGGTGCTCGGTGCTCAGTGTCGGAGAGCTGGTCGGAGGCTCAGAGTTTTCGGACGGACTCAGAGTCGGACTGTGGTCGGATGCTTCCAGGATGCTGCATCGGCAAGTTTGCGGCGCTGGAGGTTCACCGTCTGCGTGAGATGATGGGACTTTTGAGAGACTTTGAGACTTTTACTGTGCCCATGGTCGTTCTTATCAAATCATGGTATTGCTTTGCATTGTTGTAACTATATGTTATAATTATGTGGTTTTTGTCAGTTTTTAAGTCGGTTTGTCATGTGTTTCTGTGATATCATTCTGGAAAAACATTGTATCATTTCTTAATGCATGCATAAAAGACAATAAAAGAGGACTGCGTGTCCCCATAATCTAAAATCTAAAAAAAAATCTATATTGCATTGTTGTAAAAATACAAATTTCACAACATATGCCAGATGTATTGAACCTGACTCTGATTCTCATTCTAATTTCCCCGCCAAACTCTTAGCGCCGCTTACACGAGGGTAAAATACAGTAACCGATTAATCTGCCTATCTTTGAAATGTATTGGTATTGGTTAAATCTACCAAGATACAGTGAAAAGCCCAACTTGCTTACTGTTCATGGATATCAAATTATTACACAGTGTACTGAGGTAGAACAAGGTAATGCAATATCAATAGTAAAGACTAAAAACTACAGAAACACTTCAGTGCAGGTAAATGATAAAGTGCAGGATTAAGTGTAAATTGTGAGGCCATGAGTCCATCTCATTGCACAAGAGGTCCGGTTAAAAGTCCTTGAGCTTGTTGTTATGTGCTTTCGGACTTTGTATCTTCTGCCCAAAGGTAGAGGGGAGAAGAAAGAATGTCTGGAGTGGGTGGGGTTTTTGATCATGTTGGCCACTTTCCCGAGGCAGCACAAAGTATAAACAGAGTCCATTAAGTGGAGCCTGTTTTCCGTGGTGTGCTGAGCTGTGTCCACAACTCTCTGCAGTTTCTTACAGTTATGTATCCAGACAGAATGCTTTCTATGGTGTATCAATAAAAATTGGCAAGAACCAACAGGGACCTCGCACATTTCTTCAGCATCCTGAGGAAGCTGAGACGGAGGTGAGCTTTCTTGGCCGCGATAGCAGCGTGGTTGGACCTGGACAGGGCATTGGTAGTGTTCACTCTTAGAAACTTGAAGCTTGAACTTAAAGAAACCGGAGCACCCTGGAGGAAACCGATGCTGCAAAGGCCACACGGACGACATGCAAGATAAAGGCAAAACCTCATCCCTGGAGTGGTGAGGTAGCAGTACTACCTGCTGTGCCACCTTATTCAATCACATCCTTCCCCCAACCTATTTGTTGTTATTAATATGAAAACACAGCCTCAAGTTATTAAACCATGCCTTAGAGCACCATTGTCACTATCCACGTACTTACTGCCCATTACACCTGCTAGTGTTTAGGGCAGCAGTGAAGGTCTTCCATCTCTGTCAGTCCTTGGCCATTTCAGTGCCAGGTTGACTTTGGTCTCCCGCGTTTCCTCTGCACTTCAGGGATCCAGTGAATCAGCCATGTAAGCCCTGGGTCGAGATTCAGAAATACTGTTGCACACACATCTCGAAGGACTCTATATTACTATTTCCATAACAGTTTTGTTTCACCGGTCAGAGTGGTTAGCCCTGAGCTGAACCCCCAAACCTGGAGGAGCAGTGAACTACTCTTAGCTTAGCCTCTACCCGTTGACCTGCTTGGTATGGGTGACCCCACGAAGAGCCAAAGCATAAAGCCCTGGCTCCAGCTAGCATTGCCCTCCGGGTCATGAAGGCATGCAAGCCTCCAAACCGCAACAAGGTTGTGGTCCTCTTGTCGGTGTCACCACCCACAATCTTTGCGTAATGGCATTCTGGACTGCTTTCAACCAAGTTAGGTAGGTGCAGTTAGTCAGACACCTCCAAAATTAGGGAGGCAGGAACAACTACCCTCTTGCCCTCATCCCAGTTCATTTGCAGAGAATATTATTGCACCATGAAGAGGAGATTTCTTTCGTTCATGATTGAGGACGCAGTGGGAACAAGAAAATCCATGCCTTATTCCAGAGTCAATTCCATATTCAGGAGAGGTAGCAAGTGGATTATAAAAAAATTAAAGTTGAAAGTAAATGTACATATAGGTCACTATATATTACCCTGGGATTCATTTTAATTTTATTCAGAGATACAGCACAGAACAGACCCTTCCAGCCAATAAGCTGCACTGCTCAGAAACCTACCTACTTAACCCTAGCCTAATCACAGGACAATTTGCAATGACCAGTTAACTGTCTTTGAACTGAGGGAGGAAACTGGAGTACCTGGAGAAAGCCCACGTATTCACGTGGAAGACTTACAAATTGCTTACAGACAACCCCGGACCTGAACACCGAACACCGACGCCTCAAGCTGTAATAGCATTGCGCTAGCTGCTACGCTACCATGGCATTGTTTTCTTGTGGGCATTCACAGTAGATACAAAGGGACACAGCAGAATCAATGAAAAACACAAAGACTGATGAATAACCAAAGTACGTAGGAAAACAAACTGTGCAAATACAAAAACTACTACAATAATAAATAATACTGAGAACAAGAGCTGTAGAGTCCTTGCAAGTGAGTACATAGGTTGTGGAACAGTTCAGCATTGAGGTGAGTGAAGTTATTCGCACTGGTTCAGGGCCCTGATGATTATCAGGTGATAACTGTTCCTGAACTTGGTGGTGTGGGACCTGAGGACCTAATATCTCCTTCCTAGCAGCAGCAGCAAGAAGAAAGCTGGATTGCATAGGTCCTTGAAGATGGATAATGCTTTCTTGCTCCACTTGTAGATGTGCTCAATGGTGCAGAGGGCTTTTCCTGTGTTGGACTGGGCTCTATCCACTACTTTTTGTAGTAAGATTTATATTGCACCTTTTACTACCTTCAGGACTTAAGACCATATAAACAGGAGCAAAATTAGACTATTTGACCCATTGTTCCATCACAGTTGATTTATTATCCCTCTCAACCCCATTCTCCTGCCTCTCAAGAACTTATCAAGAACCTATCAACCTCTGCTTTAAAGATACCCAATGATTTCGCTTCCACAGCTGTCTGTGGCAATGAATTCCACAGATTCACCACCTTCTGGTTAAAGAAATTCCTCCTCATCTCTGCTTAAAATGGACATTCCTCTATTCTGAGACAGAGATTCCCCACTATCGGAAACATCCTCTCCACATCCACTTTATCCAGGCCTTACTATATTTGACAGGCTTCAATGAAAACCCTGTCATTCTTTTAACCTCCAGCGAGGACAGGCTCAAAGCTATCAAATGCTCCTCATATATTAACCTTTCATTCCCGGAATCATTCTTGTGGACCTCTGGACGTCTCCAATGCCAGTGCATGTTTTCTTAGATAAGGAGCGCAAAACCGCTCGCAATAGTCCAAGTGTAGTCTGATCAATGCCTTATAG
This sequence comes from Mobula hypostoma, assembly GCF_963921235.1. NCBI lineage: Eukaryota > Metazoa > Chordata > Chondrichthyes > Myliobatiformes > Myliobatidae > Mobula > Mobula hypostoma. The sequence continues at coordinate 100,220,433 of NC_086108.1, forward strand.
AACTTCAGCATTATCTCCCTGCTCTAGTCCTCTCGAAATGAATGCTAACATTGCATTTCCCTTTCCCGTCACTGACGCAACCTATAAGGTAACCTTTAAGGAATCCTGCATAAGAACTCCCAAATCCCTTTGCACCTCTGATTTTTAAATTTTCTCCCTGTTTGGAGAATAGCTTCTACCTTTCTTTCTTCTACCAGAATGCATGACCATACACTTTCCTACACTACATTCAATTAGCCACTTCTTTGCCCATTCTCCCAATCTGTCTAAGTCCTTTGCAGGCTGTCTGCTTCCTCAACACTGCTGCCTCTCCACATTGGGTCATCTGCAAATTTCGCTGCAAAGCTATCAATTCCATCAACCAAATCATTGACAAATAATATGAAAAGAAGCATTCCCAACACCGACTCCTGCAGAACACCACTAGTTGTCAGCAGCCAAACAGAATAGGCCCCCTTTATTCCCACTCTTTGCCTCCTGCCAGTCAGCCAGTGTTCTATCCATGCTAATGCATTTCCTGTAACATCATGGGCTTGTTAAGCAGCCTCACGTGTGAGGCTGATTTCAAGGAAACCATGCTGGCACCCAGGGCCGGATTAACCTAGTAGCAAAAGTAGTCCTGACGAAGGGTCTCGGCCTGAAACGTCGACTGCGCCTCTTCCTATAGATGCTGCCTGGCCTGCTGCGTTCACCAGCAACTTTGATGTATGTTGCTTGAATTTCCAGCATCTGCAGAATTCCTGTTGTATATGTTACGGGCCCCGCCCGCACTAAATGCTTGCAAACTGCAGTCTGGTGAAATCAGCATCTCACATCTCACCATATTCTCACGACTGTTAGAGTGAATTTTGGGTAGATGATTCATTTACACTTAACTAAATGACTTCAGCCGTCAGTCTTCTGTTCTTTGACAAAGTACTGTGGATTGAGTTCATAACAATGTATTTCCTAAAAGCTGTGAACCCAGTTTCATTTGTAACAATGCATCTCTGGTGCCTCTGAGACAAGAATGCTAAGTTTACAGGTACAGGTGGCCCCCGTTCTTCGAAAGTTCGCTTTATGACTCCTCGCTGTTACGAAAAACCTACATTAGTTATCTATTTTCGCTATCAGAAGGTGTTTTCACTGTTACAAAAAAAGGCAGCGTGCGCCCCGAGCAGCAAAGCTCCTCCCCCGGAACTGCATTCTAGCCGCCATAGCTTAAACACGTGCTTTATGTCGATTTATTTTGTGCATCTGTTAGCAAGATGAGTTCTAAGGTATCAGAAAAGTCTAAAAGAGCTCGTAAGGGTGTTACACTTCACGTAAAACTAGACATAATTAAGCGTTTCGATCGTGGTGAACGAAGTAAGGACATTGTCCGCGCGTTGAAACATTCGCACTGTTTACAGGCAGAGAGAAAGAATCTTGAAAGCTGCCAATGTTACTGTCGGTTCTGCTCGTAGCAAAGTGGTCTCTCTTAGTCAGCATCCAATAATGGATAAAATGTAAAGTCTATTGCTTGAGTGGATTGATGGGTGTACAAAGCGTGGTGTTCCATTAAGTTATCTTATACTTAAGGAGAAATCAGTCAGTCTTTTTAATAAGCTGAAACAGAAAGCACTGGACGATGGTGATGAAAGTGCTGCAAAAGTGGAACTTAAAGGTAGTCATGGGTGGTTTGATCGGTTTCTGAGGCGAGGGCAGCTTCATAGTTTAGCATTTACTGGAGAGAGAGCTTCGACTGATACTGAAGCTGCCGAAAAGTTTCCAGCAGAACCGAAGATTCCGGTAAGTGAAACTACATTGTACATATATTATTTCTACTTTATATAGGCTGTGTATTTTTATGTGTTATTTGGTATGATTTGGCAGCTTCATAGCTTAAAGGTTGCTGGAGAGATTGCTTCCGCTACATAGTGAGATTATATGTAGTGAGATTTTCACTACGCTAGAGTGCTGCAATGATTGCAGCAAAGTATTTCTACTTTATATAGGCTGTGTATTTATCATATCATTCCTGCTTTTACTATATGTTACCGTTATTTTAGGTTTTATGTGTTATTTGGCATGATTTTGTAGGTTATTTTCTGGGTCTGGGAACACTCACAAATTTTTCCCATATGAATAAATGGTAATTGCTTATTCACTTTACGACATTCCGGCTTACGAACCGTTTCATAGAAACGCTCTACCTTCGGATAGCGGGGGAAACCTGGAGTTGCGAAGACACCATATCTATGCTTTTTGAATATGAATTGTACTCTATGTTAGCATGTAACATACCAAATAATACATTATGGATTTTAACTTGCATTCCTAAAGGCCACGAATGCCAGCTTAGGCATAATGGCGCCGGAAGAATGAAATTAAACAAAAGATGTGAAAACTTCAAAGAATTGTCTATACTCGTAACTATGAACTGTCCTTTGTGTTTAGCAAATAAATATCGAGCCTCAGTCACAAGGCGGTTAGACCTGTTCTGCCCGGGGTCTCTGCCTTCTGTAACCTTGTTTTGTCGAATAAAGAAACTGCCATGTACCTACTGGTAACACAACACTCTGTGATTTCATCCACGCCACAACAACAATGATCTGGCAACGCTGTTGTTTTCATTTCGGGGGAGCTGCATGCTGCATGGTACAGTATGTGTGTGCAGGCGTGTGTTGGCTTCTTGCTGTGTCGTGGTCCTAATGCACCTCATATTGGTGCCAAACAAGACCTTGTAGAGTTACAGTTGCAAACAACAGGAATTCTGCAGATGCTGGAAATTCAAGCAACAAACAAACTGTGTGGCCATTTTAATTCCACATCCCATTCCCATTCTAACATGTCTATCCACGACATTTTAATTCCACATCCCATTCCCATTCTTGCATGTCTATCCACGGCCTCCTCTACTGTAAAGATGAAACCACACTCAAGTTGGAGGAACAACACCTTATATTCCATCTGGGTAGACTCCAACCTGAAGGCATGAACATCGACTTCTCTAACTTCCGCTAATACCCCACCTCCTCCTCGTACCCCATCCGTTATTTATTTTTATACACGCATTCTTTCTCTCACTCTCCTTTTTCTCCCTCTGTCCCTCTCACTATACCCCTTGCCCATCCTCTGGTTTCCCCCCCCCGCCTTGTCTTTCTCCCCGGACCTCCTGTCCCATGATCCTCTCATATCCCCTTTGCCTATCACCTGTCCAGCTCTTGGCTCCATCCCTCCCCCTCCTGTCTTCTCCCATCATTTTGAATCTCCCCTCCCCCTCCCACTTTCAAATCTCTTACTAACTCTTCCTTCAGTTAGTCCTGACGAAGGGTCTCGGCCTGAAACGTCGACTGTACCTCTTCCTAGAGATGCTGCCTGGCCTGCTGCGTTCGCCAGCAACTTTGATGTGTGTTGCTAGAGTTACAGTTGTACTGTTTGATAACCGACAATCTTTGGAGTCATGTTTTCCAAATGTAGAAAATGCCTTGTGCATCTATTTGTCACTCAGAGTTACCAAATGCAGTGGAGAACGCTTATTTTCAAAACTGAAAAGGTTTAAAAATGAACTAAGGAGCACCAGGGGTCAAAACAGATTGAACAATCTCACTCTAATGAGCATTGAACATGAACTTCTGCGTGAAATAGTCATTTCCGGTATCATCAGCAAATTTGCTCATGCTAAATCTAGAAAATCTAACTTTTAAATTGTAGTTTTGTTACTTTTGACATTTGAAATTGATACCTACAAGTAAGTAATGCTATTACTGAAGTGTCAGACATTTGTCGTATTATCTGGCTGTACAGCAAATGAAAAAATTGAATTACTTTACTATGCAAGTAAATAATTTATGTTTTAATACTTAAGTGCATTTTTAAAATTTAGGGCCCCTTTATAACACATGCTACCGGCCCCGCACTAGCTTAATCTGGCCCTGTTGGCGCCTCCAAGTACCCGGAAATCTCATTCTTAATAAAGGACTCCAACATCTTGCCAGCCACTAAGGTTGGGCTAACTGGCCTTTAATTTCCTTTCTTCTGCTTCCCTCCTTTCTTGAAGAGTGGAGTAACATTTGCAATTTTTCAATCCTCCAGAACCATGCCAGAATCTATTGACCTTGAAAGATCATTATTAATGCCACCACAATCTCTATAGCTACCTCTTTCAGGTACCTCTGGGGCATTGTTCATGTAATTCAGATTGCTTACCTATCTTCGGACCTCTTAACTTCCCAAGGACCTTCTCCTTATTAATGGCAATTGCCCTCACTTCTCCCCCTCTGCCCATCCCCACTCTCAAACTTCTGGTATACTGCTAGTGTCTTCCACAGTGATGACTGATGCAAAATGCTTACTCAGTTTGGCCGCCATTTCCTTGTCCCCCATTACCTTGTCCCCCATTACTACCAGTGGTCCGATATCTATTCTTTACTCTTCACTCTCTTTACTCTTTATGTATCTGGAAAAAAATTGGTATCCTCTTTTATATTATTTACTTCCCAAAGTAATCTCAGCTACTAATATAATGTAGGTTGAACATAGCAATTAACTATTGTCCTGAAAACTGGGGACAGTTCTTTGAAATGTTTCCCTTCGATATTTCACATTCTCTCTTCCCAGAGACAGCACTTCTAATCATACAGTATCCCCTGAGTACTCCACTACTCTGAAAGAGCTGCCAAAGCACCATTTTAAACCATAACATGCTACTTCGGAGGTGTGAGCGAGCCCAACCACAGAGCGGCTGCTGACAACCATGAATATCAGCTCCTTCCCACCCACTCAGATAAAACTAGGCTATTTCAAAGCTCTTCCGACAGAGCTTCTCCTCAAACCTCACACCTTGGCTAATTGCTGTTAATGTAGAAAGTTTGCAGATTGTCAGCTGTTTGCAAATTTACCTCAATGAAGCCAATTAACCTGCAATTGACCTCAGCATGCAATGCTGGCAGATAAAGATATAAAAAGCTTAGAAATCTGATGCCTTCTTTCTAAACTTCCTTTAAGATGATTGTAGATAAGATAAAACGGGTCATGTAGCCCTCAAAATGAGTCTCATAATTGACGCGAATTGAATCTGAAATACAGAACATTACAATACAGTGGAGTCCTCTCAACTTATGATGTTATGCCAACTTTTTAACCTACCTCAGGGTCACCCTATCCCTTCCCACCTGCATAGCCTTGCATTTTTCTTCCATCTTTGTGCCTATCTATGAGGTTCTTAAATGCCCCTAATGTACCTGTCTCTACCACTAACCCTGGAGGTGCATTCCACAGGCCTACAACCAACTTTGTTAAAACTTGCCTCTGACATTCCCCCTATATTTTCCTCTAATCACCTTAACATTATGCCCCCTGATATTTGTTTCTGTCCTGAGAAAATATCTCTGGCTGTTCATTTGATCAATGACTCTTGGTATCTCATATACAAGGGGTGATTGATAAATTTGTGGCCTACTGTAGAAGGAGATGAGTTATTTACTTCAAATTTTCTGCATTTTCACACAAAGAGTTGAACTGCATGTGCATGTAACATGAGCTGTATAACTCAACGCCTTCTATCTTAGGCCACGAACTTATCAATTGCCCCTGCTGTGGACCACCTGGAGGTCCAAGACACTCTCGTTACATGCAAGTGTCGTTCAACTCTGAGTGATAATGCAGAATGTTTGAAATTAATAACTCATCTCCTTATCAATCACCCCTGCTGTGGACCACCTCTACAAAGAAGGGATCCGTATGCTCCATGACCGCTGGACTAAGTGTGTACATGTAGGAGGGGAGTATGTTGAAAAATAAATGTGCTAGGTTTTCTGAAATTGACTCCTACCTTAGGCCACGAACTTATCAATCACCCCTCATACCTCTATCAATTCACAGCTCCTCCTCCTCCTTTCCAAAGAGAAAAGCATTAGCTCTCTCACTCTGATATCATAAAATATGCTTTCTAGTCCAGGCAGCATCCTGGATTAGAAAGTATAGAAGAATTTAAAACAGAATTCAGCCATTGTTTTGTCCTCCTAACTTTTCCTTTTGCGGACATGAGACGTTAGATTCTTCTGAAGTTTTGTTGTTCTTTGTGTCTCAGACTTATTCAGAGAATAATTAAAGAAAATTTAACCAAATTGACAATTAAAGAAAATGTACTGGTTCATTACTGTGAAAGGCATTTGTTTTGGATAAACACAAAAGATTCTGCAGGCACAGGAAATCCAGAGGAACACACAAAAATGCGGAAGAGCTCTGCAGCAAATAATGGGAAGATTAAAGAGTTGAAATTTTGGATCGAAACCCTTCATCAGTGCTGGAATGGAAGCCAGGATAAGAAGGTGGGGTGGAGAGGGTACACACTGGCAGGTAATAGGTAAAAACAGGTGAGAGGGAAGGTGGGTGGGTGGGTGGGAGAAGGAGGATGAAGTAAGAAGCTGGGAGATGAGAGGTGGAAGAGGTAAAAGCCTGAAGAAGAAGCCAACCTGCCATCAAGCCATGCATAAGCAGAGAACAGATTCCCTCACTTGGATAAAACATAATCTGGTGAACAAGTCTGAGACTTTTCTGGATATTTCGATCTGGTTGCTAAATAGGGAGCTGTACTGAGGACTTTTCAAGGTGAGGGTTCACCTTGCCCAGTGGGGCCTAATCTGCTGATGGTTTTGCTTCCGTTTCTGTGATTTAGTAAGGCCAATGTGAGAACTACAGATGGGGCAGGAATTGAATGAGGGAGTGAGCGAGTGGGTCCTTCCCCCACCTACACAAAACATGCATGTGTTGCTGATGTATGACTCAGTGCTCTCCATACAATTTTCAAAGTTCAAATTTCAAAGTAAATTTATTATCAAAGTACATACAGTATATGTCACCATATACAACCCTGAGATTCATTTTCTTGCAGACATACTCAATAACTCCATAATAGAATAATAACCATAATAGAATCAATGAAATACCATATCAACTGGGCATTCAACCAGTGTGAAAAAGACGATAAACTGTGCAAATACAAAAATAAAGAAATAATAATATAAATAAATAAGCAATAAATATCAAGAACATGAGATTAAGACCCCCTGAAAGTGAGTCCATAGTTTGAAGGAACATTTCAATGATGGGGTAAGCGGAGTTGAGTGAAGTTATACTATTTGGTTCAAGTGCCTGATGGCCGACGGCTAATAACTGTCCTAAACCTGGTGCTGTGAGTCCTGAGGCTGCTGTACCTTTTTCCTGATAGCGGCGGCAAGAAGACAGCATGTCCTGCGTGGTGGGGGTCCCTGATGGTAGATGCTGCTTTCCTGCGACAAAACTCCGTGTAAGTGTGCTCAATGGTAGGGAGGGCATTATACATGATGGACTGGGCCATATCAAACACTTTTTGTAGGATTATACATTTGAGGACATTGGTGTTTCAATATCAGGCTGTTTTGAAGCCAGTCAATATACTCTTCACCACACATCGATAGAATACTGTCAAAGTTTTAGATGACATTCCAAATCTTTGCAAACTACTAAGGAAGTAGAGGCACTGCCATGCTTTCTTCATAATTGCACTTACAGTACGTGCAGGGCCCATGATTGCTCCTCTGAAATGATAATACTGAGAAATTTAAAGTAGCTGACTGAGCCTCTCCACCTCTGATCCGCTGATGAGGACCTCTGATTTCTTCCTCCTGAAGTCAATAATCAGCTCCTTGGACTTGCGGACATTGAGTGAGAGGTTGTTGTTGTGGCACCACTCAGACAGGTTTTCAGTCTCTTCCTATATGCTGAATCATCACCACCTTTGATTCTGCCTAAGACAGCGGTGTTGTCAACATGGCATTGGAGCTGTGCTTAGCCATACAGTCATGAGAGTAAAGTGAGTGGAGCAGGGGGATAAGTACAAAGCCTTTTGGTGCATCTGTGCTGATGGAGATAGTGGAGAAGATATTGTTACCAATCCAAATATGACTGGGGTCTGCAAGTGAGGAAATCAAGGATCTAATTGCGCAAGGAGGTTTTGGAGCTAAGATCTTGGAGCTTATTGATCAGTTTTCAGGGAATTATAGTATTGGATGCTGAACCGTGGTGAATAAAGAGCATCATGATCTATGCATCTTTCCAGATGTTCCAGAGTTGAGTGAAGAGCCATTGAGATGGCATGTGCTGTAGATCTGCTGTGTTAAGTTGTAACAGATCAAAGTTGCTTATGAAGAAAACATGGCAACACCTCTACTTTCTTAGAAGTTTGTGAAGATTTAGCAAGACATCTAAAACTTTGTGAAACTTCAAAGTTTCTCAAATAAACTGTTGGTAGATACAACCCAGTTCATCACAGGAAAAGCTCTCCCTACTATCGAGCACATCTACACAGAGCCTGTCACAGAAAAGCAGCATCCATCATCAAGGACCCCCACCAATCAGGCCATATTCTCTTCTCGCTGCAGCCATCATGAAGAAGATACAGGAGCCTCAGGACTCACACCACCAGGTTCAGGAACAGTCTCAACCATCAGGCTGCTGAACTAGTGGTGATAAACTCACTCAACATCACTTGCCCCATTATTGAACTGTTCCCACAACCTATGGACTCACTTTCAAGGACTCTTCATCTCATATTCTCAATATTTATAACTTATTATTGACTATTATTTCTTTTCTTTGTCTTTGCATATTTTGTTGTCTTTTGCGCAATGGTTGTTTGTTCATCCTATTGGCTGTGGTCTTTCACTGATTCTATTATCTTTCTTGGATATACTGAGTACGCCCACAAAAACTGAATTTCAGGGTTGTATATGACATTGATAATAAATTTGCTTTGAACTTTGAATTTGGAGTATTTGCAGTAAAAGTGGTGGTGGTATTTTCCCAATGTATTGAGATGCCTGCTGTAGGTAGTTCATTCCTTAGGAGCCTGAGTTTTGCACCAAGTCTGAGTTCTTCTTCAAAGAAATACCCTTTTCTTTGTGATCTACTGGATATATATCTGACATGCTATGTGATATCTTTCATGTCTCATGATGTGAACTTAAAAGAAGTATCTTCTCATCAGGAACCTCTGACTTGCAAGACAAACACTCCAGTGTGTAAAATCGGGCCAGTTTGGGGACTATCAAAATAGAAGCAGGCACTTATAAAAAAAATCCTTGAAGGAATTTATCCAACAGTGGGAATCGCTTATGTGCAATGCAACACCACATTTTGAATGCACCAGTCCAATCAGAAACATGGCAGAAGAGCGCTCCCAGTTTTGAACTTGTCCTCAAATTGTGATGGGATACTACTGGGATCATGGAGTAGAACTGCTATAAGTGAAGATCTATCATTTGAAACAGTGAGAATTACTTATGGAGCTCACAGAAGAGAACTGGAGGAATATCTTCAAATAGCTAACATAGCAGCATGGTCATGAAGTGACTAAGGCCGAGATTAAATATTTAAATTTCTGAAGAGGTGGAAATAATGAACAGGGTATTAAATATATAAAGATCAGGAATTGATGATGTGGTTATTTAACACTTTTCTTAGAGTATTGTGTGCAGATCTGACTGTCCCATTACAGGAAAGGTGTGGAGCATTTGGAAGGCCTTCCCCATCTTTGAGCATGTCTACATGAAATGCTGATGCAGGAAAGCAACATCCATCATCAAGGATCCCCAACAACCAGGACATGCTGTTTTCTCACTGCTGCCATCTGGAAGAAGGTACAGGAGCCTCAGGACTCGCACCATCAGGTTCAGGAACAGTTATGACCCCCTCAACCATCAGGCTCTTGAACAAAAATGGATAACTTCCTCAAATTCACTTGCCTCATCATTGAAATGTTCCCACAACTACAGGACTCTTGATAATTAATTTACTTCGAACTTTGAAGCTGGTGGTGTTAGATCAAAGGCTCCTGTATGTCCTGCCCAATGCTGGTAGCAAGAAGAGAGCATGGCTTGGATGGTGGGGTTGGGGGGAGTGGGTCATTGACAATGAATGCTGCTTCTTGTATCAAGGACAGTGTAGGGACAGGTCCTTCTCCAGAATATCTGTACAAAACATGATGTTAAGTTAAACCAAATCCCTTCTGCCTGTACATGATCCATACTCCCTGCCCCATATTCAGATGCCTATCTAAAAGGTACTCAACTCTTTGCATCTACAGATATTGGTGAAAATTTTAAATGATATGCCAAATCTGCACATACTTCTAAGAAGCTAGACGTGTTGTCATGCGTTCTTTGAAATGCCATTTACATGCTGGCCCCAGGACAGAACCCCTGTTATCATAGCACCCAGGAATTTAAAGTTACTGATCCTTTCCACCTCCGATCCAATGAGCACTGGAACACAGGAACCATTAATACCTTAAAACCAACAGGCTCCTGAACCAGTGTAGAAAACTTCACTCACTTCAACAGTGAGCTGATCCCACAACCTATAGATTCGCTTCCAAGGACATGCTGTCAGGACTTTTTTTTCTTTGCACAATTTACTCTTCTTTTACACACTGGTTCTTTGTCACTCTTTGTTTATGCATAGATCTTCATAAATTTCTTTCCTATAAAAATGTTGAAGAAAATAAATCCCAAGGTAGTATATGGTAACTTATATTACTTTAATAACAAATTTTACATACTTACCTATGTTCTGCATTCTATGTAAAAGGAAAAACGAAATGGAATAGCACTTGAATTAAAGATTAGAATTAAAAGGAAGAATCTGTAATTGAAAATCAGGTTGTCGAGTGAATGTGGATGAAGCTAAGAAATACGAAGTAACCAAAAACATTTCCATGTGGGCCATTAAACTGTATTAGATATTACAGAGCTGTATAGGCCAGGAAATTAGAGATGTATCAATGGTAATAGAGTAATCACAGGGGACTTTTATCTGCAGTACATCTAGACTGGGCAAACTAATATTAGTAATGATAATGTAGACGACAAGGTCGTGGAGTGTTTGAAAGATGGTTTTCCAGATTAGTACAGTATATTGAAAAATCAACAAGGGAGCTGGTTACTTTATTGTGTAATTGGAAAGGGTTAATTGATGACCCAGTAGTTGATGACCCTGAAATGAACAACAGTCAAAGCATGATTGAATTTTAGATAAAATTTAAAAGCATTTTAATTCTCTCTAAGACTGAAGTCTTAAAACTTAATCGGGGAAACAATAAAGGTATGACTGTGGTTAGGTTTAGACGACCACATTAAAGTTATGTCAATAAGCCAAGAAGTCTAATTTTTTGAAGAAATAATATACAGTTTTCAAGTCACATATATCACTCTAAGGCAAAAATAAAGTACATGTGTTTCACCAATGGCTAACCACAGAAAATGAAAATAAAATTAGATAGGAGAGAAAGGCTTATAATTTGTCAATAAAAGCAGTAAGTCTTTTACTTTGAGGATTGGGAAAGTTTCAGAATTCAGCATAGGAGGTTCAAGGCATTGTAAAGGAAAGTGAAATATGCGATAAGGCAGGCAGAAACATAAAAACAGACTGGTAACACTTTGGTAGACGTGAATAGGGAAAAGATTGGCTGTAATTAATGTGAAAATAAGACAAAGAAAAGTATATTTTAGAATTAAAAATGACAAAAAAGTATGTTTTGTATCTGAAGAAGAACAAAAAAAACCTTCCAGATAATTAAAGGTCTATGGTTTAAAAAAACAAGAATTTAGTATTAGTAAAAATTTAATATTAGGAAAATTAATGGGGAAAAGGTCCAGAAATCTCCAGGATCTGATGATTTGTGCCCCAAGCCATTGAGGGAGATGGCCATCAAACATTAACTCTGTTTCTGTTATCACAGATGCTGCCTGACCTGCTGTGTGTTTCCACTGCTCACTATGATGTCTTAGCTTCGGTTTGGCTGGGTCTCAACCATGGCTTGGTCTGCTAATTAACTTCTGTGGTTTCTATGGTTAAGATTCCCCCAGGTTGCCAAGGGATGTGGGCTGGTGTGTATTGGCTGCACGATTGCTTGACACAAGGATATTGTAAGTATATCATTTTTAATGCATCCCAAATAAATGTGAAAAGCATAATTTTGTAAAGATCAACACAAGAGATTTTGCGGATGCCGGAATCCAGAGCAAGATATTAAAAATGCTGGAGGAACTCAGCAGATCAAACAGCATCTATGGTGAGGAATAAAGAGTTGATGATTTGGCCCGAGACTCAATAGAACTCTGTATTCCTCTCCATAGATATTGTCTGTCCTGCTGAATTCCTCCAGCAGTTTGTGCATGCTATTTTGTAAGCACTCCCATTACCATGAGTCCATTTCATTAAGGCCCTTACACCGGTGCCTTGAGGTGTATATGATGCTATGTGCCTGTAATGCTGCTGCAGGTAAGTTTTTCATTGCACCTTTACACATATGTAGATACTCCCCACCAATTAGTGCATCTACATGGAGAGCTGTCATAGGACAGCAGCGTCCATCATCAAGAATCCCCAGCACCCAGGCAATGCTCTATTCTGCCTTCCATCAGGAAAGATGCACAGGATCCTCACAACCCACCAGGTTCAAGAGCAGTTATTACCCTCAGTCATCAGGCTCTTATGCCAATGGGGATAACTTCACTCACCCCATTACTGAATTGTTCCTACAACCAATGGATTCACTTTCAAAAACTCTTCATCTTAAGTTCTTGATATTTTTAATTATTTTTTAAATTCTTCTTCTTATTTTTGTGTTTGCAGAGTTTGTTGTCTTTCGCACATTGGTTGTTTGTCCGTCCTGTTGCATGTAGTCTTTAACTGATTCTATTGTGTTTCTTGTACTTACTGTGAATTCCCACAAGTAAAACGAATCTCAGAGTAGTATATGGTGACATATATGTACTTTGATAATAAATTTACTTTGAACTTTGAATTTATGACAAAGACAATAAACTAGGCTTTGACTTTGACATTGAATCAGGAAGATGCTAATATTCAGGAAAAAGTTCAGGTTCAGGAACAATTATTACCCATCAACCATCAGGCTCCTGAACCAGTCCTCTTTTCGCTCTCGCTAGCTGCTGTTGGAGGAAAGTACAGGAGTCTTGGGTTCCACATTGCAAGGATTGATCAGTGAGGCTCATGGCTGAAGACTCATTCTGAAGTACTTTGGGATTCATGTTGCATGTGTTACTGGATTCTGGTTACTCGTTTTTTTTGCTGTTTTTGAGTCGTTTGATCGGGGTGATTGGTGAGGCCTGGGGTGCTTCAGTGAAGACTAGCTCTGCAGCCTGTACTCATCTTGCAGCATTGAACTGAATTAAACTGAATACTCCAGGACTCCTGAAAGGAGATATATTCCACATGTTGTTCATTTGCTTTTTACTATTTGTGCAACTTGTTCTTCTTTCTGCATATTGAGTATTTAATGTGTTTCTTTATTTCATGACTGCCTGTTCGAGAATGAATCTCAGAGTATTATTCTGGGGTGTATGGGGTGTCAGGGAGGGGTAGCACCTCTGGTGGGGTAACATGTCACGTCCTTTTCAAGGTGGTTAGTCAACCTTTGGTCCCCACCTGGCACTCAGCTCTCACCTGTGGCTCCCCGTAGCTGTTTGCATGCGACAGCAGCCACACCCCGGGCAACGGCTTCGACAAGCCGGCTAAACCAGGTGAGGGTAGCCGACGGGTCTCAAACCCTCGGTGAGATAGGGAGTTGTCTATCCCAGCATGTGAAGACAGACTCCGGCGGATTGAGCGGACGAGACCAATGGAAGGTCCAACGGTCAAGAAGGCGGTCTCTGCAAGCGTCGTGGAACGTGTAGAGCAGGACAAGACACAGAAGATGTCCTGGTCATCCACTGCGCCTAGTCCCATCTCCAGCCGTCTAGACTCTGTCTTGCCACTGGACCCAGATGGGAATTGGGAAGAGAGAGTGAGGCTGACACTGCGCAACTCTCCCTCACTTAAATCCAAATCACGCGCTAGTCTCGACACCATCATAATGGTGTCGAGGTCCTCATCGACGTCAATGATGGACGAACAACATTATTCTGTATGCATGCTTTGATAGTAAATGTACTTTGAACTTTGAACTTCCTATGGACTCACTGTCAGGATCTCTACAACTCTTGTTGAACACAGAACAGTACAGCACAAGTACAGGCCCTTCAGCCCATGATGTTGTGCTAAACTCATTAAACTTGAAATAAAATGCTTAACTAAACTAGGGATCCTATCCGTCCCTTCTCAGTATATTTATGTGTGGGTATTGGTTTATTATTGTCACAGTACAAAGATACAGTGAAAATCTTCTCTTGCATACTGTTCATGCCGATCAAATCATTACGCAGTACATTGAGCTAGAGTAAGGTAGAATAATAGCAATGCAGAATAAAGTGTAAAAGGTACTGAAGAGTGTAGGGCAGGTTAACAATAAAGTGCCAAGTCCTAACGAGGTAGATTTCTCAGTACTATTTATTTTACTTGTACGATATGTCTTCTTTTGCACATTTCTGGTTTGTCAGTGATTCTATTGTCTTTCTCTGTTCTGCTGTAAATTAATGCTGGAAAATGAATCTCAAGGTAGCATATACATACATACACATACATACTCAGATAATAAACTTGCTTTGAGTTTTTTGAGGATGAAGGTACTCTTATATTTGGACTGTGTAAGTGTCATCAATTTCATTGGACAGTAGATGCACAATGTAGACTTTGGTCTCTTTTCCAGAGTTGATGCTCATATCACTCAAAATAAAAATAGGAACAAGACCATAAGATATAGGAAAAGAATTAGGAGATTTGGCCTATCAAGTGTGCTCCACCATTTCGTCACGGCTGATCCAATTTTCCTCTCAGCCCCAGTCTCCTGCCTCCTCCCCGTATCCTTTCATGCCCTGACCAATCAAGAATCTATCAGCCTCTGCCTTCAATATGCATAAAGACTTGGCATCCACAGCTGCCTGTCGTACCAATTTCCACAGATTCACCATTCTGTCTTAAGAAATTCCTCCTCATCTCCATTCTAAAGGATGTCTCTCTATTCTAAGGCTGTGTCCTCTGATCTTAGACTCTGCCAGCATAGGAAACCCTCTCTACATCCACTTGGCCTTTCGCCATTCGATAGGTTTCAATTAGGTCACCCCTTATTCTTCTGAATAGTGAATAGCCATCAAACACTCTTCGTATGACAAGCCAATGAACAAGTCCGTTGGAATCTAGCAAATCGTTTCCAGTTGCACACAACCCAGCTTTAGGGAATGGCAGTGATACAGACAGCAGAAAAGCAATTAAAAGAAGCAACTTCAAAGAGGACTTCCATTAAATCTAACTTGCATTTTTAATGAAGGTATCAATGCAAACCATTCACTACAAAGGGACAGTCCCTGATTACAATACAAAGGAAGCAACAGCTCACAACATTAAGTGGAGTAATCACTCAGACTTTTAAGTGAGTTTAGTATGCATGTGAGAGCAACAGGACTGCAGTTCACCTGCTTTGGTCTCTGATCATGCTGAGTGCACGTACCCTCCTTCAAAGCACAGGCATTTTTCCCTGTGCATTGTTTCAAAGAAATCCAGGTGGCACCAGAATGATGAAACTGTCAGGAATTAACATTACGAGCACCAGGATTGCCATTAAGTGTCACCAGGGAACGTTACAGACAAGGCACTGGGGGAGAGTCGGTTAAATGTATCATGCAGGGATGCACTTCATCGAGGCTGGGACTTTGGGAAGGGATTATACAAAAGGAAAGCATGGGTTGTCTAATGGACAGGCTGGGATTGTGTGCACTAGAGTGTAGGAGAGTGAGAAGGAATGAAATCAGAATCAGATTTATTATAGAACATAGAAGAGTACAGCAGAGAAACAGGCCCTTCAGCCCACAATGTTGTGTCGAACCAGCTAAATCTAAATCAAAAATACCCAAACACTACTCCCTTCTACCTACAGCATGGCCATATCCCTCTATCTTCCATGTGCTATCCAAATGTCTCTTAAAAGCCACTAATGTATTCGCCTCTACCACCATACCAGGCAGCGCATTCCACATATCGACCACTTTCAGAGTAAAAAACCTACCCCTCACATCCCCTTTGAACCTACCCCCCTCATTTTCAATGACACCCCTGGTATTAGACATTTCAACCATGGAAAACAGACTCTCTCTGTCCACTCTACTAATGCCTCTCATAATCTTATAAACCACAATCGGATCTCCCCTCAGCCTCCAAAGCGCCAGAGAAAACAGCCCAAGTTTATCCAGCCTCTCGTAATGGCACATGTCCTCTAAATCAGGCAGCATCCTGGGAAACCTCTTCTTCACCCTCTCCAAAGCCTCAACATCCTTCCCATTGTGAGGCAACCAGAACTGTAGACAATACTCCAGACGTGGCCTAATCAGAGTTTTATAAAGTTGCAACACAACCTCCTGACTTTTGAGCTCAGTGCCCCGATGAATAAAAGCAAGCATTCCATAAGGCCATGTAGCTACTTTCAAGGAGCTATGAACTTGGATCCCAAGGCCTCTCTGCTCAGCAACATTATTAAGGATGAAATATTGTGGAATATTGGTAGCTCGGATTGGCTATTTGGAAGCTCGGCGATCAACCAAACTTCCAAATCGTTAAGGATTTTGCTCTGAACAGTGCATTGTCTCCTTGCAATTGTCCTACCAAGTGCAACCCTTCACATAATCACTAATACATTTCAAGGTAGTATATTGTGATATACTGTATACTTACGACAAAGTATAGAAAAGAATATACGTCCTGACAAAGGGTCTCGGCCCAAAATGTCGACTGTACCTCTTCCTAGAGATGCCGCCTGGCCTGCTGCGTTCACCAGCAACTTTGATGTGTGTTGCTTGAAATTCCAGCATCTGCAGATTTCCTCGTGTTTACTGTATACTTACTTTGATAATAAATTTACTTTGAACTTTGACATATCAGGCAAACAGCATTAAGGACCCGCACCATCTGGGATGTGCCCTCCTCTCATTACTACCTTCAGGGAGGAAGTACAGGAGCCTGAAGACATACACTCGATGTTTTAAGAACAGATTCTTCCCCTCTGCCATCAGATCACCGAGTAGCCCATGAAGCCATGGACTATTTAGCTCTCCCTTTGCACTCCCATTTTTAGTAAGGACGGCAAAGGTTACAAGGCGAATGGGGTTGAGAGAAGGATAATAAGTCAGCCATGATGAAATGGTGGAACAGACTTGATGGGACAAAATTACTTCATTTCATTTCTTATGAAATAATTTTTTATGTATTGCATTGTACTTCGGCTGCAAGACAGCAAATTTCACAACATATGTTAGTGATAATAAACCTAATTCTGATTCTGACTTGTAAAATTTGTTGTTTTGTGGAGAGACATAAAAAATTACAATAAGTCACAATATAAATAAGTAGAGCAAAAGGGGAATAATGTGGAAGTATTCACGGGTTCATAGACCATTCTGAAATCTGATGGCAGAGGGAAGAGTCTGTTCCAAAAACATTGAGGTTGATGTTTGGACTCCTATACCTCCTCTCTGATGTAGTAATGCGAAGGTGGGCATGTTCCGAGTGGTGAGGGTCCTTAATAACGTCCTTCTTGAGGCAGAATCTTTTGAAGATGGCGCAGAATGTTTCCTCTTGTGGGAAAATCCTAAATTAGTGTCACTCTGTAACGTAAGGGGTCCCGTACATAAGACAGAAATGAACTTATTCTTTTCTATCTCCAAAGACTGGGAATCTTTGGAACTCTTTTCCTGAAACTATATTAAAAAATCCTCTTGAAAGACATCTGACAGCACACTAATTCCCTCAAAGTAATTGTCCATTCTTAAACAGGAAGGTGCTGCAGCAATTTTGCAAAGCCCCGCATGGTCTGACCTCAGGTTCAGAAATGGCAGATGCTGGCATCTGGAACACACACAAAGCACAAGAGGAACGTAGCAGGCCAGGCACCATCTTGGGAAGGAAATTGACAGTCAATTCTATGGATATGTTGGTTAAGGGTAGGGCATCAATCCGAGACACCAAAGAGAGTCTCTGCCCTTTGAAAAGTAGCTGGGATCCACTCAAACGGGCTCATTTCTTCTCAAAGAAATTAGATTGAATTTTTCCTTTAAATTATTGCAGCCGGAGGGAATAAAATATCAACATCTCCCCAGGGAGAGCTCCGATTTACAGTAGGGTGTTCTTAATAAATATTTGCTCCTTTCATCATTTTGTTTTTAATTAGACAGGTAGATGAAACTAATGAGCCAAGATTCAGACTTTTGGTCAACAGAACTGGTATTTACAACCAGTTGTAGCTGTATCTCTCCAGGTTGGCCTTGCAGTCTCCAGACATTAAAGATTAATATCCTGGATGTTCCTGCAAACAACCCAGGAGTAAAGTCATTTAAAATAATTGATCTTTTTTCTGATACCTTTGAACACCTTCATTTATTAACTGTAAAACATGTTGCTGATGGAGGACCAGGAGCCTAAAAATTGGATCCATTAACATCCGCTTGTCACCTTAGGGATTTTTCCAGCAATGGGTGCACACCATAGAAGATCACAGTTTGCCTGCCTCACCTTGCCAGTATAAACTGGATCCCAGATTTGGGATTCGATCCCTCAGTCTTGACTGAATTGGGACAGGGCATCCAAGAGTACATCATTATTACCATCTGAACAGACATCCCACTAATGCTGGGAGACCACGCTGCACAGGTTGTTCAAATATTGTTTCAAACTATTGGTATTAGTTTATTGTTGTCACATGTACCAAGATACAGTGAAAAGCTTGGCTTGAATTCTGTTCGTACAAATCAAATCATTACACAGGGCATTCGGGTAGAACTAGGTAAAATAATAACATATGAACATAATAACTAGAAGGCCATCCGGCCCGTCGAGCCAGCTCTGTCATTCAATAAAATCATGGCTGATTTGGCCGTGGACTCATCTCCACCTACCTGCATTTTCCCCATATCCCTTAATTTCCTTGCTATGCCAAAACTAACTGTGTCTTAAATCTATTTAATTAGGTAGCCTCTACTACTTCCCTGGGCAGAGAATTCCAGATTCATTACTCTCTGGGAAAAGAAATTTCTCCTCATCATCGCCATAAATCTATTCCCCAAATCCTGAGACTATGTCCCCCAGTTCTAGTCTCACACACTAATGGAGATAACTTTCCTGCCTCTAGCTAATATGTCTTTTTTAAGTGTATATGTTTCCACAAAGTCCCCTCTTATTCTTTTGAATTCCGTCGAGTATAATCCCAGGAGATTCAATCGCTCCTCATAAGCTAACCCCCTCATCTCCACAATTAACCTGGTGAATCTCCTCTTCATTGCCCCCAAAGCCAGCATATCTTCCCTCAAGTGAGAAGACCAGCATTGTGTGCAGGTGTAACCTCACCAGAATAAAGTGTAAAGCTACAGAGAAAGTGCAGTGCAGGTAAACAATAAGGCATAAGATCATAATGAGATAGATTGTGAGATCAAAAATCCAACCTAATATACTTGTCTCATCCACAAATCTCACCTGACAAGCAGAGTGATCTCCCTTGTCAGGAAAGCTGTTATCCCACAAGAGTAAGAAATCTTCCACATCGATTAAATCTTTAGGCCTGAATAGGACAATTTAAATTTACTATGCTATGGATGTCTGTATATAAGTTGTATTAATTTGTACACTGTGTATATATTTGAGATGCATTCTACATTTTTGGATTTTATAGCTAAGCAGGGAGGGGTGTTGTGTATCTAATATTTAAGCAATATTTGAGTGTATATACATACACATTGATTGAACATTCTTGTTTGCTTAAATAATTAATTATGGGTTATATGTAAAAATACGTTAATTGCATACGTCATGATGCTACCATGTGATAGGTGTGCGCCTCGGTGAAAGTAAACACAAAGTTACAAAAAAAAAACGCTATTATTTCTTTGTTTTGTATTTGCACACTTTGTTGTCTTCTGCACTCTGGTTGAATACCCCAGTTGGCTGGTCTTTCATTGGTTCTGTAATGATTATTATTTTATAGATTTATGAGTATGCCCAGAAGAAAATGAATCTCTGGGTTGTTAATGATGACATATATATGTACTTTGATAATAAATTTACATTAAACTTAGAGGTTCATTCAAGAGTCTAATATCAGTGGGGTACAGCCTCAGGGTATGTACTTCCAGGCTTTTGTTTCTCCTACCTGATGGGAGAAGGGAAAAAAGAAAATATCCGTGGTGGGTGGGGGTCTTTCACTATGCTGGTTGCTTTATACAGACAGTGAAATGTAAAGACAGACTTCATTGAGGGGAGGTTGGTTTCCTTCTGTGCTGAGCTGCGTCCACATCTCTCTCAGCTTTTGGCAGTTATGCGCAGAGCAGTTGCCATACCAGGCTATGATGCATCCAGATAGAAAGCTTTCTACGATGCACTAATAAAAATTGTCCAGCAGAGTTTTCTCAGGCTGATCATCCGCATCATCTATCTGCACAATACTCATGCTCTAGGTCCCTCTGTGACCTCACCACTCTGCTATAGAAAGGTTGGTCACATAGGCTTACCCACATCCAACAAGACTACTATAGTCTGCTGATGAACGTTGCACTTATAAGCTCATGTTTGCCAAAGACGTCATCACTAAGGTATATGGTATTCAGTGAGAGGACGTTGTGCCTGGACTAGCCTCTTCATGCAGGTTACCGTCATCTTCACTCAGCAACAGAATCTTCACATGTGGCTGCTGCAGGTGTCTATCATGTCTCTCACTTGTTGCTCTCCACATTGTGAGAGAGCTGATATCTCTCTTCGCTCCTCTTCCACTGGGCAGAAGATGCACTCTGCTCACATACAGACTACCATTCGATCTTGTAGAGGACCAATTTTGTTGCTTGCTATCTTTTTGCTCTTAGTACATTTGTAGAAGTCCTTAGCATTCTCCTTCACCTTGTCTGCCAGAGCAACTTCATGCATTATTTTAGCTCTCCTGATTTCCTTCTTAAGTGTTCTCTTGCATATCTTATACTCCTCAAGTACCTCATTTGCTCCTACCTGCCTATACCTGCTTGGCACCTCCTTCTGTTTCTTAGCCAAGGCCTCAATATCTCTTAAAAGCCAAACTTCCTTAAACCTGTCATCCTTGACTTTTATTCTGACAGAAACATACATGTTTTGTACTCTCAAAATTTAACTTTTGAAGGCCTCTCACATACCAAGTACACCTTTGCCAAAAAAAACAACCTGTCCCAATCCATACTTGCCTGATTCTTTTTAATATCATCAGAACTGGCCTTTCTCCAATTTAGAATTTCAACCTAAGGACCATTTCAATCCTCTTCCACAACTACCTTGAAACTATTGACATTATGCTCACTAGACGCAAAGTGTTCTCCTACACAAACTTCTGACACATTCCCTAGTAGGAAATCTAGTTTCACAATCTCTCTAGTTGGGACTTCTGTGTAATAGCCTGTGCTTTTAGCTTCAATTTACTGTTTGCAATTTACAAAAAAATTGAAGGTGAATTGCAAGCTTCCTGAACTCATTTACATTTACAGAACTGAAAACTGGTTCTTGATTGAATTAATATCTGCCATGTTTACATAACTACAGAATACTCCCTAACACAACTTCCTCTTGGCCAATGGACAACAGTCTGTCCCACGAAGGCCAAACCTTAGGGAGGATCTGATTAGGAGGGATAGTGAAAATGCCCTTCACTTTGGCACCCTTCCCCAATTAATAACCTACGTGTACCTATATCTACACTATCTAACATCCCTAATTGGCTATCTACAAGACTGCACAGAAATGACAATAGAAGTGTCATCACTTGCTCTTCGCCCTTCAATCTATGATAGCTAAAACTATCAGTAGTGGCTGTCAGTAGTTACTCTCTGTGTAGGATTACAGCAAGATAACTTTTGTTTCAGGTTCACAGGCAACAGTTCACATTTTATGCTAGTATAACAGATTTTATCAGAATGATCTTGACAATCACTCTTTTTCATCAATCTACAGGAGGGTTTGGGGTGCTCCCTATTCAATTAACTGCAAGAATCTCACCCCAGTGGCACCCCCTCCAGGACTGTCCCTTCGATCGCTGGTCCAACCACTGAATGGGCCCAGCTTATTTGTGTTCACTCCCCATTCAGCTGGGCTGGCTGCCTTCTGATACTGTGAGAGATTTATTCTCTTTTTCTCAATCTGACTTGCCATCAAGGTTGTGGAACGTGTTGTCTCTGCCTTAACTCGGATCCCATCCCATCTATTCTCCCCAAAATCTTTCTATTCTGATCCATACAACTAGTCATCTACCTCCAAGAACCAGCCTTCATTACAACGTGTAGTTACAGTTATACTTTAAACCTTATTCACAGTTTGCTGACACACTTTATCACTGTCTTCTGCTCTTGGTTTCCATTCTCTTTCGTAGGAGTGTCTACTTCCAACAGGTGTGTTCAGGTGTAACACAGCGGGCAGGTCTTCATTACTTAGGTTCTCTGGAATGACACTGTTAGTGGATGGACTTGATCTGTCCACGAGGGAGACAAGAAGGTGAGTCGTACTGTTTAACCTGAGTCCAGTGTATCCACTGGCTGCCTCGCCAGGTCTGTACACAAACACAGGTGTCATTCATCCGGAGCACCACCTGTGCTGAGTGAACCCTGCCCTTTCAGTCAGCTCCCTTACCATGATTTGATCACCGCTGTGGAAGAACTAACTTCTCTCCCCCAGGCTCTCTCTGATCAGCAATATGACACTGCTATTTTGCTCGATCCCACAATGTGTCACCCTGGTTACAGTGGTCCTTCCCATCTCCATGCAATCTTTACTAAGTTGGTTTCTTCCTGTATTCTTTCAAGATTTATCATCTCATTTCCCTCTGTTGCTCTCTTTGCCCCATGATCTGCACACTCTTTCTCCGCCTGCTCCGTTCTCTCCCATTTGTTTCCTGTGGAGCATGAAGAAAGCTTACCTCTCTCCCAGGATACTGGCAGACTTTTACCGCTGTACCATTGAGAGCATACTCACCAATGGCATCTCAGTGTGGTATGGCAATTGCCCCGTATCGGACCGCAAAGCACTCCAGCATGTGGTGAAAACTGCCCAGCGGATTATCAGCACCCAATTGCCCATCATTGACAACATCTACAATAAATGCTGCCCGGGCAGGGTGAAAAGCATTATCAGGGATGCATCTCACCCTAACCATGGACTTCTTACTCTCCTCCCATCTGGTAGGCGCTACAGGAGCCTCCGCTCCCGCACCAGCAGGCAGAGAAAGAGCTTCCTCCCTGAGGCTGTGACCCTGCTGAACTTCACATCACAGCGCTAAGCAGTATTGCATCCATATTGTACTGTCTCAGTACTTTTATATTTGTGTGCTGTAGCATTTTTTTATTCACAGTGATTTTGTAAATAACACTATTCTTTGCATTTCTGGTCAGATAATAAATGCATTTCATTGGCTTTGTATCTGTATTCGGCACAATGACAATAAAGTTGAATCTAATCTAATCTAATTTCTGGTAGATCTTTAATTGTTGCTACCTCTGCAGGCAGCTGCACTATTTCTAGCAGCTCTTGACTTTGGTTGGCCCCTAGCCTATCTCCTGACGTGATTCTCGATCATTGTCCTGCTTGGGGTTGTGATTTCTCTGTGAGCCATGTCGTCTGCTCTGGGGATCACACATGCTTGCTGTCCCAGGCTTCTCCCTTTCTTGAGTCTAGTACCTGCCTGACTCAGTGTGTCTATCCCTAGGACAGTAGCCTCATTGTTTGAACACACCCAAAACTCTGCAGGAAGCTGCACTCCCTCAGTCTCAAGCACCTGCAGCTCACCTTTCTCCACTTCCATTGCTTCACTGGTAATATAAATCATCTCTCCAGTCACGGTCAAGGGTAGATCAGTTATCGATACTGAAGACCCTCTGTCCTTTAACATATCATATTGCCGGTTCCCTACGAAACCGTTGGTGTACATCCGTGGGTGACCAGTACGCGCAGTGGAGGCTGAAGCCTGTCGTTTGTCTGACCTGAATGCTGTCCTCACCAGCTCTCTGATCTGGTCAGCAGTCAGATCGGTCGGGATGGGGGTGGATGCTGAGGTTCTGCCCGCTTTGGTGAGTGAGTCTCACATCTTCTTCCTTTATTAGGACACTACCTCTAATGATGGCCTGAGAGACCACAGCTGTAACACATCATCTCCTTTACCCTTCTGTGAATATTCCTGCAATTCCTTACTTGGTGTCCTGGTTGTTGGCACACAAAGCAGGTCTTCTGCGATGTCACAGCAGCTACATCCACTATCGTCACTTTACGACTTCTCTTCCCCGTCCTTTGGTCTATTTCCCTGGCCCATGATGGCGTAGGTCAATACCACTGCTAAACTTCCTGGTATGCTGAACTCAAGCCTTCCTTCTGCATTTTCAAGAAGACTGGATCATCCCTCCCTGGACTGTCCAACCCTGAATACTCTTCATATGCTCAATATTTACTTACGCTCTTCATAATCCATAGCATCTCTCTGAACCACTGATATTATCATTGCCCAGTTACTCTCATCTCTCTTAAAGCAGTGATATCTCTCCTCATCACTGGCATTCCCGCTGGTTGCTCATGTACTATCCCACATTCCCTGGGCCATATAATCCCACGTATTGCTCAGGCATTTCACTTTAACCAACAGATGTATATCTTCGGGGTGCACCTGGTGAATTTCAATCACTTCCTCAAGTTTGCGCCAAATTTCTGAATTCCCACAATTAACTTTAAGAGGGGGCAACTCAGACAATATGCTGTGCTTCTTCCTGGGGGGTAAAGGGGGTGACGGGTTTGTGGATGGTGGTAATTGGTGTTGAGGGCTGACTGAGGTCATCAGCATTCTTGATCTGCCATTGTCTGACCTGAATAGGTGCCGTCCCAACTGATAACCTGGGTATAACCTCCCCCTCAAATATCACAGCACTAATATTAAGCAAAGTATAAGGAATAGATAAAAATTAAACAGTACCTATTTAAAACCATAGAGTACTGTATGTACTTTGTAATCTTCCACTTACAGTATGTGCCACTGAACTCAGGAAGCTTGTATTTCTTTCCATTGAAAGGTCTGTTACACCAGAGTTTCAAGCTTATTCTGAAACACACACACACACACACACACACACACACACACACACACATACACACACACGCCACAATACAATTCACCCCCCCCGCCCCCCCAGAGTCCAAAGTGGTCAATAACCAGCTTTTGCAACTGGTTGCCCTGTCTCTCCAGACTACTCAAAAATGGCTGGTCCCTTACACAAACACATATGCACCCAGTACACTTCTCCATCTACCAGTTGAGATCTCCGCTGTGGTCTTTGATACTTAGTGATCCTGTGGTCATTGAACAGAACAGATCTAAGTGTGGGTGATACTCTTAAAAATACTCACCTCCTCAGACTACTTAAGTCACTGGCCACACAGTGGGTCATGAATGTATCCCAGATAAGCCCCCAAATGTTCTGACTGTGGACAAAGTCACCAGACAAACACCAAAGCTAATGATGTAGAAGCCTGCATTCAACACAACAAATAGGCATCATTCTGGAGACACTCTCAGTAGAGGCTCACAAACCCAAAGATACATCACATTTTTATTACCTTAAGAACAAAGGCAACAGTAGGTGATTCAGTTTTGATAGTTACAATAACATTGTTTACTTCAATACTTTGGGTTGACAAATGATTCCTTTGAGATACATAGGGGAAGCATGCTGTAATTGAAAAGACAACTCTGAAGACCCAGCACCTTTGGGAGAAACTAATTAACACAAATAATCTAAAACCTTTTGACAACAGAGAGCCAGACACTCAAAATTAATGTTGTGAGGGCTGTTTCTGAGTTCACAAATATGATAAGTACACAAAACTATTGATTGCCTATACTGGGGACCATGTGCAAAGTGACAACATCGTCTGGTCTGCCAGCTTGAACTCAAGTCACAATGGTGCAAATAACTTAGCCATGTTACCTGGTTTGATGCAATCCAATTAATACAATCCCATTGTTTTAATGTTTGGCTCTTGCTTATGCAATCTTTTAGTCTATCGAGCAGCCTGTGCTTTTAACTTCAATTTACTGCTGGCAGTTTACAGAAAAAAAACTAAAGGGTAATTGCAAGCTCCCTGAGCTCATTTACATTTACAGAACTGAAGTTTGGTTCTTGGTTGAATTAATATCTGCTATATTCACATAACTCCAGAATATCCTGTACTCCCTAAAAGTCCTGTCCTTTAACTTATTACCTAACTCCCTGAACTCATTTTAAAAAAAGGAAGGAGAGAGAAACCAGGGAATTATAGACCGGTTAGCCTAACATCGGTGGTGGGGAAACTGCTGGAGTCAGTTATCAAGGATGTGATAACAGCACATTTGGAAAGCGGTGAAATGATCGGACAAAGTCAGCATGGATTTGTGAAAGGAAAATCATGTCTGACGAATCTCATAGAATTTTTTGAGGATGTAACTAGTAGAGTGGATAGGGGAGAACCAGTGGATGTGGTATATTTGGATTTTCAAAAGGCTTTTGACAAGGTCCCACACAGAAGATTAGTGTGCAAACTTAAAGCACACGGTATTGGGGGTAAGGTATTGATGTTGATAGAGAGTTGGTTGGCAGACAGGAAGCAAAGAGTGGGAATAAATGGGACCTTTTCAGAATGGCAGGCAGTGACTAGTGGGGTACCGCAAGGCTCAGTGCTGGGACCCCAGTTGTTTACAATATATATTAATGACTTGGATGAGGGAATTAAATGCAGCATCTCCAAGTTTGTGGATGACACGAAGCTGGGTGGCAGTGTTAGCTGTGAGGAGGATGCTAAGAGGATGCAGGGTGACTTGGATAGGTTAGGTGAGTGGGCAAACTCATGGCAGATGCAATTTAATGTGGATAATTGTGAAGTTATCCACTTTGGTGGCAAAAACGGGAAAACAGATTATTATCTGAATGGTGGCCGATTAGGAAAAGGGGAGGTGCAACGAGACCTGGGTGACATTATACACCAGTCATTGAAAGTGGGCATGCAGGTACAGCAGGCGGTGAAAAAGGCGAATGGTATGCTGGCATTTATAGCAAGAGGATTCGAGTACAGGAGCAGGGAGGTACTACTGCAGTTGTACAAGGCCTTGGTGAGACCACACTTGGAGTATTGTGTGCAGTTTTGGTCCTCTAATCTGAGGAAAGACATCCTTGCCATAGAGGGAGTACAAAGAAGGTTCACCAGATTGATTGCTGGGATGGCAGGAATCCATGATGAAAGACTGGATGAACTAGGCTTATACTCATTGGAATTTAGAAGATTGAGGGGGAATCTGATTGAAACATATAAAATCCTAAAGGGATTGGACTGGCTAGATGCAGGAAGATTGTTCCCGATGTTGGGGAAGTCCAGAACGAGGGGTCACAGTTTGAGGATAAAGGGGAAGCCTTTTAGGACTGAGATGAGGAAAAACTTCTTCACACAGAGAGTGGTGAATCTGTGGAATTCTCTGCCACAGGAAACAGTTGAGGCCAGTTCATTGGCTATATTTAAGAGGGAGTTAGATATGGCCCTTGTGGCTACGGGGATCAGGGGGTATGGAGGGAAGGCTGGTGCAGGGTTCTGAGTTGGATGATCAGCCATGATCATACTGAATGGCGGTGCTGGCTCGAAGGGCTGAATGGCCTACTCCTGCACCTATTTTCTATGTTTTTCTATTTTACAGGACCTCGTCATCCCTCCTACCCACGTCATTTTTACTGGCATGGACCATAACCTCTGGCTACTCACTCTCCCACTTAAGAATGCTGTGGACTCGACCTGAGATAACCCTGACCCTGGCACCATGGAGCCAACATAGCCAAACCTGTTTCCCTAACCAATGAATCCCTAACTGCTACAGCTCAATTCTTCTTCCCCTGCCCTTCTGAGCCACAAGCTGGACTCAATGCCAGAGATCTGTCCACTGTGGCTTTCCTCTGCTGGGTTACATCCCCCAACAATATTGACAGCAGCATACCTGTTGTTGAGGGGAATGGCCACAGGGGTACAGCACTGGCTGCCTATTTTCTTTCCCCCTTCGGATGGTCACCCAGTTACCTGTGTCCTGCACCTTGGGTACAACTAACTCCCTGTATGTCTTACCTATCAAACCCTCAGCCCCTGGAATGATCCAGAGCCCACCCAGTTTCATCTCTAACTCCTTAACATGGTCTGTTAGAAGATGCAGCTGGATACACTTCCTGCAGTCTAGCCATCATGGACACTGGAGGTCTCCATGCTTTCCCACATCCCGCAAGATGAGCATTGCACTATCCTGCCTGGAATCCCCACTATCCTAAATGTGCAATAGGAAGGAATTTTTTAAAAATAATTAATGAAAGGAAAAAAAATCTTCCTACAGTGTATGCCTCTTCTCGACAAAGCCTCAACTCCCCACTCCAACACTGGCCGCTCTCTACTTCAACCTAACTTCTTTTTATTGGATCTTGCCAAGGGCTGTGGGTTTGCTCGGTGAGAAGAATTAGAACCAGAATCTGGTTTACTGATGATGATGATGATGTCGACTCAGGCCTGAGAGGCCAGCCTCTGGCATTTTCATGCCTTACAAGGCGCAGATCAGAAGGCTGTGTGGGGCACCACTCCTTGCACAGACATTTCGCAGTATTTTTCCTTTTTTTTATTTTTACGAGGTCAAGTTGCAAGCTCAACACTCATCCCGGCACGGATGGAAAGCATACTCGGGAGCGGCCTGACTGGATTCGAACCCGGGAACCTCCATTCTGGAGTCCGGCGCTGATTTCACTGTGCCACCAGCCGACCTATTATTATTGACTTATTACTGACATATGTTGTGAAATTTGCTGTAAAATTATATAAAAACTTTTACTACCCATTTTTATATTTTGTGCTTGTTTATTTTCATAATCTGTCTTCCCTTTCTTTATTGCTCACTTAGTGGTTCTTTGTTGCTTTTTAAAGTTTTCCCAATCTTCAAGTTTCCCACGACTCTTGGCAACTTTGTACACGTTTAGAATATCCTAAGGTTGCTACATTAAGGGAGATCGTTCTGAGAAAAAATTGTGAGTCAAATCATATCCAATCAGTGGAGTATTTGGCACTGGATGCAAGACCATTCCATTTGACTGCAGTAGACATACAGCTGTTCGTCTTACATCATAGGCACATCACATCAATGCTAGCATTCTTTCTGAACTGTTGTGACAAAGCCTTTCATACACATGCCTTCCTGCCTAGAATGGCCATAGTAAACCGAGTACACAGATCACAAACACTCACGATTTTGTTCTTGACGTGTTGTCATTATTTCATAGACTCTTCCCCTCTTTTTTTGCTCACAAACTGTTATGTAATTTGTTTTTACTATTGATGTTGCTTACACAGAGATGAAGTTCCAGAGCCAACCAAGCCTCTTTAGGAATTACAGCCGTGGAAACTAAATGTTGATGAGAAGGAACGTAGGTCTTAGAAGATCGGAATATTGAAGAAGAGTATTGGTACGGTTTAGAAATTTTATTGGAATTGTTACTGGCCCGAGTCTGAATCTGAATCCACTGGAAAGCGAAGACTGAAGGAGAGCATCTGTCCTGGGGTGAATGGACTGTGTTTGTGCATGGGTGGGAGAGAGTGGTTGCTGGTTGTGTTCTGTATTGTTCTGCCGAGCACTATGGGCATGTTTTGATGGCACCGGAATGTGTGGGAACACTTGGCGAGCTAACCCCAGGATACCCTCAGATGTATTGTTTGTTAACACAAACAACACATTTCACTGTAGGTTGAAATGTACATGGGATAAATAAACTTTAACTTTATTATTGCCAGATTTACCAGGAGAGTATTAACAGCCCCATCGCTGAACTCTTCCACAACCTATGGACTCATTTTCAAGGACTTTTCATCTCATTTTCTCGATATTTATTTCTTACTTCTTCTTCTTCTTATTATTCCTTCTTTTATTCTTTATATTTTTAGTTGCATTTTATTGTCTTTTGTACACTGGTTGTCCACTTGGATGGTGTGGCCTTTCATTGATTCCTTTATGGTTATTGGATTTAATGACTCGTCATCGTGGCTATCCCTCGAAGTCGAGGATGATGGTCTTCGTTCCGTATAGAGCGAAGACGCCTGTGCATGTATTTGTTTAACGTGTACTTGATGTTGCACTCCAAGAAGCACACGATACTTCACAAATCAACCAACTGATTCCAATAGCATGGAAACCATGACGATTGGAGCTGATGGACTTGTTGCAGCCTTCACCCTCCTTCACAGCCGTTGAGCTCGAAGTATCTTCATCCACCTGTTCCTCCAGTGAGGTCTTGGTTGGATTGTTCTTTGTCAGGGACCTCACCCTCGACCTCACCGCCATGGGTGACCCTACCAGGGAGCATAGCTCCAGATAGCATTGCTCTCGGGATCTCAGGACCACACAAGCTTCTCCACCGCGACAAGCTGACAATCCATGGAGAAGATTTTGTGACTATGCCCGCAAGTAAAAGAATCTCAGGGTTGTATACTGTGACATACAGTGTATGCACTTTGATAATAAAATTTACTTTGAACTTTAAACCTTGGGTGTAAAACTTTGTCTTGTATTAAATGAATAGAGATCATTCCAAAACACCAGTACATTGAGGTGGAGCAAAAAGAAAAACTATAACAGGATGCAGGATGGAGTGCTACAGTTACAGAGAAAGTGCCGCACAGGCAAACGATAAGCTCCAAGGGGCCAAGGCAAAGAGATCAAAAGTTCACCTTTAAGAGCCTTTTAACAGTGGGATAGAATCTGTCCTGATACCTGGTAGTGCATATTTTCTGCTTAATGGCAGGGGAGAGAAGAGAGAATGTCCAAGGAGGGAGGGATGTTTCAGGAGCATGGAGGGGACAGGGCGGGAGACAACGGAGTTATCACGCTCACTATAGAGACTGTAACATTGTGGTTAGCGTAACACTTAACCTTGCCAGTTACCTGGGTTCAATTTGCACCACTGTCTGTAGAGAATTTGTCTGTTTTTCCTGTGACCACGTGAGGTTTTTAGGCATCCGTTAGTCTCGTGAGACCATGGATTTGCACCTTGGAAGTTTTCCAGGGTGCAGGCCTGGGCAAGGTTGTATGGAAGACCAGCAGTTGCCCATGCTGCAAGTCTCCCCTCTCCACGACACCGATGCTGTCCAAGGGAAGCGCATTAGGACCCATAAAGCTTGGCACCGGTGTCGTCGCAGAGCAATGTGTGGTTAAGTGCCTTGCTCAAGGACACACACGCTGCCTCAGCCAAGGCTCGAACTAGCGACCTTCAAATCACTAGACGAACGCCTTAACCACTTGGCCATGCGCCAACACCATGTGGGGTTTACTTATGTATTTACTTATTATTTTTATTTATTGAGATACAGTGCAGAATAGGCCCTTCCAGCCTTTCGATCGTGGGAGGAAACCAGAGTACCCGGAGGAAACCCACGCGGTCACAGGGAGAACGTACAGACTCCTGACAGACAGCAGTGGGAATTGAACCCGGGTCACCTGTATCGTAAAGCGTTGTGCTCACCACTATGTCACCATGATGCCCGGCTGCTCCCACATTCCGAAAACGTTGTGAGCATACTATGTTGGCACCGGAAACGTGGTGACACCTGCAGGCTGCCCCCCAGCACATCCTGTATGTGTTGGTCATTGACACAACAAAGCATCTCACTGCATGTTTCAATATACATGCGACAAATAAAGCTAATCTTTAATCTTTCAACTATTTAGTATAATCACCTGTATATAGTTAGGCCAAAGAGCCTGTAGCCATGTTACACGTTGTGCCATTCTGTTCAGTACCTGCAGATTATGCGATGATTTGATTAGAGAGGAAAGGGTGGAATGTCAGAGTCATTTTCCCAGGGTGGCAATATCAAATATCAGAGAGGTTGGTTTAAGGAAGGGTGGAAGTTTAAATGAGATTTTCAAAGCAGATTTTCTTTACTCAGAGAGTGGTGGGTGCCAGTGGAGTGGTGAAAGCAGATATAACTGCAAGGTTTAAAGGGAAGTCGGACATTCTCACGAAGAGGCAGGGAACAAAGGGATATAGGCCATGAGCAGGCAAACGGGATTAGTTTAATTCGGCATCATGGCTGGCACAAACAGGATGGGCTGAAGGGCCTGTTCCATGATACCTGGAATGCATTGCTTGAGGAGGTGCTGGAAATAGGCACTCGGACTGGCACTAACCGGAGCAGCTCACACAAAATGCTGGGGGAACTCAGCAGGTTAGGCAGCATCAATGGGGAGGAATAAAGATTCAACGTTTCAGGCCGAGACCGGAAAGGAAGGCACTCAACTAGGCAAGGCATAGAATGACACAGTCCTAATGCAGGCAAGTGCAGATGGACAAAAAAGATTGGCAGTATTAGTTAAATGGACCGAAGGGCCTGTAATTGTGTTGTATAATTCTATGACTCCACATTGGCAGTGATGTCTACAGGCTTAGCACACCCTGGAATTCAAATGCTTATCCCAAATTATAACTGCAACTACACTTTGAAACTGATAACAAAGCCTTAAAACATTGTAAATTTTCTCATTTCACCTTCTTCAGGGCCCAGGCTCGACAGCAAGGAACCAATTTAAGTGCCAGTCCAAATTAGGACGGTCAGGTACGGGCCGAATCGAGACAGCAGGGCCCAGGTCCAAGAGGGTATCAAAGCAGCGGGACCCGAGTCTGAGAGTGAGGAATGATCCGATAATTTAAGCGCCAGTCCAGATTGGAAAGGTCGGGTTGTTGGGACCAAAAGCAAGGGATGGGCCGGTGTTCAGCTTGCTGCTCCATGAGGTTTACTCATCTCAGTGTTGAACTGAGGCTGTGGCCTGCAACTAACAGGCTCCTGGACCAGCTGCAGTGTTGACTGGCTTTGCGGCTGTGACCTCATTTCTGTGAACTTTAGTTCTGAATATTATTTTCCTACTTTTTATTTTTTGCACAATTTGTTTTTTTTTGCAGATTGGGTGTTTGATGGTCTTTTTAAATGGATACTATTGAGTTTCTTTGTTTTGTGGCTGCCTGTAAGGAGATGAATCTTCAGGTCATATAGTACTTTGAATTTTCCTTCCCACTAGCAGCCATGAACCAGGCTTGGTAACAACAGCTAACCTTCACCTTCCTAAGCCCAGATGCCGAGCCCTACAAGAGGAGTCTGAGTGGGATCTGCAAACTCAGCGACACAGCTCCCACCACTGTCTGTAAGGAGTTTATACTGTAGGGTTGCGTAATTAGTGGAAATGTACATAATTCAGAACCACCGACATTGAGTTGACGTTTCACTTTAAGACGCTGCTCTAACGTGATGATATAACTACGCAAAGGGATTTTAGCACACTTTTGCCTTCAGGTTTTGGGAGTTCAATAAAATGTGTTACAACTTTTCTTAAACAAAAAATGCCTCACTTTATTTTATTTGCAGAAAACCTACAGTACATTTTCCCCATGACTGCTTGGGTCTCCTCCAGGTGCTCCGGTTTCCTCCCACAGTCCAAAGATGTACCATAGGTTAATTCGTCATTGTAAATTAGGCTAGGATTAAATTGGGAGATTGCTGAGCAGTACAGCTTGAAGGGCCAGAAGGGCTTATTCTGCACTGTATCTCAATAAATATAATAGACTCTAAACCCACAGTTTTCTCAGGCTTTTCCAGCTTAGCATCAAAACTCAGTGAGCATGGGTAGCCCACTCCCGACTGGAGTCACACCTGAAAATATAAATTGGAACTGCATCAGCACGATTGAGATTTCAAAACAAAGTTGTGTGTCAGGTCAGGGTAAAGCTTTGTGCTAAACTTAGAAACTAATAGCAACTAAATCCAGCCCTTGACAATGGGGACTCCATTCTAGGCGAACCAAATGTCTGACTGTCAGGTTTAATATCACTGACATAATTTGTTAAGCTTGTTGCTTTGCAGAGCAATACAGTGCATTACATAAAATACTATAAATTTTAATAAATATATATATATAAAGTTAAATTAAATAAGTACTGCAAAAGGAAAGCAAAAATAGTGAGGTAGTGTTCATGGGTTGGTTTATCGTACTTTCAGAAATCTAATGGCAAGGGGGAAGAAGCTGTTCCTAAGACATAGAGTGTGTGCCTCCTCTCTGATGGGAGTAATCAGAAGAGGCATATCCTGGGGGATATTGGTCCTTAATGATGGATGCCATCTTTTTTCAGGCATCGCCTTTTGAAGATGTCCTCGATGGCGGGGAGACTAATGCCCATGATGGAGCTGGATGAGTTTGCAACCCTCCACAGAGTTTTCCAATCTTGTGCAGTGGAGCCTCCACACCAGATGGTGATACAGTCAGCCAGAACGCTCTTCACGGCACATCAGTGAAAATCTGTTAAAGAGTGTGTGGTGAGATACCAAACCTTCTCAAACTCCTAATAAAACATGGCTGTTGATGTGCCTTCTTTGTAATTGCATCAGTATGTTGGGCCCAGATTAGAAGGAGGAGGGATTTGCATCATCTAAGTCAAACGATTCACTTTTACAGTGCCTCTGATGATAATACATGGCTTCCCTGATGTTTAATATGTGGTGCTCCTGTATTTACAAGGATCAGTCTTGTACTTTAATCTGGACAATGGAGCTTTATCCAGCTTATATAAATGTGCAGGATATTGACCCATGCTATGCTGGTATATTAATGTACTCTAATTTATTGTCACACCCTTAGCAGCAATTGTCAGGGTCATTTGAGGATTTCACTCACCAAACATTGGATTCCCAGGATGCTGGTATCATCCCAACGTTCGCACATAGAATACAGACCAGTGCAGGCCCTTCAACCCATGTTGTTGCGACCAATATTTTAACCTACCTTATGAGAATAGGTTGAGTATACTTGGCTTTTTCTCCTTGGAGCGATGGAGGATGAGAGGTGACCTGATGGAGGTGTATAAGATGATGAGGGACATTGATCGTGTGGATGGCCAGAGGCCTTTTCCTAGGGCTGAAATGGCTAACACGAGTGGGCATAGTTTTAAGGTGCTTGCAAATAGCTACCAAGGGGATGTCAGGGATGAGTTTTTTACGCAGAGAGTGCTGCCTGGGTGGAATGGGCTGCTGGCGGCAGTGGTGGAAACTGATACAATAGGGTCTTTTAAGAGCCTCTTAGATAGGTACGTGGAGCTTAGAAAAATAGAGGGCTATGCGCTAGGGAAATTCCAGGCAGTTTCTAGGGTAGGTTACATGGTCAGCACAACATTGTGGGCCGAAGGGCCTGTAATGTGCTGTAAATTTATATGCTCTATGTTCTATGTTATGTACTCTATGATCAATATAACATTTCCCTCCTACATCACGCTCCATTTTTCTTTCACCTGTGTACCTATCTAAGAATCTCTTAAGTATTCTTAATGTACTTGGCTCTACCAACACCCTCGCCATATGTTCCACTCACCTACAACTTTCTGTGTAAAAAAACCTCAGACATTCCCCCCTCCAAAATACTTCTCTCCAATCACCTTAAAATGATGCCCCACTTTCCAAAGACATACAAGTTGTTAGGCTAATTGGCCACAGTAAATTACCCCTATTGTGTATGCTAATTGGCCACCTTAAGCAACCCACACTTTGGAGGCTAATTGACCACTGTAAGTTACCACTGTTTGATTGGATCTAAAGGAGTTGATGAGAATGTCGATTTAGGGCAAATGGGTGGCTGATAGTTGGCATGGAAATAGTGGCCAGAATGGCCTGTCTCTGTACTGTAGAGTTGGAGAGGGGAAAGCAAGAGCCCAGAGAGTGGGTGGGTGTGGACGTGTGGCGAGCTAGCATTAGTTGTAAGACTCCACTCATCAGTAAACAGAACATTAACAAACATGCATTTATTTAGCACCTACAACACCGCAGTGGAGCAGGAATAATTTCTGCTGGCTCACAACCCTAACGTCTGGGGTTTGATTCCGGCCTGTGGTGCTGACCATGAGGTCTGCACCTTCATCTGCAAACCGCCTGGGTCTCCCCTGGGTGCTCCTGAGTCTTAACGATGAGTGGACCAAATGACATAGAAGCAGAATTAGGCCATCCAGTCCAATGAAACTGCTCCGCCAGATGCAGTTGGTTAATTGATCACCGTATATGACTTGTTGTGAGACAGAGGAATCATGTGTATTGAATGGGGAAGTTAGACAGAACAGGTTACAGTAAGTTAATAAAGGAATAAGATTAACAGGATTGCTTTTACGGCCAGCAGGACTGGAAGGGCTCATGTTGTGAGGAACACGAAACAAATGCAGAAATATTCAGAGGTATTTCAGAGGAGCAATAAAAACAGTGTTGGATATCAAGACATTAGAGCAGAAGATGAAAAGCATGGTCAATGAGGCAGACAATCACAGGGAAGGAAAGGGAAGGGAAGGTTCTCCCAAGGAAATTCCTGAGCAACCAAGAATGATGACGAATCCAGAGGACCATCTGTCCAGGACATGCAGACCTATATTGGCATGTTCTTCTCTCTTTACCCTTCCACTCCTTTCCTTTCACCCAGTGACTCAGACTCCATTCTCCACAAATCTGAAAGTTTCACCCTCCCCCCCAACAATAATGCCAACTTCCACTCATCCAAAGAATGAATTCCTCTCCATATGGGAACCCCTCATTAGCCTGACAAGCCTGTCTTTACTGCACACTTTCCATTCCTTTCCTACCGATTCCTTATCCAGTTATCTGTGGTCCTAGTGATTGCCAACACTCCTGCCAATGGAAACAGTTCCTCCTTAATTACTCTGCTAACCTCCTTCACGTTTTGAATACCTCTACAAAGTCTCCCTCTGCCCATTTCTGCTGGAAGAATAACGACCCGTTTTTGGCATCCAGTTGAAGTGCCTCATTCTCTGCAGGGAGCAGCGGACACAGATCAGCACATCACAGAAACCAGCTCCCCAGCATGGACTCTATACTCCTCACTGCCTCGGTAAAGTAGCCAGCACAATCAGAGACCCCACTCAACCAGGGTATTCTCTCCTCCCACTGTTACTGGGCAGAAGATATAAAAGCCTGAAACCATGTACCACGAGGCTCAAGAATAGCTTCTACCCCACAGTTATAAGATGATTAAGTAATTCCCTAAAATGGTACACCCTTGACCTCACTATCCACCTCATTATGATCCTGCATCTTATTATTTACTTGACCTGCACCTTGAATAGAACATAGAACATTGCAACACAGTACAGGCCCTTTGGCCCACAACGTTGCACCGGGCTTTCAATCTACTCTTAAGATGTACAGCACTCACTGGAATTCAGAAGAATGAAGGGTGGCCTCATTGAAACCTATCAAATGTTGTAAGGCCTCGATAGAGTGGGTGTGGCGTCAAAGACCAGAGGACACAGCCTCAGAATAGAGGGGCGTCCTTTGAGGACAGTGATGAGGAGGAATTTCTGCAGCCAGGGAGTGAAGAATCTGTGGAATTCAATGCCACAGGCAGCTGTGGAGGCCAAGTCATTTGGTGTATTTAAGAAGGTTGATAATCAGGACGTGAAGGGATATGGGGAGAGGCTGAAGATTGGGGCTGAGAGGGAAAATGGATCAGTCATGATGAAATAGCAGAGCAGACTCAATGGGCCAAATGGCCTAATTCTGCTCTTATATCTTATGGTCTCATGCTCTAAGATCTTTCTCTGTAGCTCTTAGACTTCATTCTGCATTGTTATTCTTTTATCTTTATCTACCTCAAAGCACTGAGTAATCACTCATTCTGTATGAACAGTGTGCAACACAAGCTTCACACTGTATCTCGGTACATATGACAATAATAAACCAATACCAATACTAATCTGTTCCAGGCACCATGGCTCGAAACCTTCTGGGACAACACCATAAGTGGACACCTCCCACCATTTGGGTGCTGACAATTTGGCAGCCTGAGAGGCGGGGTTACATGTTAAGTCAATTACTAATCCTCATATTCCAGTTACAACCGAATACTCTGCTGATGAAAGGCAGCTGGTTTCAACAACGCTCCACTGTATTGCATCTGACAGAGCTCAAATTATTTTAAACAAATTTATTCAAGCTGTTCAGCTGCAGTTTCTTAGATACATTTTTATTAGGAGAGGAGCTAGTGAGCGTTCATTAGCAAGTTGCTCCTGCCTGCGTCTTGCTTTCTGCAATCATTGTGAATAACTTGAGTATTAGGTAAAGATCTGGTGTCAAATTTTCCAAGTGTGGGAATGCGAAATAAAATGCTGGAATTGATTTTCTGTCAGCTCCCGGTTGTCTTCAACACCACTGAAACAAACAAACTTTTAAACCTGAGTCACTCTGGGAGCAAGTCAAGTTGTAATGACGGCAGAAAAGGCACAACACGTGAAGAAAAAACCAAGAGGGCTGTGCTCTGGTGAGCAATGGCACAAACACCAAATGTTCAAAGGTTCAAAGTAAGTGAATTAACTACATGTATACATTACCATATACTTCAGCAACATCCATCCCCAAGAACCCCTGCCATCCAGGCCGTGCTGCCTCCTCACGGCTAAGGTCGGGAAAGAGATACAGGAGCCTCAAGTCCCAAAACACTAGGTTCAGGAACAGTTATTACCCTTCGACCATCAGGCCCTCGAACCAGAGAGGATGACTACACTCACCCAAACACAGAAATGATTCCACAACCTTTAGACTCACTTTTAAGGACACTGCGACTCGTGCTCTCAATATTTATTGATTATATATTTATTAATTATAACTTTTTTTCCTCTTTTTCATATTTGCATAATTTGTTGTCTTTTGCACATTGGTTGTTTTTCCATACTTGTTGTCTGCACTTTCATTGATTCTATTGTGTTTCTTTGTATTTACTGTTAATGCCCACAAGAAAACGAATCTCAGGGTAGCATATAGTGACATATGTACTTTGATAATAAATTTACTTTGAACTTTGTGCTATTGTGAGATTCACTTTCTTGCAGGTAGTCACAGAAGAACAAAGAAATACAAAAAAATCATTGAAAAGCTACAAAGTCTGACGAACAAATAGTAATAAACAAACAAATAATACCCTGCAATGATTCCACAACCTATGGACTCACTTTTAAGGACTCTACATCTCATGTTATCAGTAATAATTAATTAATTTTTAAAACCTAATCTATTTTTCTGTCTGCATTTGCACAGATTGTCTTTTGCACATTGGTTGCTTGTCAGT
This sequence comes from Mobula hypostoma, assembly GCF_963921235.1. Taxonomy (NCBI): domain Eukaryota; kingdom Metazoa; phylum Chordata; class Chondrichthyes; order Myliobatiformes; family Myliobatidae; genus Mobula; species Mobula hypostoma. The sequence goes on from NC_086108.1 coordinate 100,259,554, forward strand.
CTGATTTGTGTGTAGCTTTTCATTGATTCTCTTGTGAATGCCTGCAAGAAAAGGAACCTCACAGTAGTATAGAGTTCAAAGTAAATTTATTATCAAAGTATATATATGTCACCATATACAACCCTGAGATTCATTTTCTTGCAGGCATTCACAGTAATCCAGGAAACAAAATGGCATCAAGACCACACCTAACAGATCCTGCGTAAAATGTGTAAAATCAAAAAATGTGCAAAGAAAATAATAATAATTGTAATGAATGGACAAGCAATAAATATCAAGAACATGAGATGAACAATCCTTGAAAATGAGTTCATAGCATGTGGGAACAGTTCCATGTTGGGTGAGTAAAGTGATCCCGTCTGGTTCAAGACGCTGATGGTTGAGGGGTAATAACTGCTCCTGAACCTGGTGCTGTGGGAGCTAAGGCACCTGTACCTCCTTCCCAATGGCAGCAACAAGAAGAGAGAAAGGCATGCATGGTGGGGGTCCTTGATGATGGATTCTGCTTGTGCCTATACAAGGGTGCTTGTTTTAAAGCCTCAGCTAAGAGATGACACTCTCTGCAGTGCAGTCCTTCCTCAGTTCTGCACTGAAGCATCTGCTTGGCCATTGTGTTCCAAACATTGAATATTCCAGCAAAGCGTCAAATAGGCCTCGTCTTCGTGGCTATCCCTCGAGGTCGAGGATGATGGTCTTCGTTCCGTACAGAGCGAAGACACCTGTGCGTGTATTTGTTTAACGTGTACTTGATGTTGCACTCCAAGAAGCACACGATACTTCACAAATCAACCAACTGATTCCAATGGCATGGAAACCACGACGATTGGAGCTGATGGATTTGTTGCAGCCTTCACCCTCCTTCACAGCCATTGAGTTCAAAGTAACTTCGTCCGCCTGTTCCATCGTTGAGGTCTTATAGATAGGCCTACTGAATATTGAAAGGCCTAGGAAGAATGGGCATGAAGAGGGTGTTTCCAATAGTTGGGGAAGCCTAAGACCAGAGGGCACAGCCTCAGAATACAAGGACGAGCCTCTAGAACACAGATGAGGAGGAATTCCTTTAGTCAAAGTGGCGAATTGTAGAATACATTACCACAGACAGCTGTGGAGGCACTGGATGTATTTATAGCAGAGATTAACAGCTTTTTGATTAGTAAGGACATCAAATATTACAGGGAGAAAGCAGGAGAATGGGGTTCGGAGGGATAATATATCAGCCATGATTGAAGACTCAATGGGCCAAATGGACTAATTCTGTTCCGAGCTCTTATAAATTTATCCATCAAAAGCTGCCCTCTCTGCTTTGAAGTTATCACTTGTGACCCTTTCTGACCAGCCAAGGGCACCTTGTTTTAAAGCCTCGACTGAAAGATGACACTCCCAACAGTGCAGCCCTTCCTCAATACTGCACTGAAGCATCTGCCTGGCTGGTCTGTTCAAAAGCATGGAGGGAGTTGCAAAATCCACATCTATCTGCATTACAGACAAGAGGGGCACCAAGTCACGACAGGTGCAGACTCCCCCTCAATAATTCGGCGGTTCTAAGGAATTACTTAATCTTTCCCTGCCCTGTAAAAGCAGGCTCTCGTGGTGCAGGCATAGACTACAACTTGCAAGCTGCAACAAATGACTGAGCAGTCAGCACTAGTCACCAAAGAAATAACTAAGCTCAGCTGGCCTGTTCAGCCCGAGCTACAACAATGAGTTGCTTGCAAATCATAAACTTTGCATTTTATTTCTTTAAACTTTTTTTTATTTACATTAAGGGAGTAATGCATGCTTAAGTCTGGCATTAGCCGCTCTACAGAAATAAAAATTCATGATTATGTGGCTAACAGCCTCCAGCGGCTCACAAGCACGTATTGTGCCTCCTGGCTAGTGACTGAATAAACAAAATGAATTGCAGATTTATGAAAACTAATTCACAGAATGCATCTGAGTAGTAAAAGTGACAATACCACTATAAACAAATTGACGAAATTAAAGCTTTTTAAAATGACTGTAGATAGATTTTAATGGAGTCATATTAGATTTGTCTGTCTCTTTACTGAAAACCCCTTTAAAAGGTCCTTGTTTTTCACAAAATACAACTAAATATTTAGAATAAATCACCAGGTGAGCTTGTTGAAACCAAAACGATTTGAGAAGTGCATTGAGATACATGGCCCAGAGCACCATAACCTCCTATGACCCAAGAGGCCTTTAACTCCTCGTCTACCTTTCTAGTCCGAGTGCTCTCCTGATTGCTCATGGAGACATTACTCCACTTTAAGATACGTCACTCAACAGGGCATATCAGAGACAGAAGCATCTGGACAGGGGAGAAAAAGAGAACCTGTTTCCATTGGCAGATGGCCATGTTATGGTGAAGGCACAGACGGTAGTGTTAGATTTAGAGTGAATTAACTTTAAAATTAAATTTTAAACCAGAGGACACATTTAACATTGAAAAAATAGTCACAATAACAAAGGTGTTGAGAAATAAGTAATTTCTGATTCAAAATCACAAGGCTAATCTACTTATACTTAACAAGGTACCCCATGCAAGGCTTATTGAGAAAGAAAGGAGGCATGGGATCCAAGGGGACATTGCTTTGTGGATCCAGAACTGGCTTGCCCACAGAAGGCAAAGAGTGGTTGTAGACGGGTCGTATTCCGCATGAAGGTCGGTGACCAGTGGTGTGCCTCAGGGATCTGTTCTGGGACCCTTGCTCTTCGTGATTTTTATAAATGACCTGGATGAAGAAGTGGGGGGATGGGTTAGTAAATTTGTAAATGACACAAAGGTTGGGGGTGTTGTGGATAATGTGGAGGGCTGTCAGAGGTTACAGACAGCAGGACATTGATTGGATGCAAAACTGGTCTGAGAAGTGGCAGATGGAGTTCAACCCAGAGAAGTGTGAGGTGGTTCATTTTGGTGGGTCAAATATGATGGCAGAATATAATATTAATGGTAAGACTGTTGGCAGTGTGGAGGATCAAAGGGATCTTGGGGTCTGAGTCCATAAGACACTCAAAGCTGCTGTGCAGATTGACTCTGTGGTTAAGAAAGCATACTGTGCATTGGCCTTCATCAATCATGGGTTTGAGTTTAGGAGCCAAGAGGTAATGTTGCAGCTATATAGGACACTGGTCAGACCCCATTTGGAGAACTGTGCTTAATTCTGGTTGCCTCACTACAGGAAGGACATGGAAACCATAGACAGGGTGCAGAGGAGATTTACAAGGATGTTGCCTGGACTGGGGAGCATGCCTTATGAGAAAAGGTTGAGTGAACTTAGCCTTTTCTGCTTGGAGCGACGGAGGATTAGAGTGACCTGATAGAGGTGTATAAGATGATGAGAGGCATTGATCGTGTGGATAGACAGAGGCTTTGTCCCAGGGCTGAAATGGCTAGCACGAGAGGGCACAGTTTTAAGGTGCTGGAAGTAGGTTACAAAGGAGTTGTCAGGGGTAAGTTTTTTTATGCAGAGAGTGGTTAGTGAGTGGAATGGGCTGCCAGCAATGGTGGTGGAGGCGGATACAATAGGGTCTTTTAAGAGACTCCAGGACAGGTACATGGAGCTCACAAAAATAGAGGGCTATGGGTAACTCTAGGTAAATTTCTAAGGTAAGGACATGTTCGGCACAGCTTTGTGGGCCGAAGGGCCTGTATTGTGCTGTAGTTCTATATTACTCAAGACAGTTGGCTTCTGTACCAGAACTTAAAATCAAAAGTCAAGCCACCAACAAATTGTACATACCTGACACCTCCACCAGTGTAACCTGTCCTGTCAATTCTCAAGAATATTAGCAAATTAAATTTAGCATCAAACCTTATAAATTTCCCCACCTAAATTTTGTCACAGCATACTGAGCAACACTACCTTTAGTATCTTCATCCAAGACATGTATAGAGTTGAAGGCCCCAGCACTACTCACCGCGACACAATCTTTGCAAACAAGAAAATGACCTGGTTAGGCCTACATACTCTGCTGATGCTGGAAATCCAAAGGCAACACACAAAAAGTGCTGGAGGAAGTGAGCAGGTTAGGCAGCGTCTATGGAGAGGAATAAACAGTTGACTTTTGGGCTAAGACCCTTCTGGTCTCTCTGGGCCATAAATGTCAACTGTTTTTTCTGCTCCAGAGATGCTGCATGAACCAGCTGAGTTCCTTCAGCATTTTGGGTGTGTTACTCTGGTTATGTCTACAATCCGATTCCTGTCAGGCATATTACCTTCCGTCTGTGTCAACATATTTTCTATACCATTTATTTTCCACAAAAATCATTGCTGCACCTTACTAAATACCTTCTGCAAATCTGCCTTGATCCTCCTTCATACATAAGTTACTTAATTTTTAGAATTTGACTTCCCTGTTGCAAAATCAGGTTGACTTTCCAATATCCTTGATTTTAATTTCCCCTGTGCCTTTAACATCAGCTTCAAACATTTTCCAAACGACACATATTTTGGGTGATGCATCGTGGCACGACTGGTTGAGCCACAACCTCACAACTTCAGAGTGCTGGATCCGATCTTGACTTCCAGCCCTTTGAGCAACACGGCACAGCAGCCCCTGCTCTAACCCTGGCCGAATCATGGGACAATTTACATTGACCAATTAACCTACCAACCGGTACCTCTTTTTGACTGTGGGAGGAAACCGGAGCCCCAGTAGGACACCCACACGTTCACGGGGAGAATGTGCAAACTACTTACACACAGCGATGGGAAATGAACACGGTTTGCTGGTACTGTAAAATGTTGTCGCTAACCACTACACTACCATCCCACCCCGCCACCCCCAAAACGCCCCTATTTCCTCCCACATCCCATAGGAAAATGTCCTGAGGGGGCAATGAACAGAAGTTCAGAAGAATAAACAATGGGATTATGGAAGGGAAAAGGATGGTTGATGGTCAGTGTGAACTCAATGAATCAAAGGGTCTCCTATGTTCTATTCCTCAATTACTCTGTAAAGCAGGAGACCAAAATCGAAGCAGAGAAGGCCTAGAAGGTACTCAAGGGTTTGTGCCAAGGCTACAAAAGTCACAATCACCAACAGTGGAAGAAGAAAAATTAAAAACATGCAGAAAGTTTCTATCACATTTGGAGATCTAAACTATAATTAAGGTTGAAGAACAGTGCCCAATGAAGCTCTCAGCTCCCAGGACCAAGTTTTGATTCGGGCCTCATCACTGCCTGAGCAGAGATGGCTGGATCTCTCTGTGACCGCGTGGGTTTCCTTCCACATCCGAAGACATGCTGGTAGGTTAAGTGTAGATATATGATTAAAAAAAATTGAAGAGGAGAATAATTAGGTGGAAATAAAGACAGGAGGAATAGGATTGCTCTGCCGGGAGCTAACATGGATTTAATGGGCCAAATGGTCTGTTTCTTTATCATAATAAATTAACTGTAGTTATTCTGATTCATAAGTCAGATGCCTGCCAATCATTCTCCCTGGAAATAAGTTAGGATCGTACATGGATGACAGAGGTATGGAGGAAAATGAGGCTATGTAGATGAGCAGGTCAACATGAAATAGACAGGCTGATGGGCCTGTTTCTGTGCTGTAATACTCTAAGTAAAGTAAAACATGGTTATTATTATTTATCACTTTGCCTTTCCAAGTTAATTCAATGGGTATATTTTACCAGGTTGCTGCCTGGATTAGAAGGTGTAAACTATAACGAGAGATTCAGCAAACTTAGATCATTTTCTTGGGGCGTCGGAGACTGAGCGGAGAGCTGATGGGACTTTATAGGCAGAAATAAGAATACACAGACAGAATCTTTTATCCACAGTGTAGAAACATCAATTATTGAAGGACCTGCATTGAAGTTGAGAGGGAGAAAGTTTAAAGGAGCTCAAGTTTAAAGGGTAAGTCTTTTTTAGACAGAGAGTGCTAGGTGCCTGGAATGGACTGCAAGGTGTAGTGATGGAAGCAGATAAGTGGAGTTTTAAGAGGCTTTTAGACAGATAATTGAATATGCAGACAATTGGGGGGGGGCGCAGGAGGTGATATGTATCATGTACAGACAAATGTGAATTAGTTTAATTTGGCATTATGACATCATGGGTCAAAGGGCAGTTCCTGTGCTGGCTGAAGCTATGTCAATGGTTGAGTAGCAAGGCACAGGCTATAATTCTCAGTTTGTTTAATGCTTAAGATGCAAGAAAGAGTCATAAAAATGTAGCTGCAAGAATTGCAGAGGTCACTTGGCCATAACAAGCTCATCAGGCTCAAAGTGAAAAATTTACACGCCAAAATGGCTGCAAATTATACTCATTATGGTGTGTACTCTACAGTTCATCTGGAGAAGTTTTAGCTCAAAGTATTAACAAAGCACCTGGAAAGACAAGATGGTTTCTCATAACAAGACATCCATAAAAGTTAAGTTCCACTGATGTTTATTTTAGGATTTTACAGGCTGCCTTGTAACAAGAGCTATATTTCGGAGTCTGGATTAACCACTTTTCAGAGGGTCATTTAGAGGCTGGTGAACAGATGTCTACCTGGTATTGTATCGGCAGCCAGCTACTGCACAGGGAGAAAATATGAGGTATATTGGAGACAGATACCTAATGCACCATCACCTAAACACACGCCAGAAACAGAATTTCCAAACAGGAGGGCACAGTAGTGCAAGGGTCAGTGCATTGCTTTACAGCGACAGCAACCCAGGTTCCATTCCTGCCTCTGTCTGTACGTTCTCCCAGTGACCAGGTGCATTTCCACCCACATTCCAAAGGTGTACAGGTTGATAAGGTTAATCTGTTCACGTGGGTGTAATTGGGTGACATGGGCTGAATAGTATTTGGTAAGGGGCTGAGGAAGGGCAGACAGAGTTTAATCCAGATCAAAGCGAGGTGTTTCACCTTGGTAGGGGAAATGCAAGGAGACAGGTGAGAGGGGGATGTGAAGGGTAAGTTTTTTACTCAAAGAATCGTGGATGCCTGGAATGCGCTGCCTAGTACGGTGGTACAGGCCTTTAAGAGATGTTTAGATAGGCACATGAATGTAAGGAATATGGCCATGGCGTAAGTAGGAGGGATTAGTGTTTGGGTGTTTTTGATTTGCTTTTTAGCTGTTTCAGCATAACATTATGGGCCGAATGGCCTGTTCCTGTGCTGTACTCTTCTATGTTCTACTGCACTATATCGCTAAATGAATAAAAATATATAAATTTCCCGTTTTCTAGCCTTTACTTATTTTCCAACTGTGATCAAATTGATTAGGTTCGAGTTTGGGAGCCAATTCAAAATAAAGTAATACCCATTAAGACTTTCTTTTCAAACAGAAATAAATCATCATGTGCTATTTAAGACTTAACTTATCAAGATGGAGAGGTGCCAATCCAGCATCAGGCTCAATTCCATTATTATATCCTTTCCCAACCACTAACTTCCCAGTCTGATGCCGCGAGCTCAGCAGATCTACTTCTACAATTCAATTAACCCTTAAATAAATGAAAGGGCAAATGTCATTCTTTCCAGTGTGCTGTACTCCTCAATTGTTGATCATGTAACATCCACAATGATTGGCTGTTAGTCTACAGGAAATAAAAATCTTTCAGAACATGAAACTTTTTCAAACATTTAGGAGGGGGTAGGCATTACAATCAACTCAGATTACTGTCACGGTAACCAGATTGATTCCTGGGACGGCAGGACTTTCATATGAAGAAAGACTGGATGAACTGGGCTTGTACTCGTTGGAATTTAGAAGATTGAGGGGAGATCTGATTGAAACGTATAAAATCCTAAAGGGATTGGACAGGCTAGATGCAGGAAGATTGTTCCCGATGTTGTGGAAGTCCAGAACAAGGGGTCACAGTTTGAGGATAAAGGGGAAGCCTTTTAGGACAGAGATTAGGAAAAACTTCTTCACTCAGAGAGTGGTGAATCTGTGGAATCTCTGCCACAGGAAGCAGTTGAGGCCAGTACATTGGCTATATTTAAGAGGGAGTTAGATATGGCCCTTGTGGCTACAGGGGTCAGGGGGTATGGAGGGAAGGCTGGGGCGGGGTTCTGCGTTGGATGATCAGCCATGATCATAATAAATGGCGGTGCAGGCTCGAAGGGCCGAATGGCCTACTCCTGCACCTATTTTCTATGTTTCTATGTTTCTAAAACATAAAATTCCATCATAGGATCATTAGAGGATTTGATGGAGGCTGGTTCTCTCTCAGTAGTTAAGAAGAATCTGGACAACCTCTTGAACCATCAGGCCATAGCAGTCTACAAACCAAAGAGCTGCTAAATGGGACAGGTGTAGATCAGGGGTTACCATGAACCCCTACCATTAACCCCTGGTATAGATGGTACAGCTTAGACTTGACAGGCTCAAGGACTATATGATTATAAAAGACACATTGGGACAAGCGACCAAAAGCTTCAATGAAGAGGGAAGATTTAAGGTGCATCTTAAAAAGGAGGAATGAGAGAGGTTATTACAGCTTAATATTGCACTCCAAACAATTCAAGCAGAAAATTGGCTAAAGGCTTGAACCTTTGGTGCTGCTAAGCCACCAGATCACGAAAACATAAGCTGATGTGTCCTGTGGTCAAAGTAAATTGTACTCTTATTTTATCTTGTCTCCAGATAATGTAACATATACTTTTAAGATCACCAATTCATCCAAGATGTTTGAGCTACCATCAATGTTGAAAACCAGCATTACCTCAACCTGCCGCACATCGAGTTACGTGCAAGAAGGCATCAAGATTTTAAGGCGACATTGATCACAAATGGTATATCTCACGCTCCTCTGAATCAAAATACTGTATTCAGCTCGTGATAGAGATCATAATTACGAAAATCAACAGCAGTTAAGTTTCACTAATTCAAAAGAATTGCTGTTTTTTGGGGACACTATAGTCAACAGTCATGCAAAGATCGCAGTAGCAAAAGGAAGATGCTGGGTTTTTTTCACTGGGTGTCCTAATAAGTTTTCCGGTGTTGGTACAATACATCAAAAAAGGGGATAAAAAATACTTCCAGTCAACGCCAGTGCTCCTTTAATGGCTTTTGAAACTGTGGTTCAGAGTGGCCCTGATCTTGGGGAATGTTATGCTCTGGGGGAAAAAAACCTACATTAAGTTTGGGCCGTTGCATTTAATTGATGGATTGCATGCCCATGCACAGCATCAAAACTGACATGGATTACTCCAACGTTCAGCCTCTTCCAAAGGAAGTTCATTAACCCTTCTTAGTTTTAAAAACCCAGTGCTAAGTACTTACAAACATATCTGAAATGATGCTGATTTATGGAGCAACTTTAGATCGAAAGCTCTCAGATCCATTACCAATTACCCATACAACCCTTGCCATCACCAGCAGATCAAAGGCATCTTTTTACTGTGCACATGTAGATTATCTGAACAGGAATGACATTTGTAATGTAACAGGCCTATAATCTAAAGTACATAAAGTGCATTTTATTTTGTTGCAAGCAATAGTCAGAACACATTAAAACTTTGAAACAAACTCATTTCTAATAAACAGTCTTATTTGGAGTTTATAGTACTTATCAAGAACACACAAAACTTATCTTCCACCATTTCAAGCTTTTTATTATTTAAATACACCATACTAGAGCAAATGTTTTTTTGTTTGAAAATATCACAAATAAAATTTCCATTCTTAAAGTCCTACATAAGAGACTGGAAAGCTGGGAATTCTTCTGCTGGGGGTGGGAAGGGGGTTAAGAGAGAAGCAACATTTGACAAATCACATACATGCATGCATACATGTCATTGTACAGAGAACCACTACAAGTGTTTATGATAGAGAACTACCACAAAGATCACTGGATTTTTCTTCTCCCATTGCTGCCTCTTTATTAATAATAGCAATAAACACATTGTCTTTACAACACTTAGAAATACAAAGAGCCGACACTTTTTTTTGCCAAGGATGTTTTAAAGAAAAATAGAATACAAGGGGGAGGGGAGGAACCCAAGGCCAGTGCCCTGCTAAATATTAATGTAGGTACGTAGCACGTCGCAAAACCTCCAATAATGATTTTAATTTGTCATTATCCCAGATGTCCTTCAATGGCCATTTGATTTTTACTTTCACAACCCCCCTCCCCACCCCCACACCCTCTGAACAGTTATTAGCCCCGGGTTCACAGAATCCTTAATCTGGTGTCCTCAAGTCACTTTGAATGCAGGAAGAGCTTGGTGAGAGCAAACTAGCGAGGGTATACAAGTGTGCAATGTCGTCGTGTACCTGGCATTGAAACCAGCCAAAAAATATGACTGTCTACTGGAACAAAGTGGGGTCCACTTGCGATGAGCCAGATTGAAAAGATGAAGGCACGCTTTCTGCACTGCTCCAAGCCACCTCAGCAAACCTGGAAAGGAAAGAAAGGGGGTGAGGGGGGTGGTTCAAGTCATGAAGAGCTGCTGGTGTGCATCACCCCACCTCTCACCATCTCCGGCCACATGAACAGAAGAGAGTCGGCCCCCCCCCCCATTTAATAAGATCACAGCTAATGCATAGAATGGCGTGGCACAGAAACTAGCCCTTCGGTCCACGATGCTTCTGCCCAGCATGGTGCCAAATTAATTTGATCCCTTCTACCTGCACATTTCAAAGAACATTTATTCTCAAAGATAGCATCTATCACCCTGTACTACCCTGAGATTCAGTTCCTTGCAGGCATCCACAGAAGGACAAAGAAAAAGATTCTAAGCACATTTATTATCAAAAGTATATATGCAGTATACAACCCTGAGATTCATCTTCCCCCAGACAGCCACGAAACAAAGAAGCACGATGGAACCCGTTCAAAAAACATCAAACACCCAATGCACCAAAAAGGAGCAAATCACACAAATGGCAAAAAAAATGAAAATCACAGAGTATAAACCATCAAACTACAAGTCACTGAAACAGTCTAGGACCGTTCGGTTTAGTTCAATTTAGTGCTGTGTCGTTCATTGAATTAATAAAATATCTACACACAAAGACTAACAAACTATGTGCAAAAGAAGATAAGCTATAGAAATAAAAATAAATTAATTAAAAGCTAGTTAGATAGGTTGATCATTAGGTCGGTAGCTACAGTACAGTGCAAAAGTCTTAGGCACCCTAGATTTTTTACATGGTTTCAGATGTTATGGCCTCCACAAGGCTGTCTGGGATTACCTGGAGAGACAGGAGCAAGTGAGACAGCCAAAGTATGCAGAAGAACTGTGACAAGTTCTCCAAGATGCTTGGAACAATGACCAGCCAATTTTCCTATAAAACTGCACAAAAGTGTAGGGATGGTCACACTGTCTACTGCTCTTTATAGTAATTTTTTTGAGATTTAGAAACATTTTATTTCATTATTTTTGAAAGCATCTTCACTTTATAGCCTTTTTTTACACGTGCCTAAGACTTTTGCACAGTACAGTAGGTAGGCAGCTAGGCTGGTAGGTAGAAAGACAGACAGATATGGATATTTAAGATATACAGTACTATGCAAAAGTCTTAGGCACATATACATATATATATATATATATATATATATATTGCTCGGGTGCCTAAGACTTTTACATGGTACTGTATTTGTCAATGTGGAGCCGAGAATGAATTTGTAAATTTGGTGGGAGCTAAGGATGTTAGGAATGGTTAGGGTGGAGCACCGCAGAAGGGGGGTAGGACAGGTGGCAGAGAAGGAGTGCCAAGGGCAGGGATGGCTCGGGTCCAGACACTCCCAGCCCTGTGACACCAGGCAAGATAATTTGATTCTAAACAATTGGCTTATTAATCATTATAGAATGTCTCTCTGGTGCTTCCCACTCCCTCCTCTCTTACTTCCCTTTTCGCAACCGTGATTCCCCCTCCCCACTCTCAATCTACAACGGCAACCCATATCAGAATCAGGTTTATCATCACTCACATGTGTCATTAAACTTGTTTTTTTTTGCAGCAGCAGTAGAGTGCAATACATAAAATTACTACACTACTATGCAAATATCTTAGGCACCCAAGCCATGTAAATCTGCCTGAGACTTTTGCACAGTACTCTAGTTAGGTTGGTTCGTAGGCAGAGATAGTTAGATAGATAGATTAGATAATACTCGGAACATGAGTTTAGAGCATGAACATGGTTTATATTCCTCCATTCCCTGTATTTTCATGTTTCTGTCTAAAAGCTTCTTGAATTTTTATGCAGCGTTTGCCACCAAAAGTTACAACAGAAATATGTGTTTCCCCTTTCTCTGTGCACCTGCAGCTGATATGTGCTTCAAGCATTTTTCCGCTTGTGTTTGTTTTTCTTCTACTTTCATCAGAGCCCGTTTGTTTGAGCCAGGGGCAACCAAGATGACCGATTTCACTCAACCAAAAGTGCCACTACTGAGTGAGCCGCATATCGAAGTAAACATCTCCATTACCTTAATCCCAGCTTTCAAATAGACTTTAGAAGTTGCAGCCAGAACACAACATTCAGGCTCCCGCAACGTTTATTCAGGGCAGCTTCTGACTAAATGGATTTAAATTCTGCATTACTTAAATCGTTCCATTTTGAAATCAGCTGATGTACGTCAAATAAAATGGAAAGCTTCCATCTACCCTCCCCGCTCAACCCAATGTCAGATAAAGGTGCCGACCAAAGAATAACTGCAAAATGGAGACCTTGATTTGATTTCCCGAGTAAACAGAGGGGGCCCCGAAACAGACTAGATTTAAAACATTGCCCTATCAATGAATTCACAGACTGCAACCACTTACAATGGAAAGGAGATAAAAGGCACAAATATTGCAAGCATTCTCTGAGAGGTTTGCCTCCACAATACTGTAATGGTTAACCAAATACATTCGAAAACAACACTGCCATAGTCATTGGAAGGGTAATTGCCTTCCGGCAAATATCCAAAGGGTTAACTAAATACAAAATTAATTTAAAAAGAGACAAGTCCTGCCTTGAGTTCTCATGGGTTAAAAACTTTTAACAGTTTAGTGCATTTTTCTTTTTTACCCTTTCATCAAGCCACTAAAAGCCCGAGGTGCATTAGTAATTTGCAACCCCCCACTCGCAGGCTAATTAAACTAGCTGAGGCATTGAGCTTTAATTCCCCTGAGTTTGACCACAGTGTGAGAAAGGTAATTTGTCTGTCTTGAACAAAGAGATTAGGGAGCAGCCTAGCGCCTATTTAATAAATGAACATCAAATGTCGGCCACTATCGACAGAGACAACACCAATTATGCCATTTTAATGGAAATGTTTTGCATTTTTCTTTAAACGTAAACTTGTCAGGCACATTTTTTGTCCTTGGCAATAGTCTGTCCATTTGAAAAAAAAATGGCCTGTCATTAACAAAAAAGTGCAGCTTGTAGGACTTCAAACAGTTTTAACATTAACAAGAGTATCTTTTCTTTTAAGTTAAACACTCCCATAGCATAAAAGGTTAAAATTGAGGGTAACGCACACAAAATGCTGGAGGAACTCAGCAGGTCCGACAGCATCCATGGAGAAAAATAAACAGTCGACGTTTGGAGCCGAGACCGTTCATCAGGAAAATTGAGGGTGTTGGGAAAACAAGTTCAACTGCAGGCTGCATTTGCCACAGAGCTGTTGATGCTTTGCTACTTAAAGAAAAATCCCATCTGTTTAACACTTGTTAAAATTCCACTCAATTAACCTTCCCAGCACTGTGGTGAAATGTACTGACCACTTTCATTATGTATGCATACTTCTACTGCCTGCACTGGATCATAGAAAACAGCAGGCCATTCTGCCCTTTGTGTCTATTCTGCCATTCAATAAAGTCAGCCTCGATCACTCAATACCCACATACCTTGATTCACTCAATACCCAATGTCTCATCAGCTGCAGCAGATACTGAGAGATCTGAAGACAGAAGGCAGGAGCGCAGAAAGATCCTAACACCTCAGTCTTCACCAAGACCACATCTACCTTGAACCAGAATCCTCAGTCAGGGACCAATTTTGCACGTAGTCTCATTCTCCTTCCAATTGCCACACAGCGCATACTTCTGTAGAGTATACGGAGTGAAAAAACACTTTCCTGAGACTGAAATGTATAAACACCTCCAACTGAAGCTCATTAGCAGAGAGAAGAGAGCACATCACATGCTTTTAATTCCGTACCGAGCACAGAACAATATTAGAACCAAGCCACACGCCTCTTAGCAATAAGAATGGGAACATCTGGGAAATTATAATGTAGGGGATTAAGTATACAGGGTTAAACCAATGGCTACCAAGTCATTGGAACTACAATGACACAGGTTACATCCACTTTCTGTCAGCATTTAATTGGGTTCAACCTTCAAACTTGGCCCCCATTTGGAGGAAATTAGATTTGGGCAATGTACACACATCTGCCCTTGACACTTTAGTGAGGGTGAAATGAAACAGAAGGGCCATTTGTACTTACATCCTTAGCCTCTAATGCTTTGTTTAAAAAGAGGTTTGGAGGGGTCGGTGGAAGTCCATGAAGGAGTTTTATATCCCTGCTTCCCTATCTCGCATATACTCCTGACCAAACTGTGTTCTTTACCTACCTGGAGTGATGGCTGGACCAAGATCATAGCTTAAGATTGCACTACAGGCTGTGGATGTCATAGTCTTAACGGACAAGAGGAAACTTTAGCAGATAATGTGGCACCTGAACCAGTGTGTGAAAAGAATACGAAGGGCTTGAATTATTGCAGAATATAAAATTATTCAATACCAATACAGATTGAATTGAGAATCAGGCAATAACAAAGGCTAGGTCATGGAGTGCTACTTTGTTATTAATTAGTAAGGGTGTCAAAAATTATGAGGAGGAGGCAGGAGAATGAGGTTGAGAAGGATAATAAATTCAGAGATGATAGAATGGTGGAGCAGACTTGATGGGCTGAATGGCCTAATTCTGCTCCTTGTCTTATGGTTATAACCTTACACTTAACTATCTACTTGCACCACACTTTCTCTCTATGACACCTTATTCTGCATTCTGTTATTTTTTAACCTTGCACTACCTCCACACACTGTCGTATTCAATTAATCCCCATGAACCATATACGTCAAGTTTTTCACTGTACTGTGATTACAAGTGACAATAATAAAGAAATTTACCTATTAGTATTAGGTTCACTGGGTGTAGGAACCGTATGGCAAGCTGATACGAAAGGGCGATAACGAGGACAAGGCAGGGCATGAAACAAAGAAATAATTGTGATACTCTGGTATGTAAAGTAGCATTAATGTTGCATAATGACTATTAATCCTGTGTAAAGGAAGTTCCCTTCCTTTAATCAAAGACAGACAATGTGCAACAAATGAATATTTTGCAATAGTTAATGAGGAATAATGGCTCCTCATGAATCTGAAAGATATTCAGATCAGAAAAGAATGTAAAATCAATAAAGGGCAAGATAACACAGCACTTTTTGTTACACTGAGTCTGTAATGTGCTCTTCTAGCTGTGTAAGCTTATGTTGGAGTCAACACAAGAAACTTTAAGAGAGGTAGGAACCATTAGCTACCTATCTCCCTGCCTTGCTGCAGGACCAGATAAAGCTGCAGAAGGTTGCAAACCGAGGAAGCTCCGTCATGGGCACTAGCCTCCTCACCATCGAGGATATCTGTAAAAGGACATGCCTCAAAAAGGTGGCATCCATCACTAAGGACCCAGCCACCCAGGATATGCCCTCATCTCATTGCTACTATTAGGGAGAAGGTACAGATCCTTCCCCTCTGCCATCAGATTTCTGAACGGACAATGAACACTACCTCACTATTCTTTGCTCTTTTTTTCACTTCTTACCTAATTTAAATATATGTATATACTGTAATTATAGTTTTATGTATTGCAATGTACTTCTGCCACAAACCAGTTTTACATTTGCCAATGATACTAACCAATTTTCTGATTCGAGCACCAACCCCTCTGCTTGCTCAGCTGAAAAATTCTTCAGCACATTATGCTTCCAATTGGACTGCTGAAGCATTGATGTGTGTCTTCAGGCTGCTGTACCTCTTCCCTGATAGTAGCAATGAGATGAGGGCATGTCTTCCTACCTAAGATCAGTGGACATCTATTCATGGTATCTCTGTATTGCTTTGAAAGCACATTGGAACAGTAGGTAAACTGGGATATTTGGCGATAGAGCATGCATGGACCAAACTTGTGTTGAATGTTTAAAAGCACATACACCAAACTATGTCAGGTTCAAACACATTCAACCCACCAGCAAGTGGTGGCTAAAAGTGATACAGGTTTGATTGGGAAAGCCAAGATGAACATTTATTTATTACTTTGAAAGAACATAAAATGTTCGGAAACAATAATAACCTAAGACAAATTGTTTCACCAAAATCCTGAAGACACACACTGAAGGTTTCAAGAACAACTTCTTCCCTTCCATCACCAGATTTATAAATGGACAATGAACTCAAGTACATGATTCACTATTCCTTTTTCTTTTCTTTGATCACTTTTTAAACCACTTATTTGATTTAATTATATATATATATCTTATTGTAATTTCTAGTTTTTTTATTATTATGTATTGCAATTTTTTACTGTCACAAAACAACAAATTTCATGACAAATGCCAGTGATATTAAACCTGATTCTGATTGTAATACAGCAAGAAAAAAGGAAATAAAATTGATACACAGTGTTGTTACTGTATCCTAGAGAACTATGCCAATGTTACTGAAAAGGCAGATCACACAACAAAACATGGATATCACTATGCCTTTTCAACAGCCTCAGTGTACAACCAAAACAGCAATCTTAATTCTATTCAGCACCAAGTTTGTTTCTGTTATTTGCCATCACCATAGCGCTCATTTCAATGTATTTCATGGCATGCCCAAGTTGCGCTCACAATAAATGCAAATGAAATTCAAAGCGGTGTAACAGAAGAGTACAGAATCGAAAGATGGGCCAGAAGCTGCTTACCTTCTGGTCAGATAGTAGAGGATTGCTCTGAAGCGGATTCAAGTGTCCATTGATAAGGGACGTGGGTCTGTCATGTTCACAGAATAAACTGCCGTTGATATAATGAAACCTGTCTCCGGGGACAAGACGATTTCGGCAGGTGGCACAGGTAAAGCACTGGAGACAGGAAAGTGACACCATTTTCAATGTCATTAGAGAGTCCAGAACCAGAGGTCATAAATATCAGTGACATGACTCATAAATTCAGGAGAACACTCTTTAGCCAATGAAAAGCTGGAATCTGAAATTTGTCAAGTAAAATAGCAAGGGTAATATAAATGCAATTAAATAAAACTAAAATTGAAGGAAAGTAATGCTGATTATTCCAGTAAAGTGAGGTGGGGTAGCATTAGGGTTAACTTATAGAAAATGGACATACGAATAAATCAGCTTAGTCAGATCATGTCTTCCCAGCAGTAATTAGAGCATTGCTGAATTCAATCTTAGCTACTCCTACCAACATACCATAGAACTGTTCAAAGCTCACCAAGGAAGCAGAGATTACAACAGCAGTACTGTGCACTGACAGGGAGATTTGCCTTGCTAATTAGCTATGAAATGCCTTAACACCGACGGATACTATTACCTTGAGATGATAGACGTTGCCTTGTGCCCTCATGACCAGCTCACTGGCTGGGATCGATTGTCCGCACGCACTGCACGCTCCGCTATTCCCGAACAATCTAAAAAGGCAGAGGAGTTGCAGGAGTTACACTTTACACTTGGACTGTAACAATCAAAAGAAAGGGGTTCACTGAGAAAAGGAAAGAAATACTCCCACCGCTCCTTGTGTTTTGCATAGATTATCACTGGTGTATTTGAAAGAATGATAGGTTTTACAAAAAAAAGCTTTATTACCCTTACCCAGCCCTCACCCCCCCACCCTCCAAGTTCAGCTTCAAACATCTAGAACACTTGCAATCAAGTTAACTCGATAACAACGCTTGAACCAACTTAATGAGAGCATGATCACAAGGGAGAGAGCTTCTACAGACCAGGTTCAAGGTGTTTGAAATTGATAGGGTGCTGGTTTAGAGTAGGTGATGAATGTCACTGCGAAAACTACAGGGGGAGGAAGAACCTGTTTCAGAAGGACGCCTGCAGATTTAAAATAACCATCTATCTGGGAGAACATACAGGCAAATAATCATAAACACAAGAGGTACTACCGATGCTGGAAACCTAGAGCAATACACACCAAGAACTGGAGGAACTCAGCAGGTCAGGCAGCATAAACCTACGGAAACAAATTGTCAACCTTTCTGCAAGGCCTTTAGGTGAAAGGTGGGCTGTTCATTCCCATCCATTGACGGATCTGCTGAGCTCCTCAGTACACAGTGTGTAATAAAGACAGATAAGTTATTTTTGACTCCAACTACAGCCTTGGCCACTCTAAAAACAAAGGTTTGGATAAAAACAGGCTGGGCTGAATTAGTTTCTATTGGATATCATCCTAGCCAAGACCAGGAGATTGTGCCCTGATAGAGCAACCTCCCAAATCACAGCGAGTATAATCATCGTTTCCTCTCCCCACCCCCACCCCACACCCGCTTAGTGAGAGGTGTGCTGGCGCTATCAATTGGCGGCTAACTAACTCCCTTAGGCTTCATACCAGCAGTCTCTCTTCCTTCGCCGCCTCACTATAAAAAATATTTGTTCATCTGATCCCATCCCCAATGCGGATGACTTCCCCGCCAGTTGCCAGCACCTGAATTTGGCCAGCAGGGTAGAGAATGCGCCCGCCTTTCGTCGCCACCCTTCCCCCCTCCCCCGCGATACTGTAGAGCGGTGAGCTGCAGGGAAAGCATCGGGGAGGGGAGTCGGGCGGGGAACGGAGAGGCCCAAGCATGAAAATACTATTACTCCAGTTACGACGGCCACCACCAACACTCCCCCGACTTCGCGCCAGATGTATGCCTGTGAATGCGCCATTCATAGCTGTCAGGAGCCGAGCGTGCAGGAGACGCCTCGTCCTGTCGAACGTATTACTTCGCTGTCGCCACGTTATTGAAAATAGCCTCTTAAGTTGTTATTAAAAGTATCGACGGGTGACACATTGCAGTAAAGCTGCCCGCTTAAGATAGCTTTTAATAAGGAGACCGAGAAACAAATTTTACACCGGCATCGATTGCCAGAGTTCAATCAAAACTCCATCTCAAAACTAATTAGTTTAGATACACGACATATCGACACGTTTGCTGCTGAATTACAATGGCCTCTGCGCGAAGGAGGCCTAGGCGCCACGCACTAACTCCTTGGGAGTATGCGGCTCTGGGCAGTCTAAAAGGGGTTCTCGGCACGGCGGGGGTAATAAATCACAATCAGAGGGTACAGTTTGCGAACGTGACCTCCGCCCACTCACTGGCATCGACCCGTATGAATAGTGTAACAGTTGTACAGCAGCGCTACAAGACGTTGCAAAGTCTTCTAGTTCTTTGCCGTTCTCTGCCGAAGCTTCCGTCACCGCGGTTAAACATGGAACACCTTTAATCTTTTCTTTTAATCTTCTCTAATGATCGTTGCAATACCTCTCCTCCGCATCCCAACGAGAGAAACTGAAAATGGTTGTCACAAGCCAGAGTGCACTGAGAACATACTGCAGGATAAGCTGTTCGGAATCAGGCCTATTTTGTTTCACGTGTAATATCTAGATATAATCGTAAATATCAAATATTTGGTCCAAACTTCCTCCCTCGGATTAAGGCGGCGGGGGGGGGGGGCCAAGAGGTTGCTTTGAGGCAATAGGAAGTAACGGTGCGCAGGCTGACAGATGGGAAGCGGGTTCGCGCTGAAGACAATTCAGGGTCAAATGTGTAACATTATACGAAAACTTTACACTCCGGGCGCTGCGTGACTCGAATGTAAATAGACAGAAAGAGGAGATTCCTCAAGTTCATTTGGCGCTCTTTGATGGAACTTCAAGGACCTGCGGTGCTCAATTAAGTGTCTATCTGTCCGACTTGGGACCTGGTGAAACGGCTTCTACTTACATCTGGTAGCGAGGGGAAACACTACCCCCAGCGCCGACTAATTAATACAGGGGGGAGTTTAATCTTCCCTTCAGACTGTGACGACAGAAAATTGGTTTCAATTTTCTTCTGGGGCTCCGAGTCGAAGAGGTCGTTAATATTTCAACAATCCAGCAAGCCGATCAATCACAGTATCAAACCGGAGCCCCAAATGAGATGGAACTCTTCAAGCGTTTTAATAGAGGCGGAATATATTGATACATAAAATGGTGCTTTTGCATAATTGCGAAAAAATAGCGCATTGGAGGAAAGGCTGGGGGCGGAAAGGACGGGAAGACAGCTGGAAGGAAAATACAGGTAATGCAAATATAGGCGCGGGAGAGGGAGATAGAAAATGGTAAAATACATATAAAGCAGAGTAGATGGTCTTTTCCCAAGCGAATTGGGGACTTTGAATCAATTGTGATGACAAATCAAGATAAACGTCCCCCTAAATTACATGCGATGCGATTTAATTAATTTGAAATACTGGGGGCTTTTCCAAACTACCACCCCGCCCCCCGCAACTCCTGCAATCAGGTTTATGGAGTGGACAGACTTCAGAAGTGTTGAGTAACCAAATCTTACATTTACCTTGCAGTCCTGAATGGGAAGGGACGGAGAGGAGAGAGAGAGAAATACCACCTATTGAATTTCCGTGTCTAGGATTTACAGCAGAGAGGACGGGCGACAGGCGAGCTGGTAATAGTCTTACTTTCAAAAGCTAATTTTCTTAATTAAATATTTTTGTTTGTTGATGGCGGCTGTCTTCATATTAGACATGCCAGTCACCTTCTGCTGTCCACCTTACAAACCGAGTCCCTTCACGCGTCCTTAGGTATTTAAAACTGAAAAACGATGGTGCTTTTGTATGTATAGGGGGTGGGGAGCTTGCACTATTTAACCATTTTACAAATCATGCATATTTACATGAATTTGGTTTATCTCGGGATATCTAAAGCCCGAGGGGTCGAGCGGGCTTCTCCTCTCGCACGAAGGCGCTTCCTTTTTTTAAAAAAATAATGTACCTCAAACCCCCTTTTCCTCCCAGGCAACACCCATCAAGAAGTACTGAGTTATCCGAAGCGCCACCGCAGATGAGCCACTTATCTTCACTGGGAAAACAAGCATTTAATGCAACTTTAAATGGTTACCTATCATAGAACTGCTGCACCCCCCCCCCCCCAACGCACACACACACCGGCGTTGGGCCTCTTGATGAGGTGTCTGACAAGCTTGCTGCTACTAAATTTCACAGCGGCAAAGTTTAATGCAAACTCCCCTGGGTTTTCGCACGTCTTTAATTCAGGTCACTGAAACTAAACTTGTCCACTTAAATCCTAAACCACACAATCTTCCTAACCCCGCCATCAAATCACGACACCTTCAGGGATTAAGCGTTTAATTTCTGAAAGTTTTGGCATGTGACCTGTCCTCTTCCATTTAGGTGATTGGAAGGAGTATCACGTGGTAGGAAGGTTTCCGAATTCAAACCCAAACTCTCTCATCGCGTCCTTTTCTCCTTTTAATAAGACTCTTTTCCCCCCATGGCCCCCGGCGAAGATTCAGTGAAAGCCAATGTTGTCTAGAACCCTTTATAAACAGTTGCACGGGAGTTTTTAAAAAGCATTATGAAATTCTTAATCTTCTTTAAATTTACCTTCCAGCACACCAGAAATAAATAAAAAAGACATTATGATATTGCGAATATCAAGCACTCATGTACGTGACAATAAACGTCAGTTTTTTTTAAAACTCCGCTCCTAAAATAGTTTCATTCCCTAAAACTATAAGGGATGCAGACCCAGCTGACAATTTTAAAAGCCAGCTATTTACTTAACCTTGCTTCTAACATCATTCTGTCTTTTATTATCATGTTTGCATTTTATCCCATTGTAAAGCACTTGGAACTGCATCATTTGTATGAAAAGTGCTCTATAAATAAGTTATTATTAAACAGAAGCCGAATCGGGCATAGAGATTACAGTTCGGTTCTCAATACCACAACCCTCTTAGTAAAAAGAATTCTACTCTATTGTAAAGATAACAAGCAGAATTCAATATTTTTTAAGATCGAAAGCAAGAGCAGAATTCAAGTGAGACATTTTAGGCCCCGGCAGTGTTTACCTTTCTGAATCAATTACTATTCCAGCGATTGGAGGGTGGAGAGCATGAAAGATTGATTGACCTATTTTTAATAAGATTCCACTTAATAAGATGGAATGATTTTTACACTGCAACTCTCCTTTAGTGGTAGCTAGGAATCTGAAAAGCAGACTCTCCTTAGAAAATTCCCCACCAATCTCCCGTTCCGGCGTTTTAAAAGGGGAGAGTCTTGACTGGCTTTCAAACACAGCTGAGAGTTGACTTGTTAGATAAGAAAGCGGGGAAAGGTGGGAGCTTGAGGAAAGGAGAGGTTTTCAGGAGAGGGGGTTGTAGTACGAGGGAGGCCTGGGTCTAAAAAGCAAGTGTCCAAATATAAGCCTGAAATTGCTCCACCGTCCCCTTAGAAAACAAGCCCGGCCCCGTAGAGTATAAAGTTGGAGGAACCGGAGAAACGGGGAGTGTTTACCTGATGTAGTCGTTCCTACACAGTATCATTCCACTCTTCGTATAGCAAGAAGTGCCGATCTCTCCGAGCTGAGCGTGGCAGCAGGAACACTTGAGACAGCGGCTGTGCCAGTAACTATCCATTGTGTACAGGAGGAACCGGTCGGCGATTTTGCCCCCGCAGCCGGCGCACGTTTTCCAAGCGAGGCCCGCGCGGTTCACGCCGGCTGTGGGCGTCTGTGAGTTCCCGTTGTTCACCATTATATGCTTATGTGTTTTTTTCAATTGCAAATCCGATCGAATCTACATTCAGGAGAGGAAGAAAGAGACAGAAAGAAAAAAGACGAAAATAAAAATATTTCATTTAAGGTCGGTGTATTATTCTGCCGACGGTCGGTTGAAGATAGGAATGAAATCTCAGATCAGGCCCAAGCCGGCAGTGGCGTTACAGTCACCCCCCCCCAACACACACACACACATACACACGTACACACACACACCTCAATTAAGTGGCTTGTTAACCTGTTACCCAAAGACTGTGTTTATGCTGGTCTAATCTGTCCTTGATCAGTAATCTCAATACTGCTGTGGCTTCCTTCGTGTCATTTCAAGATGAATGCGCCTCTCCATGAAGGCAAGGGGAGGGGGGAGGAGAGAGGGGGAGCTGTTAGCTGCCCTGCACATGTGCCTGATGTGCGATCGTTTCAGGCTTCCCTTGTTATTTTTTTTCTCCCTTAAATAAACCACGCCAGTCTCAATGCGGGGCTGCGGCGACCGCAAGAGAGGAAATTGAGAAAGTCAAAAACAATCCGGCGGCAAAATATCTCGGGGAACCCTATCGCCAACCCCAACCTCCAGCAGATTAAATCTTCAAAACAAACCGAATCGCAAAGAAACCGGCAGCCCCTCCAGAAAATAAACCGCTATACGTAGGATCTAGGGCCTCGACAAGTTTTCCTCCTAAGTAGGGGGGGGGACTCTGCTTTATTTTTTTAAGAAAAGCTTTTTAACTTAACTGCATTCGGGCGAATGCTTGGTTCGGCCGGGGCTCCAAGAGACGGAGAGCTGCAGCCAACTAAACCAGTCATACAAAGTAGGCTGGAAAACGGCAGTTACAGACGAGCCGCCGGGGACAAGGCACCGTGCGTGCGCTACCCGCCGCAGCCAAACCAAATCCGAACGCCTCCCTTTCTATCCCCAGATTAATCGCCTCCACGCGACCACAGTCTTACCTGCTCTCCGCTTGGTCGGTAGTGTGTGTGTATGTGCGTGCGTATATGTGGATTGCTTTTTTTAAAAAAAAAACGATTGCTTATCAGATATTTGCGACGATTTTGAAAGACACGTCTAGAATTCAGTTGCAAATGAAGGAATCCAATCGCCAGTCTTACACAGCGCAGTCCCACAACAGATCGGCCTTATGGTATTTTAATCGCTCGCTGTCTGGAAATATCATGAAAGCTCTTTATGTGCGCTCTCTGTCTCGTGTCCGCTGCCGACGGCACAAGGTAAACCGAAGTTCTCGCTTTCAGATGTCCGGCTGCTAACTTCTGTGTGCATGCAGGGCGGCGGGTTACTCCAGGAGCCTCTCCTTTCGGGTGGATCGGTGGGAGAAGGGTTGTTGCAACAACGACGGCCAAGTGGAGGCTGGTGGTGGAGGACGGGGCTTCGTCCTTCTGGCGAGGGAGCGAGGGGAGTTTACGCTCTCTCTCGCACGCACACACGGCGCGGCCGATCTGCTCTGCCGCTGCAGCTACCTACATGTGTTAGTGACAGCGGCGGATCCAGCTACACACACACACACACAAACACACACATACACACACACCCGGAGCAGCACGTCAGCCTGGGCCGCCCAACCAACACCGCACGATTCAGGCGGAATAACAGAACCAACCAATCACTAGCAGCAAAGAAAAGCAGGGCAAGATCACACAGTCCTGTGTGACTGTAAACCGCAATCTCCCCGAACGCAAAAAAAAGCGTGAACGCACGCACAGAACACGTATGTGCTCTGTCTGTGTACTTCACAGAGGTATAACATCGGGTTATTTACTTAGTAATTTATTCAATACTTGTTTTTCTCTGCTGGTCGTGCGGGTTAATTAAATTCTTGATTTGATGACTGTTTTAGATAGTTTTATTTTAGAGAGAGAGTAAATATGCAGTCCAAATTGCGTATGTGAATGTATTCTGCGAACGAACCGAAACATCTGTTTTGAACCTGTACATCCCGGGTTTCAAGCATTTAGATCGGTATGGAAAGTGCAGTGACCAGTCAGGAGTTCTGGGTTAATGAGGGACATAGCCAGCCGAAAAAAGAAAGAAAATGAGTAAACCCAGTTACGCATGAAAGCGAAATATGATTTTTTTTAAGTGGACATCATTACCCAATTGGTGAATCATTTACACATGAGTAGTTAATCGTTGGAATAGTTTCGTAATCCAGAAGTTTTTAATAAAATAGAGCAATAAATCAAATGGCTTTTTTTTAATAAAAGGAGGTTGGTGTTCTTTTTGGATCCTTTGACTTTTTTTTAGAAAAGTCATACTCCGCTCTCGCAGCTGACTTATTTTCCTGAGTCGGACGATTTTTGGCTCTGGTCCCACTCGCAGAGTTTTGAGGGCATAATCCCGATCGTTTCCAGTGCAGTGCCGACGGAATGCTGCACCGTTGACAAGCGAAAACTTAAATCGTGCTCCGTTTGCCTGCCCATTGGGAACATACCAATGACACAACCTTGAAGAAGATCTGGGCTGTTCGCTCTGGTGTTTTGATCAGTATTTATCCAGCGATCAATGACATGCAAACAGATAATCAAGTCATAAAGATAGGAGATTCTGCAGATGTTGGAAATCCAGAATAACACACACACACACACGGCAGGTCAGGCAGCATTTGTGGAGAGCAATAAACATTTCGGCTCGGGACCCTTCAATCCGGTCTTTGTTTCATTTCGGGTTGTGGGAGCTTCTTGTGTGGGGATTGTCGCCACGCTCCCTCCCGTTGACTATGTTCGTCAAAAGTGCTCCGTGTTTTTTTTTTGCGAAACTCGGACTGGAATAATGGTTCGTGGCAGAAGCTAAGATCGGCAGGTGCACGGGTGTACCACCGCCCGCAGGTTGCGCTCCATGTCACACGCCATCGGACTTGGAATTACTGTGTATCGCCGCTCCTTCGTTGAAGCGGCGTCTAAACCCTACGGTCTCCTTCCGCACTTGGAATTCAGCGGTTCAAGAAGATACTTTTCAAATCATAAATGTTATATTTTTATTCTATTTAGATATTCAGCAGGTAACAGATCCTTCCGGCCCTACGAACTCCTGCAATCCAATTCCGCCCATGAGACTAATTAACCTATTAACTCGTAGGGCCTTAGAATGTGGGAGGAAACCGGGACACCCCGAGGAAATACGTTTGGTCACAGGGAGAACGTGCAGACTCCTTACAGACAACTGCGGGAATTGACCCCGAATCGCTGTCATTGTATTCACGCTACCGTGCTGACCCAACACTGATGGTATACAGTACTGTTTTGTTTTAAGTTACACGTTTACTCTCCTGCACGTTATTTGGACTTTCTTCAGCTTCTGACAGTTACTTGGTTAATATTTGAAACCGTGTGGGATTTCCCAGACTGCTCAACCGGTAAAGGGTTTGGGGATTCAATTACCAACCGGGCCAGCTGCCATCTTGAATCTATGCTGAATTATCACTGTAAAAGAGACAGTTGTGCACTGTTGTGCAGTGAAATCAGCCAAGATTTCCTCTCCTGCTCACCTGGTGCGGCTGGATATTGGGAAAAAGTTAAATGAATACAACGGTAGAAACTTCAGCCCAGTATGAACACGTGAAGGACTACAATCTGTACAAATCAAATCCCATTTTCCAGCACTCAGCCTCGGGCCCTAAAATCTGGTTCGGCTCCCTGTGTTCAGAAGGCAAGCAGCAAGCTGAGGTAAACCTTTAGACAAAGTCTGGGCTGACAGCCTAGTTCAGTGTCACTGTCCTGGTAAAGTCTTGACCTGAAACCTCGACTGGTTACAGTATTCCCCTCCATTGATGCTTCCCGACCTGCTGAGTTCCTCCAGCATTTCGTATGTGCTGCTCTGTGTTACACCGTACAAAATTTTAAAAGGAGAATTCGGGGAAACCTGCTGCCAAGCAATCTCCCAGAATCTCTGTGTTTCGCTTTGCTTTGACTTGCAGATAGAGTTGATTTTGCTTCACGCCGTGTTGTTGCTGAGAGTTACGGCGGGGATCGGTTATTGGTGTGGGGGAGGGGGTCAACATCCCGACTGCAAACCAGTTACTACAGCAGAAAGGGGACAACATATTAATATTAGAAACAGATCACTGTCACAACTTTTGCACTTTGCCAGGGAACCGTTCGTTATGATATAATACACGTAATACTAAAACGTGTATAAATGCATATGGCAAATAAAGTTCACCCTTGATACTTGAGATCTATTAAAGAGCAAAGTTAAATCCAGAAGAAAAAGTAAGCCCCACACCAAAGATCAAAGTAAGTTTATTATCGATGTGTGCTATATAGAACCTTGAGGTTCATTGGAAGGCACCCACAGGAAAATGATAGAATCTATGAAAAACCTCACATAACCAAGACCGGTAAGCATCCAATGTGCAAAAGAGGACAAATTATGCAAATAATAAAACAGCAAACACATTATCCTGAGAACATGGGCTGCAGAGTTCCTAAAGTGAGTCCACAGACTGTACCAGTTTATCTGATTTAGTGTTGCCGGCGTGATTCTCCTCTCTGCCTGCAGAACGCTTTCAGCATCCCTTTCCCAGCGGCTTGCTGGTTAAAAGCACCACCTGGTGGAAGACCAAGCAATGTAGATCAATTGATTCATTGTCTGGCCTTCCATGCTTACATTCCCACCTGCATCGTGAATATTGGACTAGAGCGAACTGAATTTTCACGCTAACAGAAGGTGTGCCTGTTTGTTGTAAAAATGGGCGTGAAGGGCAGCCTAGGAACTCTATGGTGAGACGCAGTTGTGGTTCAGGCCGCAAATTCTTTGACATAGTTGCACATCCTGAGGGCTGAAGCAATTCACTCAGAACTCGGCTATTAATATTCAAACCTGAACGGAAACCTTTAGTCAATCTGCGTCTTTTCTGCCATGTGAAAGCAGTATTCATCATCAAGGACCCCCACCATCCAGACCATGCTCCCTCCTCACTACTACCATTGGGATGGAGGTACAGGAGTCTCACACCACCACTTTCATGAACAGTTATCACACTACAACTATCAGGCTCCTGAAACCAGTGTGGATAACTTCACTCATCTCAACTCCGATCTGGTTCCACAATATACAGACTCACTTTCTAGGACTACACAAGTTATGTCCTCAGTAATATATTTTTAATTTGTCTTCTTTTACACATTGATTGTCAATCTTTGTTATGTATAGTTCTTCATAAATTCTATCATTTTTTAAAAAAAATTCCTGTAAATGCCTGCAAGGAAGTGAATCTCAAGTTTGTATATGGTGGTATATATGTACTCTGATAATAAACTTACTTTGACTTTGAATCCAGGTTGCCTGACTTAGCTATGGATGCAAGTGTAGGCATCAGAGTTAGTCCCAGTGAAGGAAGGGGACTGATTAAATGGAAACCACGCATTTGACAGTCACCTAGGTGGAGGTGTCATGAAAAACAGGATCTGGTGTGGAACAGTCTACTAATACTTACTAACTAGACATGACATGCAGAATACTTGCACAAAGTGCAGGAAATTAAAATACAGATATGTTAGTACTTTCAGAGAGATGGGAAAAATCGCACAAAACATTGCCTATTAAGTTCCACCGATAGTGCCTAAAGATTAAACTAAACACAAGTAACTTGCAACAACTAATGAATTAAGATGGACTAGTGAATAAAGATGTACAAATTCAGTTCTATAATTCCATTCTTAATGGTGTGAATGGCTTCAGAATCGGAATGAGGTTTAATATCACTGGCGTGTGTTGATTTGCTATCTCTGGAGAAGCAGTACAATGCAATACATAATGATAGAAAAAAAGGAGTGAGGTAGTGTTTATGGGTTCAATATCCTAAATCGTTGAGTGTGTGCCTTAAGGCTCCTGTACTTCCTTCCTTATGGAAACAATGAAAACAGGACATGTCCTGGCTCATGGGTGTCCTTAACGATGGATGCCGCCTTTTTGAGGCATTGCTCCTTGAAAGCTGTCCTGGATACTACAGGGACTAGTGCCCATGATGGAGCTGACTATGTTTACAACTCTTCATAACTTATTTTGATCCTCTGCAATGTAGCCCACCCCCTCCCTGTACCAAATGGTGATACAGACAGAATGTTTACATTATTTCATTAAGGTACACATTTTTGACAGCACATTTTAATGAACTCTAAAATGTTTTGGGAACAATCCCACGAAAGTTCCAAGGTTTTAGAAACACACATGATCCAGAGTTCATTAATTCAGACTAGCAGGCAAATGTACAGAGTAGGACATAGCAGATGCAAGGGCAGAAGAAAAAATTATTCGCCCTTCTTCTGTCAGCCCACAAAATCATGGCAGATATTCTACATCCATTCCACATAACTATAGTACTCTTGTGGTGTTTTTTAAAAACCTATGGTATCCAATATCCCTTTTTATCCCTCTTGATTAGGCTCAAGAGCTGAGTGTTGATGGGTCTCTGGAGAATTGTTGATGGTTTAAAACTATCTGAGTGAGGAACAGATTCCTCTGTTTTAGTTCTCGGATGCTTATTCTGAGAGGGTGATTCATTGTTTCAGACTCTTGGTCTAGGGGCAAAAGTTAGTCCATCAGCTATCCTATCAAGAGCTCTTGGAAAGTTCGATGGCTGAATAAGATTAGCAATCATTTTTCTAAACTCTGGGAAATGCCTACTGAATCTATACACAATTAGAGTCATATATAGTATATCATGCAAAGAAGCCCTTCAACCCTATGGTCCAAAGGGCCAAATTGACTAAGTTATCGACTACAGCCAGTCCAATTTGCTTGTATTTGGCCCATATTCCTTTCATCCACTTCTACTCCTTTACCTGCCCAAATGCCTTTTATTGATTACATTCATACCCACATCTAGCACTTCCTCTAGCAGCTTATTCCATGTACTGTACCCACTGCCCTCTGTGTGAAAAATGTGTAAATAATGTCAAATCTTTTGCCCTCTTCTCCTGAAATCAATGCCCTCCAATTTTAGACCCCCTTACCCTACAGAAAAAGACTTTGAACATTCACCTTATCTTAAGCTGTCATTTCCCTTATCTTGCCCCATTCTAAAAGGTCACTAGCCTGGTGACCCCTTCTTGTATGGTCTCTGTCTTCTTATTTATTTATTGAGATACAGTGCGGAGTACCCCCTTCTGGCTATTGAAGCTGTGCCGCCTCGCAACCCAATTTAATTCTAGTCTAATCATGGGACAATTTATAATGACCAGTTAGCCTACCAACCAGTACATCTTTGGACTGTGGGAGGAAACTGGAGCACCAGAGGAAACCCATGCAGGCATGGGGAAAACGTACAAACTCTGTACAAACAGCAGCAGGAATAGTCCCTGGCCTGCTGTAAAGTGGTGTGCTAACCGTTATGCTGCTGTGCCTTTATTCTTAAGTAAGGAAAGCAAAATGGTAGCTGATTATTAAAAATAATGCAGATTAATATAGCGATATATATTAATACAGGAAGCCTTTATGGGCATCCATTAAGTCTCGTGAGGCCATGAACTTGTGCCTTGGAAGGTTTCCAGGGTGCAGGCCTGGGCAAGGTTGTATGGAAGACCAGCAGTTGCCCATGCTGCAAGTCTCCCCTCTCCACGCCACCGATGTTGTCCAAGGGAAGGGCATTAGGACCCATACAACTTGGCACTGGTGTCGTAGCAGAGCAATGTGTGGTTAAGTGCCTTGCTCAAGGACACAACACACTGCCTCAGCCAAGGCTCAGACTAGCGACATTCAGATCACTAGACGAACGCCTTAACTACTTGGCCACGCGCCAACACAGGAAGACTTAAGACATACTGTATTTGAGGTCAATAGGGCAGCTTCTGATACGTGATCCCTCAGACCTCCCTCATTCAGAGATATTCCTTTTGTTTTATTCATCCCTCCCCCATCTTTTCCGCGACATGAAAATAGAGTCATTGGAACAATACTAGATGGGAACAGGCCTTTTAGCCCAGCTTATCAATACACACCATGCTGTCTACCAAATTAATTGCATTTGCTTGTGGTTGCCCCATAGCCTCTGAACTACTCCTATCCACATACCTTATCCAGCTAATATTGCTCTTTCCCATGATCTGAAAAGGGCTTTGGCTTGAAATATTAAGAATATTGCTCCCTTCACAGATGCTGCCTGACCTGCATTTCCTGTTTTTAATTCATATTTTCAACATTTGCATTTTCCAGATTGTCATTAACGTTTCCAGAACTGTGCTAAGAGTGCTTCGCTGTGAGTGGTGCAAGGATAGTATCTTTATACTTTACAAAGAATGAAGATATTTACTTTTGTAACCTATTTTAAAAAGAGCAGCACACACAAAATGCTGGAGGAACTCAGCAAGTCAGGCAGTATCTATGGAGAGTGTGGGTCACAGTAGCCTCTCTCATGATCATCATTTTTCTATGGTGACTAAGTTTAGAGGGGGGCCTGGCTGTAATTTCATATTTTTTACCCTGGATGTCCAGCATCTGCAGAATCTCTTGTGCTTAAAAAAGAAGAGGCCATTTCCCTCATGCCTCAACCAACATTTACCCTTCATAACTGCTGACACCAACTGGAGTAAAGACGCAAAGCAGTACCAATCACCAACCAACAAAGATAGAAATCAATCTCGGTGGCTCCACTTCCAGATGCCGCACAGTTTTCATGCCCATATTTGTTTGCACTTTTTCAGTATGTTCTGTATGTTCAATGCCTTTGAGATGGTCTTGTACCCTTCCCCAGAATTGTGCTTCCCTGTTTTCATTTCCCTGACTTGTCTTGAATGCTATTTTGTCTTCATTTGGTTTGGTCTGTTGAAACTCTATCATAGTATTCAACCTTACAGAAAAAAGGGTATCTATTCTTCTGAATTCATTCAAAACAGGCGATTCTCCAATTTTCTGCATTAACAAACTGGGTGAGTTGGTAAGGTAGTATATAATATTGCACCAGAGGAAAGTTAGCATAGTTATTACAAAGGGTCTGAATACTTTCTCAGCCTCACAAATTTTGATGTTTAATTTTTTTTGTAAATTGTTTACATATTTTGGAATTTTTCTTTTGATTTGACATGAGGAACAATGTTTTGAATATTAGCGCAAAAACCCTGCTTCATTATATTTTAAATTTAGAACATGCGACAGTAAAATGTGAACAACACACACAAAATGCTAGTGGAATGCAGCAGGCCAGGCAGCATCTATAGGAAGAAGCACAGTCGACGTTTCGGGCTGAGACCCTTCGTCAGGACGAAGGTCTCCGCCCGAAACGTCGACTGTGCTTCATCGTATAGATGCTGCCTGGCCTGCTGCGTTCCACCAGCATTTTGTGTGTGTTGGGTGATTTTCCAGCATCTGCAGATTTTGCAGTAAAATGTGAAAACAGTTTTGGGGCTAAATACTTTTTCAAGGCACTGTAAGTGTTGTATCTTCAAGGAAAGCACTTTCGGGTTGTGCTCTCTTTAACAGAATGGGAGGATTCATGATGGCCCATTGTGATGAATCCATCAAGGACCCCACCATCCTGGCAATGCTCTTTTCTCGCTGCTGCCATCGGCACAGAGATACAGGAGCCTTGGCCCACACCACCAGGTTCAGAAATAGTTATTACACTTCAACCATCAGGCTCCTGAACCATTGTGGATAACTTCACTCACCTCAACACAGAACTGACTCCACAACCTAGGGATTCCGCAGTTCCACAGTCTGTCTACTTTTACGCATTAATTGGTTGTCAGTCTTTGTGTGTAGTTTTTAATTGATTCTGTTGCATTTCTTTGATGTACATGCCCGCAAGGAAATGAATCCTGGGGTAGTGTATGGTGATATATACGTACACCGATAATTTGCTTTGAACTTTGAACTGTCCTATCAATAGCCCGGGCGTGTCTAATCGCAATGTGATACGTTCAGTGAAGCATACTCGCTTGCTTCTGGGAGAATTTGTTTGAAACGCGATAATAAATCAGATTTTACAGGGGAAGATTTTGCAGATCCGCAGAGTACCTGGTCTGGATGCGCAACTTTGCGCATTTGTTATTCGACTTCGTACCTTTAATGGTCGGCAGCCTAATAAACTCTGCAAAGCTTTACAAGGGAATCATATTCCGCAACCTTCATAGTTTTTGGCTCGATCGACACGCAGGAGTTTCGACGAACAGCCGCCCTCATGTACCTTACAAACGAATGGCGTACCCTCATTATTTCCGCTCTCCTACTGTGCGCGTGTCTGGGTCTGTGTCGTGTCAGAGAACTCTATATTTGAGTGTGTGACAGCTGTACGTGTGTGTGTGTGTGTACCAGAGAGTGCGACTATGCATGGTTTCTCGCTCTATTCTCCGCAATAACACGTCGGTGATGTAACATAGCACGTGGGCGCGTCCGTGTTGGGAGGGGTCGCTCACATTTTCACGCCCGTCTCTCACACTGACACTTAGTGCAAAAATCGATTTTACTTTCCATTGAAATTACCGCGTTCACCCTGTGTTTCGTGCGAGATACGAGTCCTCCCAGACGCAAAATCCGAGGTATCCCAGCGCTTTCCGTAAGACCATAAGGAACAGGAGCAGAATTAGGCCGTTCGGTCCATCGAGATTACTCCGCCATTCCATTGTGGCTGATTTATTAGCCTTCCCAACCCGATTCTCCTGCCTTCTCCTCGTAACCTTTCACACCCTTACTAATCAAGAACCTTTCAACCTCCCTTTAAATATACTGTACCCAAATGGCTTGGCTTCCAAAGCTGTCTGTGGCATTGAATCCTAGAGATCCGCCACTCTCTGGCTAAAGAAATTCCTCTTCTCTATTCTAAAGACTCTTCCTTATATTCTGAGGCTTTGCCCTCAGGTCCTAGACTCCCACACTATTAGAAACATCGTCTCCACGTCCACTCTATCTAGGCCTTTCAATATTCGTTGTTTCAATGAGATCCCTTCCCCGTTAGTCTTCTAAACTCCAGGGAGTACAGACCCAGAGTCATCAAACGCTTCTTGTTCGTTCTCCCTTCATTTTCGTGAAACTGCTCTGGTATTGTTCTTGGTTTTATTTGACCTCCCTGGATCATCCCGTACGCTCTGAGGCTGCACTCCAACGCGATTCCGCTCCCTGTGGGTTTGCGTGCTTGGATAGGATTAATAATTTTTTTCCCACAGACTGATCATTGAAATGCACCTCATTTGCAAAGGAGACTTCGACCAACATATTTTGGAGGACGAAATATGTAGTCCTCTTAAACAGATCCCGGTCTACCCGTCTACAATTTGCACACATGCAGTGCACGAACTTCAGCGTGATGAACGGCATCATGGGGCGAAATGAATTCCTCTCGAATGGGCGCCAGCCGTCTTCATCTCCTGGCAATTAAAGAGATGGTTTGGCGAAGTCCGTTCCCCGGCAAAGGATGAGAGAGCTTCAAGTGGGAAGTGGGAAAAAGCTGTTCCTAAAACGCTAAGTGTGTGTCTTCAGGTTCCTGTAACTCTTCCCTGATGATAGTAATGAGAAGAGGACATGTCCTGGGTGATGGGGGTCCTTAATATTGGATATCACCTTTTTGAGACATCACCTATTGAAGGTGCCTTCAGCTGGTCCCCATGATGGAGCTGGTTGAGTTTGCAACTCTCTGCAACTTTTTCCGATCCAGTGCAGTGTCCTCTCCCACATTTCCATTCCAGTAAACTCCCTGGGATTATTTTGTTTTCCTCTATGTTCTCCGTGCTCTCATTTCCAAAAAAAAACTATCTAAAATCGGTGGCAAGTCAGAAATGTTACATAGTTTCGGAGATTCAGGAGAACGGGCGCCCAGAGTCATTTAAACATCTGGTTGGATATGACAGTCTATATCGTTGTTTAAAATAAGACGACTGTGCTCATTCTAATGAGTGTATTTGAGACTGTGCGGTGACCCCTCGGTACCGCGGGTGAGGGTGAATTCAAGCTATGCGTTGATTTTTTTGTGTGCTGGGACTCTAACCCAGACACCAGATCGCGAATCCTTAAAGAAATCCTGAACGCGATCTTATTATTTGCCAGAGAGTGCAATGACCTGGATAAATAGAGTCAGATGTCTGGAATATTCATTTTCGACTACAGTGCTTTTTTTCTGGGTGACAAGAAGAAAAAATAATGGAATAAACAGACGACGTTTTGGACTGATAAAGGAAACCAGAATAAGAGAGTGTGGGAGGGGGTGGAGAAGAGCAGCACGTGATGGATGAAACTAGGTGAGGGGGGACGTAGATGGGTGAAGTGAGAAGCTGGAAGTTGATTGGTGGAACAGCTAAAGGGCTGAAGAAGGAGGAATCTGATAGGAGAAAAGAATGGACCACTGGAGAAGGGGAAGGAGGAAGGGCAGCAGGGGGAGTTGATTGGAGGAAAGGATAAGCAACCTTAAAGAGCTTTGTTTGGTGGTTCATGGGGTAAGGAATGTAAAAATGTTCTCCCCCCCCCCACTCTCAAGTTTTTAGGTGTAGGGACATTATGCTACAGTTAGACAGTTAAGTCATTGGTGGAGTATTGTGTACTGTTTTGGTCACCCTGTTATTGGAAAGACATTGTCAAGCTGAAGAGAGCGCCAAAGAAATTTATGAGAATGCGCTCTGGGCTGGAGGACCTGAGTTGTTGGGAGAACTTAGCCACGCTGGATCTTTATTCATTGGAGCACAGGTGAATGAGGGGCAACCTCAAAGAGGTTTATAAAATCATGAAGGGTATGGATAAGATGGACGGTCATAGTCCTTCCCCAAAACTAGAGGGCACAGACATAAGATAAGCGGGGAGAGATTCAAAAGTACCTGGAATGAGCTGCCAGAGGAAGTGGTTGAGGCAGGTACAAGTTCTATGTTTGAGAGGCATTTGGATAGGTACATGGAAGGGAGGGTCCTGGAGAGTTATGGGGTGAGCCATTTGGACCAAAGAGCCTGTTTCCATGTCTTAGCAGATATTGGTTTCCTCTCCATTTCATGAGATACCAGTTCTTCTGGTATATATCCCACCCATCCAAGAAGCAATTTCAATTATCTTAACCCTCTCCCCATGCAACAGCTCTTTAGCCACCTAATAGGATCCTAGATCTTCTTTTATTTAACCTTCTGCCTAACTCTCTAACTTGTGCACATGCATTGTTAGTCAGTCATTGTGTGTAATTTTTCATTGCTTCTATGTATTTCTTTCAGAATGCTTGCAATAAAATGAATCTCAGGATAGTACATGATGACATATTCGTACTTTGATCATGAATGTACTTTGAACTTTGAACTAAGCAGACTATCATGCCCCAAATACACACACACACACACACACACACACACACACACACTAATACCATCACCATTGTGTTGACGCGGATCTCATTCAAAATAGACCAATCTTTGGGCTTTTTAGTATTGATGTTATTGAGGAAGATATGTTGAGGAAAAAGACAAGTAAATGTGTTTAAGAGCTTAATCAGTCCTTCCTGTTTATGTCTGTTATCCTGGTTACTCGCTGACTCACTTTTTATTTTAACCTGATCACTCTGTTTTATTCTTCGCACATAAGAGACTTGTAGGGACAGACTTACATCCCCAGTAGACAAGCCAACAATTATGGATTTAAGGTAATCTGTAGAGGATGAAATATGAATTGAGGATATGTTTTCTCAAAAAGATGGCGAATGTCTGGAACTCACCACCTGAGAGGACGGGATGGCAGCAGAAACTTGGGTAATTCATATATAATTTATTAGAGTCATAGTAACTACAGCACAGAAACAGCCCTTTGGCCCATCTAGTCCATGCTAAACCATTTAAACTGACTACTCCCGTCAACCTGCATCAGGACCATAGCCCTCCCATACCCCTCCCATCCATGTACCTATCCAAACTTCTCTTAAACATTGAAATTGAATTTGCATCCATCACCTGCACTGGCAGCTCATTCCACAGTCTCACCACTCTCTGACTGAAGCCATTTCCCCTCATGTTCCCCTTAAACATTTCACCTTTCACTCTTAACCCATGACCTCTCATTGTAGTCTTACCCAACATCAATGGAAAACGCAAACACGAGGAATCTGCAGATGCTGGAATTTCAAGCAACACACACAAAATGCTGGTGGAATGCAGCAGGCCAGGCAGCATCTCTAGGAAGAGGTACAGTTGATGTTTCGGGCCAAGAAATATTTGCTTGCATTTATCCTATCTCTATCCCTCATAATTTTGTATATCTCCATCAAATCTCCCCTCAACCTTCTACATACTAAGTATAAAGTTCTAACCTATTTAAACTTTCCTCATAACTCAGGTCCTCCAGACCTGGCAACATCCTTGTAAATTTTCTGTTATTTTTCAATCTTATTTACAATCTTTCTGTAGGCAGGTGACCAAAACTGCAAACAATACTCCAGATTTGGCCTCACCAATGTCTTATACAACTTCAACATAACATCCCAACTCCTGTACTGAGTACTTTGATCTGTGTGCCAAAAACTTTCTTTATGACCCTATCTACCTGTGATACCACTTTTAGTGAATCACATATGTTCTTGTATAATTTATAATATGTACAGTGTTGTGGTCTGAACCTATATGCCTATGATGGTCCGGGGTACTGTAAACAAGTTTTTCATTGTATTTATGCCTCACCATAACAATGCCATGGATGGTTCAAGCCTGGCTATGAAAGAAGGAGGGCTGGGCTTGGGGCGAACAACCCCATCCCGCAAAAACCTAGAACTACAGAAATGCCATCAGAGGCTCTGGAGATCTCATCCCTGGGAGAGGATGGATCTTCACCTAGAAGGCAGTAAAAAGATGGACGTTTGAAGGACTGGCCTGGGATGGGGTTTCTGGTGAGCTATTGATAGCAGCCTATGCTCCAGTAGGGTAATGGGCATAATGTAATGTAATGCACCTCACTGTATTGCTGCACATGGCTATAAATTTGATTTCGTTTGAACTGCAATCACATTTTAAAAAACTTGGACTTGCCTTTGATGTGCCATAAATTGTAGGCTTTCCGAAAAGGGAATATATCCAATCATGTTTTATTTGCCTTACGTTTGTATGGTTTTATGATAGTTATTTTTGTACTATTAGCCTGTGTTCAAATAATTAATTCATTTTCAAGAATGCACTATGAGCATACAAGGAGAAATTCCACTGGCGACCAGCATGAAGCGATCGTCCTACATCAGTTAGCGGTGGGTCTCCACACTTCCTTTGTATGAACTGACACGTCTGCAGAATCACCAAAGGAGTGCAGGAGGCCATTCAGTCCATCAAGCCAACACCTGCACCATGCCTGTGCAATTTAGCCTGCCCCCACTGCTCTTTCTCCACAATCCAACAAATTATTTCCTTTAGTAAATGTAATTTCCTTGGATGGCAGTCTATTCTCATAGAAACAGTACTTGGCTATAGAAAATATACATCTAGCTGACATGGATGTACAATTAAATAAAAGAGAGAAGTGGCAATATAAATGAAGGTCAGAATAGAATGAAAGGGGGAGGTATGGCCTTGGTATGCTGGCCTTTATAAATCAGAGCATTGAGTATAGGAGTTGGGATGTAATGTTGAAATTGTATAAGGCACTGGTGAGGCCAAATTTGGAGTATTGTGTACAGTTCTGTTCACTGAATTATAGGAAAGATGTCAATAAAATTGAGAGAGTACAGAGGAGATTTACTAAAATGTTGCCTGGGTTTCATGTCCTAAGTTACAGAGAAAGGTTGAACAAGTTAGGTCTTTATTCTTTGAAGGTTGAGGGGGGACTTGATAGAGGTATTTAAAATTATGAGGGGGATAGATAGAGTTGACGTGGATAGGCTTTTTCCATTGAGAGAGTGGGGGAGATTAAAACAAGAGGACATGAGTTGAGAGTTAAAGGGCAAAAATTTAGGGGTAACATGAAGGGGGAACTTCTTTTCTCAGAGAGTGGTAGCTGTGTGGAACGAGCTTCCAGCAGAAGTGGTTGAGGCAGGTTTGATGTTGTCATTTAAAGTTAAATTGGACAGCTATATGGACAGGAAAGGAATGGAGGGTTATGGGCTGAGTGCAGGTTGGTGGGACTAGGTAA
Organism: Mobula hypostoma; assembly: GCF_963921235.1. NCBI lineage: Eukaryota > Metazoa > Chordata > Chondrichthyes > Myliobatiformes > Myliobatidae > Mobula > Mobula hypostoma. The sequence goes on from NC_086108.1 coordinate 100,298,354, forward strand.
GAGTAAGAGTTTGGCACGGACTAGAAGGACCAAGATGGCCTGTTTCCGTGCTGTAATTGTTCCATGGTTATGGTTATGGTTACATGGCAGGATCTGGTGGCTGCAGATCAGTAAATCTTTCCTATACATGAACATCAATTTCTCTAATGTTTACTAATTTCTCCCCCCTTCCCTTTTCTTCCATTCCCCTTTCTTGCTCCTCTCTTACCTCGTCTATTTTCCTCACCTGCCCATTCCCTTCCTCCTTCCCTTTCTGCCACGGTCTACTCCTCTCCAATCAGATTCCTTCTTCTTCTTCAGCCCTTTACCATTTCCACCTATCACCTCCAGCGTCTCAGTTCACGCCCTCTCCCCCACCCACCTGCCTTCCCTCACACCTGGTTTCACCTATCACGTTCTGGAATGTACTCTGTCCCCTCCCCCACCTTGTTTTTCTGGCTGCTTCCCCTTTACTTTCCAGTCCTTTTGAAAGGTCTCAGACTGAAACGTCGACTGTTTATTCTTCTCCATCCATGCTACCTGACCTGTGGAGTCCCTCCAGCATTTTGTATGCGTTACTCGTTCAAATACGCGCCTTGTCCAAACAAGTGCAAGATCAAGTCCAGTTTATTGTCATTCAGCTATACTCCTGTATACCGCCAAATGAAACAGCCTTCCGCCGGACCAAGGTGCACAATACAGTACATATAACTCTTACACATAAGACACAAATTAATATTACCACAAATAAATTTTAAAAAATAAGCCGCATTTACGACACAAGTTAAAAAGTAAACAGTGTAGCGCTGTTGGTGCTTCATACGCAATGAGACCTGGATGGTGGCTGGAAATTCAGTAGCCTTACGGCCTGGGGGAAGGAGCTGACGGTTCCCATTCCAACGGTTCTTATCCTAATGCCACGCTACCTCCGGCCCGATGATAAGGGGTCAAGGAGTTTGTTGGACGGATGGGAAGGATCACTGACAATGCTTATGGCCCGGCGATCCTGATAAATAATTCCAATGGATGTAAAGAGAGGTCTCGGCGATCCTCTCAGTAGTCCTCGCAATCCTTTGTGGCGATTTGCGGTCAGAATCCTCATTCTCCCCCTCCCCCGCCTTCAGAGAACCACAGGATGGGACCGGTGCAGATTTCACTCAGATGCCTGGCTTCGGCTGTACAAAAGCAGATGTCTCTGAGCGTGTTACATTGTGCAATGTAGCACTACTGAGGGGGGTTCAGATGGAGCCACGAACCACAAGAAAGATATCAATTCCTCACCCAGATTGTGTTATAGCCTATTAACGCACTCTGGAGCATCTGTTTTATATAAATTATTCCTCTTTGGGTCGCTTCCAAATTCGTCAGTTTTTTTTTCCTTCTCTCAGTCTGACTGTGCCGGGCAAGTTCATTAAGACGGCCCTCGGAGATGTTACTAAACCTACCGGTGATTAAGTGTTACTTATTTTCATAAGGGGGGAGGGAGAACTTCTCACTCCCACACCAGTTAATTAATAGACCAACCAGGCCCCACCCTTGCATTCGAAATGCTGCATCTCCTCCAGAGTGGGATGCACCGAAGAAAGAAGAAACGGTCTGTGTAAAATAAAAACGGCGCCTTCAATCTCACCCAGAATGTTGTTTTCTTTTGCTTGTCCCGCGAGTAGACTCGTTTTATTTTCTTTCTCTCTGCTTAATTCTGCATAGAATCCCCCCGAACATTACAGTAACATAAAATCTCCTCATCAAATTCCGCGCCAAAAATGGAGATGGCATAGAGGAAACCGGGGAGAAACTACAAGTCAGATACTAACGGGCCAATATTTGCAGTACGATTAAGACAGATATTACGAGACTAGAATGAATGAAATCTTTTGGAGCTTTGCAGGAACAGATCGATATTCTTTAAACATTCTATAAGTATAAATACTGTGTTTAATATATGAGGCGTTAATGTTTGGTGGCCCTGGGCCTGTACCCCTGGAGTTTAGAAGAATGTGTATGTGTGTGTGTGTGTGTGTGTGTGTGTGTGTGTGTGTGGGTGGGCGGGGGGTCTCAATGAAACTTATCGAATATTTAACGGCCTAGATAGAGCGGACTTGGAAAGGATGTTTCATATAGTGTGGAAACAGATCGCACAGCCTCGGAATAGAAAGGCGTCCCTTTAGAGTAGAGGTGAAGAGGAATATCTTTAGCCAGAGGGTGGTGAATCTGTGGAAACCAAGTCATCGGTATATTTAAAGCGGAAGTTGATGAGTTCTCTTGTTTGGAAAATGTGTCAAAGGTTACGGTGAGAAGGGGTTGAGAGGGACAATAAATGATCTATGATGGAACAGTGGCGAGGACTCCATGGACTGAGTAGCCTAATTCTGCACCTATGTGTTATGATATTAAACTGCCCAGGGATTGTAGATTTAACATCTACCAACATACCTTGAGAAATAAGCGTCATGTGTCGGTGGTATGGTTATTTGTATTGCAAATAGGTTTCTTTTAACACTGTGATTAACTTGACTTCACAGCGGTAGTTCGGAGACTAAATTAAACTGAGCGTACATCATGAGCGTTACACCATCGGATCTCAATCAGAAGCCGCCTTTATCCCGACCCTGTAATCTAATGAACAGAGAGGCGCGTTTGACAGCGTGTGTCTGAAGAAATGATAAATTAGATTAAAACAATGGCAGGTACAGATGCCATTAGGGTGGGAACACATTGCCCACTCCCTCGGGGACACACTACCCTTTTGATGTTACCTGAAGACATAAACCCATTTGAAAGCCACAACACATTCACATCCATCAGATTTTACCAGAACCGCGTCTCTCCCTGTTCGACGTACAATGATTCAATTGTCAGCAATCGCCGGAAACAGGAGTTGCTGTTTATTCCTTAACAAAAAAAAACTTGTACGTGATGTGCTCTGATCCAGGGACACCGCAACCTTAAAATACAGCCTGATTTATTAATCGTGAAATATTTAGCTTTGTAGTTTTAAACAAAAAAAAAACTATGCTCGTTATATTTCATTCCTGCGTTGTTACGACATGCTGCTAAACACAGGGCTGTTAGATACCGACGCTGCGGCTTTTCTTTATGAATCAAACACTTAGAACAGACTACAAACGTTATCAATATGACTCGTAGAAGTTAAAGTAGATTTTGCTATAAAATTACTGATAACCAAAGCAAAATATATATTTTACAAGCTCTCAGGTCAGTTTGACGTGATTGTATACTTCAGCTTCTCTAGATAAAAGCCAATGTTTTGCAGTGGACTTAAAGAAGACTGCAACTTGCAGATATGGTTGCCCCCCACCCCAAGAGTAACATGCTGGCGTGGTCCGGGCGGACAGGTGAAGTGTCGTTGAGCCAGTTTGAATGATAATGACCATGACAGGCGGAGTTCCACGCTGCCTCCCGGGTGTGCGCGACACTCTGATCTCCGATCCATATTCTTCCCGTGAAATAAGGGCCGGGTGTTGACAAATGATGCCAGGAGCTGCCAACAGTTGCAAAGTCCTGTATTGTTTTCCTTCCGCGTGTTGATGTCATTGTTTAGTGAGTTGTCAGATCATTAAGGAAGTTGGGGATTGTTAAACCATCGAGCTGAGTTGCTCCAGTATAATCTTACTTGCATTTAAAATGGTTCCTTTTACCGGTTCACAGAGATGACACAGTTGTGGCCCAATATGAAAAGTAAGATAACCTTTGGCTCAATTCTTGATACCACGAAAATCTTCGCCACTTAAAAAACACGAAGATATTTTATATGGACATGGTGGTGGTAACATGTGTGTGTATGTGTGTGTGTGTGAGAGAGAGGGAGAGAGAGAGAGAGACAAAGAGAAAGAGTGTGTCTGTGTCCATGTCTGTGTGAGAGAGAGGGTGGGGTTAGAGAAAGGGGAGAGTTAGAGAGAGAGAGAGAGAGAGAAGCGTGTGTTTGTGTGGGTGTGTTTGTACCTGTGTGTGAGAGAGAGGGGGGTAGAGAAAGCATTTGTATGTTTGTGTGCGAGGGAGAGTGAGTTTCTATGTGAGTGTGTGTGTGCAAAAGATAGAAAGTGTGTGTCTATCTGTGTGTGTGCATGTGTGTGGGAAAGTGAGTGGAAGTGTGTGGGGTTGTACAAGAGTTGGTATAACTGAGTGTTAGTGCACATTGGTGTATCTGAGTGTTGGTGCGTGTTGGTGTAGCTGCGTGTTGTGTGCTGCTATGTGTGAGTGTTGGTGTGAATATTTGTATTGCTGAGTGTGTGTGTATGAGAGAGAGTGTTGGTGTGAATATGTGTATCGCTCTGTGTATGCGTGTGCGTGTGTGTGTGTTTGTGTGTAGCGGGGATTGATGACGGTAGCATAAACCTCACGGTATAAAATGTTAAAGACTTGTATAACATGTGGCATTTTCGTGGACAGCCCAGATCCCAGACAATTGGTGTTCAGAAGGAGTTGTGTCCCGTAAACCAGATCATTCAGAATCACCCCAGAAGATAGCACGGTAGCTCAGCGATTAGCATATCGATTAGCATAGCGCTCTTACAGCATCAGTGGGCAGGGTTCGATTCCCGCTGCTGTCTGTACGGAGTTTGTACGTTCTCCCCAGGACCACGTGGGTTTCCTCTGGGTGCTCCGATTTCCTCCCACGCCCCAAGGACGTATATATGGATGCAATTGGATTGCACGGGCTCGCTGGGCCACAAGGACTTGTTGTTGCGCTGAATCTCTAAATAAAAGTAAATAGTAAATAAAGATGGGATGTGATCTCAGGGTAAAATTCCTGAGGTTGCTTGGAAGTGCTCAGCACCGGCTTGTACATTTCTGGCTGAAGGCCAGGAACAGCAAGCACTGTTTTTTTTTGACAGACTGCGGGAACATTGATTTTACCAAGGTGAGGAATGGTGAAGAACGAAACACATCCCACTCCTTGTGCCGACTGAATCAGGTTTAGTATCGCTGGCGTATGTCGTGAAATTCATTGCTTTGCAGTAGTATTGTAGTGCAATACATGAAAATACTATAAATTACAAAAAGAAATACATATATGTAAAATAAAGTAAATAAAGTTAGTTCAAAAAGAGAGCAAAAATAGCGAGGTAAGGTTCATTGGTTGACTCGTTGTCCATTCAGGAATCTGATGGCAGAGGTGAAGAAACTGTCCTAAAATCTGAACGTGAGTCTTCAGGCTCGTGCACCTCCTCACTGATGGTAGTAATGATAAGAGAGCACGCATCTCCTGGATGATGGAGGTCGTTGACAATGCATGCCACATTTTTTGAGGCATCACCTATTGAATTTGTCCTCGATAGCTGGGAGATTCTTGCCCATGATGGAGCTGGCTGAGATTGCAAACCTCTGCAGCTTTTTCTGACCATGTGCGCTGGCCCCTCTACGCCAGATGGTGACGTAAGCAGTTAGAATACTCTCCATGATACATCTGCAGAAATTTGCCAGAGTCCTTGGTGACATATCAAATCTTCTCAAACTCCAAACGAAATATAACCGCTGGCATGATCATATGTTTAAACACTCCTGACGGTACACACGCCATTGTTTACCAGCAAGGCGCATACAGTACTTGCATTTCTCCAGTACCCAACAAAGCACCAGGCTCCCCCAAAATCATCATCATCATCATCATCATCATCATCATGGGTTGGCTTCGCGAACGAAGATTTAGGAAGGGGGCTGCCCACGTCTGCTGCAGGCTCGCTGGTGGCTGATGACGCCAATACGGGACAGGCAGGCCCGGCCACAGCGGCTATAAAGGAAATTCTGTTCTGGGTTTGGTGCTGCTGTGTCACAGTTCTTTCTCCTCCTTTTGTCCTCAATGCCAGCCCTGCGTGTTCTCGAAGGAGAAGACAGACTGGTGAATGGTGTGTCACCAGGCCTCGTGATCGGAGGCTAGATTAGGCCACTGGCGACGGTCAATGTGACAGGCACCAAGGGATTTCTTCAGAGAGTCCTTGTACCTCTTCTTCGGTGCCCCCCTGTCACGGTGGCCAGTGGAGAGTCCGCCATACAGCACAATCTTGGGCAGGCGATGATCCTCCATCCTGGAGACATGCCCTGCCCAGCGCAGTTGCGTCTTCACCAACATGGCCTCGATGCTGGTGATCTCCGCCTGTTCGAGGACTTCGATGTTGGTGACGAAGTCACTCCAGTGGATGTTGAGGATGGTGCGGAGGCAGTGCTGGTGGAAACGCTCAAGGAGTCGTAGGTGGTGACGGTAGGTGACCCACGACTCAGAGCCGTACAGGAGGGTAGTCAGTACAACGGCTCTGTACACGCTGATCTTTGTGCCTTTCTTCAAATGCTTGTTGTTCCAGACTCTTTTGTACAGCCTGCCGAATGCCCTGTTTGCCTTTGCCAGTCTGTTGTCAATCTCTTTGTCGATCTTGGCATCTGATGAGATGGTGCACCCCAGGTGGCTGAACTGGTGGACTGTCTTCAGCTCTACCTCACCGATGCTGATGCGGGGAGGGTGGTAATCTTCCTGAGGTGCGGGCTGATGGAGAACTTCTGTCTTCTTCAAGCTGACTTCCAGTCCGAAGAGCTCGGCAGCCTCTGTGAAGCAGGATGTTAAACGCTGCGGGGCTGGCTCTGGGCAACAAAGGCAGCATCGTCGGCGAAGAGTAGCTCTCGGATGAGTTGCTCCAGTGTCTTGATGTGGGACTGTAATCACCTCAGGTTGAACAGGCTGCCATCGGTGCGGTATCGGATGTAAACACCATCCTCGGCATCAAGGTCTTCTGTGGCCCTTTCGAGCATCATGCTGAAAAAGATGGTGAGGAAAGTCGGTGCGAGGTCGCAGCCTTGCTTTACTCTGTTGCCTATTGGGAAGGGTTCTGAGAGGTCGTTGTTGTGTCTGACTTGGCCACGCTGATCTTCATGTAGCTGGATGACCATGCTGAGGAACTTTGGGGGGCATTCCAGTCGTTCCATGATTTGCCACAGACCTTCCTTGCTCACAGTGTCCAACGCTTTGGTAAGCTGGACAAACGTCACGTACAATCCCTTGTTCTGTTCCCTACATTTCTCTTGGAGCTGCCTGAGGACAAATAGAACACAGAACATAGAATAGTACCGCACATTACAGGCCCTTCGGCCCATAATATTGCGCCGACCCTCAAACCCTGCCTCCCATATAACCCCCCACCTTAAATTCCTCCATATATCTGTCTAGTAGTCTCTTAAACTCCACTAGTGTATCTGCCTCCACCACTGACTCAGGCAGTGCATTCCACGCACCAGCCACTCTCTGAGTAAAAAAACCTTCCTCTAATATCCCCTTGAACATCCCATCCCTTACCTTAAAGCCATGTCCTCTTGTATTGAGCAGTGGTGCCCCAGGGAAGAGGCGCTGGCTATCCACTCTACCTATTCCTCTTAATATCTTGTATACCTCTATCATGTCTCCCCTCATCCTCCTTCTCTCCAAAGAGTAAAGCCCTAGCTCCCTTAATCTCTGATCATAATCCATACTCTCTAAATCAGGCAGCATCCTGGTAAATCTCCTCTGTACCGTTTCCAATGATTCCACATCCTTCCTATAGTGAGGCAACTAGAACTGGACGCAGTACTCCAAGTGACTCCAAGTCTCTGTTCAGACCATGATTCTCTACCCTGTCGGTGGTGCCCCTGTTGGCTCTGAAAATATTTCTGCAGCTAATGTGATATTTTTGAAGTGGCATCATTGTTTCAGGAAATGCAGGAACCAATACTGCCTGACAATGTGGCACCACGGGAGAAAGGGAAGGAGGAAGGACATCAGAAGGAGAGATGGGCAAAAGCAGGGAAGAGAATGGGTGAGATACAGAATGGGGAATGTAATAAAAGGGAAGAGGGAGGGGGAAGAAATTACCAGAAGTTAGAGAAATTGATGGGCTTTGATATATTCGGCTGAAAAGGCCTTATGTAGTCCACCATATTGAAAACAAAAGTCCCCAGCAGCATTGTATTGCATCAACTGAACACTGGGGATGTTGGTGTATATGTTCAGACTCAAGGGACCTGAGTGAGGCTTGAACCCATTACTTTCTGATACAGAGGTGAGAAGGTTACCAAATAAACCAGGCTTAGGTTAATACTAACCTCAGAAGATAAACTCCTCATACACTATTGTGTTGACTTTCCCATTATAAGCCTGTTGAAACCACCTTGTCAATCTAAGTCAATGTTACTTGTATGGCCAATACACTGCAGGGCACTTACAACTACTAGTAACAGTAGATTCTTATCCCATCATGGGACATTTATTGTTGGACATTGGAACTGAAAACACAATCCAAAATACTGTATATCATTAAGAAAAATATTGTTGTATACAACAATACTTGACATTTTTCAGTGCAGTTTTATACTAAAAGACTTCACTATGGATGGCCAGTCCTAGGTCTGGCTGCAACCCCATACCATAAAAATCCAGTGCCATAAAAATGTCAACAGAAGCTCCAAAGACCTCATTCATGGGAGAAGAAGGATTTTTTGAGGATGAGTTACATCTGGGGACAACTTAGAAGACTGGCCTGGGACAGGACACTGGCGAGCTGCTGTCAGTGCCCTATGCCCCAGTAGGGGTGATGGTTTTGAGAAAATTATACTAAAATGGATGCATATTAAATACACATCTTTAATGCAAACAAATTAATAATGCTCCGCAGCTCAATGACGGAATGCACATACTTTACATCTGGTATGGAGAACCAATGAGCTATTTGTGGAAATACTGTGTTGGTTGCAGAAGTGTGGCAGCACAATCTTAGCTGATATGATTTGATGCAAAATGACATGTTTCACTGTATGTTTTGGTGTACACATGATAAATAAAGCTAATCTTATTTAATCTTAAGGCATGCCCTTTTCTCAATGTTACCATTGGATAGGAGGTACAGAAGCTGGAAGGCACACATTCAGCAATTCAGGAACAACTTCTTTCTCCTGCCATCCAATTCCTAGATGGACATTGAACCCATTAACACTACCTCACTTTTTAAATATATATTATTTCTGTTTCTGCATGATTTTTAATCTACTCAATATACATATATTGTAATTGATTGATTGACTTCTCTCTCTGCTAGATTATGTATTGTATTGAACTGCTGCTGCTAAGTTAACAAATTTCACAACACATGCTGATGATAATAAACCTGATTCTGATTCTGATTACTTTGTTGGTAGAAGTGCACACTATTGCAAGGAAAAAGTGAACATATAAAATAAGTAGTGGGTTCTTCTATGGAAATTACCTAATCTTCTCATTACATTGATTACAGATACTTACAAAACACCAAATTCAAGAGATTCTGCACATGCTGAAAGCTTTGAGCATCACACACACACACATCCTGGAGGAACACAATAGTTCAGGCAGCATCTATGGAGGGGAATAAACAATCATTTGATTGTTTGGGATGAGAACCTTCATCAGGACTTGATAAGGGGTCTTAGCCCAAAACATCAACTAGTTATTTTCCTCCATAGATGCTGTCTGACATTATGAGTTCCTCCAGCAGTTTGTGTGAGTGTTGGTGGGGGGGGGGGGTTTGGTGCTTTTGCTGGAGCAAGTGGGGGAGGGGCGATGTTTTATGTTGCTGCTTGTGCGTGGGAGGGGAGGGGCTGTGGGGTTCTAATATTTCTGTCATCCATTCTTTTTTTTCTGTTGTGTGGAGGTCTGCGAAGAGTAAGAATTTCAGGTCGTATACCGTATACATTCCCTGAAATTAAATTGAACTATTAAAATAAACCTCCAGTGTCCACTTTCTAACACAAGTAGAGCTGCTGTAGATTTTTTACACACTTTCAAAGTACAATTATTAAGTTAGTTATTATTTAATTTTTGTTGTTGGAAATATTCATTTTGAATGAATATGTTTCTGCTGCTGGAATGCTCACGACCTTATATGAAATTGCTCTTCTTTTGATATAATTTTAGTATAATTACATACTAGTTTACCCGAGCTTTTATGTTATATAATGCACCAGATCAGTCAATGGCTACTTATTATCTTTGCACCTCAGACACACAATCGGACCTCTCTGCCCTCCGAACTGGTGAAGTACTGCATCCCGGATTCTAAAAGCATCAGCACACGTCCATTGTTTCAAATGTTAATTGCTCATTACTCTACAGTATTAGGTCACATTACATCACCGCTTTTTAAAGTCCCGCTCGCTGACATAACCGAAGCCTCCAAAGCATTAGCGAAACTGATTTTAAATATGAGTGTTTGGAATCATCTTTTTCCCCCCACCAGCGCCGTTTTCTGAAGTTCATTGACGAAGTAAATCATCTCGCATGTGTGAAAATTATCTTTTTTTTACACTTTAGGAAGTTTTAATGAACGCACGTCCTTCGCGTGACGTTATCGGACAATTCATGTGAACAACCAGTGCCATCCCAAAATAAGTTTAATGCGGCAGGGACGCTGAATCGTCAATTTATGATAATTGTCATCGATGACATTTCAGATCCTAAATGGACATTGAACCTTTGGACACTACCTCACTTTTTTTTAAATATCCAGTATTTCTGTTTTCGCACGTTTTAAAAAATCTACTCAATATACATAATTGATTTGCATGTTTGTTTATTATTATTTTATTTATTTTTTATTACTTTTTCTCAGCTAGATTATGTATTGCATTGAACTGCTGCTGCTAAGTTAACAAATTTCACGTCACATGCCAGTGATAATAAACCTGATTCTGATTCTAATTCCAGATATGTTCATGAGAATGCGGGCTCTTCCAGTAGGATTGGACGCACCTTGTTACGGCCAATTATGAGAAGGTTAACCGTTATATAATCTGGCTATTGCCGGTTAGGGGTCCAGTCGCCCACAAATAGACAGTCTTTCAATCAGTGAAGTGATCCCGTGAAAATGGTGGCCGTAAAACAGAGCACAGCTCCTAGCTTTGTGAAGTGATCGCCGCGTGCATCCCGGGTGAGTTATTGACTATAATTCATGACAAGGTAAATATAACTTTAATGGCACTGTGAAAATCCACGTGGAGAGTTTGAGATTTATGGCGGAAACGCGGTAATCGCTCACAGTTCAGCCATTACCCCATCAGGGGCTGTTCATGGACCAGTGAGACTGATTGACATCAGTGGATGCTACCGATTTGCAAAAAAAAGATTTACACAGGGAGTCCGACGGAGTGATGGCTTATTATGCAACAGAGTGGCCTCGCTGCAAAGTGACCCTGCTTTTCATTCCTATAACAACCGTGAACCGCAGTTATTCTGGTTTTCAGATTGACAGGGTTAACGAGCGTACTAATGACAGACAACGTGTGGTAATGATCCCAGGATTCTGGCATGTTTTATGCTGGTTCGGGGATTGTTTCCCAACTGACGCGCATTTCCCAGAAATAAAGTCCAAGTGTTAATGAATGCAATACCCGCAGATAAAGGCAGGGGAAAGAGGAATATAGTGATAAGACTTTAAGACAATAAGACCGTAAGGCATAGGAACAGAGTACGTCCATTCGGCCAATCAAGTCTGTTCCGCTATTCTATGCTGGCTGATCTATTATCCTTCATGAAACATATTCTCTTGCCTTCTCCCCAGAACCCTTACCCATCAAGAACCTATCACCCTTCGCTATAAATATACTCCAATGCTTTGGCCTCTACACTCGTCCGTAGCAATGAATTCCTCCCTTCAAGAAATTCCACCTCATCTCTGTGCTAAAGGGAGATCCTTGAATTCGGAGGAAAATCCTTTCTAAGTCCAGTCAACTCAGGCCTTGCATAGGCTTCAATGAGAACTATGCACCCCCTTCATAAGCGTTAATATTCGAAGATATATAACATAAATTCTACGATATTACAGCTTAGTTATTAAGAGTCCACCGCCCCCCCCCCCAACACCTTAACAAGACTGGGACGCGCAACAAAGCAGAGAACGCCCCCCTCACCCTCCCAAGCAAAAAAAAAACCTCAGGTGTTGAAACTCGTTTTTATTTCAAGCCTCGATTGCAGTTCCTCGCTATTAATGAACTATTGTTTCCTCTCTTCCCCGCTGACACACAGATTGTTCCCTTTTCTAATTTCTGCTCAAATTCCACCCAGAGCCGACTTCCCAACCTATTCATCCAAATGAATGATGTGAATAATACCGTTTTCACAATGGAATAATTAATTTGTTCCAACTATTAGAACAAGAGAGAAATATGGACGGCGTTGCACCGGAGCCCCGGAGGAGCCCCCCTTTGTTTGTTCTTTAATGAGCTTTTGGTAAATGGCTAAGAAATATTGCCTTTTTTCTCTGTGTAATATGATCGAGGAAAAGTATATTGAGGAGAATGGAAATCCCCCAGCGAAAAGAGTTACCAAAGGCACCCACCCATTATTCGCGAGTGGTTTAACGTCCTCTTCACAGCGCACTTGATTAAGGTCCACGTTACTGGAGCTACACGCGAGCTCTCAATGCCGCGATATGAAGCAGGTAGAATCTAATGAGCTGTCCTGTGATAAATTTCATAATTATTCTACCCCACTGCTAAGAGAAAATTCATCAGTCAAAGTAAATTAGTTCAGATTCATTAGTATAAGGAATCTAGCGAGCGCATGTACTTTATTAGTTTCTTACGCCAATAGGTTTAATTAGCTACATATTTCACACAACAGTGTTTCTTCAACCTGTTCTTAAGAAAGTGACTGCCTGATGTCCTTTATTTACAGTTGCAGGCTACTAGAGGCCGACTTAACCGCGTCATTAATTCTGAAAACAAAGATAGACTCAGTTTATTAACCAGAGTTCGCACCAAATCTCCCCTCTCTCAATGAACTGGACAAATGTTTTCCTATCCTCCCCCACCTCCCAGTCTCCTGATTCCGATGTGTTCCACGCCAAATTGCGCCGCGCATCGTAACATCGACCCAACACGAAATAGACCCAAGGGATACGGGCGTACATCACATTCACACACACAAACACAAACACAAACACACATGACGATTCGAAACACAGAACAACAATTTTGTCTCCGATTTCTGCAGTTGTCTCCGTCCTTTTGATTATCAATAGACCCACATCTGCGATTAGTTCTATATATGAAACAGATCTAAGATCTTTCATACTCATTTTCTAAATAATCATAGTTGGTGTACTTGCTTCTCGCCAAAACATGTTTTTTTTTATGCGAGAGGCTAATTTTCAAACATGCCACTTACTTGCCGTTACACAAAGTGTTCCTTCAGACTTCTTCAATATCAATGACAATTCCCACCATCTCCAGCGCTCACAGAGAATTGTCGGGAACCTTGCGCCTTCTACCGGAGAGCGCTGGAATTGCAGCACGGGTCCGCCAAATACTGTACCTCGCGGTATTCCGTGCCATCAAAGTTATGGACTGAGGCCTATAGGTTGTACTGTAACTTGCAATGAAGTTTCAAAACACAATCCTTGAAAGTTACACGGTGTATATAGAGCTTGTAAAAAGATTAGCTTTACTGTATTTGTCACATGGACATCGAAACATACAGTGAAGTGGGTGGTTCTGCGTCAATGACCAAAACAGTCCGAGAATTGTGCTGGGGGAAGCCCACGAATACGCCACGCTTCCAGTGCCAACATACGAAGCCCACACTCACTAACCCAAGGATTCAAACTCCCCCATTCAGTGCGAAGTCAAGTCCAGTTTATTATCATATGCACAGCATGGCCAGGTACAGGAACAACAGAGAGGGCACAAAGGAGGTTCATGAGAATTAACCCACAGGAATGAAATGGTTAACTAATGAGGAGCGTTTGATGGCTCTGGGCCTTTACTCGCTGGAGTTTAGAAGAATGAGGGGAGGATCTCACTGAAGCCTTTCCAATGTTGAAAGGCCTAGATAGAGTGGATGTGGACAAGATGTTTGCTGTCCTTGGGGAGTCTAGGATTGCTTGGCACAGCCTTAGCATACAAGGCTGTCCCTTTAGAACAGAGATGAGAAGGAAGTTTTTGAGGCCGAGGATCATGAATCTGTGGAATTCATTGTTATAGACAACAGTGGAGGCCAAGTCATTGGATATATTTAAAGCAGAAGTGATAGGTTTTTAATTAGTGAGGACATCAAAGGTCACGGAGAGAAAGCGAGAAGGCAGGAGATTATGGTTCAGAGGGATAACAGATTGGCCATGATGAAATGATGGAGCAGAATTGATGGGCCGAATGGCCCAATTCTGCTCCTGTGATCTTATGGTCTGAAACTTGCTGGCAGTTCTACATAAATTTTGTGAGGTAGTGAAGAAAGAAAGGCTGCATGAAGCAAGATATCAGTGCAAAAACAAAATATCCTTGGTTGAAGAATTTGATGGGTTGTAGGAATGTAGCAAGCATGACATTGGGGTTCTAACCTGGTATCACTTAATGGCTGTTTGACAGTCAGAAATCTCCAATATAGGAAAACAACAGCAAACTGCCATGGCAGCAGAAAAGATGCAGCTTACCATCACTGCAGGACTGGCATGTGTCCAGGACAAAGAAACCGGCAGGAAAATTTATTGCAGACACTACCTCCTGCCCAAACTCCCTTTTCCAAAATCTTCCTTCTGTAAAGTGCTGAAACTTCACACCATTTTAGAAGTTTCTTACCCTGGAAGGTTAATTTGATCAACCATTCTATTTAGCCCTCAAACCCCCTCTATCTATAATCTGAGAGTGATATCATCTGCAGCTTAGCTCCTTTTATGGGTCACCCATTGCAGTTTGGTCAAGGTGGAGATTCCAGCCAACGAGCGATCCAACCAAGACCTCAACGGTGGAACTGGTGGAAGATTATGACGCATCACAATGGCAGTGAAGGCAGGGGATAGTTACGGCAGTGAAGGCTTTCTCCAGTCGTATTGGATGCCATGCCATGGGACCGTGACTCTGATCTGTCAAAGACTGTGAGGTGGCTGCCCATGCATCAGCCTATGCATCAGCCTCCCCACTTGAAACACAGTCAAGCTTTGGAATTCTTCATTAAGGGAATAACTTCTTAGGAGAATATCATTCTCAACGATAAGTGATTGTACTACCACTGTAAACAGTTTGAATGTCTATTTGTAATACTGTTCACATTGTAGATACATGGTGATATTTATGCATTTCTACACATTTTATTCCACGTCCTTACTTCTGACTTCAAATTCTTTATTCTTCATAATTGGTTGCATGTTGCACCAACACACCACAGCGAATTCTTACTACATATGAATGTAGCTGGTGAATAGAGATGATCCTTGGTCCTCCTCGATATGTCAGAAAACTTAGATATCTTATACTTGTTTCCCTCATAATGGAATCAAAGATAACATATCTACGTTTCTTGATGATGCAAAGCTGGTGGGCAATGTGGGCCGCAAGGAAAAGGCAAAAAAGCTTCAGGGAGAGATAGAGAAAGGGTATAAAGACCATGGGACCACAAGACATAATTAGGCTGTTCATCCCATTGACTCCCCCATTGTTTCATGGCTGATTTATTGTCTCTCTTAACCCCAATTTCCTGCCTCCTCCCTGTAACCTTTATGCACTTTAAATATACCTAATGATTTAGTTCCCACAGCCATCTGTGGCAATGAATTCCACAGCTTCACCACTCTCGGGTTAAAGAAATTCCTCCTCATCTCCATTCTAAAGGGATGCCCGTCTATTCCAAATCTCTCAGTCATTTCTACCAGGTGATTGAGAGGCCTCTTCATACTCTCCAGTAATTTTGGGCCCTATTGTGGAGTTCCTCTTTAATGGCTCTATTCTTTTTTTTAAGATGATCATTTCTACCCTCAGGTACTAATCTGGGACTAGAAATACAAGTAATTATGCAAGTGTATTTGATCAGGAGAGCAAGTGCAAGGGCAATTGCAATTTGCAATTGATCAAGTGCAATTTCCACCACCTATCTGGAGTGTCAGTACTAGTTCAAAAGCATCTGGAGCTCATAGAACATAGAACATAGAATAGTACAGCACAGTACAGGCCCTTCAGCCCACATTGTTGTGCCGACCTTCAAACCCTGCCTCCCATATAACCCCTCACCTTAAATTCCTCCATATACCTGTCTAGTAGTCTCTTAAATTTCACTAGTGTATCTGCCTCCACCACTGACTCAGGCAGGGTATTCCACGCACCAACCATTCTCTGAGTGAAAAAGCTTCCTCTAATATCGCCCTTGAACTTCCCACCCCTTACTTTAAAGCCATGTCCCCTTGTATTGAGCAGTGGTGCCCTGGGGAAGAGGTGCTGGCTATCCACTCTATCTATTCCTTTTAATATCTTGTATACCTCTGTCATGTCTCCTCTCATCATCCTCCTCTCCAAAGAATAAAGCCCCAGCTCCCTTAATCTCTGATTATAATCCATACTCTCTAAAACAGGTAGCATCCTGGTAAATCTCCTCTGTACCCTTTCCAATGCTTCCACATCCTTCCTTTAGTGAGGCGACCAGAACTGGACACAGTACTCCAAGTGTGGCCTAACCAGAGTTTTATAGAGCTGCATCATTACCTCGCGACTCTTAAACTCTATCCCTCCACTTATGAAAGCCAGCACCCCATAAGCTTTCTTAACTACACTATCTACCTGTGAGGCAACTTTCAGGGATCTGTGGACATCATATTGAGACAAACACAGGCACTGCAGTTTTATTTAAAGGCGGAACTACATCATAGTCAAAGTAGAAAAATATGAGACCGTCCACTTTGATAGGATAAAACAGAAAAGCCAGTCTGGTGACAATTTGGAATCTGTTAATATTGGATCCCCTTGTATATGGACCATGAAAATTAACATGAATTGAATTACATTGAATTGACTTTATTTTTTACATCTTTCACATACACGAGGAGTAAAAATCTTTATGTTACATCTCCAGCTGAATGTGCAATGTGCATTTTATAGTGATTTGGAATAAATAGTATGTAAAACAGGACAGAAAATATAGCATAGAAATACAATTGTGTCCACGTGAACATGGAGGAACATAAAGCAATTAGGAAGGCAAATGAAGAATACAAGACTTTATTTTTCAGTCTCTCTTCATGATCGAGCCCTGTAGTGCTGGTAATTGGAGAGATTGGATAAGTTAGGGTGATGCAGTGCACTGAAGTGGTTAGTAACACTATTATAGTGCCAGTGACCCGGGATCCGTTCCCGCTGCTCTCTGTGAGGAATTTGTACGTTCTCCCTGAGACCATGTGGATTTCCTCTGGGTGCTCTGGTTTCCTCCCACATTGCAAAGATGTACTGGTTAGTTGGTTAATTGGTCACATGGGTCTAATTAGGCAGTGTGGCCTTGCTGAGTTGGAAGAGCCTGTACCATGCGGCCAGATTTGGGAACAGCTTCTTTCCAACTGTGATAAGACTGCTGAACGGATCCTGACCCGGATCTGGGCCGTACCCTCCAAATATCTGGACCTGCCTCTTGGTTTTTTTGCACTACCTTACTTCCCATTTTTCTATTTTCTATTTATGATTTATAATTTAAATTTTTAATATTTACTAATTTTAACCATTTTTAGTATTTTATTATTTAATATTTGTAATCCAGGGAGTGTCAAGTGCAAAATCAAATATCGCTGTGATGATTGTACGTTCTAGTACCAATTTTTTGGCGACAATAAAGTATAAAGTATGCTATATATCAACATAAATAAATTAGCCTGGAGCTAAGGGATAAACTTATAAAGGTATAAATCCTCCAAGACGATCACAACCTTGTCTGGTTTGGAGGTTTGCGTGCCTCAATGACCCGGAGAGCTGTGTTGGCTGGAATCAGAGCTTCCTGCTTTGGCTCTTGGTAGGGTCACCCATGTCAAAAGGTAGAGGCCAGACTAAGAGTGGTCCACTGATTCTCCTGGTTTGGGGGTTCAGCTCAGGGCTATCAACCCTGACTGGTAAAACAAAATTGTTATAGAAACAGCAACGAGGAATCCTTCTACATCTGAGTGGCCAAGGACAGAGATGGAGGAGCTTCATTGCTGTCCTAAACCCCAGCAGCGTAACAGGCAGTAAGTAAGTCAGTAAGTTATTAAATGCTATTACTGCACCTGCCTCGACCACTTCCTTTGGCAGCTTGTTTTATTTCTGCACCACCCTCTGCTTAAAGAATTTGCCCCTCGGGTCTATTCTAAATCTTTTCACTCTCACCTTAAACCTACACTTCAGTTTTTGATTCCCTTTCCCTGAAAAAAGACAGTCTGCACTCACCTTACCGACCTCACTCATGATCTTATACACCCTTACAAGGCCAGTGGTGTCACTAAATGGTATTAGTGTCAAAGTCCAAGCTGAGTTTATTGTTATATTCACAGGTACAACGGCAAACATATGCAGCAACATCTCAGGCACATAGCATCATATGCATAGTATTCACATGAAAAATAATATAATTTAAACACCATTTTTACAAGGAAGAACATAGAATGAAAAACAAAACAATGTCCATTTTAATGTAAATTAGTCAAAGTTGCTATACTGTAGTGCTTAGGGTTTTGTTGGTTAGTTCAAGAACTGAAAGGCTGAAGGGTAATGGATGTTCCTGAACCTGGTGTAGTGGGAGTTCAGGCTTTTGTACCTCCTGCCTGGTCTTATTTATTTAGAGAATACAGGCCCTTCCAGCGCAATGAACCCAACTGCATGCAATTGAACAATTACCCTATCAAGCCATATGTGTTTTGGATGTGGAGGAAAACCAAGCAGCTGAAGGAAGCACCTTACAGACGGCGGTGGAATCGAACAGGTTGCTGGCACTTTAATAGCGATACACTAACCTCCTTGCTACAGTACCGTTGCCTGTTAACCAGGATTATGGTAGCTGTGAGAAGATGCTATGGTCTGGATGGTGAGGGGCTTTGTCGACAGATATTTCCGGCATCTTCCCCCTTCCTTTCCAGCCCTAACAAAGGGCCTCAGCTACATCGGGTTCTAGTTTGTCCTACTTTTCTCCCAGTTACTTCCTTGCCCTTCAATGTTCACTGAGTAATGGTGCAGGCATGCAACCCTGAATGACACATTGTGACTTCTGGCTCTCACGTTCTTAAAATGAAGCTGAAACTCTCAGGAAGTATGTCAACAAAATCAAGCTCCTACTGAGATAAATGATGAGGTGGGAGAGCCCTTAGATCCACACCTAATCTCTCCATATTATTTTGTTTTCATTTAGAGATACTTCCAGCCCAATTTCACCCTTTGGCCAATTAACCTGGGTGGTGGGGTGGAGATATGTTTCTACCAAAGGAGGTGTAAGGTACTCCTCCCCTTCACTAAACTGCAGGTCACCTTTGGGCAAGGTGTAGCATCTGCTTAGCCTCCTGATCAGGGTCACGTGAAGCCATGGGATCAGGTGGTGGGTGGTCTTATGAGCAGACAGTGCGTGTCACAAGTCCTGGTTATGCGACCACTGACGCCAGGCAGACAAGCTCTGGATAGTATTGATAATGGCTGGGGTCACCTGTCTTGTAAAGACACTGCCCAGAAGAAGACAATGGCAAACCACTTCTGTAGAAAAATATTTCAGAAACAATCATGGTCATGAGACCACGAATGCCTATGTCATAAGACACGGCACGTAACAATGACGAGAATAATCAATTAACCCGCTATCGGACATATCTTTGGAATGTGGGAGGAAACCGGAGCACCCGAGGAATCCCACCCAATTATGAGGAGAATGAACAAACTACTTATGGACAACAGCAGAATTGCACCCAGGTTGCTGACACAGTAATAGTGTTTTGGTAACCGCAACACTGCCATGACACCCCAAATTTAAAGAGAAATAAAACTCAGCAGTTTCGGCTACCAAGAAAGTGAAGGAGCATTCTATTATTTTTTTAAATTACATCATCTGTACTACAAAGTTACTGGAAAATTCTGTAGATGATTGAAATATCTTCAATGCAAAGAAGCCTCCAAACTATAAGATTTGCAAAACTTGGCTCGACTTGATGTTTAAGGTTATTTTAGTCTATCGCTGGTGTCACATTGTATGTTTTACCTGAAGAGATCTTCATAAAAGATATCTGGTTAACTTGTGATTCATAGAAGATGGATGTTTTAAATCAGTCATTCTTTTGGGGTGAATTCTGCATGACTCTGAATGGAGTGGCTGAACGTAAGGAAATCAAAATTCCCATGTGCCAGAGTTGGCTGCAATCCGGCTAAGATTTACCCCCCAGATTAGAAGATTTGGGTCTTAGTTCCCTCACAGAAACTAAAGAGGAAAGCAAATAGATAGTGCAGTGCAATACAGAGGGAGTGTTGCAGTGATGGAGAGGCTATTATCAGTTTAGACATTAACTTGCACCTCTCCACTCTGCTCATAAAATACCTCATGCTGCTATTAAACAAATACTTCATGTCCAATGTTCCCTCTAATTTTTAGCAGTCAGTGTGTGCAAAAATCTTATGTTGTGCAAATGTTTTTCCTGTGACAAATGTATGTACACACTGAATGCACACATGGCACCGTTTATGTAGGTTTACAAAATATTTGACATAAAACTGCACAGAATAACAACAAAATAACATACATATTTAAGTCACTCAGTTATTTTTTCCCTCTCCTGTCTTTGGCATTTACCCATTCTTTATAAACACTATCTAGACTAATAGAACTTACATCCAAATGATAGCTTTTGATTCTCATTAACATATCCAAATAACATTCACCTAAACGGTTTCTCAGCTTGTTTTTGAGTTGATTCACTCGGCTAAAACCTCGCTCACAGTCCGCACTAGACGCAAGAAAGGTTCCCCCAATGTCCATCAACTGTGCAAGGTCACAAAACTGTTCATTTTGAAGTACAAATGCCACCATTTGAGCAAAGTTTGAAACCAGTTTGGATTTAATTTTTTCTTACATGGAAAATTTGAAATCATTAAACTGTCTAACTATTACAGTATTTTCAGCTAGAAAATCATGATATTTTAGACATAAGGCATTAACTTGTTCATCGCCAAATGTAAAGTCACAATCTACAATTGCGGAGAAATCAAAAGTTGACCATTCTTGTACCTCATCTTCAGGAAACCTTTCTTCTAAATGAACACAAAGACTATTTATAAAAGTCAACAGTGAACTTATATCCACTGTGACGTTTTCTTCACGTTGTTGGCTTAGCAAAACTATAACTTTGTCACTCCACAAAACGTTGTCTCCCAGATATTGCTTTCTTATCTTGTTAATTTTGCCTCGTGCAAAATGAAGTGAATCAATCAGTGTCAGGCCACTCTTTTGCAGAATCTTTCACAGTGGCACCCAGTTCATCAAAGACCTCACTTAAAACCTGTAAAGCTACTTTGTATGTGATGTTTATCAATTTCTTGTGACAGTATTTAGCCACAGGGTCATTTGACTAATCTTTTTCAATAAAAACTTAGTAAGCTATCTACAGGATTTGAAACAGATCTTTGTAAACTTTACGATATGAACACTGTCCGCCAAAGATGGCTGCCGTCGTGATGCAGCTGTACAAACCGGAACAGGAAAGGTGAGGTGACGTAAATTAGTGACGTGCATTGTGGTATTTGAAAACCCGACTAACTACTTAACAGAAGCATTTAGCTAAAAGATAATTTTCAATAAGTATAATTTCGTTATTTTAGGTAACTAACCTTTTGTGCGCACATTAATTTCCTTTGTGCGCTGGTTGAAAGACATGTGTGCGCGCACACACGCGCACAGCTTAGAGGGAACATAGTTCATGTCCTGGTTAATAATTATCCCTCATTGATTATCTGTTCAATATCTAGTCAATGGGATTAGACAGTTCAAATGGTTTGGTATGGGCTAGATGGGCCAAAGGGCCTGTTTCTGGGCTGTACTTTTCTCTGACTCTCTGACTCCAATCAGTAAATTGGCTCCCACTCGTCCCACGTTACAAGTGGCCACAGGAAGTACAGCTACCCAGGATGTTACCAGGACCGGAGGGCTTGAGAAAAAGAAGAGACTGGATAGGCTAGCGCTTTCTTTCCTTAAAACAAAGGGGTGAGATTATAGAAGTTTATAAAATCATGAGGGGCATAGATAAGTGACTGTCTCTTCCCCATGGTAGGGGAATCCAAAACTAGAGGACATATAGTGGACTCAAAGTGAGAGGGGAACAATTTAAAGTAAATTTAATACCAATGCAGGTACTTGAACATGTCATCATATCCTACTCTGAGATTCATTTTCTTGTGGGCACTCACAGTATAACAGAGAAATATAATGCAACCAGTGAAGAACTATGTACAAAGACTGACCAACAGCCAGTGTGAAAGAGAAGGCACACTGTGCAAACAGAAAAGGTAATAAATAAACAAATAAATATTGAGAACATATGTTGTTGAGTCCTTGGAAGTGGGCAACACTTTAACACAGAGGGTGGTGCATACATGTACCAGCTGCCAGAGGAAGTGGTAGAGGCGGGTACAATTATGACATTTAAAAGCCATTTGGATATCTACATGGATAGGAAAGGTTTAGAAGGATATGTAGCAAAATACATGTAAACAGGACTAGCTGAGTTAGATAATATTGTGGCATAGACCCATTGGGCTGAAGGGCCTGTTGCCAAGCTGTATAATTCTATGACTTTGCATGCTGTCAGTCATCTTGGGATGTGAAAGGCACAATACGAATACGGTACTGTGCAAAAGTCTTAGGCACATATTTACCGCTAGCGTGCCTAAGACTTTTGCACAGTACTGTAGTAATTTTATGTATTGCGCAGAGAAAAAACAAATTTACTGATGTATTCATGTGATGATAAACCCGAAGCTGATTTGGTTCTCTATTGTAGACTGAGAGTGGGTAGGGGGCAGGGAGAGGGGTATTGTGGTTGAGAAAAGAGGAAGAGAGAGAGAAGCACCAGAGAGACATTCTGTAATGATCAATAAACCAATTGTTTGGAATAGAAACATAGAAACATAGAAAATAGGTGCAGGAGTAGGCCATTCAGCCCTTCGAGCCTGCACCACCATTTATTATGATCATGGCTGATCATCCAACTCGGAACCCCGCCCCAGCCTTCCCTCCATACCCCCTGACCCCCATAGCCACAAGGGCCATATCTAACTCCCTCTTAAATATAGCCAATGAACTGGCCTCAACTGTTTCCTGTGACAGAGAATTCCACAGATTCACCACTCTCTGCGTGAAGAAGTTTTTCCTAATCTCGGTCCTAAAAGGCTTCCCCTCTATCCTCAAACTGTGGCCCCTCGTTCTGGACTTCCCCAACATTGGGAACAATCTTCCTGCATCTAGCCTGTCCAATCCCTTTAGGATCTTATATGTTTCAATCAGCTCCCCCCTCAATCTTCTAAATTCCAACGAGCACAAGCCCAGTTCATCCAGTCTTTCTTCATATGAAAGTCCTGCCATCCCAGGAATCAATCTGGTGAACCTTCTTTGTACTCCCTCTAAGGCAAGGATGTCTTTCCTCAGATTAGGGGACCAAAACTGCACACAATACTCCAGGTGTGGTCTCACCAAGACCTTGTACAACTGCAGTAGTACCTCCCTGCTCCTGTACTCGAATCCTCTCGCTATAAATGCCAGCATACCATTCGCCTTTTTCACCGCCTGCTGTACCTGCATGCCCACTTTCAATGACTGGTGTATAATGACACCCAGGTCTCGTTGCACCTCCCCTTTTCCTAATCGGCCACCATTCAGATAATAATCTGTTTTCCTATTTTTGCCACCAAAGTGGATAACTTCACATTTATCCACATTAAATTGCATCTGCCATGAATTTGCCCACTCACCCAACCTATCCAAGTCACCCTGCATCCTCTTAGCATCCTCCTCACAGCTAACACTGCCACCCAGCTTCGTGTCATCCGCAAACTTGGAAATGCTGCATTTAATTCCCTCATCCAAGTCATTAATATATATTGTAAACAACTGAGGTCCCAGCACTGAGCCTTGCGGTACCCCACTAGTCACCGCCTGCCATTCTGAAAAGGTTCCATTTATTCCCACTCTTTGCTTCCTGTCTGCTAACCAATTCTCCACCCACACCAATACCTTACCCCCAATACCGTGTGCTTTAAGTTTGCACACTAATCTCCTGTGTGGGACCTTGTCAAAAGCCTTTTGAAAATCCAAATATACCACATCCACTGGTTCTCCTCTATCCACTCTACTAGTTACATCCTCAAAAAATTCTATGAGATTCGTCAGACATGATTTTCCTTTCACAAAT
Source organism: Mobula hypostoma (assembly GCF_963921235.1). Classification (NCBI taxonomy): domain Eukaryota; kingdom Metazoa; phylum Chordata; class Chondrichthyes; order Myliobatiformes; family Myliobatidae; genus Mobula; species Mobula hypostoma. The sequence goes on from NC_086108.1 coordinate 100,322,494, forward strand.
CCATGCTGACTTTGTCTGATCATTTCACCGCTTTCCAAATGTGCTGTTATCAGATCTTTGATAACTGACTCCAGCAGTTTCCCCACCACCGACGTTAGGCTAACCGGTCTATAATTCCCCGGTTTCTCTCTCCCTTTTTTAAAAAGTGGAGTTACATTAGCCACCCTCCAATCCTCAGGAACTAGTCCAGAATCAAATGTTCTTGCTTGAAGTGTCTACATCTGTACCACCCCTGCACCTGGCACTCCTTGTCCCATACCCCACCCTCGTCATTGCCAACATCCTTTGCTCCCAACGGATTTACAAACTCACTTTCTGCTCCCCAGTGACAAATACAGTACTGTGCAATGGTCTTACCCCATATAGATATATATGTGCCTAAGATTTTTGTACAGTACTATACAAGTTTTTTTTCTCATAAGAGATATGATCAAAGAAAGACTTCATTCATTCAAAATCTTATCTTTCACCTGGTGAAACACTTGTCTGCCATCCAGCTGTATTAATTAAACTGGAAACATAAATCTTTTCATTTAGGACTGATTCAGGTAAACATGATAATCAACCACCCGAGGTTATTTTCGTCTGATTTCTGCCAGTATTGCATATTTAATTTTGAAATCAAAAGTGCAATTTCATACAAGGAATATTTGTTTGTGTTTGAAAGAGGTCTTGAATTGATTTTGTGCAGATATTATCATTTCATGCACACATACATTCAGCTTTGACACTTCGTTTGCGTTTATGTAACCCACCCAGCTGTCTGCTTGACTATTAATGTGGCTTACAGACATAATTAAAAACCATTCCTCCACCCCCGTTCCCATCACAAGCAATTAACAGACATTCCGAGGGGAAGGATGTGAGTGTGCACTCAAAGTGACTTGTATCTGGATGCCACGTACACTTTATGACTGACTGCTGTGTTTGTTCAGTGTTACTTTTCATCAGCTTGGATGATGGTACAGGAAGCAGACTGAGAAACTTTTGCACATGATCTCCCCTTTGTTTGTATTTTGAACTTCTCTATCACATTTCTTCATCTATTTAAAAAATCATCCACTTTATGATGTTTTAAAAACATGGATCTCTACATATGTAACTTTCTACTTTTGATTATAAACTACATTTCTTTCCCATCTCTACTAACCATCAGAGTTTTCAAAGACACAATCAATTTGAAAGGCCACTTCTGCAGTATATATCACAATCCGGACCTGATTGGAAATCTCGGTTATAAAGAGAATCTTGTTCTCCCCCAAATTACATTGGAGCTTCATTGAGTGAGTGATCATTTCCTGAGGCTGAGTGATGGCAGCCGTCTGATGACAACAGAGAGATGTTTTTAACATGGTCATTACAGCCAGAGGGGGTCTTCAAACCTGCTTCTGTTTGACAACTTGGAGACAGTGGTGATGTGTTGTATTCTTCGGCAAGAGACGTTCTGTCTGGCATAAGAAAAGGAAACTGTCTTCTTTGCCCTACTGATGGAGTTTATTGTCATAATTGGCGAAAGGAAATCTCAAAGTCATCCGCCTAATGTTTTTGAAGATGAGTGAACAAAGAGTTCATTGTTGATGTGCTGTGGGTCACTTTACTGTATTTCAAAAAAATGAATTGGATTTTAAAGTTTAGCAGAGGGATAAACTGAGTCAACAGTGACATCTTCATAATCTATTCCTTTATGTATGTTAAAGAACTTAATATTACTAAAACTTACCTGTACAGTCAAATATATGAGAGAGGAAAATCACAAAACCAACTTTAAGTTTGTTTTTTTTATTGAAATACAGAACGGAAAAGGCCCTTCTGGCCCTTTGAACCACAGCAATCCCTGATTTTTAATCCTAGCCTAAACATGGGACACTTTATAATGGCCAATAACCTACCAACCAGTATGTCTTTGGACTGTGGGAGGAAACCAGAGCACCCAGAAGAAACCCATGCGGTCCGGGGAGAATGTACAAACTCCCTACAGGCAGCGCCGGGTATTGAACCCAGGTTGTCTGTACTGTAAAGCACTGTGCTAACTATTATGCCACTGTGCTGAACTTTTAACAAAGCTTCTAACTTAAAAGAAATTCTTAGAGGGGTGCCACAGTATTGTAGCAGTTAGCCAAATGCTATTACATATCTGGTGTATTGGAGTTTGGAGTTCTTTTCTGGAATCCTCCACAAAGGGTTTATGCATCCTCCCTGTGAACGCTTGGGTTTTCTCTGGGTGCTCCTGTCCCTCTCACAGTCCAAGGACAGACCAGTTAGTAAGTGAATTGATCTTTGTAAGTTGTCTAGTGATTAGGCTAGGGTTAAATAGGCAGGTTGCTGGGCAGGGCTGCTTGATGGGCCAGATGGGTTCAGTTGTTGTCCAGACCAAACAGAACTGAAATGTGATCTATGTGACTTGACCATGGAATGACTGTTTGTGCCAAATGAGGTGGTTTGAGTATTTCAGAAACTGCTGATCTCCTGGGACTTTCACACATAAGGGTCTCTAGAGTTTGTAGAGAATGGTGCAAAAAATGAAAAAAACATCAAGTGAGCCACAGTTCTGTGGGTGACAATGCTTCATTAATGAGAGGTCAGAGGAAAATGGCCAGAATGGTTCAAGCTGACAAGAAGACAACAGTAACTCAGATAAGCTTGCCTTACAACAAAGGGGCGCGGAAGAGCATCTCTGAATGCACAACGTGCCAAACCTTGAAGTGGATGGGCTACAGCAGCAGAAGACCACGAACATACACTCAGTGGCCATTTTATCAGGTACAGGAGGTACCATTGAGTGCAGGTACCCTTCACACAGCCACTGTGCAGTTCAGTTTAAAACCATCCCTCTTATGAACAAATTTATTGTCAAATATGTAAAAAAAAAAAACAGCTGAAGGGTTTGGCACAGCGTGGAAGCAGACAGGCGCCTGTGATGGAGCTGGCTGAGTTTACAACTTTCTGCAGCTTTGTCTGATTATGTGCAATGTCCCCTCCACACCAGTTGGTGATGCAACCAGTTAGAATGCCCTCTACAGGGACTACAATATGTGGCTTGGTGTATTCTGGTTCATGTGGATCACTTCCATATCTCTGAAAAGGTATCAATGATGAAGTTCACCACTACATCTGGTGTCCCAGAACAACCTTCTGCTGCTTCGTACAGTGTCATACAGCATAGAAGGAGGACCCAACTCATCCATGCTAACTAAGACACCATCTAAGCTAATCCAAACCCACCTCATCCATGTAGCTATCCAAACTTCTCTTAGATGTTGCAATTGGACCTGCTTCTGCTGGCAGCTCATTCCACACTCTCATAACTCTCTGAGAGAAGAAATTCCCTTCAGGTTCCATTTAAGAATGTCACATTTCACTCTAAACCTATGGTTAGCTTTATTTGTTGCATGCACATCAAAGTATCAAGATGAACAGTGACATGCAATCCAAGAATGTGCTGGGGGCAGTCTGCTAGTATTGGCATGTTTCCATCACCAGTACAGCATGCCCACAAATTACTAACACCAACCCTAAACTGTAACCAAACACAATTAGAAGGATTAGTACTCAACTTCACTTGTCCCATCATTGAAGTGTTCCCAAAACCAATGGACTCATTTTCAAGGACTCTTCATCTCATGTTCTCAATATTTATTGCTTATTTATTGATTATTATTATTATTTCTTTCTGTTTGTGTTTGCACAGTTTGTTGTCTTCTGCACTCTGATTGAACACCCAAGTTGGCCAGTCTTTCATTGTTTCTGTTATAGTTATCGCCCTATAGATTTGTTGAGTATGCCCAGAAGAAAATGTATCTCACAGTTGTATATGGTAACATATATGTATTTCGATAATAAATTTACTTTGAACTTTGAATATCTTTGGAATGTGGGAACACCTAGAGGAAGTCCCATGTGGTCATGCGAAGAATATACATAGTGGTGGAAACTGAAACTCAATCTTCGCGCTGGTGCTGTAAAGCATTGCTCTAACCCCTTTGCTATGTTGCCACCGTTAGCTGGTTATTGCAGTGTTGTTTGCACGGTGGCTTTTTGACAGCGTTGTTTCCTGTAGCATTTCGGGACACCCAGATGTTGTGGAAAATATTACAAAAACTTGTTACTTGTTACTCCCAATGCGGCCTTCTATATATTGGCGAGACCCGACGCAGACTGGGAGATCGTTTTGCTGAACATCTACGCTCTGTCCGCCAGAGAAAGCAGGATCTCCCAGTGGCCACACATTTTAATTCCACATCCCATTCCCATTCTGACATGTCTATCCACGGCCTCCTCTACTGTAAAGATGAAGCCACACTCAGGTTGGAGGAACAACACCTTATATTCCGTCTAGGTAGCCTCCAACCTGATGGCATGAACATTGACTTCTCTAACTTCAGCCTATGCCCCACCCCCCCCTCGTACCCCATCCGTTATTTATTTACATATACACATTCTTTCTCTCTCTCTCTCCTTTTTCTCCCTCTGTCCCTCTGACTATACCCCTTGCCCATCTTCTGGGTTCCCCCCCCCGCCACTTTCCTTCTCCCTGGGCCTCCTGTCCCATGATCCTCTCATATCCCCTTTGCCAATCACCTGTCCAGCTCTTGGCTCCATCCCTCCCCGTCCTGTCTTCTCCTATCATTTTGGATCTCCCCCTCTCCCTCCCACTTTCAAATCTCTTACTAGCTCTTCCTTCAGTTAGTCCTGACGAAGAATCTCGGCCCAAAACGTGGACTGTACCTCTTCCTGGAGATGCTGCCTGGCCTGCTGCGTTCACCAGCAATTTTGATGTGTGTTACTTTATACATACTGGGGATATAGGTGACATACTCTCCCTTACGTGCTCTTGAGAAGGTGGTGATGACTCACTTTCCTGAATGGCAGGTGTCTCGATGATGATGGGACACACACTCTGGTATGAGCTTGAAATTTTAGGCCAGACGTAATTAGAAGGATGAAAACTTTAAAACTGAAGTTTTGCTGAACAGGGTGTCAACAGAGGTCATATAGGGTGCAGAATGAGCATCAGAATGAGGTTTAATATCACTCACATATGTCATGAAATTTGTCATTTTGCAGCTGCAGTACATTGCAATTCATGATAATAACTATAAATTACAATAAGAAGTAGATATAAAAATTAAATTAAATAGGTAGTGCAAAAAGAGAGGAAAAAATACCGAAGAAGTGTACGTGGGCTCATTGTCCATTTAGAAATCTCAAGGTGGAGGGGAAGAAGCTGCTCTTGAAACATTGGGTGTGTATCTTTAGGCTCCTCTACTTCCTCCTTGACGGCAATGAGAAGAGGGCATGTCCTGGGTGATGGGGGTGGGGGGGGGTCCTTAATGATGGATGCCACCATTTTGAGGTGTCGTCTTCTGATGCTGGGGAGGCTATTGCCCATAACGAAGCTGGCTAAGCTTACTTTCTGCAACATTTTCCGATCCTGTGCTGTGTCCCCTCCATACCAGACAGTGATGCAACCAATTAGAATGCTCTCCACAGTGACAGCAAATTGAGGCTTGGTCCACTGGAGTTAACGTAGATCCATTCCATGTCTTTGAGAAGGTATTGATGATGAAGTTCCCCACTATCTCTAGAACACTTTTAAACAAAAAAGGCTCTTTACGTTAAGCAAGGTATGCATGTATCACATGGAAGCATGATGATGTGTGCAATTAATGTATTTTTACATAATTAATTATTCAAACAAACAAGAATGCTTAAGCAAACAATATATATAAATGCAAGATTACTAAATTATTGAAATATTAAATACACAACAGTACAGGTTATTTAAAATTTGAAATTCATTGCTTATACCATTGAGCAGTAAAATATCCAAAAATAATACAAGATATTGTTCTGCAAATAAGCATAAAGCAGCCACTATTTGTTTTACCATTAAAGGATGCTGCAATTATTCCAGAGGTTTTGAGAACACTCTTTATGAGTTTCTTCCATCCTCCAGGGAATTGCTTGGCATGAGGGGTTAAGATAAACTTTATTTGTCACATGTACACTGAAACATGCAGAGAAATGCATCATTTGAATTAAATCAAATTGAATTGGTGATGGTTATGCTGGACAGCCCGAAAATGTTGTTATGCTTCCAGCACCAACATAGTGTGCCCGCAACTCACCAACCTTAAGTAACACCCCACACAAAATAATGGAGGAACTCAGCAGGTCAGGCGGCATCTATGGAGAGGAATAAAGAGCTAATGTTTTGGGCGAAGATATTTCATAAGGTCTGGAAAAAATGGAGAAGAGGCCAGAATAAGAAGATGGGGGGAGGGGAAGGAATACATTTTGGATGATGACAAGTGAAATCAGGTCAGGTAGATGGGGGTGGGGTATGAAGTGAGAAGGTAGGAGGTGATGGTTGGTAAAGGTAAAAAGCTGAAGAAGAAGAAGGAATCTGATAGGAGAGAAGAAAGGACCATGGGACCCTAACCTGTACACCATTGGAATGTGGGAGGAAACAGGAGCACACCTGTGACTGCACTGATTTCCTCCCACATTCCAAAGACGTGTGTTAGTAGATTAATTGGTCACATGGGTGTAATTGGGCAGCACAGGCTCGTTAATCTCTATTAATCTTTAAAAGAATCTCTAAAGGCATCTAGAGATATTTATTAAGGTGCTTAAGCATCTCTAAAAGAATTTTAAAAAATGAAAATTAACCCTGGCCAAAATGACGTATGGAAATTCCTATCAATTCAACACAATAGAATCAAATATTTTTACCTGAGAGAATGGATGAGATATTGAGTTCATCACTATAGTAGATCTAGAAGGCAGGCATAGATAATAAAGTTCCATGTTTGGGCATTGCTTTTGGTTGATTGAGAGAAAGGGTATTTGAAGGTCAAAGTCAAAATTGAGTTTGGTGTCATATACACAAGTATAGGTACGCACAGATACAATAATGTAAACAACTTACTTACAGTACCATTACGGGTGCATAGCATCAGAGACACACCGTTCACAACAGAAATATAAATTATACAACAAAGAATGCAACGAGAACAAAAAGAAGTCCATTGTAGTGCAAAGTCATCATGGTACTGCTATACTGAGTTAATGATTAGCTCTGTGCATGTTGGTTCAAGACCTAAGTTTTCAAAGAAAAGTCACCTAACCGGTGGTGTGGGACTTCAGGTTTCTGTACCTGTTGCCCTCAGGTAGCTGCAAGAAGATGGCGTGGCCCAGATGAGGAGGATCTTGGATGATAGATATTGCTTTCTTAAGGCAATGCCTCATGTAGATACTACTGTTGGTAGGGAGAGTATGTACCCATGATGCACTGAGCGTAGTCCACTACTGTCTGCACTCTTGCGTATTTGAAAAATTGTCCCAGACCATGGTAATAACAACTTCAGAGGTAAATTTCAACATTATCCCATTGGCCACATTATGGCCAGCTTTGCTGATTACCTCTGATATTCTTCAGTAAAAATACAGAAAATACTCAGCAGTTCAGGTCACATCTGTGGGAAGAGAAACAGAGTTAATGTTGCAAGTTCAAGATCTTTAACATTCTTTGTCTCTTTACATTAAACTAAGGAAGTACGGCAAGTCCTGAAGTAATTCTAACATCGTTCAATCAGAGAAACAGTTAAGTTATTGGAATGTGATAGTTTTTGCTGAAAGCATGCACCAGTACAAAATAATAAGCTGTCAATCCTATCAGTACAAAACTGAAAAATGTAACATAGATTAAGTCCATACCTGAGGTAGTTAAAAATCATTCTATAAATAGACAGTAATACTCTTTTCTTTCTTAACCCAACTAATATTATCAAGGTTTTTGAATTTACCATTACAGAAATAATGCATTAAATTGATATGAAGTACATAGGTAATGGTTTAAAAAAAAAGGGTGGGAGCTTTGAATATTCATGATGCTTCGTGCAGAGAACTAATATTTTTCATGTTCTCATTTTTAAATAGATCTGTCAAGTACTGTGCTTGTTAATGTTCAGTCATTAGTCCTCAACAGTAAATATGTCTAAACAAGAGTGTTAGCAAAAGAAAATTGTTGGCCAGGAATGTAAGTAGGTAGGGTAGGTGATTATAAACTTAGCCCTAGTTGTGTTTAATGGTTATCTCGGGGATATCTAAGAAAATGAGAGGTGGGGAATTCCAGAGCTTGGCATAGACATCAACAGTGAGATAATCAGATCTGGAGGGCAGAGGCAGATAACCATAGGAACACCAGACAAGTAAATGGGTAAATTGGTTTACTGAGCTAAAGTGGAAAATGGTCTCTCTCTTCCTCGATGCTGTCGGACGATGGTACCGAAGTTCTGGGTCTGAGGTTTGTGGATTGAACTAATAAACACTCGGCTGAACTGAATATGGACTCTTTCAATTTTGTGCTTTATTTTCTGCTCCATACACCTTCTTAACAACACTGTCAACCTGTGTAGCAGCTTTGAGTGTCCTATGGACAAGGACCCAAGATCTCGCTGATCCTCCACACTGCCAAGAGTCTTACCACTAGTATTATGTTCTGTCTTCAATTTTGACCTACTGAAATGAACCATTTCACACTTATCAGGGTTGAACTTCATCTGCCACTTCTCAAACCACAATTTGCAAGATCTGTTTTTTTTGCGTGGGTGGGTATTTGATGTTTACCTTTGAATGGGTTCCAGGGTTTCTTTGTTTAGTGGCTGTCCATGGAGGAGAGGAATCTTAGGGTTGCATATTGCATAAAACCTTTGATAATAAATGTATTTTAAATGCTTTGAAAACTTTGTTTTGCATGAGGATGTTTCCTATCGTGGGGGAATCCAGGACCAGAGGACACAGCCTCAGAACAGAAGGACATCCCTTTAGAATAAAGATGAGGAGGAATTTCTTTAGCCAGAAGATAGTGAATCAGTGGAAGTCAGTAGTCTTATAACAGTAGGATAGAAGCTGTCTTTGAGTTTTGTAGTACTATATGTGCTTTCAGGCTTCTGTATCTTCTGCCTGAAGAGAGAAGGGAAGAAGAGAGATTGTACAGGGTGGGTATGGTCCTTTATTGAACTTGGAAGGCTAAATCTAAAGGCAAAATACTGGGTTAATAGCAGGATTCTTAGCAGTGTGGAGGAACAGAGGGATCTCTTTGGTTTCATGTTTGATGATCTCTCAAAAGTTGCTACACAAGTTGATAGGGTTGTTTAGAAGTTGTATGTTATGTTGGTCTTCATTAGGCAGGGGACTAAGTTCAAGAGTCACAAGGTAATATTGCAGTTCTATAAAACCCTGGTTAGAATATCATAAACATGAGGAAATCTGCAGATGCTGGAAATTCAAGCAACACACACAAAATGCTGGTGGAACGCAGCAGGTCAAACAGCATCTATAGGAAGAAGCACAGTCAACATTCCGGGCTGAGACCCTTCGTCAGGACTTCGTTAGGACTTCGTTAGAATATCGTATTCAGTTCTGGTCGCCTCACTATAGGAAGGATGTGGAGCTGTACAAAGGGTGCAAAGGTGATTCACCAGGCTGCTGTCTGGATTAGAGGGCAGGTCTTATGAGGAGACTTTTTGCCAGGGCTGAAATGGTTAAAATGAAGGGACATAATTGAAGTTGATTGGAGAATGTAAGTTATTTTACACAGAGTGGTGAGTGCTTGGAACATACTGAGAGGGGTGGTGGAAGAGGCAGGTACCTTTTGGACTTTTAAGAAACTCTTAGATTGGCACATGGATGATATCAAAATGGAAGGTTATGTAGGAAGGAAGCATTCAATTGATCTTGGAGTAGAAGATCAGGAGAAGGACCATTAGATGTAGGAGCAGTATTAGGCCATTTGGCCCATCGAGTCTGCTCCACCATTTCATGTTTGATCCAATTTTGAAGAGGGAGAATGAGAAGTTGCAGTTTCAATTTCCTCTGCTCTTTCAGCAAATCCTGGTTTAGAAACACATCTGCACAATACTGAGGCAAAAGACACTGTGAAGTCAAAAGTCACAATAACATGTTGTTAAATAATTTTTCATAAATTTCTGTGTATCTTAATGCTAGCCTCTAATAGTATTACTCATTTTGGTATGGGATTTCTGTGATCACTTGTACTGTTAATCAATTGAGGTATCTTGGGTTAAACATCCATCGATCCCTCAAGGTTGCTGGGCAAGTTGTTAGTGTGGTTAAAAAGGCATATGGAGTGTTGGCTTTCATTGGTTGGATGACTGACTTCAAGAGCCATAAAATTAATGTTGCAGCTCTATAAAACTATGATTAGACCACACTTTGGAATACTGAGTTCAGTTCTGGTCGCCTCATTATAGGAAGAATGTGGAAGCTTTACACAGGATGCAGAGGAGGTTTACTAGGAGGGTACCTGGCTTAGAGGACATGTCCTACAAGTTGAGTGAACTAGATATTTTACCATTGGAATGAAGGAGAATGAGAGGCAACTTGATGGAAGAGTATAAGATGTTAAGAGAGATAAATAGTGTGAACCAGACAATTTTTCCCAAGATGGAAATGGCTAATATGAAGGTCTTATGTACTCATGTATATTTTAACACTTACAGGTTGCTATCAACCTTCCCTGTATGTTACATACTAAACATAATACGAGAGGACGTTCTGGGTTGATGACTCTCAAATATAACAGAAGGGGTATAATTTTAAAGTGATTGGAGAAAAGGGGAAATATAGTTGTTTTTTTACCACAGGGAGTGGTGTGTGCGTGGATTGTGCTGCCAGGAGTGGTGGGAGAGGTAGATACATTAGGGACTTTAAGACACCCTTAGGTACATGGATGAAAGAAAAATGGAGGGCTATGTGGGAGGGTGGTGTTAGATTGATCTATCACTGAAGAGGTAGTGCTGAGAAAACTCATGGACCTGAAGATAGATAAGTCCCCTGGTCGTGATGGAAGGCATCCCAGGGCACTGAAAGAAATGGCAAAAGTTATAGTAGAGGCTTTGGTGATAATTTACCAATATTCTCTGGACTCTGGGCGGGTCACTGTGGACCGGAAGACTGTGAATGCCATGCCACTGTTCAAAAAAGGATGTTGGCAAAAGGCAGGTAACTATAGACCAGTTAGTTTAGCATCTTTAGTTGGGAAAATGCTTGAAGGTATCATTAAAGAAGAAATAACAAGGCATCTGGAAAGAAATGGATCCATCAGGCAGAAGCATCATGGATTCAGCAAAGGCAGGTCCTGTTTGACAAACTTACTGGAGTTCTGTGAGGATATAACGAGCGCAGTGCATAGAGGGGAACAGATGAACATTATTTACTAGGATTTCCAGAAGGTGTTTGATAATGTGCCACATAAAAGCCTTACCCATCAGATAAGGATGCATAGGGTTGGGAGTTAATTGTTATCATGGATAGAGGATTGGTTAACTAAGAGAAAACAGAGAGTTGAGATACATGAGTGTTACTCTGGTTGGCAGTCAGTGGTGAGCAGTGTGCCGCACGGGTCTGCAATTGTTCGCAATATACATTAACGATCTGGAAGAGAGGACTAAGTTTGCTAATGACACTAAATCGAGTGGAAAAGCCAATTGTGCAGAAGATATGGAGACTCTGCAGAGATAAAGAAAGGTTAAGTGAGTGGACAAGGATCTGGCAGATGGAGGCATCCACTTTGGAAAGAAAAATGAAAGAGCAGATTATTATTTAAATGGTAAATTTGCAGCATGCTGCCATGCAGAGGGACTTGCACGAATCACAAAAGGTTGGTTTGCAGGTGGTGCAGCAGGCTATCAAGAAGGCAAATGGAGTGTTGGCCTTCATTGCTAGAGGGATTGAATTTAAGAGCTGGGAGGTTATGCTGCGACTGTACAGGGAATTGGTGAGGCTGCATCTGGAGTGCTGCATGCAGTCTGGTCTCTTTACTTGAGGAAGGATTTACTGGCTTTGGAGCTGGTGCAGAGGAGGTTCACTAGATTGATTTCAGAGATGAGGAGGTTAGACCAGGAGGAGAAATTGAGTCACTTCGGATTGTACCCAGTGGAATTCAGAAGAACGAGAGGAGATCTTACAGAAACATATTAAATGATGAAAGGGATAGATAAGATAGAGGTTGTTTCTACTGCTAGGTGTGACTAGAACTAGGGAACATAGCTTCAAGATTCAGGGGAGTAGATTTGGGATGGATATGAGGAGGAACTACCATACCCAGAGGGAGGTGAATCTGTGGAATTCTCTGCCCAATGAAGCAGTGGAAGCTACCTCAGTAAATATATTTAAGACAAGGTCGGATATATTTTCGCATAGTAGGGGAATTTAGAATTATGGGGAAAAGGCAGGTAGATGGAGATGAGTCCATGGCCTGATCAGTCATGATCTTATTGAATGGCGGAGCAGGCTCAACGGGCCAGATGACCTACTCCTGCTCCTATTTCTTATGTTCTTATGGGGTAGGTTAAAAGGTCAGCACAACATTGTGGGCCGAAGGACCTGTATTGTGCTGGAGTGCTCTATGTTCTATATTCTAATTGACCATCTTGCCCAATAATTTCAATAGTGGTGCAACAACCAGTATTTGCCTCCAGGAGAATCTTCAGTGTGTTAGTCAGAGGAATGACAAGTATGATTCACTCAGATCAGTGTATCCTGTTCTTGTTTAAGTCTAATCAGGAGAAGACTGTCCAGGATTCTGGATGGAAGAAAGGATGATACGGTGTGTTTTACCTGAAAAGCAACATAACAGGAAGCTCGTCCAAAGTCATCTTGGGTCAATGGGAAGACATTGCGTGACAAGATTTGAAGTTTCACGTTTTATATCATACAAGATATTTGAATTATGTATTGAACCTTGGGGGTCAGCCTTGAAAGATGTTAAATAGGACACAAAAGCCAGCAAAAAAAACTGTTGGCATATTCTTCACAGCAACAATTTCAAATTTAATTTCAAAATGTCGAGAACATGCTCAACATAAGATAATGGAAACAGATTTGAGTGACCCAATAATCGTCGTCATGGCTATCCCTCGAGGTCGAGGATGATGGTCTTCGTTCTGAAGAAGTGGCTCACAGAGCGAAGACGCCTGTGCGTGTATTTGTTTAACGTGTACTTGATGTTGCACTCCAAGAAGCACACGATACTTCACAAATCAACCAACTGATTCCAATGGCATGGAAACCACGACGATTGGAGCTGATGGATTTGTTGCAGCCTTCACCCTCCTTCACAGCCATTGAGTTCAAAGTAACTTCACGTGTTCCACCGTTGAGGTCTTGGTTGGATTGTTCTTCGTCAGGGACCTCACCCTCGATCTTACCGCCATGGGTGACCCTACCAGGAGCATAGCTCCAGATGGCATTGCTCTCGGGATCACAGGACCACACAAGCTTCTCCACCGTGGCAAGGTGAAGTAATACCAATAATACCATAAGCACAAGAGCAGAATTAGGCTATTTGGCTCATTGACTCTGCTTCTTTACTTGATATATTTATTTTCTCTCTCAACCCCATTCTCTTGCCTTCTCGCTGTAACTTTGATGCTCTTACTATTCAAGAACCTATCAACCACTGCCTTATATATTACCCATGATTTGTCCTCCTCCACACTTCCTCCTTATGTCTATTCTAAAAGATCACCCTTCTCCTCTGCAGCTGTGCCCTCTGGCCCCAGAGTCTCTCACTATAGTAAAAACATCCTCTTCATGTGCACTCCATCTGGATCTTTCAATATCTGATGGGTTTCTGTGAGATGCCCCCTCATTCTTGTAAGCTCCAGCAGGTATCAAACACATCTGATGTGTTTACCCTTTTATTCTCGGGATCATTCTTGTAAACTTCTTCTTGACCCTCTCCAATGCCGATACATCTTCTCTTAGATATGAAGCCTAAAACTGCTCACAATATTCCTGAAGAAGGGTCTCAGACCGAAATGTCATCTGTTTATTCCTCTCCATAGTTGCTGCCTGACCTGCTGACTTCCTCCATCAATTTTTGTGTTGCTTTTGATTTCCAGCAACTGCAGAATTTCTCATCATTATGACCAATCCTCATAAAGTGTCTGCTTTTCATCCTTGATTCTATATACTAATCCTCTGAAAATAAATGCTAACATTGTACTTGCCTTCCTCAAAACTGTACTCAAAATGTCTGTACATTAAGTAGAAAAGTTGAACCCTCCCGCTCCCCGCACACCGCTCCCCAACCAAGAATAGTGCTAGAATTACACTCGCCTTTTGTGGCCCTAAGGCTTCCAACATCTGATAACATAGAACATTGAATAGCAACACCCACAAAACACTGGAGGAACTCAGCAGGCCAGGCAGCTTCTATAGTAAAGAGTAAATAGTCTACTTTTCAGGCCGAGACCTTTTCCAGTATTGACCAAGGGTCTCAGCCTGAAAAGTAGACTGGTTACTCTTTTCCATAGATGTTCCTCTGGCATTTGGTGTGTGTGTTGCTTGGATTTCCAGCATCTGCAGATTTCTCGTGTTAGAACATAGCACAGCACTGGAACAGGCCCTCCGGCCCATGATGTCATTCCAAACTAATTAAACCAGTAATTAAACACCCAAATCAACTAATAGCCTCTACCTACACAATGTTCATATCCCTCCGTTCTCTGCTTATTCATGTGCTATATAGGAGCCTCTTAACTGCTTCTGTTCTATTTGTCTCCTGTACCACCCCAAGCAGTGCATTCCAGGCACGCACCACACTGTGTAAGTATTTGCACTGTACATTTCCTTTAAAATAACCCTCCTCTAGTATTAGACATCTCAATCCTGGAAAAATATACTGGTTATTTACACTGTCCACACCCCTATCTTATCTTATAAACTTCTATCAAGACCTCTCTCAGCGGGTGTAACTCCGGAGTAAAAAATAAAATTCCAAGTTTGTCCAACTTCCACTTCGAACACATGCCCACTAATCCAGGCAGCATCCTGGTAAGCCTCTTCCGCAGCCTCTCTGTAGCTTTCACCTCCTTGACTCCTTCCTGCCACAAATGCTCCACAAAGCAGAATGCTCTGAGGGCAGTTATCAGCCCCTGGGTAGCAGTACACGGGAACCCCACCTCCAGATTTCCTGATCAAGAGCATACGACACGGGAGCAGAATAGGTCATTTGGCCCATCCTTGTCGGCTGCTTCTAAAAATTTCTGATAATTGGTGACATTTAAAAACACTGGAAATGTTTAATGAATTATGATATTAAAATTATCAACTATACCCTATATTCCATATGCCACCTCGTTGCCCATTCTCCTAATCTGTTTAAAATTAGCAACCATACGTTATATTCCATATGCCACCTGGCTGCCCAATCTCCTAATCTGTTTAAGACCTTCTGCAGACTCCCTGCTTCTGCAACATTACTTGCTCCTCCATCTACCTTCATATCATCTGGAAATGTGGCCACAGCTATCCGTTCTGTCATCTATTGACATCCATTGCTATATGCAGAGAAGGTTTACAAGGATGTTGTGGGGACTTGAGAAACTCAGTTACAGAGAAAGGTTGAATAGGTTAGGATTTTATTCCCTGGAGCGTAGAAGAATGAGGGGAGATTTGATAGAGGTATATAAAATTATGATGGGTATAGATAGAGTGAATGCAAGCAGGCTTTTTCCACTGAGGCAAGGGGAGAAAAAATCCAGAGGACATGGGTTAAGGGTGAAAAGTTCAAAGGGAACATTAGGGGGGGGCTTCTTCACACAGAGAGTGGTGGGAGTGTGGAAGGAGCTGCCAGATGAAGTGGTAAATGCGGACAACAACATACATCAAAGTTGCTGGTGAACGCAGCAGGCCAAGCAGCATCTATCGGAAGAGGCGCAGTCGACGTTTCAGGCCGAGACCCTTCGTCAGGACTAACTGAAGGAAGAGTGAGTAAGGGATTTGAAAGCTGGAGGGGGAGGGGGAGATGCAAAATGATAGGAGAAGACAGGAGGGGGAGGGATAGAGCCGAGAGCTGGACAGGTGATAGGCAAAAGGGATACGAGAGGATCATGGGACAGGAGGTCCGGGAAGAAAGACAAGGGGGGGGGTGACCCAGAGGATGGGCAAGAGGTATATTCAGAGGGACAGAGGGAGAAAAAGTAGAGTGAGAGAAAGAATGTGTGCATAAAAATGAGTAACAGATGGGGTACGAGGGGGAGGTGGGGCCTTAGCGGAAGTTAGAGAAGTCGATGTTCATGCCATCAGGTTGGAGGCTACCCAGACGGAATATAAGGTGTTGTTCCTCCAACCTGAGTGTGGCTTCATCTTTACAGTAGAGGAGGCCGTGGATAGACATGTCAGAATGGGAATGGGATGTGGAATTAAAATGTGTGGCCACTGGGAGATCCTGCTTTCTCTGGCGGACAGAGCGTAGATGTTCAGCAAAGCGGTCTCCCAGTCTGCGTCGGGTCTCACCAATATATAAAAGGCCACATCGGGAGCACCGGACGCAGTATATCACCCCAGTCGACTCGCAGGTGAAGTGATGCCTCACCTGGAAGGACTGTTTGGGGCCCTGAATGGTGGTAAGGGAGGAAGTGTAAGGGCATGTGTAGCACTTGTTCTGCTTACACGGATAAGTGCCAGGAGGGAGATCAGTGGGGAGGGATGGGGGGGACGAATGGACAAGGGAGTTGTGTAGGGAGCGATCCCTGCGGAATGCAGAGAGAGGGGGGGAGGGAAAGATGTGCTTAGTGGTGGGATCCCGTTGGAGGTGGCGGAAGTTACAGAGAATAATATGTTGGACCCGGAGGGTGGTGGGGTGGTAGGTGAGGACCAGGGGAACCCTATTCCTAGTGGGGTGGTGGGAGGATGGAGTGAGAGCAGATGTACGTGAAATGGAGGAGATGCGTTTAAGAGCAGAGTTGATAGTGGAGGAAGGGAAGCCCCTTTCTTTAAAAAATGAAGACATCTCCCTCGTCCTAGAATGAACCCACTTTTAACACTTAAGAAAAACTTGGACAGGTACATGGATGAGAGGTGTCTGGAGGGATATGGTCTAGGTGCAGGTCAGTGGGACTAGGCAGAAAAATGGTTCGGCACGGCCAAGAAGGGTCAAAAGGCCTTTTTCTGTGCTGTAATGTTCTATGGTTCTATAACATGAAATGAAGTGGTCTCAACACTGACCCCTGCAGAACACACTGGTCACTGGCAGCCAACCAGAAAATTAATTACCAAGATATGTGTAAAGTGGAATGGAGAAGCTGAAAGAACAAGTTTCACTTTCTCTTATTTTTCAATGACCCGATTTCAACGCTGATGCAGGACTTTGACCTATAACATTGACAATTTCTTTCCCCCCACAGATGATGCTCAAGCAGCTAGCTCCTCCAGCAGATTGTTGTCCAGATCACAGCATTTGCAGCCTCTTGAGAAAGCAATTGCAGGGTAATTTGTCCTGGATTTGCAGGAAGATTGACAGCAACATCTTCAGTGGAAGTTGGAGTAAATTTTGTCTTCACCTGCAGGCAGTAAGCTGAAGGAACAGCTCCAAAGAGTGCTGTATGAGGCCATTCTTACCCTCAGCCATTAGGCTCTATAATGAGTCGACCTATGGCTGAGGATGTGAGAATCCACCCCCCCCCCTCCAGTTAGACTATGTGTTACCTTATTTTTTATTCTTACTTCTTCTCTTCTAATATTTATATCTGTGCACTTGTAATGCTACTGTGACACTGTAATTTCCTTTGGGATCAATAAAGTATCTATCTATCTATCTTATGGAATGGGGCCAGTCTTTAATCCACTCAACATATACACTCAGTGGCCACTTTATTAGGTACATCCGTACACTGCTCGTTAATGCAAATTAATGTGATTGTGATTAATGCCAATCACACGGCAACAACTCAGTGCATGAAAGCACGCAGACATGGTCAGGAGGTTCAGTTCTTCTTCAGACATCAGATTTGGGAAGAAAATTTGATCCAAGTGAATTTGACCGTGGAATGATTGTTGGTGCCAGAACACCGTTCCAGAAACTGCTCATCTCCTGGGATTTCCACACACAACAGTCCCTATATTTTACAGAGAATGGTGCAAAAAAACATTCAATGGCCATTCAGTGAGTGGCAGCTCTGTGGGCGAATACACCTCATAAATGAGGGAGGTCAGAGGAGGACGCCCAAACTGATTCTAGCTGACAGGAAGGCAACAGTAATTCAAATAGCCACACATTACAACTGTGGTGTGTAGAAAAGCGTCTTTGAACACACAACATGCTGAACCTTGAAGTGGATGGGCTACAACAGCAGAAGGCCAAGAACGGACACTCAGTGGCCACTATTGGAGTACCTAATAAAGTAGCCACTGAGTGTATGATGCATGTAAAGGATAAAGATATGAATATGCTGTCTCAAGTGAGACCCAGTTGAACTGAAGGGAATTCAGCGCCTCAACCGAGGTGAGACTGTAGTCACCTCTGAACTTAATTCCGAGGCCTGCGATAGAATCACTCAAACACACTGTTAGCTATGTCTATTCGTGCAGAAGCTGACATCTGAGGACCCATTGAAAGGACAAGGCAGCAACTTACTTGCAAACAGCCAGCTGATACAAGGAATGGGGTAGAGAGGGATAATAAATCAGCTATGATCGAATGGTGGAGCAGATTCAATGGGCTGAATGGCCTAATTCTGCTCTATGTCTTATGGCTTTGTAAGGCATTGGTCAGATCACATATGGAGTATTGTGAACAGTTTTGGGCCCCATATCTAAAAAAGGATGAGTTGGCATTGGACAGACTCCAGAGGAGTTTTATGAGAATTATCCTGGGAATGAAAGAGTTAGTGCATGAGGAGATCTTGATGGCCTACACTCCGGAAAGTTTAGAAGAATGATGGTGTATCTCTATAGGACTCTAAGAAATAGAAGCAGAATTAGGCCATTTAGCCCATCGAGTCTGCTCCGTCATTCCATCATGGCTCATCTATTATCCCTTTCAATCCCATTCTCTTGCCTTCTCTCCGTAACCTTTCACGCCCTTACTAACCAAGAACCTATCAACCTCCACTTTAAAAATGCCCAATGGCTTGGCCTTCACAGATGTCTGCAGCACTGAATTCCATGGAATCACCTTCCTCTGGCAAAAGAAATTCCTCCAATTCTCTGTTCTAAAGGGACAAATCTCTATTTTGAGGCAATGCCCTTTGGTTCTAGACTCTCCTAGCAATGGCAACATCCACTCCATGGATATGGAACCACCTGACCTTCATAGTTGTTCTCCACAAGACTTGATTCCAACCATCAATTCCTTGCCCTCACCCTGCCCCTAACCCAATGAAAGCTAATGTCTTGTAGATTCAGGAATGGAAAAAATTAAGATTAAGTTATAGAACCATAGAACCATAGAACAGTACAACACAGAAATAAGCCTTTTGGCCCTTCTTGGCTGTGCTGGACCATTTTTCTGCCTAGTCCCACTGACCTGCACCTGCACCATATCCTTTCATACACCTCTCTTCTATGTACCTGTCCAAGTTTTTCTTAAATGTTAAAAGTGAACCTGCATTTACCACTTCATCTGGTGCCTCATTCCACACTCCCACCACTCTCTGTGTGAAGAAGCCCCCCACCATGTTCCCTTTGAACTTTTCCCCCTTCACCTTTAACCCATGTCCTCTGGTTTTTTTCTCCCCTTGCCTCGGTGGAAAAAGCCTGCTTGCATTCACTCTATCTATACCCATCATAATTTTATATACCTCTATCAAATCTCCCCTCATTCTTCTACGCTCCAGGGAATAAAGTCCTAACCTATTCAACCTTTCCCTGTAACTCAGTTTCTCAAGTCCTGGCAACATCCTTGTAAACCTTCTCTGCACTCTTTCAACCTTATTAATATCTTCCTGTAATTTGGTGACCAAAACTGCACACAATCTGGAAGCTCAGATGACAACCTCAGCTCAGATTTTATTTTATATAAATAGATATACAGTTAACAGCTTGAGGTGGAGATTTACAACTTGAAAATGAAGGGGTGCAGCGGATTGATGTTTGGCAGCTGATACGAAATGAACAAGTAGAGTTGTGCTGGCATAACCACTCTACCAGGATCTTGCAAAACTTATCACATAACCTTTTGCTGAAATTCCACTCTTAAACAAAAGCTCAGTGAGGAAGAGGAAGGTTCATGTCCTGGCATGTTCATAATGGCAATCAGTCCAGTCACTGCTTTTTACGTAATTCATCATTCTTGGAAACCTGCATATAATGTAACAGACTATTGTGTAGGCACATATGCACCAAATTCCTTCCAAAGATGTGCATTGGTGTTGGTTACTATCCTGTCAAAGGGTGCCTTACAACCTCCAGAAAACACCTAACACCAGTTTCTTTCTCCGTCCTTTTGAAGTTGAGGGAACACACAACCAATCCTCATCAAGGAGTCAGCAGCGGAAAAGGTGAGCAGTTTCAAGTTCCTCGGTGTCAACAACTGAAGTTTTATTGTAGGTTCAACATACTGATGCAATTACAAAGCAGCTATGTTTCAGTAGGGGTCTGAGGAGATTTGGTATGTCCCTTCATGTTTAAGGGGATTACTACTACTGCGTTGGCTCAGGCATAGGGGGCTGGCGTCAGGCACAATGACGGACTCTCCACTTCTCCCTCTCCCTCATCAGTGTGTTCAGTTCATCTACATTAGCCGCGCCGCTGTCTTCTAGGAGTGTGTTGACTATAGTCTTGGGAGGGCACCCAGGGTTCTTCCTCCCGTGCTTGGCTCCCATATGATGACTAGGCTGGCAGGTAGCTCGGGGTGGTGTAGACAGTGCCCCGCTAGTTGCAGTCTTCTTACCTCAATTTTAGTGGTGAGCATCGGTAGGTTGTTATAGAGCTCGACGTTCGTCATGTGCTGTTGCCAACTCACATCAAGAGCCATCTGGAGCATTCGTGTATAGCAACCATCTAGAGACTTTCGCATCGACTTGGTGAGTGTCCATGTCTCGCATCCGTACATGAGAATGGATTCTATGATTGCTATGAAAATCCTCCGTTTAAGCCCTCTGATCAGGTTTGACTTCCAGATTTCCTTCATGTCGTTCATAGCCCTCCACACCAGCACCTTCCGTATCTTTATTTAAGGGGAACATGACTGAAACTTCTTTGCTCAGAGGGTCATGAGAGTGTGGAAAGAACTGCTAGCGGAAGTGGTGCATGCAAGCTTGAATTCAATGTTTAAAAGAAGTTTAGATAGGTGCATGGACAGGAGAGGTATGCACTGCTCTTGTCCAGGTGCTTGTCGATGGGACTATGCAGTTGAAATGGTTCGGCACGGCACAGATGAGATGGACCAAAGGGCCTGTTTCCATGCTGTAATTTTCTATGGCTCTATGACTCTACCAAGTTTCTACAGATGTACCGTGGAGAGCATTTTGACTGATTGCATCACCGTCTGGTATGGCGGGGCTACTGCAAAGATTTGTAAAAGCTACAGAGGGTTGCAAAGCAACATACACAAAATGCTGGAGGAACTCAGCAGGTCAGGCAGCATGACAGGAAATGAATAAATCGTCAGCATTTTGGGCCGAGACCCTTCTTCAGGACCGAGAGTTGGAAGCTCAGCTAGCTCCATCATGGGCACTAGCCTCCCCAGTATGAGGACACCTTTAAAAGGCGAAGCCTCAGAAATGCACAATCCATCACTGAGGACCCAGAACATGCCCTCTTCTCATTACGACCATCAGAGAGGAGGTTCAGCAGCCTGAAAAGACACATACAATGTTTTAGAAACAGCTTTTTCTACTCTTCCATCAGATTTCTGAACAGACAATGAACCAACTCATGAACTCTACCTCATCATATTTTCTCTCTTTCTGCACTACTTACTTAATTTATACATATATTTATTATTGTAATTTATTGTATTTTTATGTCTTGATCTGTACTGCTGCTGCAAAACATAGCATATGAATTCAGATTCTGATTCTGTTTCTGACGTATCTCAGCGCGAAATGTTGACTGTCAATTCCTCTCCATAGATGCTGCCTGACCTGCTGAGTTCCTCCAGCACTTTGTGTGTGCTCCTCTGGATTGCCAGCATCTGCAGAATCTCTTGTGTTTTTTTTTGCTATAGTCTGCTGAGAGTAACTGGGGTAAAAATTTATCCTCTGCTTCTTGTAAGCTCTGGTGATTCCCCAAAATTTTCAATGGCAGGCCTGAAATCAATTCCCCAAATTTTGTTGTATCCTGACTGGTTGTGTTGTGCTGTGGAATGGCAATCTGAATAAAACTCAAAGTTCAAAGTAAATTTTATTACCAAAGTACATACATGTCACCATATACAACCATGAAATTCATTTACTTGAGTGACTACTCAACAAATCTATAGAATAATAATCATAACAGAATCAAAGACCACCCAACTAAGAGTGCAAAAGATAATAAACTGTGCAAATACAAATGAAGAAATAGTAATAATTAATAAATAAGCAATAAATATCGAGAACATGAGGTGAATAGTCCTTGACAGTGAGTCCATTGGTTGAGGGAACATTTCAATGATGGGGCAAGTGAAGTTATCCCCTTTAGTTCAAGTGCCTGATGACTGAGGGGTAATAAATGTTCCTGAACACAGTGGTGTGAGTCCAGAGGCTCCTGTACCTTCTTGCTGATGGCAGTAAGAAGAAAAGAGTAGGCGCTGGGTGTCTCTGATGATGGATGCTGATTTTGTGCAACAGGATTTCATGTAAATGTGTTCAATTGTTAGGAGAGCTTTACCTGTAATGGGCCATATCCACTACATTCGTAGCATTTTCTGTACAAGACCATTGGTGCTTCCATACCGGGTTGTGATGCGGCCAGTCAATATACTTTTCACCACACATTTATAGAAGTTGGTAAAAGTTTTAGATGTCGTGCCAAATCTCCGCAAACTCCTAAAGAAGTAGAACCATAAGCATGAACTTAAGAAGGGGCAGAGGGTAGTGGCTCCTTCCTAAAACATCAGGGACACATCCCTCCCTACCATTGGGACCATCTACATAGAAGATAGAAGGTTAGCTCTATTTGCGAAATGTGCATCTAAACATGGACATATACAGTGAAATGCATCGTTTGTGCCAAATCAAATCAATGAGGATTGTCCAGTAGATAACCCACGTGTCGCCACGCTTCCAATGCCAACATAACGTGCCCTCAACATACTAACCCGAACCCTAGCTTTACAGCTTCGATGTGGGAGGAAACCCACATGGTTACGGAGAGAACGTACAAACTCCTTACAGACAACGCAGGAACTGAACTCCAATCGGTGATCACTGGTGTTGCACTAACTGACACTCACCTACGCTACCCTCTTATAAGTTGATGTCTCAA
This sequence comes from Mobula hypostoma, assembly GCF_963921235.1. Classification (NCBI taxonomy): domain Eukaryota; kingdom Metazoa; phylum Chordata; class Chondrichthyes; order Myliobatiformes; family Myliobatidae; genus Mobula; species Mobula hypostoma. The sequence continues at coordinate 100,345,717 of NC_086108.1, forward strand.
GAAGGCAGTATCCATCACCAAAGATCCCCCCATCCGGAGCGTACCATCTTTTCGTAGTTACCATCAGCCAGGGAGTATAGAAACCAGAAGTTAAGCGCCACTAATCTCAAGAAAAGCTACTTCCCTTCAACCATTCAGTGCCTGAGCCAACCTGCACATCCCTGATCACTATCTCAGTATAGCAACGCTATGACTACTCTGATATTCTGAGTTTTTTGCTGTTTTTTTTTGCCATTTCCAGAATTTTTTTTTGAACGGGTTTCATAGTTTGTTTTATTTCATGCTGTCCATGGGAATACATATCTCAGGGTTGCATGCTGCATAAATACTTCGATAATAAATGTACTTTGAAATTTGACCCCTTGACATCACAACAGATTTTTTTTTTCTAATTGTGTTTTTCTCTTGTATAATTTTTGTATCATTTATGATTTCCTTGTGAATATCGTGTTTCTGATGCTATGTGTGTGTGTGTGATGCTGATGCAGGTTTTTCATGACACCAGGCGTACAGTAGATCGAATGAATAGCCAGAGACTTTTCCCCAGGGCGGAGGGGTCATAATTTTATGATGTTTGGAGGAAAGTATCGGGGGATGTCAGAGGTAAGTTTTTTTTACACAGAGAGTGGTGGGTCCTGGAACAGCTAGGGTTAATGTTAGAGGCAGCTACCTTACAAACGTTTAAGAAACTCTTAGGGACATGGATGACAGGAAAATGGAGGGAAGAGGCACAGTTTTTATTCGAGTAGATTACAAGGTCGACACAGCATCATGGGTTGAAGGGCCTGTACTATGCTTTAATATTCAAAGTTGTATAACCATTCAGTGCCTGAACCAACCTGTATAACCCTAAGTACTTCCCGAGTATAGCAACACTGTGATCATCTTCACCACTTGGTACTGCAATAGACTTTGTGGGTATTTCTACTCATTTTCAAGATGGCACTAGTGACCAATGCACCCAAAGGCGACATCCTGCAGACAGTTCAGGAAACAATAACTTCTCCTTTTAAATATGCTTCTTTTCCGGAACTGCGATCAATGGCAGCCTGTAATTTCCATCTTGATGGTGTAATTTTGGGCCGACTGAGTGATCTGATGCTTCTGCTATCTCCTGGGGAAATCGGTGAGGTTGAGTGCGGAGTGTGCGGCCCTTGTTTTCTAATGGCGGAATGCAAAACCGTGGCTGGCTTCGTTACTCCTCGCCAATTAAAGCATCGAGCAAGATTGAAATCAACGAGAATGAGAGTGGAGGGCGAGCGGGTGTTCAGCGGAATCTGCCTGCATTTGTCCGTACTCTTCCTCGCTGCTGCCAGAGGGAATTGCAGCAGTCTTGGGTTCGATTGCCTCAGTGGTGCAGCTCATGGCTGTGGGACCCTTTATGGGGCGTATCTGTGTTTTGGCGTTTAATGTCCTCAGCACCGAAAAGTTCTGTGGACTCACTTTTGGAGGACTCTTTGGGTCATGTTCCATGTGTTTGGTTCATCCTCCAGCCAAGATGGCACCAGCGAACAATGGTTCCTTGGGCGATATCTTCCAGATAGTCAATCTGTTCAGTGTTTCTATAGCTTCTACTTATTCTTATTATCTTATTTTTGTTTTTGAAACTGTTGGAGCCTGCGACGTACAGTCTGTAGTTCCATCAAGTGAGCTAGCACTCTGCTGTCCCCGAGAAAACTCCAGGAGAGAAATGCGAGCACGAGTTATCACAAAGAGAAACTCAGAGACGAGTTGAGGGGCCATGATCAACTACATTTCTCACTGATTAAAGCATCGAAAAAGATTGAAACATCGAGGCAAATGCGGAGGAGAGCATGCGGTTCTCCGAGAGGCTGCTGGATCGAGTTGAGTCGCTGCCCTCAGAGGGGCCACTGGGTCTTGATGCTCTTGGGGATATTACTGAAATTCTGAGATTTATGGACTGGACTGTAGTTCACATTGGCCTCTTTCAGTTCTATGTGTTTTTTCATGTTCTCGCCCACTCCTTCTTGTTGCTGATTGGCAGTTTGGGGGTTTGGGGTTTGATGTTCTAGTTGTTGTTTCTCCACGTGGGTGATCTGTTAGTTTTTGTGCAAGGGAGGAGTTGGGAGGTTTGGGGTTTGTGAGTTTTTGTTTCTTTTCCTTTTAGTGTGGGGGTGGGGGTGATATCTTTCTTTCAACTACTTCCATGATTTTCTATATTCTATAGCTATCCGGAGAAGATAAATCTCAGAAATGTATTCTGCATCCATACTTTGATAATAAAGTGAACCTGTGAACCTTTTAGAAACAAACATAGAAAACCTACAACACAATACAGGCCCTTCGGCCTACAAAGCTGGGCCGAACATGTCCTTACCTTAGAAATTACCTTGGGTTACCCATAGCCATCTATTTTTCTAAGCTTCATGTACTAATCCAGGAGTCTCTTAAAAGACCCTATCGTATCTACCTCCACCACCATCACCGGCAGCCCATTCCACGCACTCACCACTCTTTGCGCAAAAAACTGACCCCTGACATCTCCTCTGTACCTACTTCCAAGCACCTTAAAACTATGCCCTCTCATGCTAGCCACTTCAGCCCTGGGAAAAAGTCTCTGACTATCCACATGATCACTGCCTCATCACCTTGTACACCTCTGTCAGGTCACCACTCATCCTCTATCGCTCCAAGGAGAAAAGGCAGAGCTCACTCAACCTATTCTCATAAGACATGCTCTCCAATCCAGGCAACATCCTTGTAAATCTCCACTGCACCCTGTCTATGCCTTCCACATCCTTCCTGTAGTGAGATGACCAGAAATGAGCACAGTACTTCAAGAGGGATCTGGCCAGGGTCCTATATAGCTGCAACATCACCTCTCAGCTTTTAAACTCAATCCCACGATTGATGAAGGCCAATGCACCATACGCCTTCTTAACCACAGAGTCAACCTGCGTAGCAGCTTTGAGTGTCCTATGGACTTGGACCTCAAGATCCCTCTGATTCTCCACACTGCCAAGAGTCTTATTCTGCTATCATATTTGACCTACCAAAATGAACCACCTCACACTTATCTGGGTTGAACTCCATCTGCCACTTCTCAGCCCAGTTCTGCATCCTATCAATGTTCCGTTGTAGCCTCTGACAGCCCTCCACACTATCCACAACACCGCCAACCTTTGTGTCATCAGCAAATTTACTAACCCATCCCTCCACTTCCTCATCCAGGCCATTTATAAAAATCACGAAGAGCAGGGGTCCCAGAACAGATCCCTGAGGTACACCACTGGTCATCGACCTCCATGCAGAATATGACCCGTCTACAACCACTCTTTGCCTTCTGTGGGCAATCTAGTTCCGGATCCACAAAAGAATGTCCCCTTGGATCCCATGCCTCCTTACTTTCTCAATAAGCCTAGCATGGGGTACTTTATCAAATGCCTTGCTGAAATCCATATACACTACATCTATGGCTCTACCTTCATCAATGTGTTTAGTCACATCCTCAAAAAAATTTGATCAGGCTTGTAAGGCACGACCTGCCTTTGACAAAGCCATGCTGACTATTCCTAATCATGTTATGCCTCTCCAAATGTTCATAAATCCTGCCTCTCAGAATCTTCTCCATCAACTTACCAACCACTGAAGTAATTAAGTTTTTGTTTCTGGTTACTCTTTTTTTGCTATTTGTTTGATTAGATCGAGGTGCTTTGTGCGGAACTGGTTCTGTGTGTGTGGCCCGTGGTCATCGATGCAGTGCAAAACTGAACAGGCTCAGTGGCTGTCACACCTGGACTGTTTCTGGGGAATCTGTGGTTTGGTGTTTAATATCTTGTGTGTTAATTGCTTGCTTTTTGCTATTTGCGTGATTTGCTTTTTCTCGCGTGTTGGGTGTTTGATGTTCTCTTTTCACGGGATCCACGGTGTTTCTTTGTTTTGTGGCTGCCTGCTGAAAAACAAGCCTCAGAATTGTATTCTGTGCACATGCTTTGATAATAAATGTACCTTTGAACCTTTAGTGCTGTTTTATTCTTGTATAATTTATGTTTTTCTTGTGAATGTTGTGTATCTGATGCTATGTGTCAGGATGCTGCTGTAAGCTTTTCATTGCATTAGTGTACTTGTGCATATGACAATAAACTTGACTTTGACAAGAAATTGCCGATGCTGGGAGACGTAAGAACAGAAGATGCTGTCCTAGTATTTTGTGCTCAGTTACTGCAATAGATTACAAGGAACACGGAGAAAATAATTCAAGGATGTCCGCGAAGCCTTCATGAAAAGAACGCTCTTTCTCATACACAGGACCCATGAACACTCGAAATGGGGTAGTTGCATTGAGGAAGGCACTGAGTGCCTCGAGTCTGTATGGCAGGGGCACACAGAGGTCAACTGTAAGCAGATGAAAGGATACATAGCATCCCCATCAACCCACCCTGGTATCCTGTTGTGCATCACCCATCACAAATGATCATAGCGTTTCTATACTGAGTAGGTTAAGATATTATTCCTGCAGCACAAGAGAATGAGGGGAGATTTGACAGAGGTATACAAAAGTTATGAGGGGTATAATAGGATAAATACAAGCAGACTTTTTCCATTGGGGTTGGGGGGAGACTACAACTAGGGGTCATAGGTTAATGGTGAAAGGTGAAATGTTTAAGGGGAAACTGAGGGGAAACTTCTTCACTAAGAGGGTGATGAGAGTGTGGAATGAGCTGCCAGGAGAAATGGTGCATGCAGATTTGATTACAACATTTAAGAGAAGTTTGGATAGGTACCTGGATGGCAGAGGTGTGGAGGGCTGTGCTCCAGGTGTAGGTCGATGCGACTAAGCAAAACAATAGCTTGGCATAGACTAGATGGGCCAAAGGGCCTGTTCCCATGCTGTATGACTATGGCTCTAGTTGTCTCCCCAGCCATGTCTGAACTTACAGAACTAGAATGGGAGCAATTCAACCTCAGTCCAGGGGATACCCTTAGATAAGGGTGGCACAGCTCAGTAGTGGTTAGCAGAATGCTTTACAGCACTGGCTGTAGGATTGGGGTTCAATTCCTACCTCTGTCTCCCTGTGACTGCATGAGCTTCTTCCAGGTGCCCTTGTTTCCTCCCACATTCCATAGACATATGGACAAGGATTAGTATGGCACAAACACTAGAAAATCTGCAGATGCTGCCAATCCAAAGCAACGCACACTCAGCAGGTTAAGCAGCATCTATGGAAAGGAGTAAATGTTCTGCAGAAGGTTCTTGGCTTGAAATGTCGATTGTTTGCTCCTTTCCATATTTGCCAGCTGAAGCATGGCGATACTTACAGCCTGCCTCTGAACATTCTCAATACAATTGGGCGCATTTCACTTTATCTTTTGATGTATGTACATCCCTATGTTGCCTGACTTGCTGAGTTCTTCCAGCATTTTGCACGTGCTGCCCAAGATCTGCAGAATCTCTTGTGTCTGTTTTGGAATTAATAGTCAAAATCAAAGGATTAAGTGTCTGGTAGCCAGCAACAGATCAGCTAAAGAACTGAGGGTGAATTTCGTCCCACAGTAAGTGGTGAGAATGTGGGAACTGCCATACAGTTGAGCGGCTGAAATAGAAAACGTCGGCACACTTAGGGGAAACTTGATGCATGCAGGAAGAAGATATGGGATGGTGGCGTGAAGGTGAGAAGAGTAGGTCCGTGCTCAGTTGGAATCTAAGCATTGCCATTGGCCAATTGGCTGCATATGACTTCTTCGCCGAATTCTGTGTAAAATCTTGTAATAAAACACTCTCACCTGAACAGCAGTTGCAAATGAATTAGGTATTGTTGAAAGGATCCAGGGTTTTGGCATTAGAAAGAAAAGATTTTTGATCTAAATATTGCTTTGCCTGCCAAATATGATACTTATTAAAGTGAAGCTGTCTTGACAGGCAGCTGGGTGTCCCATATCTTTAACACCCCATTTATTTGATGGCAAGTGTGTAGTTTGTCTCGTTTACTTAATAGCTCCTTTTAATTGCTTCCAGCCCCTCCTCTCCCTTCCCCACCCCCTGAAAGTATAGTATTCTCCTTTCATTAAAACAAAACAAAGGGCAAATTGTTAAAAGTTTTAAGTCTGGACGCTATTTGAAGTCCGGGAGGAATAAACCCACACTCCAGATGCACAGAGCACTGCAGTCAACAGCAAGGGCTCTCAAGCAGTTTGCAAGCTGGAGGTGACTGTAATTTTGCAGTTCAGTCTTGTTGTGGAGGATTCTTTTTTTAAACAGATTAATTGCATGTTGTGAGAAACAATCACACAACTTTTCTTGGATGGCAACGTCCACCTCATTATTTGCCCTCATTGTCATCAAAATAAATTTCCTCCCTGAAAGGCAAATTATCTGGTTTCATATGAAATAAAAATCACAGAACAAGAGAGCATCTGTTTCCTCTATATTTTGTCTTCTCAGTCTCTTACATATAAATGAATCATAGTGTTCAAACTTGAATTAAGATCTGGAGCTAGATAAACAGTTAAACAGAGTTCCCATGGTAACTTCTGACACATAGCTATGATTACATTATAATCCCATAGTAATCAAGCCTAAATGAAAGAAAGATGATAAGGTTGCAGTTTCCAATTTTCCATTCTGTCTTCTCTTTTTTTTTGCTTTCCAATCAGGTCACGACTATCACCCTGGTCATTACAGTGTGGCCAAAATATTATCTGCAAAGCAGCAGGCAAAGTTGGAGAAATTAATGTTCTGGGAGCTTTTTTCTTCCCACTCTCTCTCTAAGTGATGTATGTGTGAAAAGGACTTAAAAGATTACATTTCATAACTCAGATTAATTTAATTTAGCCTTTAAATTAACCATGACATGCAAGAAAGAGAATTAAATAGACTACGAGAGTCAACTGGGGAAATATAGTGTGTTTTATGATTGTTGATAGGAATTAATACATTGCCTTCAGTTATATAACAAATTGAAGCTTCTGTTACATTAACATCACAAATTTCTACAGCGTAAAGGATCCCAAGCAGCACTCAATCAAGAAAATCAAATATTAACAGGATGTTAATAAAGACAGATATAGAATGCATTACATCTTCAATTGGATCGTTCTTGGAGAATTTGTTTTAAATTGTATCTGTACCTCAGGACTGAACTTTCTTTCTTAAGAAAGTGTAAAAAGCAATCATTTGCAATATTAGGATGCTACCCTGGTACTAACTCAAGCAACGTACACTGCAGAACATTGTTTCTTTCCTTGTCATTACTTTGCACCTCTGTGCATCACCTCCTTCTGTGCCAATGTAAGCGAGGTGGCGTGATGCACTTAGAAGCACAGGTGTGCTTTTGCACAGCCAGTTTTCAGGTGCTAATTGCTGCTTGTTAGTAGCGTGAAAAAGACTGGGTTTAGAATTATGCCACAGGAACAGGCCAAAGTGGCCACTCGCAGATCGGGGTAATGGCCAATCAGAGGACCTGCCTGCCCTGATTGCCTGCCCTTCTTCTGAGGATAACTTCATGACTGGGTATCCCAGGAGAAGATGCAGGCAGTGTTTCCAGGAATGCCTGAGGCTTTCTGAGGTAGGTGGGCACCTCAGGGACAGGAGTCCGTCTTACATTGAGGGAAAAACATCTTTTCTACCTTTCCTAACTTGGTATAAAATTATTTTGGGGAAAAAAGTCGCAGGCTATTTGGCCTAATGATCAATACTGCATGCTATGCTCCATGTGAGGTTTATTTCACTTATTACAGCTACTCATACATGAAAAGAGGAACACACAGATCAGGAACAAGAGTGGGTCACTCTGCCAATTAATGAGATCCTGATTGTCCTCAACTTCACTCTCCTGTTTACCTATGACAAACCTGTCCCACCACCCTACTAAGCCAGGATCTATCTGCCTGTGTGGTGAAAATATTCAAACATATTTAGACCCTCCTTTGAGAAAGAGTGTTCCAAAGACGAGAGATATTAAAAAAATTCCTACGAGAGTTCATGCTCTCTTCTCACTGCTGCCATTGCGAAGGAGGGACAGGAGCCTTAGATCCCACACACACCACCAGGTTTAGGAACAGTCATCAGGTTCCTGAACCAGCATGGATAACTTCACCCACCTCAACAATGAGAAGATTCCACAACCTATAGACTCACTTTCAAGGACTCTACAACTCATGTTCTCTGTATTATTTATTGACTATTTATTTTTTATTATTACTATTTGTTTCTATTTGTATTTGCACCATTTGTCGTCTTTTGCACATTGACTATTTGTCAGTCTTTGTGTGTAGTTTTTCATCGATTCTCTAGCACTTCTTTGCTCTACTGTGAATGCCTGCAAGAAAATAAATCTCAGGGCTGTAAATGGTGACATATGTACTTTGATAATAAATTTATTTTTGAAGCTTACGTGCAAAACACTGTGTTTTGCTGTTGCTATGTTCTCTTGGCATCAGTGCTGATTTAATTTTGGAAAGTAGTATTAATCCAAATGGTTTCAGATGGTTTATACAAAAGAGAACATCAAATTGTACAGGACAGTGTGAGCCTACGGCCCTCAGTGTTGTTCTGACTTTTTAACCCATTCTACAATCAAGTTAACTCTTCCTTCCTACATAGCCCATAACTCTCCATTATTTTTCAACCATGTGGCAACTATGTTTCATTAATAAATCAGTTACCCTCCTTTCGTTTGTTTGTTCGTTATGGGCCGTGTCGAATGACGTAGGCGATCATGGTCTTTCCATGACCATGACAGTTCTTGGCAAATTTTTCTACAGAAGTGGTTTGCCATTGCCTTCTTCTGGGCAGTGTCTTTACATAACAGCATTATCGATACTCTTCAGAGATTGTCTGCCTGGTGTCAGTGGTCGCATAACCAGGACTTGTGACATGCACCATTTACTCACACGACCATCCATCACCTGCTGCCGTGGCTTCATGTGACCCTGATCTGGGGGCTAAGCAGGAGCTACACCTTGCCCAAGGGTTTACTGCAGGCTAATAGAGGGATGGAGTGCCTTACACCTCCTTTGGTAGAGACGCATCTTCACCCCACCCTCCATACCGTCCTTTACTTATGTAAAATTCACAACTTAAATGTGTTAACCTCCTCCCTGACCTTTAAGCTGCATTTGACTAAAATAGAATGGAGAACAATTTACTTGAGTTATTGTAACACTTATTCCACTCTTCATCTAAAGAAAGATTTAAAGATTAACTTGTCACGTGTACATTGAGACATACAGTAAACTGCTTCCTTGGCGTTCAGCAAATCAAATCAGTGCAGGTTGTGCTGGACAGTCAGCAAGTCGGCACAGACAAAGGTGGTTCAATCTCCTTGTGCTTTTTTTGTGCACTTTGTGTGTGTTGCTCTGAATTTTGAGCATCTGCAGAATCTCTTGCGTTTATTATCAGCAGTTTCCTGTATCTGCCTGGTCTCACAATCTAAGGAACGGTCCACGCCCAAGTTTTGTGGACTAACACCTTCCATGGTGCCAGGGGTACTTGAGGACAGGCAGCCTAGAGGATGATACAGATGTCGCAAAGGTTCTGTGAGAAACGTTCATGCCTATGCCACAGCTGCTGAAGGCCATGTAAAGACCCCTTCAGCATTATTCACAACATGTACACGAAAGAAACATATTCCTCACACCAATATAACTAAAACAAATGGAACACTGTCTTCAACCATGAATGGTGACATATGAATGCCTTGTATTATATATTTGTGAATTTTTCTGAATTAATCATAATTTTGCAAAAGTAAATTTAAAATAATTTTAAAGAACTTTATCTAAATATTCAACACTTTGAAATTTATTTGCAGAAAATGAGTTAACTTATATCACGTTTGCATTAAACAGCATCTAGAATTCAAATGCCTGACAATGGTTAAAAGGCACTTTGAAAAAGCGTGTGATCATGAAAGACACTGCAGTGTTTCTACAGCTCATCCACTTACTTCATTGTTCCACGTATGGAAGGAATTATGGCAACTTGCTTTTCCAAGCCTCCCTCCGCAGCATGGGAGAAAGACCATAAGATATAAGAGCAGAGTTAAGCCATTTGGCCCATAGAGTCTGCTCTGCTATTTCATCATGGCTGATCCATTTCCCCCCTCAGCCCCAATCTCCTACCTTCTTCCTATTTCCCTTCATACCCTGACTAATCAAGAAACCATCAACCTCTGCCAAAAAATATGCACAAAGACTTGGTCTCCACAGCCGCCTGTGGCAATGAATTCCACAGATTCACCACGCTGTGGCTAAAGAAATTCAATGAGGCTAATCCTCATTCTTCTGAATTCTAATGAGTAGAGGCCCAGAGCTATTAAATACTCCTAATATGACAAGCTTTCCAATCCTGGAATCATTTCCAGGAACCTCATTTAAACTCTCTCCAATGAGAGCACATCCTTTCTTAGAAAAAGGACCCAAAAGGGAAGTTGGAAGAGGAGCATTAGGAAGGAGAGGAGCGAAACTGTTTCAGGCTAATTATCTCTGGCCATAGCACAAGAGAGGTGGAAAACACTGTGCTAATTAGCAAAACTCATGACAGAGGATGATTTGTAAAGGATCCCTGGCAGTTCAAAGGTTATACTCAGGACACAATGCGATCTATCAGACACTGGGTCACATGGTGTAACAGAGCGACCTATGTAGACCTTACAGAGGACTGGTGCTCATTTAATCAGGAAGCTCTTGTCTACTGTTTATTTATTCACTTGTTGGATGTGGGTGTTCACAGCACTTATTGCTAAATTATAATTGCCTTTTACGAAGATGGTGTTGAGAAACTTCCTTGAACAGCTGTATATCTTCTGTTGAACGCACTCACCAGGAGCTGTTGGGCAGAGTTGTGGGAATTACACTCAATGATGAAGAAAGAGCTCGCAGTAAAGTGTGAAGTGTTACATTTTGATAGTCCAAACCAGGGCGAGGCTTATACAGAAAATGGTAGGACCCTGGGGAATGCTGTAGAACAGAGAGACCTCAGGGTACCTAAATCTTATTCTCTGGAACTGGTGACTGGATGGTGAACAAGTTCAAAGTTCAAAGTCCAAAGTAAATATTATTATCAGACTACATATATGGCATCACATACAAGCCTGAGATTTTTCCTGCAGGTATACTCAGCAAACTATAGAATAGTAACTAGGACAGGATCAATCAACCACAGTGCAGAAGACAACAAACTGTGCAAATGCAAATATAAATAAATAGCAATAAATAACAAGAACATGAAATAACAAAATAAAGAGTCCTTAAAGTGAGATCATTTGGGAACATCTCAATAGGTGAGTATAATTATCCCCTTTTGTTCAAGAGTCTGATGGTTGAGGAGTAGTAACTGTTCTTGAACCTGGTGGTGCGAGTTCTGAAGCTCCTGTACCTTCTACCTGATGGCAGCAGTGAGAGAAAGCATGGTGGGGATCTTTGATGATGGATGCTGCTTTTCTGCATCAATGTTTCATGTAGATGTGCTCAATCGCTTGGAGGGCTTTACCCATGATGTGCTGGGCCGAATCCACTATCTTTTGTAGGATTTAATGCTCCAAGGCATTGGCGTTCCCATAGCAGGCTGAGATACAGCTAGTCAATACACTCTCCACACTACACATCTATAGAAGTTTGCCAACGTTTTTGCTGTCACGCTGAATCTCTGCTGACTCCCGAGGAAGTAGAAGCACTGTCGTGCTTTCTCTGCATTTGCATTTATATGATAGGTCCAGGACAGGTCCCCTGAGATAGTGACATGCAGGAATTTAAAAGTTACTGTCTTTCTCCACTTCTGACCCTCTGATGAGGACTGACTCATGGGCCTCTGGTTTCCCTCTCCTGAAATCTACAATTGGTTCTTTGGTCCTGTTGACATTGTGTGAGAGGTTTTGTTGCTATGAAACCACACAACCAAATTTTCAACCTCCCTAGTGTATGCTGATTCATCACCAGCTTTGATTCAGTCCACAACAGTGGTGACATCAGCAAACTTGACTATGGTGTTTGAGCTGTGCTAAGTGTAAAGTGAGTCGAGCAGGGGCTAAGTACACAGCCTGTGGTGCACCTGTGCAAATCATGGAGGAGATGTTGTTGTCAATGCAAACTGACTTGTCTCTGTAAGTGAGGAAATGGAGGATCCAATTGCACAAGGTGATAATGAGGCAAAAGTCTTAGAGTTTATTGATTGGTTTTGAGGAAATGATTGTACTGAATGCTGAGCTGTAGATGATAAAGAGCATCCTGATGAATGCATCTTTGCTGTGCAGATGTTCCAGGGTTGTGTGAAGAGCCAACGAGATGGCATCTGCTGTGGCCCTGTTGCTCCTGTAGGCAAATTGGAGCAGATCCAAGTCACCTCTCAGGCAGGAGCTGAGATGTTTCATCACCAACCTCTCAAAACACTTCATTTCTGTGAATGTAAATGCAACTGGGAGATAGGCATTGAGGAAAGTCACCACACTCTTGGGGATGTTTGAAGTAGGTGGGTACCACATGCTGCTGAAGTGAGTGATTGAAGATATCCTCTGAAGAGTTGCTCCGCACGATTGCCTTCATCATGCAGAGCAATGAGGCCAAGTGTTGGGAACGTCATGTTACAGCAGTACAGTTGGTGGTGAGACCACACTTGGAGTTTTGTGTGCCGTTCTGGTCATTCAGCTATACGAAGGATAGCATTAGGATGGAAAGGGTGAAAATTTTAAAAAATCACAAGGATGCTTGTTGGGTTAGAGGACACAAGGAGAGACTGGATGGACTAGGGTTGATTCTCCCTGGAGAGTAAGAGACTGAGTGGTGACCATAGCGTTGGAGATAAAATCATGAAGGGCATAGGTAAGGTCACAGATAGGGGAAATCTAAAACTAGAGGGTATTGGATTAAGGTGAGAGGGGAGAAATTAAAAGGGACTGAGGGTAGTGGGTATGGAGAGCAAGCTGCTAGAGGAGGTGGTAAAGGCAGATATAATTACAGCATTTTAAAAAATATTTGGTCACGTCAGACACAAGCAAATGGGACTAACTTTGGTTGGCATGAAGAAGATGGGCTCAAGGGCAAGTTTCCATGCTATGTAGCTCTATAACAAATGTTATATTTTCAAATCAGGATGGTGTGAGACTTAAAGGGGGTAGTGGTAGTGGATTTTTTTAAATGGCCTTGATGCTAGAACTGGTGGGTTCAGGAGGCACTGTTGGAGTAGCCTGGGTGAGCAACCATAAATTATGTGGGGGTATAGATAAATACCAACAGGTTTTTCCCCCACTGAGGTTGGTTGAGACTACAACTAGAGGTCATGGGTTAAATGTGAAAGGTGACGTATTTAAGGGGAAACCGAAATTCTCCATTTTGAGGGTGGTCAGAGAATGGAATGAGCTTCCTGAGGAAGTTATTGAGTGCAGGTTCAACCTGAACATTTAAGAGAAATTTGGACAAGTACATAGACGAGAGCAGTAGAAAGAGTTATGTTCCGTGTGCTGGTCAATGGGACAAGGCAGAATAACAGTTTAGCATGGATTTGATGGGTCGAAGAGACAGTTTCTGTGCTGTACTACACTGTGACTCTATGGCTCGAATTGCAGTGCATTTTATAGACTGCAGCCATGGTAGTGGTGGAAGGAAGCGGTGGTTAAGTTGGGCAATGGAATGCCCATCAAGTGGGCAGCTTTATCCTGGATGCTGTTGATTTTTGTAGGTGTCATTAGAGATGTGCACAGCCAGGCAAGGGAGAGTTTCTGACACGTTCCTTGCAGACAACATTGTTGGGATGTCAGGAGATGAGTCACTTGCTGCAGAATTTTCAGTCTGGTGGGTTAGAATCAGAGCAGGAGACAGAGATATGGTGTGGCTTGGCATCAGTGAGTGATGACGTTGTCACGGTGTCAACTCTGGAGGGATGAATCCATCTTCATCACCAGAGAGAACTGCCAATTCACCAGTTGAAACAGGAGACGACAACCCTCCAATACCAATGCCTCTACTTCCCCAGGAGACTAAAGCAATTTGGCATGTCACTGTCAACTCTTACCAAATTTTATTGATGCACCATAGAAAACATTCAAGAAACTGCAGAGAGTTGTGGACACAGCTCATCACATCATGGAAACTAGTCTCCCTTCCACGGATTCTGTTTATACCTCTCACTGACTCAGTAAAACAGCCAGCATAATCAAAGATCCCACCCACCACGAACATTCTTGTTTCTCACCTCTCAAAGGGCAGAAGATACAAAAATCTGAAAGTACATCCCACCCGGCTCGACAACAGCTTCCACCCAGCTGTTATCAACTTCCTGAATGTACCTCTTATACAATAAGATGGACTCTTGGCCTTGCAATCTACTTTGTTATGATTTTGCACTTTATTGTTAACCTGCACTGCACACTTTACACTTCATTCTGTGTTTCTTGAACTTATTCTAACTCATTGCACTGCATAATGATCTGATCTGTATGAGCAGTATGTAAAACAAGCTTTTCATTGTATCTTAATACATGTGACAGTAATAAGCTACGATGAAGGGTCCACCCAAAACTTTGTCTGTTTATTCCCCTCCATAGAAGCTGTCTGACTTGCTGAGCTCCTCTAGAATTGTGTGTATTGCTCAAGATTTCCGGAATCTCTGCTGTTTACACTAATAAACTAATAAACTAATACCAATATCTGTACCATTGGCCAGCCCAGAGCGAGCAGCTGAAGATTCTCCCATTGCTGGCCAGGACAGGTTTGGTGGGTTCACCCACAGAGCAATTGGCATTGACAAGGAGGTGAGGAGAAGACCCTGAAGAAAGAGAGCAGCCAACAGGTGCAGAATGGTTTTGTAAGTTCTCTCCATACATTGATGGAACGGTCAAGGTTTTGAATGTTTTTAATAGGCATGTGAGAGACAGTAGGCTAGAACATAGGACACAGCAGAGGAACAAGCTCTAATGCCAATTTAAACTCCATATCTGCCTGCACATGGTCTATATCCACCCATTCTTTGCCTATCCATATGTCTGTCCAAATTGCTATCATATCTGCTTCTCCCAATACTCTGGCAGTGTGATCCAGGTTCTTACCACACTCTAGTGTAAAAACCTTGCCTAGTAAACTTCCTTTTAACTTAACCCCTCTCCTTAAAACTATCATTTATAGTCATTGACATCTTCACCCTGGGAAACAGACGCAGATCATCTACCATGCATTTGCCACTTAAATTGTATGCAGTTCTGTCAGGTCACCCCTTAACCAATGACACTCCAGAGAAAACAATCCAAGTTTGTCCATCCTTTTCATATAATTAATACTCTCTGGCTGGATGCTATGGACTTGTACCCAAAGTTCTTCTGAATATCGATGCACGAAAGTGCCTCACTATTTTCCGTGCACTTTCCTCTCAAAGTGCAACAGCTTACCCTTGCTGTCATTAAACTCCATCTGCCATTTCCCTTCCTAAGTGAACAACTCACCTGTAATCTATGGTATCCTTTGACAACCTTCTTCACCATCTACAACTCCTCCAATATTTGTGTCACATGCGAACCTACTATTTAACCCGGCCCACACCCTGCATCAGCAGACATCCCAGCACTTTTTCTTCCCGAACAGCCTGCAGAAGTGGTGATGCAGGTTCAGTTGCAACATTTAAGAGGAGTTTAAATGGATGGAGGGCTATGGTCCAGGTGCAGGTCAATGGGACTAGGCAGAAAAACAGTTAGGCATGGAGCAGATGGACCAAAGGTCCTACTGCTGAGCTGTAGCAGCCTACGACTCTATGAATATAATGCTACTGGTCACAGATCTACAGTCAGATTAACAGCCTTCCGTCACCAGCCTCTGTCTGTTTTCAAGCCAATATTGAATCCGGTGACCACTTGACAGTTACATTCTTATTCAGAAGTGCGCCATGTTGCTTTGCCTCTTTGGAGCTAATGATCTGAATATTTTCCACTGTCATTGCAAACACAGTTTATTGACTCAAAGGTTTAAAGGTTCATTTATTATCAAAGAATACAACTCTGAAATTTTTCTTCTCGAGATAGCCACGAAACCATGAAAGAAAAGAACAGCAGCACGATCCCCCCCAAATCCCTCCTCCCCACACAAAGAAAGAACAAAAATGGAACAGGTACATTGAGCCACCCCCCCGCCGCCAAATCCCCCTCCCTCGCGCACACAAAAAAGAGAAAGATCAAGCAAAAAGCACAGAATATAAAAAAAAAGACTGAGAAAAAGTCGATCGTCCAAGTCCATATCCAAAATACAGAAAATCTGGATAATATTCTCCAGGCGCACTGGCGGGCTTTTCCCTCGCCGCAGCAGAGCGATCTCACCAGCGATAAAAAGGCAGTCTCCCTTCTCCAATAGCAGAGCAATCTCACCAGTGATAAAAAGCAGATCTCCTCATCTATGTACTTACCTCTGACATTGTACTATTGGTTAAGACTGAGGAACTTTTAACTCTGAAGATCACAAGACCATATGACATAACAACAGGATTAGACCATTTGGCCTGTCAGGTCTGCTCTGCCATACCATCATGGCTGATTTATTATCCCTCTCAAACTTATTCTCCTACCTTTGCCTCATAACCTTTCACACCTTTACTAATCAGAAACATATCAACCCCTGCTTTAAATACCAATGACTTGGCCTCCATTGCTGTCAGTGGCAATGAATTCCACAGATTCACTACCTTTTGGCTGAAGGAATTCCTCTACATCTGTGTTCTAAATGAACGTCCTTGTATCCTGAGGTTGTGTGCTCTGGTCCTAGACTCCCCCCACAATGGGAAACATCCACTCTCTCTAGGCCTTTCAATATTCGATAAGTTTCAATGAGATTCCCCCCTTCATTCTTCTAAGCTCCAACGAGTACCAGCTCATAACCATCAAATGTTCCTCATATGTAAACCTTTCATTCCCAGAATCATTCCTGTGAATCCTATCTGGCCCTTTCCAATGCCAGCACATCCTTTCTTAGATAAGGGGCCCAAAATGCTAATTCCTGAGTCTAGGGAATGTATAATTCTTGTAGTGACTCACCACATTTCCATGATTCCTGAACAATAAGTGAATCTGTATTTATGTCAGGAAATTATTGTGATCAGTTGTCCCTCAAAGGCAGTTCTAATATGATTTCAACACCAACTAGGCATCTTACATGGGACAGATTTGGTCAACTTCACCAAGGTCCTATCTTTGAGCCCTTGCTCAGTGCTCTGTTGTCTCCAACACTCTCCATCGTACAAAAATCGGGTTTGTTGGAGTGGATGAGTTTGCCATTTCCCTGGCTGTAATGTGTCTTAGGTGGTATTGTTATGTTTCACTGCCAAGCATATGGACACAATTTCCTCCAACACTTTATGAATGTTCAGCCAGTAGGCCATTTCTGGCAGGAAACTTCCCATTAGCGATGCAAGAACAAGAGATTCTACAGATGCTGGAAATCTTGAGCAACATCTGCAGAACGTCCTGATGAAGTGTCTTGGCCCAGAATGCCGACTGTTTATTCCTCTCCATAGATCTTGCCTGACTTGCTTCGTTCCTCAAGTATTTTGTGTGTTGCCTTGCTTTAGGGCGGCAACTTGCTGAGTCGCTGGAGAAATCTTGGGAGATGTTTGTCTGTAGGTTGCAATATAAAAATGCATATCTCATGATCCCTGTTTAATGTGGACAAAACATCAGCTAGAACAGCCAACATAATCGCCCATTCTGTTTTCAGCCTTGTCATTGCTTAGTGCTTTTGGTGACCCAGCATAGCCTGTAACTCGAGAGTCTGGTTGCCATAAGTTACCATGCATTGCATTTGAAACAGCACACAAAATTTGCCCTGGTGGACCTTGGGTCTGCTACTGTTCCAGTAAGTTCTACTTACAGTAGCAGCTACAGCACTTGAAAGCTTCTGACAAGGGTCTTTATTCTCACTCTACCAGCAATGTGTTCACAAAATAACCATATAGACACGTGATGACATTACTGTGCCCTCCATCCTTGTAACTTTTTTTTTCACATAACTCTGTACAAAGCACCACAGACAGGAATGTTGTATTAAGGACAATGAACAGAGAAATCACAATGTTCAATGTCCCCCAGTCCAGTTGAAGGGTCTTGACGCTCAATGTTGATTGTCCATTTTCCTGTATAGATGCTGCCTGAACCTGCTGAGTTTCTCAGGTGTTTTGTGTGTGCTGTATGATGCTCGATGACAGAGGAGGTTTCAAGATGTGACTAGCTTTATTTGTCGCATGTATATCGAAACAAACAGTGAAATGCATCATTGGCATCAAAACGAATTAGGTGCTGCCTACTGGTGTCGCCACGCTTCCAGCACCAACATAGTGTGCCCACAACTCACCAACCCTAACTCAATTCACTAACCCATACCCCTTTGGAAAGTGGTAGGAAACCAAAACACCCAGAGGAGACTCATGCAGTCACAGGGAGGATGTCCAAAATTAGTACAGACAGCGGTGGGAATCAACCCCTGATTTTAGAGTGGGTGCTGTAAAGTATTGTGCTAGCCACAACACTACCATGCTAAATCAAGAAACTACTCCTGGAGACGGATAAAGAGCCAACATTTTGGGTTGAGACCCTTTATCAGCAGCTGAGACGTTTTGTCATGATCTACCCATAAGACCATAAGATATAGGAACAGAATTGGGTCATTTGGCCCATTGAGTCTGCTCCACCATTTTGTCATGGCTGATCCATTCAGCCCCAATCTCCTATCTTTCTCAGTATCCCTTCATGCCATGATTAATCAAAATCTATCAATGCCTGCCATAAATATACATACAGACTTGGTCTCCAGAGTCACCTGTGGCAACAAATTCCACAGATTCACCACTCTCTGGCTAAAGATTCCGTTCTAAATGGAAGTCCCTCTATTCTGTGGCTGTGCCCTCTAGCCTTAGGAATCATCTTAAGAATAAAAAACAGACAAGAAATAGGATTAACCATCCCTTGCACCTTTCAGTCTTTTCACAAGATTTTACCTCAGCACCACATCATTATCTCTTGCATTACATCATATCCCTTGATTCCTTTCCTGGTTTCCCATAATACTTCACTACATGCAAATTGCCTTCTGCCTTTCCTATATCACAACAGTGACAGCAACTCCACAGAACACAACTAGCTGTAAAGTACTTTGGAACATTTTGAGGTTATGAACTACATTACACAAATGCAATGCTACTCTGTTCATCTGTCTTTTTCTTGGTTAATGTGTCCTTATATTGTCAACTAAACTTACTTGTCCTGGCTTTTGATCATTTAACATTATACTGAATCCCACTCAATTGAACAGTCAATATAAAGTGCCCAGTATTTATGGGCAGTATAAAGTGTAAGTGGAATGCACTTACATTAAAGAGAATAAGCAGGCAAATGATATATTTAATAACGTGGCCTCGGAGAACTGGAAGTGCCATGGGTTTGAAATCCTGCCTCTTTTTGTAGTTCAAATCCAGTGCAGCACGCTAGTATAGCAGTTAATGTAACTCTTCACAACATTAGCTGCTAGATCAGAATTAGAATCAGAATCAGGTTCAATATCATCAGCATATGTTGTGAAATTTGTTGTCTTTGTGGCAGCAGTACAATAAAATACTTAGAGAAAACATGAATTACAGTAAATATATATATATAAAATAGTTAAATTAAATAAGTTGCTCAAAAATAGAAATAAAAAGTAGTGAGGTAATGTTCATGGGTTCAATGGCCATTCAGAAATCGGATGGCAGAGGGGAAGAAGCTGTTCCTGAATCATTGAGTGAGCGCTTTTGGGCTTCTATACCTCCCCTCTGATGGTAATAATGAGAACAGGACATGACCTAGGTGATGGGGTTCCTTAACGATGGACATCGCTCCTTGAAGACATCCTGGATACCATGAAGGCTAGTGCCCATTATGGAGCTGACTAACTTTACAACTCTCTGCAGCTTACTTCTATCTTGTGCAGTAGCTCCACCGACCCCCTCATACCAGAGGGTGATGCAGCCAGTTAGAATGTTCTCCATGGTACATCTGTAGAAAACTTCCAGTGGTTTAGTTGACATGCCAAATCTTCCCAAACTCCTAATGAAGTATAGCCACCATCATGCCTTCTTGGTAGCTACTTTGATATGTGGGCTCCAGGTTAAATCCTCAGAGATATTGACACAGCGGAACTTGAAACTCTTCACTCTTTCCACTTCTGATCCCTCTATTAGGACTGGTGTGTGTTCTGTTGTCTTACTCTTTCTGAAGTCCAGAAGTCAGCATGTAATTCCAGATCAGGATCTTCAAAAGAACCTTGAAAAGGAAAAAGAGATATCAAAGATAGAAATAGACCTATTTCCGAAGATGCAAGTAAGGAGTCGCCATTAGGCGTCATCATCCTCCTAAGCTCCGCCTGTTTAAGGAGGAATTTCTTTAAAAGTACAAAGTTCAAAGTAAAATTTATTTATCCGAGTACATACATGTCAGCACATACAACTCTGAGATTCTTTTTTTCTGCAGACATACTTAGCAAATCTATCCAACAGTAATTGTAAACAGGATCAATGAACAACAAGCTTGCACATGCAAGTATAAATTAATAGCAAAGAATAATGAGTATAAAAGAACATTCTGATCCGCCATGATTGAATGGCAGAGCAGACTTGATGGGCCAAATGGCTTGATCCTGCTCCAATGTCTTATGGAAAGAGCCAGAGGGTGGAGAATCTGTGGAATTTGTTGCAACAGACATCTATGAAAGCCAGGTCAATGGGTGCATTTAAGGCCGAGGTTGATAGGTTCTTAATTAGTCAGGGCATGAGAAGCAATGGGGAGAAGGAAAGGGACTGGGGTTGAGAGGGAAATGGGTGAAATGTTGGAACAAACTCGATGGGCCAAATGGCCTAATTCTGTTCTTATGTCTTATGGTCTTAGGCTCTGCTATGGACCCCAAGACAAACTGAAAGATGTCCCACGTAATGACTGAGGCAGAGAAACAGGGAACAAGCTTACGTGTTACACCATGTAAATCAGTAATTTGCATGGTACTGTGTCGTTGACTCTTTTGAAGCACATTTCACTCAGGTTCCGGAGGTGAAAGATCAGTGGGTTAACCACCTGGAATTTTATTGTTAATCATTTCCTATTGATCTCATGTATGGCAGAGAATAGGAACAGAATGAGCTGAAAAGAACCAACTAAATCAGACATGCAAACAGGACTGGCTCTATAAATATTTGCACACCTTCATACACAAATGAAGTTAATTAAAACTGTTCTCTTTATCACTTAAAAGTTGCAAATCCTTACTCTGCAGAACCTTTTCATCCTGTTAGTACAGCACATTGCCAGAGTGCATTCACCTGGTATTTGCATTGCACCAATCACCCAGGAAGTAGTTCTGACAGGCCCAGTTTATAAAAACACATTGCCAATGTGGATTTGCCTTGAATAAGTGCAAAGGTTATGGCCAAGGCTGCAGTGTACCCTTTTTAAAATATACATAAAATTAAACCTTTCAACCCTTTATTTAACATAACCGACAATCATTTTATATTGGAAAGCAGACAATAGTGACTCTTGCAACTGGGAAAACGTGATATACACTTAGTGGACATTCTATTAGGTACACCCGTATGCCTGCAGATATCTAATCAGCCAATCATGTGGCAGCAAGTAAACGCATTAAAACATGCTGGAATGGTTAAGAGGTTCAGTTCTTGTTCAGATCGAACATCAGAACGGGCAATAAGTGTGTTCTAAGTAACTTTGACATTGGAATGAATGTTGGTGCCAGACAAGGTGTTTTGAGTACCTTAGAAGCTTCTGATCTCCTGGGATTTTCACAACACTGGAGCAAGGGTTCACACTCTTTTTGATGCCATGGACCAATACCGTTAAGCACAGGGTTCGTGGACAAGAGGTTGGAAACTCCTGCTCTAGAGTTTACAGAGAAAGGTATGAAAATCAAAAAAAAAACATCCAGTGAATGGCAGCACTGTGGGCAAAAACACCTTGATAATGAGAGAGGTCAGATGAGAATGGCCAAACTGGTTCAAGCAGACAGGAAGGCAACAGTAACATAGAACATAGAATAGTACAGCACAGTACAGGCCCTTCGACCCACAATGTTGTGCCGACCCTCAAACCCTGCCTCCCATATAAGCCCCCACCTTAAATTCCTCCATATACCTGTCTGGTAGTCTCTTAAACTTCACTAGTGTATCTGCCTCCACCACTGACTCAGGCAGTGCATTCCACGCACCAACCACTCTCTGAGTAAAAAACCTTCCTCTAATATCCCCCTTGAACTTCCCACCCCTTACCTTAAAGCCATGTCCTCTTGTATTGAGCAGTGGTGCCCTGGGGAAGAGGCGCTGGCTATCCACTATCTATTCCTCTTATTATCTTGTACACCTCTATCATGTCTCCTCTCATCCTCCTTCTCTCCAAAGTGTAAAGCCCTAGCTCCCTTAATCTCTGATCATAATGCATACTCTCTAAACCAGGCAGCATTCTGGTAAATCTCCTCTGTACCCTTTCCAATGCTTCCACATCCTTCCTGTAGTGAGTTGACCAGAACTGGACACAGTATTCCAAGTGTGGCCTAACCAGAGTTTTATAGAGCTGCATCATTACATCGCGACTCTTAAACTCTATCCCTCGACTTATGAAAGCCAGCACCCCATAAGCTTTCTTAACTACCCTATCTACCTGTGAGGCAACTTTCAGGGATCTGTGGACATGTACCCCTAATAACTCTAATAACCAGGCATTACAACAGTGGTGTACAAAAGAACATCTCTGAATGCACAGTACGTCAAACCTTGCAGTGGATGGGCTACAGCAGCAGAAGACCATGAACATACTCTGAGTGTACAGTATGCCAGACCTAAAGCAAAGTGACTATAAAGCAGGTTTTTAAACTCAATTATTTTAAATGCACGTTGCACAAACTTCCAAAGAAAGAAATTGCACTTAAAGAGCACTGACTCACACTTCTAGGATTTGCTAAGATGTTTTACGAGCGCAAGATTATTTTTAAAATATAACCACTCACTTTACAGAAAGTTAAATAGCCAGATTGCACACAATAAGATCTTGCAATCTGTTTGTCAGTGGTTCGACTAAAGGAGCAATGTTGTCCAGGTCACTTTCCCTATCCTTCTTTCAGTGTCAACATGGACTTATCCGTCTAGAAGGAAACATGGTTTTTACATTCCATCCAAAAGATAGTTCAGCACTCAATGAACTCCACAGAGATGATAAGACCATAAGATACAGGAGCAGAATTAGGCCATTTGACCCATGGAGTCTACTCCACACTTCATCATGACTGATTCATTTCCTCTCAGCCCCGATCACCTGCCTACTCCAAATATCCTTTCATGCCCTGACTAATCAACAATCTATCAACGTTTGCCTTAAATATATGCAATGACTTAGCCTTTAGCAATACATTCTACAGATTCACCACCCATCCAGGGAGGAGTTTACTTTGGCCATTGCTAAATACATATAACTTGAATGATTAAGTACATGGACCAGACCCCACGATGTTAGCTCTGTACTAGCATTATGCTAACTCTGATGTTACCTTGCTGCCCAAAGCCTGCAGCACCTGCTAATCCCAGGTAATCTCTCATCCAAGCACTAACCCATCCTGAGCCTGCTCAGCCTCTGAGATTCTCTTTACAGAAGCCCAAAATTACATACCTGCAGGCTCAAAGACAGCTTCTAACTCACTGTTATAAGAATATTGAATAAAAAAAAGGCATCTGTTAGTCTTGCGAGACCATGGATCTGCATCTGGAAAGTCTTCACTCTCCAGGGCGCAGGACTGGGCAAGGTTGTATGGAAGACCAGCAGTTGCCCATGCTGCAAGTCTCCCCTCTCCACGCCACCGATGTTGTCCAAGGGAAGGGCAAGGCCGATACAGCTTGGCACCGGTGTCGTCACAGAGCAATGTGTGGTTAAGTGCCTTGCTCAAGGACACAACATGCTGCCTTGGCTGGGGCTCGAACTCACGACCTTCGGATCGTTAGTTGAATGCCTTAACCACTTGGCCATGTGCCAAGGACTATTAAATGGTCCTCTAATAAACAAGATGCTCTTGACCTCAATGTACCTCGTTTGGTCTCCCACCCTACTATCTACCTGTACTGTCATTTCTCTGTAACTGTACACTTTACTCTGCATTATGTTATTGTTTTCCCTTGTTCGACCTCAATGCACTGATGTGATGACTTGATCTGTATGTAGAACAGAGTTTTTCCCTGTGAAAATAATAAACAATGTTGGTAATCCCACTTGACCATCATTTATTTCCCCATGTGAAGTGGGTGACACAGTAGCATAGCAGTTAGTGTAACACAATTACAGTGCCAGTGATCACTGATCAAGGTTCAATTCCCACTGCTGCCTGTATGTAGTTTGTACATTTCCCCATGACCACATGGGTTTCCTCCGGGTGCTCCGGTTTCCTCCCACATTCCAAAAGACATTCAGGGTCTGTGGGAGAGGGACACACATTCAAGGACTCTTCATCTCATGTTCTCGATATTTATTGCTTATTTATTTATACTATTGTTATTGTTTCTTCTTTTTGCATCTGCACAGTTTGTTGTCTTCTGCACTCTGGTTGAAAGCGCTAGTCTGGCAGTCGTTCGCTGATTCTGCTATAGTTACTATTCTATAGATTTGTTGAGTCTGCCCACAAGAAAATGAATCTCAGGGCTGTATATGGTGATGTATACGTACTTTGATGATAAAATTTGCTGTGAACTTTCGCTGCTGTTGTTGCTACTGCTTGTGCTGTTCTGCTGAACATCGGAGACATGCCACGTTGGCCCCAGAGTTGTGGCAACGCCTGTGGGCTGCCCCCAGCACGATCCCTGCTGATTTTACTTTGACACATTTCACTGTTTGTTTCGATGTACACCTGACAAAATGAAGCTAATCATAATCCTTAGGTTCAACTCCTGGCTTCAGTCTGACATTTCTAAACGAGTTCAGCGGCAGGTGAGCTTGTTACTTTCCCCAACTGGGTTAAACAGAAAAAAAAGCTTTGCTTCTGAAAAAATTGTAGGAGATGTCACTTTGTGAAGTGACAGGACTTAAAGTACCTTTAACATGAAGCAGCTACTGTACTTCTGGGTATCTCCCTGAGGAGAACAACATCATATTAGAGAATGCATGTTGTTGCCACTTCCTGCTTATAGCCACTTCTCTCGCTGGCAAATTGAAGGCAGCAGTGACAGGAATCCACTCGAGCATTACTAAGTGTTCCAGTGAGAGAGCAAAGGTTTTTTTTTCCTGCAGTACTACCCCGTCACATCACTTCTGCTCAGACTTTTTAAACTACAGAATGACAAATCAATTCTGTGTCGTTCTCTAGCACAGCAGCCATCAGAACCACTTTAGTGGAAATACAGGGCTCCCTCGAACAGATGTAAGATGTGAAGACCAGGCAGAGAATCACACAGTGATACAGAGTGCGGTCACAGGCTTGTTCCACCTCTTTGACCGCAATGTTCAATCGACAAAGATTCTAGCAAATTTCTACAGATGTACGGTGGAGAGCATTCCGACCGGTTGCATTGCTGCCTGGAACGGAGTCAGAAATACACAGGATCAGACAAAGCTGCAGAGGGCTGTAGACTCAGACATCTCCATCATCGGCACCAGCCTCCCCACTATCGAGGGCATCTTCAATAGACAATGCCTTTTAAAAGTAGCATCTATCGTTAAGGATTCCCACCACCCTGGACATGTCTTCTTCTCATTACCGCCATCAGGGAGGTGGTACAGGAGCCCTGAAGGCTCTTATCCTTTCAGGAACAGCTTCTTTCCCTCCGCCATCAGATTTCTGTACAGCCCATGAACACTACCTCACTGTCTTGCTCTCTTTTTGAATTCCTTATTAATTTTTTATATTTCTCACTGTAACTGATCGTATATGTTATGTATTGTACTGTAAAACAGCAAGTTTCACGACATATGTTAATGATAATAAAAGGTGATTTTACTTCAGTCCCAATCTTTATCATGGCCCTGATCTATTGCCTGCACTTGGCATAATGTGTACAGTCTTGGTCATGTAAAGAAAAACATTATTAAGTTGGAAAGAGTGCTGACAAGACTTACAAGAATGCTGCCTAAACTCAAGGTCCGGAATTAAAGAGAGAGTTTGGGTAGCAAGGACCTCGACTGTAGGAAATTGAGGGGTGAGCTTATAAAATTATGAGGGTCATAGATAGGGTGAAAGCACACAGTACTTTCCCGAGGAAGAGGAACCAAAAACTAGAGGGTATAGATTTAATATAAGAGGAGAAAGATTTAAAAGGGACCTGCATGACAATTTCTTTATTCAGAGTCTGGGGTGTATATGGAAGAAGCTACCAAAGAAAGTAGTTGACAGTAGTTAAAAACCAGCCACCTTAACCAATTCCCCTGGCAGCTCATTTCAGGTACTCACTACACTCTGTGGAAAGAAGTTGCCTCTCAGTTGTCCTTTTAATCTCTCACCCCTCTTACATTGTATCTGCGCCCTCGAAAAGACCATAACCATCCAGCCTATCCATATTCTTCACAAGAAAGACTCTTATTCCACAAGATCCTCCAGAACCACTGGCAGGATAGAGGAATCATTGTCAGTGTCTTCCCTCACCAGTTTCAAAGTTCTCATTCCATTCAGTCATCTTCAAAATGAAGGTCACATTGTTCACAAGTCTGACATCCGGCTACTGAAACATACTCTATCCTGAGCTCCAGCATGGGAATATTCAGGAGGTTCTTCAAACTTTCTTGAAGTCTAACATTCCCACTCTCTCATATGAAACCCTGGTCATATCCAGTTAAAATAGATACATCAGGGACGTTTAAGAAACACTTCGATAGGCAATATGGATGATAGTAAAATGGAGGGCTATATAGGAGGGAAGGCTAGATTGATCTTCGTGTAGGTTATAAGGTCGGCTGAAGATTATGGGCCAAAGGGCCTGTACTGTGCTGTAACGTTTTGTTCTATGTTCTATATTCTCTGTCAGAATCATACTCTGCAGAGCTCTGGGTTAGGCAGTTCCAAAGATGTATTACCCTTTGAGTGAAGAAGTTCCCTCTCAGCTCTTTGCTGAATGGCTAAACTCTCATTTAGAGATGACACACCCCGGCAATGGAAAGGTCAACTCTATATCTAGCCTATCAAGCCCTGTGAGAATTTAAGTAGGTTTTGACAATATCACCTCTCAGTGTCACAAGCACTAAAAAATCTGCAGATGCTGGAAATCCAAAGCAAAACACACAAAATGCTGGAGGAACTCAGCAGAGTCAGGCATCTATGGAAAAGAGTAAAGAGCCAATGTTTCAGGCCGAGACACTTCATCAGGACTGGAAAGAAAGGGGAGATGTCAGAGTTCAGACTTCTCCCCTTCCTTTCCAGTTTTGATGAAGGGTCTCGGCCCAAAACATTGACTGTTTACTCTTTTCCATCGATGCTGCTTCACTTCTCAGTGTTCATAATTAAAGATTAGCATTATTTGTCACATGTACATTGAAACATGCAGTGAAGTCATCTGAGACAGAAGGTCATGGCTTCAAGTCAATGACCCGCTAACCTTCACAATGTAGCCTCTGCAGTAAACAGCCTTAAGGAGCATTGCTTCCAGTGGGACTGTATGCCACCTACTGAGAAGGTGAGGAAATAGTTCTTTAAGAAAAAATAGAATTCCTTCTTTTAACAATAAGCTCCGGTTTCCTTTTTGCGCTTTAGATCTTTTGAAAAGTCTATGGAGGAACACAGCTTGTCTCTTTTTAAAATTTCCCACAAAATTTTTGTAACATCTCACTCTACAGCTGGGCTAAAGGAAAATAATGTTAAACAGCCACTTTACCCTGGAATGACCACCTGCAGCCCACCGCAGACACTGTGACCTTGCAGGTATTTGGTTTCAGGCCCAATCAGTCAACACAAGCACTAGGCCTGAAGAAGTTTTGCCTAACAAAAGCTTATTTAGATGATTAAAGAACAGGAGGGGAACTTCCCTCTGATGTAGACTTTATACTAAAGATGAAGACTAAAGATTAGCTTTATTTGTTACATGGACATCAAAACATGCAGTGAAATATGACTTTTCAAATTAGTGAGGATTGTCCTGGGGGCAGCCCACAAATGTTGCCATGCTTCCAGTGCCAACATAGCATACCTTATCTCCTTACCTGCCCATCACCTCCCTCTGGTACTCCTCCTCCTTTCCTTTTTTCCATCGTCCTCTATCCTCTCAAAAAAGACCCCACCTTCTGCAGCCCTTCATCTCTTTCACCGAACAACTTCCCAGCTCTTTACTTCAACCCCTCACCCTCTGCTGGTTTCACCCATCACCTGCCCCCTTGTACTTCTTCCTTTTCTCCCTCTCCCCCGCTCTCTTACTTTGACTTCTCCCCTTCCTTTCCAGTTCCAAAGAAAGGTCTCATCCCTAAAAGTCGACTGTACTCTTTTCCATAGACGCTGCCTGGCCTGCTGAGTTCCTCCAGCATTTTGTGTTTCTTGCTTGGATTTTCAGCACCTGCAGGTTTTCTCTTGTTTGTGTAGCATACCTACAACTCACTAACCCTAATCCATACATCTTTGGATTGAGAGAAGAATCTGGAGCTCTCAGAGGAAACCCATGTGGTCACGGGGAAAACATACAAGCCCCTTAAAGACAGTGGTGAGATTTAAAACAACACACACCAAAATGCTGGAGGAACTCAGCAGGCCAGGCAGCATCTATGGAAAAGTCTCGTCTCGGTTCGAAATGTCGACTGTACTCTTTTCCATAGATGCTGTCTGGCCTGCTGAGTTCCTCCAGCATTTTTTGTGTTGCTTGGATTTCAAGCACTGCAGATTTTCTCTTGTTGGTGAGAATTAAATCTCAGACTTACAACGACTTGTAGCTGCAATAGATCTTGGGAGATATTTCTTTAGTTATTTCATGCTCTCAATATTTATTGCTTATTTGTTTATTATTAGTACTCTTTTTTTTGTAATTGCACTGTTTGTTGTCTTTTGGACTCAGGTTGTCAGTCCTGTTGGGTGCACTCTTTCATTGATTCTATTGTGTTTCTTGGATTTACTGATACGTTCACAAGAAAATGAATCTCAGGGTTGTATATGGTGACATATATGTACTTTGAACTTTTAATTCAACCATTTGGCATTTGTTACTTTACTATTAGTGATATCTTGCTTTCGTTAAACCCTAATCCAACTTTCAAGATTTCAGGACAATCTTAAAACAACAAAGCATGCTTTAACAACATTGAGCAGCTTTGTTCCATCTGTCACAGCAGGCATGATTTCCCGGTGGCTAACCATTTTAATTCTACTTCCCCTTCCCATTCTGACACGTTGGTTTATGGTTTCCTCTACTGCCATGATGAGGCCACTTTCAGCTTGGAGAAGCGACACTTTATATTCCATTGGGTTAGCCTCCAACCTGATGACATGAACATTGATTTCTCTAACTTTTGGTAATATCTCCTCCTTTCCACTTCTCTCTTTTTTCATTCTCCATTCTGGCTCCCCTCTTACCCATTCTCATTCCTCCTCTGGTGTCCCTTCTTCCCGTTCTCCCATGGTTCACTCTCCTTTCTTATCAGATTCCCTCATCTTCAGCCCTTCATCTCTTCCACCTATCACCTCCCAGTTTCTCACCTCAGCCCCTTCCTCACCCACCTACCTTCCCACTCACCTGGCTTCATGCATCCCCTGCCAGCTTGTACTCCTTCCCCTCCCCCCAAACTTCTTATTTTGGTTTCTTTCTCCTTCCTTTCCAGTCCAGATGAAGAGCCTGGGCCAAACTGTTGACTGATTATTCCTCTCCATAGTTGCTGCCTGACCTGCTGACTTCCTCCAGCATTTTGTGTTTGCCAAAGCACCGCTGTAATATTTTCTCTGACAAGCAATGCAACACCTCCCCCTCTTGCCCCTCTGATTCTATCACACCTGAAGCAACGAAATCCAGGAATATTTAGTTGCCAATCACACCCCTCCTGCAACCACGTTTCACTAATAGCTACAACATCGTATTTCCAGGTATCAATCCATGCTCTAAGCTCATCCACCTTTCTTACTATGCTCCTAGCATTAAAATAGATGCATTTAAGAAACTCTCCACCTCCTACTCTCTGTTTATCCTTAATGGAGCAAACAACATTGTTATCTTTTTCTTCCTTGTCCCCAACATCTTCCGTCTGAATGCTCCTCCTCTTTTGTGCGTGGAAGGTCATATTTGACAAATCTTATTGAATTTTTTAATGAGGTTACTAAGAAAGTTGACGAGGGTAAAGCGGTGGATGTTGTCTATACGGACTTCAGTAAGGCCTTTGACAAAGTTTCACAAGGAAGGTTCAATCTTTAGGCATTAATATCGAAGTAGTAAAATGGATTCAGCAGTGGCTAGATGGGAGACACCAGAGAGTAGTGGTGGATAACTGTGTGTCAGATTGGAGGATGGTGTCTAGTGGTGTGCCTCAGGGATCTGTACTGGGTCCAGTGTTGTTTGTCATATATATTAATGACCTGGATGATGGGGTGGTAAATTGGACTAGTAAGTATGCAGATGATACTAAGATAGGTGGCGTTGTGGATAATGAAGTGGGTTTTCGAAGCCTGCAGAGAGATTTAGGCCAGTTGGAAGAGTGGGCTGAAAGATGGCAGATGGAGTTTAATGCTGAAAAGTGTGAGGTGCTACATTTTGGTAGGACTAATCAAAATAGGACATACATGGTAAATGGTAGGGCATTGAAGAAACTGTCGTCGAGTCCTGACGAAGGTTTCCGGCCTGAAACTTTGACTGATCGTTTCCACGGATGTTGCCTGACCTGCTGAGTTCCTCCAGCGTGTTGTGAGTATAGGAGGAGTGACAGAGGTAGGTTCTTTACACAGAGAGTGATGGGTGCATGGAACACTCTGTCATGGGTGGTGGTAGAGACAGATAAGACCATAAGACACAGGAGCAGAATTAGGCCTTTTGGCCCACCAAGTCTGCTCCATCATTCAATCATAGCTGATCCTTTTTTCCCCTTCTCAACCCCATTCCCCAGTTCCCCAGCCTTCTTCCCTGTATCCGTTGATGCTGTGTCTAATCAAGAACCTATCAATCTCTGCCTCATATACACCCAACAACCTGGCCTCCACAGCTGCCCGTGGTAACAAATTTCACAAATTCATCATGCCGTGGCTAAAGAAATTTCTCCACATCTCTGTTTTAAATGTACGTCCCTCTATCCTGAGGCTGTGCCCTCTTGCCTTGACTCCCACACAACGGGAAACATCCTTTCAACATCTTTCTGTTTAGGCCTTTCAACATTCGAAAGGTTTCAATGAGAATCCCCCCATCATCCTTCTATATTCCAGCGAGTACAGACCCAGAGCCATCAAACGTTCCTCATATGATAACCCTTTCATTCCCCAAATCATCCTTGTGAACCTCTTCTGAACCCTCTCCAATGCCAGCACATCTCTTCTTAGATGAAGAGCCCAAAACTGTTCACAATACTCTAGGTGAGGCCTTACCAGTGCCTTGTAAAGCCTCAGCATCACATCCCTGCTCTTGTATTCTCAACATTTTGAAGTGAATGCTAGTATTGCATTTGCCTTCCTCAACACTGACTCAACCTGCAAGTTAACCTTTAGAGTGTTCTGCACAAGGACTCCCAAGTCCCTTTGCATCTCAGATTTTTGGATTTTCTCCACATTTAGAAAGTAATCTGCACATTTATTTCTACTACCAAAATGCATCACATGCATTTTCCAACATTGTGTTTCATTTGAACATTTTTTGCCCACTCTTCTAATCTATCCTTCTGCAGCCTACCAATTTCCTCAGCACTACCTGCCCCTCCACCAACCTTTGTATCATCTGCAAACTTGGCAACAAAGCCATCTATTCCATCATCTAAATCATTGATATACAGCACTAAAAGCAGTCCCAACACCGGCCCCTGCGGAGCACCACTGGTCACTGGCAGCCAACCAGAAAAGGATCCTTTTATTCACACTCACTACCTCCTCTCAGCCAATGCTCTAACCATGCCAGTAACTTTCCTCATGTGTGGCACCTTGTCAAAGGCTTTCTGAAAGTCCAAATATACAACATCCACTACGTCCCCTTTATCTATCCTACTTGTAATCTCCTCAAAGAATACTAATAGGTTCGTCAGGCAAGATTTTCTTAACGAAACCCTGCTGACTTTGTCCTGGCTTCTTGTGTCACGAAGTACTCCATAACCTCATCCTTAACAATTGACTCCATCTTCTTCCCAGCCTCTGAGGTCAGGCTAACTGGTCTATAATTTCCTTCCTACTACCTTCCACCTTTCTTAAAGAGTGGAGTGACATTTGCAATTTTCTAATCATCTGGCACCATACCAGTGTCCAATGACTCTTGAAAGATCATTATTAATGCCTTCACAATCTCTACTGCTACCTCTTTCAGAACCCTAGGGTGCAGTTCGTCCGGTCCGGGTGACTTGTGTACCCTTAGGTCTTTGTTTTCTGAGCACCTTCTTCCATGTAATAGTAACTGCATTCACTTCTCCTCCCTTGCACCCTTCAACATCTGGTACACTGCTGGTGTCTTCCACACTGAAGAGTGATGCATTAGGGTCATTCAAGAACTTTTAATAGGTACCCAAATTACATAGAAATGAAGGGCTATTTAATTCAATTCACTTTATTTTCTGTGAGAAGTTTGTTTGTGCAATGGTAAGGGCAGCATCACAGAGATTGGAATGGTTAGAGTGATAGTGAAGTAGGCTAAAAGATCATCACAACATTGCTGGCCGAAGGGCCTGTACTGTAGTGTAATGTTCTATGTTGTATGTTCTATGCAATGGTCTAATAAGGATAGACATCAAATATCAGCAGCATTCATATCCTGCCAATGAATAAATAATAATCTCTGCTAATCTTCTTCAACATAGTGTCATTGGTCCTTTTACATCCACTTGTGTGAGCAGACAGGGTTTCAGTCCCATCTGAAATGTCTGAAGATCTCTCTTGCAATCTGACAGGAGTGTTAACTAATTGACATACTGTGGAGAAGGAAAGAGTGAATCTAAGCCAGGGGCTCCCAAACTGGAATCTACGGACCCCCTCGGTTAATGGTAGGGGTCCATGTCATAGAAAGGTTGGGAAGTCCTGATCTAAGCCCTTGTATCCTCAACACAATTTTGAAGACCTCAGTATACTTCAAAGAATCTCAGAGACAACAAAGCACATCTGCTCTCACTCCATCCTCCCGCCACCCCACTAGGAATAGGGTTCCCCTGGTCCTCACCTACCACCCCACCAGCCTCTGGGTCCAACATATTATTCTCCGTGACTCCAACGGGATCCCACCACTAGGCACATCTTTCCTCCCTCCCCCCCGCTTTCCGCAAGGATCGCTCCGTACGCGACTCCCTTGTCCATTCGTTCCCCCCATCCCTCCCCACTGATCTCCCTCCTGGCACTTATCCTGGTAAGCAGAACAAGTGCTACACATGCCCTTACACTTCTTCCCTTACCACCATTCAGGGCCCCAGACAGTACTTCCAGGTGAGGCAACACTTCACCTGTGAGTCGGCTGGGGTGATATACTGCGTCCGGTGCTACTGATGTGGCCTTCTATATATTGGCGAGACCCGACGCAGACTGGGAGATCGTTTTGCTGAACACCTACGCTCTGTCCGCCAGAGAAAGCAGGATCTCCCAGTGGCCACACATTTTAATTCCACATCCCATTCCCATTCTGACATGTCTATCCACGGCCTCCTCTACTGTAAAGATGAAGCCACACTCAGGTTGGAGGAACAACACCTTATATTCCGTCTGGGTAGCCTCCAACCTGATGGCATGAACATTGACTTCTCTAACTTCCGCTAATACTCCACCTCCCCCTCGTACCCCATCTGTTATTTATATACACACATTCTTTCCCTCTCTCTCCTTTTTCTCCCTCTGTCCCTCTGACTATACCCCTTGCCCATCCTCTGGGTTTCCCCCCCTCCCCCTTTTCCTTCTCCCTGGGCCTCCTGTCCCATGATCCTCTCGTATCCCTTTTGCCAATCACCTGTCCAGCTCTTGGCTCCATCCCTACCCCTCCTGTCTTCTCCTATCATTATGGATCCCCCCCCCCCTACTTTTAAATCTCTTACTAGCTCTTTCTTCAGTTAGCCCTGACGAAGGGTCTCGGCCTGAAACGTCGACTGTACCTCCTCCTAGAGATGCTGCCTAGCCTGCTGCGTTCACCAGCAACTTTGATGTGTGTTGCTCAAAGCATATTTGAGATGTCACTACTTGTGGCTTTTGTATGATTGATATTACAACTGTAACAATACCTCAAAATATCTCAGAATTTTTTTTACTTATTTATTTACTTTAGAAAAGCAGTGCAGACAGACACTTCTAGCTCTCTCCATCTCAACTCCTAGTAAACCTCCATCTTAACTCTATCCTAATCACAGGACAATTTACAATAACCAATTAACCTACTAACTGGTACATCTTTGGACTGTGGGAGGAAGCTGTAGCACCCAGAGGAAACGCAGACACTCACAGGAAGAACGTACAAAATCCTTGAGGGATGGCAGAATTGAACTCCAGACTTCAGCGCCCTGAGCTGTAATAGCATCGTGCTAACCACTGCACCACCATGGAATTAGCATGATACAGAAGATGGAGTGCTACCATCCATATCAGCTAGCTATGCTAATAGTTAAAAGGCTGTACCAAGGAGCTAAAAGAACAGTCACCATCCCCGCTGCAATGGTTACAGATTAGTGCTTCTGTATAAATAATTACACTATTAGTTACCATTAAATGTCGAAATTGAACTAGCATGCACCACTTGCACTGGCAGCTCATTCCACACTCTCCCCACCCTCCGAGCGAAGAAGTTTCCCCTCATGTTCCCTTAAACTTTTCACCTTTCACCCTTAGCCCATGATCTCTATAGTTGCAGTCCCACCCAACAAGAGGTCATGTGTTAAGGGTGACAAGGGGAGATATTTGTATTAATGAGCCATTCTACAGATGTACCTAATAAAGAGGCTATTAAGTGTACAGCTCGAACTTACAGAAGGCATTGAGTGTATAGCTCGGCCTTACAATTTAAGAGCATTATGATGGCATATTTTAATCTCAGATCTGATCATTCAGATTTCAGATTTATTTATCACATGTACGTTGAAACCCACAGTGAAATGCCCATTTCTGTTAACAAAGAATGTGCAACTGCTCAGAACTATTGCAGCTTTATGCAGAATTACTGAACTTTACAAATAAGGTTTAAAATCTGCCGCTTAGATTTTAGTTACATGACATTCCTTTAACATTTCATCAGATGTAACACTCTTCAGCTGCAATGAGTCCATTTAATAACAAATTATTTACTTGTTTTATTCATTTGGGTTAGAGAAAGGGACTTGCTTTGCTGTTGTTGGGTTTTCTTCTGTTATTGGTGCTGCTTGAGTAGTTTGGTGTTGTGTTGCTCTGCTGAACATTGTGGCCATGCTATGTTGACAATGGAATGTCTGACGACACCTACAGGCTGCCCCCAGCACATTTTTGGTTGTTAACGGAAACGGTACATTTCACTGTGGGTTTCGATGTACATGTGATAAATAAATCTGAAACATGAATAACCAGATCTGAGATTAAAATATGCCATTGTAACGCTCTTAGCTTGAAAGGCCAAGCTATACACTCAATGTCTTCTTTATTGGGTACATCTGTACAACGGCTTATTAATGCAAATATCTCCCCTTACTTCACCCTTAACCCATGACCTCCAGTTGGGGGGGACTACAACTGTAGAGGTTATGGGATAAGGGTGAAAGGTTTAAGGGGAATATGAGGGGAAAGTTCTTCACTCTGAGGGTGGTGAGAGTGTGAAACGAGCTGCCAGCACAGGTTTTGCATGCAAAACTTGATCTCAACTGTAAGGGGGTTTCGACTTTTATGTTACTGCGGAGGGTAATTAAAATGGTGTCTTTGTTATGTTAATCTGGGGAATACGGCTTTGTTGTGTTAAACACTGAGAAAGTTTGCGCTAGCAGCTTGTTTTTGTTTTAGAGTCTGATAAGAGAGTGCTATTAACCAATTAGGATAGTTGTTATGGTTTTGGTTTATTTGAAGATACTGTATGCGCGGGGTTTTGGGGCAGAAGGCAGGAGAGCGAGACAGAGGATGGACGAGGTGCTGTGAATCCGCTAACGAGGTCGGACCCCAAGCGGGACGTTCGGCGAGGAGACGGAGACAGACTCGTGTGGAGCGTCTGGTCGACCACCGTTGTTGGTCCCAGGCAGCAGGTCGAGGTGGTCCGAGGGGGTCGCAGGGTGAAGAAGAAGGTCCTTGAGCTCCAACGGTTTTTGTGCACAAAGAGATTGAACTTTGATAAGTGTGGCGCCTTTTATTTTCCTTTTATATTTTATTCTCTTTTAATTATATAGTTCCAGTAATATCTATAAACTGTATATCATTTAATTACATCTGGTGTACTGTCTGTTATTTGGGCGGGGTGGGGTACCTCACACAGCATCCACACAAACGAATTACCCAGTTTGCCGGGGCCGAGGCTGTTTCCTTAGACGACAGTGAGCCGAGCGACCCTGAGGGTGGCCGGGGGGGCTACACAACATTTAATAGAAGTTTGGACAGGTGCATGAATGGTAGGGCTATGGAGGACTATGGTCCCCATGCAGGTCAATGGGAGTGGGCAGGTTAAATGGTTTGGAACCGACCAGCTGGGCCGTAGGTCCTGTTACTGTGCTGTACTTTTCTTGGACTTTATGACTATAGCCAATCATGTGGCCACAACTCTATGTATAGAAGTATGCAGACATGGTCAAGTGGTTCAGTTGTTGTTCAGACCAAACATCAGAATGGGTAAGAAATGCAATCCAAGTGACTCAGACTGTGGAATGGCTGTTGGTGCCAGGTGGGTCAGATGAGAATGGCCAGACTAGCTCAGACTGACAGGAAGGCAACAGTAACTCAAAAACCTTGCATTTGTGTGCAGAAGGGCATCTCTGAACACAAATGTCGAACCTTCAAGTGGATGGGCTACAGCAGCAGAAGACCATGAAACATGCACACATTCATCATTAAGTACAGGAGATACCTAATAAAGTGCCCCTTGAGTGTCCATGAGATAAATAACCCTGAAAAAAGAGATTTATATATATACTATAATACTTTTAGGTTGTGAGGCCAGGCTGTACGTTGCTGTTTGTAAGAAATCATCTATTACAGTTTTCAGATCAGAGGAACATTATGTATTGCTGTCATGTTATAAACACATAAACTGCTCTCACAATTATGCCAGATTCAACTGGTTCAAGGAGACAGAGTGCAGTCAGTGTAAACTCATGTGAAGTAAACACAGCTAATTTAAACAGACTGGTAGGACGGCATGGTTTCGGAGAGGTCAAATATGCCTCGATGTCAGAAATTAGAAGTGTTGCTTCACCCTCCTTGGAGCAAGAAGTGTAATTACTTCAAGTCAGCTGTCATGGGGAGAGAGAACGTTCTCAGAACTGTGTTCAGTAATTCCATTGTGAGGGTGCTGTTCGAATCCAGCTCCTGCTATGCACTAAAGATCCATGCCAATACTCCAGGAGTGAATTTTCTGAATGTAGCAGCATTCTACAGGGGGCCAGGAAGATTGTTCCAAACAATGCAATGAGCCAGCCAAAAAATAATTAGTTGCAGAGGCTGTCAGGAATGCTAATAAATATATTTTTTCAGTAATTTAAACAGTTTTCAGCATTGTAATTGGTATCCAATAGCTCTCCAGGCAAAACTGACTCACAACCTGATGCTTGCACAGCATAAAGAGGGAAATTTCAGCGCCATCTACCTATAACTTGATGAGTATATTCCAGTGGGGTTTACAATCAAAATGCTGGAGGAACTCAGCAGGTCAGGCAGCTTGCTTGGAGAGGAATTAAGAGTTAACATTTTGGGCTGAGACCCTTCATCCGGACTGGAAAGGAAGAGGGAAGAAGCCAGAATAAGGTGGTGAGGGTGGGGGGGGGGTGGAGGAGTACAAGCTAGAAGGTGATAGGTGAAGCCAGGTGGCTGGAGGAAGGCGAATGAAGTGAGAAGTTGGGAGGTGAAAGATAGAAAAGGTAAAAGTGTTGAAGAAAAAGGGATCTAATAAGAGAGGAGAGTGGATCATGGGAGAAAGGGAAAGAAGAGGGAAACCAGAGGAAGGTGATAGGTAGATGAGGAGACGGGAAGGGGTAGGAGGGAGCCAGAATGGGGAATGAAAAAAAGGAGAAAGGGAACAGAGGAGAAATTACCAGAGGTTAGAGAAATCAATTTTCATGCGATCAGGTTGGAGACTGCCCAGACAGAAAATGAGCCTCAGAGTGGCCTCATCTTTTTTTTTGGCGTGTGCCTGCGTGAGTGTGAGTCTGTGCTTGTGCGTCTGTGTGCACGTCTGTGCGTCTATGATGATGTCTTTTTCATGGCTTTTACAAGGCGCGGAGCAAGAGAGAGACTGTATGGCACGCCACTCCTCACACAAACATTTTCGCAGTATTTTCCCTTTACTTTACGAGGTCGAGTTGCGATCTCGACACTCAACCCGGCATGGATGGAAAGCGTACTCAGGAGCGGACCCAACTGGACTCAAACCCGGGAACCTCCGTTCCAGGGTCCGGCGCTGATGTCATTGCGCCACCAGTCGGCCCAGCGTGGCCTCATCTTGGCAGAATCTTGGTCAGATTCAGCTTTACATTCACATTCAGATTTATGCGCATGAACATTGAAACATATAGTGAAATGCATCATTCATGTTCACAACAAAGGATATGCTAGGGGTAATTTGCAAGTGTCGCCACACACTCCTGTGCCATACAGAACAAAGCAGAACTTATCAAGTGTCAAAGTAACAATGCCATATCAGGTCCTGTACCTCCCTCCTATGCACCCAGCCACACTTGCACATGCACAGTTCTCTAACCTAGGACAGGCCTTCTTCAGCCTCTAGCCTCACGGATTCACAAACACTGGGCCTTTGACTTTCCTAGCGGACCAGAAATTCACTGATTCGAGGTTCTAGCTTCTAGACTTCTGATCTACCTGTGATTGGACAATGACAACAGGAACAGTTTCATCCCAGGGTTTCTCCATTACTATCTGCACTTACTTTGGTAGGGTAGCATTGGCTTGTATCAAGTCATGCCTCTAACATCTCCAAATGCTACAATGTCATAATTTCTAGCCGGCAGGCACGTTATTAAAGTCAATCTCATCCAAGATGCTGTCGCTTCCATCCCAACACTGAATTCTGATTGTTCTTCACCGCAATGCCCTGTGCTCTATGTTGTGTCAAGGTTGGCCTCCGTTGCTCAGAGTTAACCATGGATGCATCCCAGTCATCTAGATACGCCAGCCAGGGCAGTACAATATGGAGAGCAAGTTGTAGCCCATGTAACAAGCTGCCCTCTCCATGCATCTGCTGAACCCAAAGGAAAGGCAGTGACTGATAGTTTGGCACCAGCAGCATTTCAGGAGTTGCCAGTCAGTATTGAACTCAATGTGGGACTGCCTTAGGGACTCCAGCACCAGATTATTTGCTCAGGATTTATTCCCGAAGCCTTCTCCATGGTGGGTGTCGCCACAAGGCAGCAGAGGTTCGTGATCAGAGTTTTCCTTTTCCTAGATAACCTGCCAACCATGGTTAATGAGCCCTATCTGCCCAAAGTATTGTCTGAGAAAACCACAAATTAAAATCTCCAATGCAGATTTTTAGATCCCTCCAAGGCCTCACTCCCGCTTATTTATGGAACCTGCCGTGGCTGTAAAAACCTCAGGGGAATCTTTGTTCTTCCAGTTCTGGCTCCTTTGCTTATTCCCACCACTGTTTGGTTTGGGCTTTTGCAACAAGCTTCCAGAGGAGGTGGTAGAGCTGGATACATATATGTTGTGAAATCTGTTGTTCTGCAGCGGAGTGCAGCACAATACATAAAAATATTATAAGTTGCAGGAAGAAATATAGACAGTGCCTGTGAAAAGTATTTACCCCCTGCCCCCTGGAAGTTTTCATGCTTTATTGTTTTACAACATTGGATCATCGTGGATTTAATTTGGCTTTTTTGATACTGATCAACATAAAAAGACTCTTTCATGTCAAAGTGAAAACAAATCTCTACAAATTGGTCTAAATTTATGGCAGTTATTAAAGACAAAATAATTGACTGCATAGTCACTCACCCCCTTCAAGTCAGATGCACTTTTGGCAGCAATTACAGCCTTGACTCTGTGCGGATAGGTCTCTATCAGCTTTACACATCTGAACATTGCAATTATTCCCCATTCTTCTTTACAAAACTGCTCAAGCCCTGTCAGATTGTATGGGGATCATGGGTGAACAGCCCTTTTCAAATCCAGCCACAAATTCTTAATTCAATTGAGGTCTGGACTCCAACTTGGCCACTCCAGGGCATTAACTTTGTTGTTTTTACATCATTCCTGTGTAGCTTTGGCTTTATGCTCGGGGTCATTGTCTTGCTGGAAAACAAATCTTCTACCAAGTTGCAGTTCTCTTGCAGACTGCATCAAGTTTTCACTGTATTTTGCTACATTCATTTTACCTTTTACCTTCACAAGTCTTCCAGAGTCTGCTGCAATGAAGTATCCCCACAGCATGAAAACTTGTGCCAACCAACTGGTGTGGGTATTCAAAGACATTTTCAATCTCTCATTATTATGGTCGGAAGTTCCCACCTGCTTCAAAAGGGCAATAATCATACTGGTGCCCAAGAAAAGCAGTGTGAACTGCTTTAATAGTTACCATCCAGTAGCACTCGAATCTAAGATGATGAAGAGCTTTGAGGGGTTGGTCATGGCTAGAAGTAACTCCTGTCTCAGTAAGGACCTAGGTCCACTGCAATTTGCCTATCACCACAATAGGTCTACAACAGACACAATCCCGATGGCTCTCCAGGCAGCCTTAGATCACCTGGACAAATCAAATCGTTATGTCAGGATGCTGTTTATTCATTATAGCTCAGTGTTTAACACCATCATTCCTGCAATTTTGATCGAAGAGCTATAGAACCTGGTCCTCTGTACCCCCTCTACAACGGGGTCCTAGACTTCCTCACCGAAAGATCACAGTCTGTGCAGACTGGAAACAACATCTTCACGTCGCTGGCAGCCAGCATTGACGCACCACAAGGATGTGTGCTTAGCCCACTGCTCTACTCCCTCTCCACACCCGTGACAGTGTCTAGGCACAGCTCAAATACCATCTGTAAGTTTGCTAATGATACAGCCATTGTTGGCAGAATCACAGATGGAGATGTGAGGACATACAGGAGTGAGATGTGCCAGCTAGTTGAGTGATGTCATAGCAAAAATCTTACACTGTAGCGATGTGCTACACACAGCGCTAGAATAACCACACGGAGTCGGTGAGTTAGAGTTGCGATGAAAGAGATTTATTCAAACTTCGCGGCCCGCTTTAAAGCCTTCCCGTTCCCGCCCTCCCTGGGCGGGACTACTGTGGGGAATGTATATTCCCAGACCCTTTCTGTGCGCGGGATTTTCCCCCCGCTGGTGAAGATGGCCTGGCGCCCTTTTTGCTGCCGGCCCTCTGCCTACGCGCGCTGTTGTGAGCCGGTTCGTGGGTGCCAGAAAGTGGGTCGCCACATAACCCCCCCCCGCCCCCAGAACCGGCGATACCTCCCCCAATGTCCACAGTCTGGATCGGCGTCTGTTTGGGAGGTCTGCCCCTGCGCCGCGGTGCCTGAGCCTGGACCGGCTGTGCCAAGTCCACATGGGCCGGTTTGAGTCGGTCCACCGTGAAAACCTCCTCTCTCCCCCCAGTGTCCAGCACTAACGTGGACCCGTTGTTCCTGATCACCTTAAATGGCCCCTCATAGGGCCGCTGTAGCGGTGCCCGGTGTCCGCCCCGTCGTACAAAAAGAAACTTACAGTTCTGCAGGTCTTTGGGTACGCAGGTCGGGCTCTGTCCGTGCT